>NC_134357.1:327100841-327760484 GCF_048569485.1 Anomaloglossus baeobatrachus
ACAATTACTCTGTATTAAATATTATAAAAAAAAATTTGCCAATATTAACAACTGACAGAATTTCAAAGAACATTCTGATTGAAGGGATTAAATGTGTATCCAAGAGAAAACGCACTATTGGATCTAAAATTTCCCCTAGGGACCATGCAAATAAAGGTTTTTCTCATCCTAAAAAATGTAACATGTGGCTATCTACTACTGGATCATACAGGTGTGGACATAAATTATGCAGTTTGTGCAAGTACATGAACAACAGAAATTTTTTTTTTTATGTGTACCAAACAAAGAGTTTAACTTTAAAACATTTATTAATCGTGGATCGAACAATGTTGTTTATTTGATTACCTGCATCACATGTAATCTTCAGTATGTGGGCAGCACTGGTCGCACATTTAGACGTAGAAATTCAGAACACCTGTATGATATCATCAACAGCAATAGTAGAAGCCCTTCAGGAGCCTCACAGCACTTTATTAATATGCATGGTGGCAATACAGATTCCTTCAGGGTTAATGCCATTGAAAAGATTGTTCTGTCTAAAAGAGGCGAGGATCTTACTGATATTATGTATATGAAGGAGGCAAAATGGATGTTTTTGTTAAATACAAGAATGCCTTTAGGATTAAATTTGAGAAATGAATTAAATAATATCTATTGATTGTTCATCAGTTTTATGATGTTTGATAAATATTGCTGTGTACTAGTAACTCAAATTAATTTGCCCAGATGGTTTGGTTTGCCATGTCATATCTGGTTAACTAACCTTTTTCAACCTGTTTTTCATTCATTTGTGGTGTGGACTATGAATAAGGACGCAAGACATCCGAAACGCGTCTTCCTTTCTATTTGTATGCCTGTTCCACATTCATCTATTTACTTGGGCAATCTCTTGCATTGCATCTAACTTATTGATTAGGTATTCGTGTTTTTAATTCATATTACTTACGCATGACATAATAAAACCATTAATGGTGCTTACTGTCAGGTTTCCGGGTTTTCCAGTCCTCTTTTGAAAAAGCTTGCCCTCGGTTAACATGGAGTTTTATGTTCTGTTGCCCTACTTCCTGTCCAGCTGCTTAAAAGGCCGCCTCTAAGCCTAGTCCAGTGCCTGAGTATACTGCTTGCTGTGTGCTCCTGCTTTACTGCTGCTGCTACTTGGATCCTCCTGAAAATCTACCGACCGACTCTGGACTACACCCGGTTTCTTCAAACTGTGCCCGGACTCCGTCTGCCGTCTTTGGTCAGCACGTCTGCCCGGTTTCTTCCGGTTCGTAACCATTCTGGACTTTCATCCCGTACGGACACTTCTGGACTTTACCGCTTGCCCCTTGTGTCCCGGCTGCGGCGCATTTAGGCCTTCCGGGGTTGATTGCCGGACAGTCACTGTATAGGGGTTCGCTCTGGTGGTTTCCCTGGGGGAGTCCGGTGCGTGGCCCCGGGAATTCCCTCCGCTCCGTTTCGGGAAGGTATTTCGTGTGTTTGTTCTGCTGTGTTTGTTCCGTTGTGTATCTACCGTGGTTACATATTATAAACATCTTGTACCACAAACTCGTCTCTGGCTGTCATTGCCCTAACGCTATCGAAATCCTCAAAACATACAATAGTATTACATTATACTCAGGCCACAAGAGGATTTCGCTGGGGCAATGACTGAGACACGAGGAGTAGATCAGCTCTTTTCTATGATTAACTCCTTGCAGCAGGAGATGGAGGTGGTGCAGACTAAACTTAGAGATGTGGAGGCACAGCTGGGCCATGATCACCAGGTACTGGGTCCGGCTATACAGGACTTGCAAGTCAGAGTGGAGGCTCAGGAAGCCGCCCCCACTACGTCCGTATCAGCTGCCGGTATGCCTAGGTTACCCCCATTCCGTTTCAATGGTGACCGTAGTCAGTTTCGTGGATTTGTGAACCAATGTATACTGTTTTTTGATGTACATGCTGATTATTACCGTTCTGACCGGTCCAAAGTGTTATGTATAATTATGTTATTAACCTCACGAGCACTGGCTTGGGCTAACCCTATGATAGAGAACCGGGACATCCGTTTAAATCACCTAGATGATTTTCTGACCGCAATGGCGCAGATGTTTGATGATCCGAATCGCCGTGCTACCGCTGAATCGGCTCTCCTTTCCTTACGTCAGGGAAAGCGTTCTGTAGTTGAATACGCCACTGAGTTCAAGAGGTTAGTGGTAGACACCGACTGGGGAAACAATGCATTATTGTCTGTTTTCAGAAAGGGGTTGTCCGGTACCATCAAGGACGAGTTAGCTCGTTCTGAATCTCCAGGGGATTTTGAACTGTTTCTCCAGCACTGTGTGCGTATTGATACCCGCTTGACGGAACGTAGACAGGAAAAATGGACAGCTGTAAACCGTGTAAACAACTTTGCATTTCCTTCCAGAGAACCCGCTCTCAGGACGCCACGGGAGGCCGAGGACGTTCCTATGCAAGTGGACTCTCTGCAAAAGCGAGAGACCAATGAACGTCGCGAACACCGGCTCCGTGAGCGTCTGTGTTTCTATTGCGGTCAATCGGACCATTTCTTGATCGACTGCCCGAAACGTCCGAATCGCCCAAATAAGGTATTGGCAGCCATGGCAGAGTGTGACAACACGGACGCAGAGTCCGATATCTCTGAGGCAAGTGGACACTTGGATGCGGTATTTCCCTTGACTGTAATGTCAACCTCACCGAAGGACTCGGAAGGGAAATATACCCATTGCTCGCTCCCCATTCAGATCCGGTGGGAGGGACAGCTAATACCTACCTCTGCAATGATAGATTCTGGGGCAGGGGGAAATTTCATGGACTCCTCTTTTGCCAGGAAACACGGTATCCGGACTCAGCAAAGAGCCTCACCGGTTACCATGGAGACGGTAGACGGATCTCCGTTAATCTTTGGACCAGTTGATCGGGAAACCGTACCGCTAGAGTGCGTCATGAAGCCAGGTCAGCAGGAGACCCTTGTTTTCATGCTAATTTCTTCTCCTCATTTTCCGATTATTTTAGGTATTCCGTGGCTACGGTCTACAAATCCGGTCATCGATTGGGAAACTAAGGAAATATCCTTCCCACCGCAGAGTATTCCGACCATTAGTCCAACTGTTCCGGTTCCAGTAACACCGAATGCGGAGGGCACTGTACAGGTACCTGTTCTACCCCCGGTGTATAACGACTTTGCGGACATATGCGACAAAAGAAAAGCCGATCGGCTTCCCCCGCATAGACCGTATGATTGCCCCATAGACTTACTCCCAGGGGTGGAGATCCCGTTTGGTCATGTCTACCCGTTGGCGGCACCTGAGCTAGAAGCACTAAAAAACTACATTGATGAAAGTCTGGCTAAGGGATTTATCCGTCCGTCTACCTCACCAGCAGGGGCACCCATCTTTTTTGTGAAAAAGAAAGAGGGGACTCTAAGACCCTGTATTGACTACCGGGAACTGAATAAAATAACCATCCGGAACCGGTATCCGTTACCATTGATTCCTGAGCTATTGGAGAGGGTCCAACAGGCAAAAATATTCACCAAATTGGACCTCCGTGGGGCATACAATCTACTCCGCATACGTCCCGGAGACGAGTGGAAGACCGCGTTCCGATGTCGGTATGGACATTTTGAGTACCTAGTGATGCCTTTTGGACTTTGTAACGCTCCCGCGGCTTTCCAACATCTAGTTAACGATATTTTTAGGGATATCATGGACCAATTCATGGTGATTTATCTGGACGATATCCTAATCTTTTCTGATTCCCTACAGGAACACCAGTAGCACGTCAAGACCGTACTTACCCGGCTGAGGGAAAACCACCTGTACATCAAACTGGAGAAATGCGAATTCCATTGCTCACAGATACAATTCTTAGGTTATGTCATCTCTCCTCAGGGACTGAACATGGAGTCTGGCAAAATACAAGCAATTCTAGACTGGCCGGAACCGGGAAACATCAAAGAGGTACAACGCTTTGTCGGTTTTGCCAACTTTTACCGACGTTTTATCCGTAATTTTTCAGAGATCGTTCGTCCCATCACTCTGTTAACCAAGAAAGGACACAAGTTTGTGTGGTCCGCCCAGGCCCAGGAAGCCTTCCATCGTCTCAAGGTCTGTTTTACCTCAGCGCCTATATTGGTACATCCGAATCCCGCACTTCCCTTTATCGTGGAAGTCGACGCTTCCGACTACGCATTAGGGGCCATCCTTTCTCAAAGGACTGGGGACAAGAGTCTCTTACATCCGTGTGCTTTCTTTTCCCGCCGGTTGTCCCCTGCAGAAAGGAACTATGACATTGCGGACAAAGAATTGCTAGCGATTATTTCCGCTTTCAAGGAATGGAGACACCACTTACAGGGAGCCGCGCAGCAAGTGATAGTACTCACAGATCATCGTAATCTGGAATTTCTTAAGTCTGCCAGGTGCCTGTCTCCACGGCAAGCCCGTTGGAGCCTATTCCTTAACCAGTTCAATTTTGTCGTTACATACCGTCCAGGTTCACGTAATGGGAAAGCCGATGCCTTGTCCCGAATCCACGCCGTGGACTCCGTGCCTGGAACCCCGTCTCAGACCGTGTTATCGGATGCCAATTTCGTTGGAGTAATCCAGGACCAGGACTTGTGGAAGGACATCAAGCTGGCCTATGATGGTGACGTATTTCTTGCTGCCCCCCCGAATGATGTAACTCTTGTTCTTCGGAATGGTGTGTGGTTGAGAGAGCGACGCATTTATGTCCCGGAGGCCGTAAGACTTCGGGTTCTCAAGTTGGTCCATGACTCCGTGTTGGCTGGTCATAGGGGGGTACAGAAGACGCAGGAATTTCTGAACCGTTTCTTCTGGTGGCCTACCTGTTTAAAGGACGTAAAGGACTATGTCCACTCATGTGTGGTTTGTGCCCGGTGCAAGGTCCCTCGTGTGGCTCCTACAGGACTCCTCCAACCGTTACCCGTGCCATCTCGCCCTTGGGGGTCTATCTCAATGGATTTTATTGTGGAGTTGCCCGTCTCAGACGGTCACAATACCATTTTAGTGGTGGTGGATCGGTTGACTAAAGCTGCTCACTTTATTCCATGTGCAGGTCTTCCCTCAGCCTCAGAGACAGTGGATCTGGTTATCCAGAACGTATTCCGATTGCATGGGGTACCAGACGAGATCATCTCTGACCGGGGCGTGCAGTTCACGTCTAGGTTCTGGAAGGGGTTTTGTATGGCACTCCAGATTGATGTCTGTTTGTCTTCTGCATACCATCCTCAGACAAATGGGCAGACCGAACGGACCAATCAAACCCTGGAACAATACCTTCGCTGTTATGTCAGCCATCTGCAGGACGATTGGTTGAAGATGCTTCCGTTGGCGGAGTTCTCGTATAACAACACTCAGAGCAGCTCCACTAAGGTAATACCCTTCTTTGCTAACTTGGGTTACCATCCGACTATTTTGCCTAGGTCACCGGTTGCGGTCTCAGTGCCTGCGGTGGAGGACAGATTGACAGAGCTACGACAAAATCTGGAGGTTCTGAAGGACACTGTGGCTACAGCTCAGGAGCGTTACAAGAGGTCGGCAGACGCTCACCGGAAACCGGCACCCATGTATAAGGTAGGGGACTCTGTATGGTTATCCACCAAGAACCTGAGATTGGGTGTCCCTTCACAGAAGCTGGGACAAAAATTCATCGGTCCGTTCAAGATCACCGGGATCGTGAGCCCTGTGGCCTGTCGGCTGCGGTTACCGCACCATCTAAAGGTACACCCGGTTTTTCATGTTTCTCTCCTCAAATCCGTCTCTCCCAATACGTTTCATGGTCGTGTCGTGCCTCCTCCTCCGCCTGTGATGGTCGACGGCGAGGAGCAGTTCGTGGTTGAGGACATTATTGACTCCCGGCTCCATCGTCGTCGGCTTCAGTATCTGGTACGTTGGCAGGGGTACGCCCCCGAGGACGATTCCTGGGAACCGGTGGGTAACATTCGAGCACCCCGGAAGATCGCTCAGTTTCATCGACGGTACCCGGACAAGCCGGGCCCTGACCCGTCCTGAGGCCGTTTCTGGGGGGGGGGAGTAATGTCAGGTTTCCGGGTTTTCCAGTCCTCTTTTGAAAAAGCTTGCCCTCGGTTAACATGGAGTTTTATGTTCTGTTGCCCTACTTCCTGTCCAGCTGCTTAAAAGGCCGCCTCTAAGCCTAGTCCAGTGCCTGAGTATACTGCTTGCTGTGTGCTCCTGCTTTACTGCTGCTGCTACTTGGATCCTCCTGAAAATCTACCGACCG
This sequence comes from Anomaloglossus baeobatrachus, assembly GCF_048569485.1. NCBI lineage: Eukaryota > Metazoa > Chordata > Amphibia > Anura > Aromobatidae > Anomaloglossus > Anomaloglossus baeobatrachus. The sequence goes on from NC_134357.1 coordinate 327,107,103, forward strand.
ACTCTGGACCACACCCGGTTTCTTCAAACTGTGCCCGGACTCCGTCTGCCGTCTTTGGTCAGCACGTCTGCCCGGTTTCTTCCGGTTCGTAACCATTCTGGACTTTCATCCCGTACGGACACTTCTGGACTTTACCGCTTGCCCCTTGTGTCCCGGCTGCGGCGCATTTAGGCCTTCCGGGGTTGATTGCCGGACAGTCCCTGTATAGGGGTTCGCTCTGGTGGTCTCCCTGGGGGAGTCCGGTGCGTGGCCCCGGGAATTCCCTCCGCTCCGTTTCGGGAAGGTATTTCGTGTGTTTGTTCTGCTGTGTTTGTTCTGCTGTGTTTGTTCCGTTGTGTATCTACCGTGGTTACATATTATAAACATCTTGTACCACAAACTCGTCTCTGGCTGTCATTGCCCTAACGCTATCGAAATCCTCAAAACATACAATAGTATTACACTTACATTGTTCATATGTATGCGTGTACTTTTTCTATGTTTATATGAATCCCTTAAGTGGGTTGCATGCTGCATGGACTTATCATATTTTTCCCTAATCTATATGGATATATAATCGTTGCGCCTGTACATTTTGTGCGTGTGTGCATACGCTATCTACAGTGCCTACAAGTAGTATTCAACCCCCTGCAGATTTAGCAGGTTTGATAGGATGCAAATAAGTTAGAGCCTGCAAACTTCAAACAAGAGCAGGATTTATTAACAGATGCATAAATCTTACAAACCAACAAGTTATGTTGCTCAGTTAAATTTTAATACATTTTCAACATAAGAGTGTGGGTCAATTATTATTCAACCCCTAGGTTTAATATTTTGTGGAATAACCCTTGTTTGCAATTACAGCTAATAATCGTCTTTTATAAGACCTGATCAGGCCGGCACAGGTCTCTGGAGTTATCTTGGCCCACTCCTCCATGCAGATCTTCTCCAAGTTATCTAGGTTCTTTGGGTGTCTCATATGGACTTTAATCTTGAGCTCCTTCCACAAGTTTTCAATTGGGTTAAGGTCAGGAGACTGACTAGGCCACTGCAACACCTTGATTTTTTCCCTCTTGAACCAGGCCTTGGTTTTCTTGGCTGTGTGCTTTGGGTCGTTGTCTTGATGGAAGATGAAATGACGACCCATCTTAAGATCCTTGATGGAGGAGCGGAGGTTCTTGGCCAAAATACCCAGGTAGGCTATCCATCTTCCCATGGATGCGGACCAGATGGCCAGGCCCCTTGGCTGAGAAACAGCCCCAAAGCATGATGCTGCCACCACCATGCTTGACTGTAGGGATGGTATTCTTGGGGTCGTATGCAGTGCCATCCAGTCTCCAAACGTGACGTGTGTGGTTGGCACCAAAGATCTCGATCTTGGTCTCATCAGACCAGAGAACCTTGAACCAGTCTGTCTCAGAGTCCTCCAAGTGATCATGAGCAAACTGTAGACGAGCCTTGACATGACGCTTTGAAAGTAAAGGTACCTTACGGGCTCGTCTGGAACGGAGACCATTGCGGTGGAGTACGTTACTTATGGTATTGACTGAAACCAATGTCCCCACTGCCATGAGATCTTCCCAGAGCTCCTTCCTTGTTGTCCTTGGGTTAGCCTTGACTCATCGGACAAGCCTGGCCTCGGCACGGGTGGAAACTTTCAAAGGCTGTCCAGGCCGTGGAAGGCTAACAGTAGTTCCATAAGCCTTCCACTTCCGGATGATGCTCCCAACAGTGGAGACAGGTAGGTCCAACTCCTTGGAAAGCGTTTTGTACCCCATGCCAGCCTTGTGACCCTCCACAATCTTGTCTCTGATGGCCTTGGAATGCTCCTTTGTCTTTCCCATGTTGACCAAGTATGAGTGCTGTTCACAAGTTTGGGGAGGGTCTTAATTAGTCAGAAAAGGCTGGAAAAAGAGATAATTAATCCAAACATGTGAAGCTCATTGTTCTTTGTGCCTGAAATACTTCTTAATACTTTAGGGGAACCAAACAGAATTCTTGTGGTTTGAGGGGTTGAATAATAAATGACCCTCTGAATAAACTTTTCACAATTTAAAAAAAAAAGAAATAACATTCTTTTTTGCTGCAGTGCATTTCACACTTCCAGGCTGATCTGCAGTCCAAATGTCACAATGCCAAGTTAATTCCGAATGTGTAAACCTGCTAAATCTGCAGGGGGTTGAATACTACTTGTAGGCACTGTATATACTCCTTTGGTAGCTTGTCCTGACTGGTTGTTGCATTATTTTGTTTGTGCGCATGCGTACTTGTTTTCCATACACTACTAGGACCATTTTGATTATCTCTATGTTCCCTTTATCAATAAGTTACATGCACCGTGTTGATATTCTTTCCCTACTGTTTAAGGCAGGATTCACCGTTGTGTTTCAATTTACCTTTTGGGCGTCTCGTATTGTAATGCTGCACTGTGGGGGCCTACGTTATTCCCCTTCCTACTATTGCCCCTTGGTAGGGGAGTGTGGGTTGTGTGCATGCGTGCATATTGTTTATTCATCACTATGGCAACTTACTCATAGGGACTCATATTTGTTGTGCTCAGTTTGCTTGTGCGCATGTGTACAGTTTATTTACACACTACCATGGCATTGTGTCTTGGTCGTTTTTCGCATTTACTTCCGTGTGCGCAAGTGAAATTGCTTTGCTCTTTATATATCATTAAGGTCACTTCTATTGTCCCTGTGTCTGCGCCGTATCAATAGGTGACATGTAGTGCGTGTATTTCTTTTTCTTCTACATTGCAACTTCTTGAATTGTGACAGATTATGTTCTATCTGCTATACTTTAGATCATTTTTTGGTTCTCTTGTGTGGATTTTGGATTGCACTCTGTGGGCTTGCATCATTCCCCTTTGGGATGTGATGTTGGCGCACAGGCATGCATCCTGTTTATCACTATGGCAATCTGCTTGTTGCTGTGCGCCCCCGGTGAGCAAGCTGCACATAGTGTATTAACATCGTTTCCCTTTTTCATCTCTATTTATGAATGGGAATATGCTGGACCTGCCACCTGAAGAAAACTTACTCTGCTTACCTTGGGCGTCTCGTGTAACTAGGTTACACGCTGCGGACTGACATCATTCCTTTTCCTGTTCGGGCTCCTGATTGAGCCATAGGGCGGCTCCCCCTCCCAACTCCATGCTGGATGCCGTACATCCACCGGCTTCTGATTTATGGTAATTTGCTTTATTATATATATTGTATCAAGTCAATGTCTCCTCACTCGCTCCTGATGAAGCCGCCGCCAGCGGTAACACTTGTAGAGCTGGTTATCAGCTTTTCCCTTTCTTATTCCTTGTCCCTCCTCTTTGGGTGCCAGGATGGTATTGTATTACTTGGAGTACACTTTCCCTTATTTTTCTTCTATGCGGTGCATTATTTTGGCACTTTATTAGGGTTTTATCATTTTGCTCATATTGAAATTCATATGGGTTTATTGTTCCTACTGCTATTCAAACTGTTGAGGCAGTCCATATGTGGATAGGAATTACGCTCCTTTTACACACATCCTTCTTTGGGGTGGTATTTTATAGGTAACACCTTGGGATTGCTGCACATACTTCCATTCCGGTATTCCATGTCCTGGGATAATAATCCTATTTTTGGACTTTTATTGTTTATTGTGTGGGACCATACAGTATCATCCAGTTATATTGTATAATTGTGTACATTATATTGTTGTGACTATTGGGACAGCCGCTCACATGGTTTTAAATGTTTTTAATTGTCGTATATATGTTGCTTTTTGATACAATAAAGATTTAATATTTTTCATATTGGTGTGCACTATTTTTGCAGAGATCCTTTCTCTTCTAGTTCCTTCTAAAGAGATTATTTATCATGCCACCTGCGCCTGTGATAAAATTGATATCGGCATGACTATCAGTGAGTTCAGGGTTAGAGTGAGGGAACATGTAAGAGATATAATCAAGGCCAAAACAACCAAAGAGGAAGAACAACTGAAAACTATTGCAAGTCATTTTAAACAGGTACATAACTGTGATCCGAGTCATTCGTCTTGCAAAGCCATTGTTACTATAACCCTGGGAGTCAGGGGTGGCAAACTCTTCAAAGCCCTATCTCAAATGGAAAGTAGATGGATCTATAGATTGGACACGGTGTCTCCAAGGGGTCTGAATAAACATTTTGGGTTCTCATCATTCTTGTAGGTAAAACAATTATTTTGCTATGTATTGGACGTCTTTTAGGGGGGTGGGACTGGTTTTAACAGTTTAATTTCATGTAATTGTTTTGTTCATTTTTTTTATTTATTCATATTAATTTATGTTTTCTATTCAACTTTAGTGTGCAATTACTTACATATGGCTTCTTGATCTGGCGCCTTTAGGTTTTTCTTTTCCAGACCGTGATGTGGGTTGATGGGATTCTGCACTGTGAGACATGAAGATGAGATCTGAGTTATATATACAGAACATATTATTGCTCACTATACACATTTTATAATTTATTTATTATATGACAGCTAATTACAATGTCTGGTTTATATCACACATATTTTGATTATATATTTATAATTTTTATGTAAATATAATGTCACTTTACTTTTAGATCTGATTACTATTAATTATTATTTAATAATAATTCATTTTTATCATGTATATCTATTTTGGTCACTTTTATGCGCTAATACATTAGTATATATATTATAGTATTAAATTATTTTTATTTTTGACTTATTCAGTAATTTTCCTATTTTTATTGCTCCTTTTGATAATTACTGTAATTTTCGCTTTATAAGACGCACCCCCAAATTTGGTGAAGGAAAAGAGAATTTTTTTTTTTTAATGTTAAATGGGGTCCATCTTATAATGCCAGTGTCCCTCTAAAAAATCATATAGGGTATATGTCCCTCATAGCCCCCCATCCTAAAATTAGCCCCCTTAATCTGGATATGGCCCCCTTATATTGAATATAGCCCCATTATGATGGCACACGTTCCCCTGTGCTGCCTATGGCCCCCTATGGATTGCATACATTCCCCTGTGCTGCCTATGGCCCCTATGGATTGCATGCATTCCCCTGTGCTGCTTATGGTCCCCTTTGGATTGCACATGTTCCCCTGTGCTGCCTATGGCCCCCTATGGATTGCATACATTCCCCTGTGCTGCCCATGGTCCCCTATGGATTGCACACGTTCCCCTGTGTTAGATAGTGCCCCCATGCTGCTGCCCACGGCCCCTATTGATCGCACAAGTCCCCCTGTGTTAGATATCGCCCCCATGGTGCTGCCCATGGCCCCTATATAGATCGCACAAGTCCCCCTGTGTTAGATATCGCCCCTATAGTGCTGCCCATGGCCCCTATATAGATCTCACAAGTCCCCCTGTGTTAGATATCGCCCCCATAGTGCTGCCCATGGCCCCTATAGATCGCACAAGTCCCCCTGTGTTAGATATCGCCCCCATAGTGCTGCCCATGGCCCCTATATAGATCGCACAAGTCCTCCTGTGTTAGATATCGCCCCCATAGTGCTGCCCATGGCCCCTATAGATCGCACAAGTCCCCCTGTGTTAGATATCGCACCCATGGTGCTGCCCATGGCCCCTATATAGATGGCACAAGTACCCCTGTGTTAGATATCACCCCCATAGTGCTGCCCATGGCCCCTATATAGATTGCACAAGTCCCCCTGTGTTAGATATCGCCCCCATAGTGCTGCGTATGGCCCCTATAGATCGCACAAGTTCCCCTGTGTTAGATATCGCCCCTAGGCTGCTGCCCAAGTAAAATAAAACCCTCTTTCCTTACCTCCTCCAGCGCTGATCTCCCTCCTGTCTCCCTCCTTGCTTCTCTTCCTTACTTTCTGGTTCTCAGTGCGGTCATGTGATCGGCACAGTAAACTGAGATCTCTGCGTGCCTGATCACAGTGGAATCAGGGACACGGGGAGAAACGCTGGAGGGGGTAAGTAAAGCTTTTTTATTTTAGAATGAGCAGCAGCCTGGGGGCCAAATCTAACACAGGGGGGGCATGTACCATCACAGGGGAGCGCAGAGACATATAATATGCACCGCTGCCCCAGCCCCTCACTGCGGTGCGATTTCAGCACCACCGGAGATGGACAGCGGCTGTGCATATTATATGAGCGGGAGCAGGAGATCAAAGGCTGCAGCCTGCAGCGTTCACCTGCCCCCAGCAGCGCCCCCACCTCCCCTGGACCCTGCAGTGTATATATATATATATACACCCCCCCCCCGTATATTCAGCCTATAAGACGCACCCCCTACTTTCCCCCAAAATTTGGGGGAACAAAAGTGCGTCTTATAAAGCGAAAAATACGGTACTTATTTTTTCATTCTATGCAATTGTAATTATCATTGCATTTTTCAATTTTTGTATTTACTTCTGGTTTTCAATACTATATTTAAATATTCTGCAACTTTTGCACTTTATCACCTTCATACTACATGTATGCACTACACCTAATCACTGTCTCCTACACTTTCTATGATCTCTTTTTTTTCAATGTGTGCAGGTCTGTGCGCATAGTCAGATGCACCGACACTGGACGTTCAGACAGCTGTCTGCACACACACTCCTTGACGGTGATGGACGCGGTCACCTCGCTGCCTGTGGTGCCGAACTTCCTGGTTGTGTTAGTGTACCTCCCAGCACTCGGCTACCGCCGAGCCGCTCGGGTCCGGGCTCGTTGTTGGGTGGCTCGAGCGCCTCCGGACCCGGGGTTACGTTGCTCTGAAAGGGTGCTGGCGATACTTAGGGGGGTGGTAGGTAGGTGTACGGCCGGAGCCGTGTTTAAGTTCGTGCCGCCACTCACGGGTTGTCGTGAAGGTGGACACCACCGCTGCGGTTACTGGGCACCCCGGGGGCAGATGGTGATGCAGCAAGATGTTAACCCCTCCGTGGGCAGGGGCAGAGCTAGCCGATGGCAAGATAAGAAGCAGGGAGACAGAGCTCCTGCTTACCTGACAATACAAGGAGACACAGAGACTGACCATAAGGAGCAGGAGACAGGCAATGGTGTGCAGGAGAGGGCAGACAGCGGAGGCAGCGGCAACAGAGGCAGAAGAAGCGGGAATTCCTCATTATTTAAGCTCCCAGACTGAGCGGCAGACCAGCAGTCCCATAATCAAGATGGAGGCGGCTGGGAGACATACACGGCTGCCAGGAGATTATGGAGGCCTCACAGGACCTGGACACCAATGCTGGTAGGGATACTGTGCCCCCGACCACTGAGCCCCAAATCCACCAAACGGAGACCCACAGGGAGACCAGTAAAGTGGCAGGACAAGCCTCACAAAACACTCCAGACAGGGAAGGCCAGAATCCCAGCACAAAATCTCCAGAGGCTGGTAATGCAGGGGGGAGGAGTGTCACTGCTGCTGCTGCAGAACTTTCTCATAAGTAATCACAAAATAGCATTGCACAGTAGAGTCCTGGAGGGGAGCCCCGACCTCAGCGACATGCAAAGGGAGGGAATGGGAGCTCAGTCCTGAATGTAACCCAGGGAGAGGATGAACCCTGCGACTGGAAAGAACACATAAGAGCTATACCAACAAGGAGGAAGATGGATTCCCTGCTGGGAGAGCTGAAAGCCTTACACAAACAGGATATGTAAAACCTGCAGTCAGAAATTAAGCAAGTGGGTCAGAGGATGACTGAAATAGAAGAAACACAAGAGCAAATACTCTCCCAAATAGATGCTCATCACCAAGTGTTGGAGTAAAGACAAAATCCCTTTCGGCGCTTCCGGAGGATAAATGGATTATCAGTGCAAGTTTGCAACAACTTCAAAAACAAGGGTTTATTAAGGGTTCAATAAAAAACGGACAATTACGGACAACGCGTTTCAGCTAACAAAAGCCTTCATCAGGTGTAGTTTACCTAAACTACACCTGATGAAGGCTTTTGTTAGCTGAAACGCGTTGTCCGTAATTGTCCGTTTTTTATTGAACCCTTAATAAACCCTTGTTCTTGAAGTTGTTGCAAACTTGCACTGATAATCCATTTATCCTCCGGAAGCGCCGAAAGGGATTTTGTCTTTACTCCATTACCCACGTGGGAGCACCTGTTCAGTACTCTCATTGTTTTTCCCGAGGATTCGTGCTGCATACTGGAGGATTAATAAGAGAGTTGATCCACTACACGGATCATACTAGCGAAAACAGAAGAAATCTGCACGGTGAGTGTAAAATTCGTATGATCATACAATCTGTGTTTACATACATCTACACTTAGATTTGGCGCCCCGTTGTTCTCTTCTTTTTTTCTTTCCTTTATTCTGTCATCACCAAGTGTTGTCAGATCATTCCTTACAAATACAGGACATTCTAACCCACTTGGATGACATAGAAAATCACCACTGTTGTAACAATCTACGCATAAGGGGGCTAAAGGAATCAGTGGAAGCAGCACAGCTAGAGGAGTGGGCTCAAAAATACTTCAACTATCTCCTCCAGAGAGACCCGGGGCAGCACATCGATATAGATCGGATCCACAGGGCACTGGGCCCTAAACCGTCCAACCCTGCACGTCCAAGAGATGTAATTTGTAGAATCCATTTTTATAAAGAGAAAGAAGCTATTCTCAAAAGCTGCAGGGACAATGGGGCGGGCTCACACCAAGGGACTCCCATGCTGGTTCTCTCAGATCTGGCACGCAGAATCTTACGGCTACGCAGGGCCCTGATACCATTGCTTTCCGCTCTACGAGATAAGGATATCCCATACAGATGGGGGTACCCTTTCCAGTTGTCAGCAAGGAAAAATGGGAAAACGGCAACTTTCAAGGCCCTGGGAGATCTCCCAAATTTTTTGGGGACTTTTGACCTGCCCATGATTAATCTGCAAGACTGGCCAACACCGAAAACACCGGAACCTCTTCCACCTAGAGAGCAGTGGAATCAAGTTCAAACCAAGAAAGGCAGAAGATCCTCACAGTCTGGCTATCGCTGATGTAACTGGCGCGGCCGAGTTTGGATGATGGAGTTGAAAAGGGGGATCAGGGCCATCCTCTTATTTTTTTCGCAGTATGCTCACCGATGTCGACCTCATACATGTTGTTTGTCTCTCCAATAGAGAGATAATACTTAATACATCTGCCTATTTCTGTCTATTGAGAGCTAATACTATATCAGAATTTAGTACCAATCATTATTTGAGCTCTTATTTTCAAGATGCTATGTTTCCTGATCGATATTTTGTTATATTAGGATGTTCTATTAGTCTCTGTGTTTCATACAGTTTCAAATTGGGGTGTCTCGGGCCTTCTCATCCACAATGTACCTGGGCGGGGGGAGTTTTGGATACCCCATAGTATGTGCATTAGTCGGGGAGGCGGGGACTCCAACCTGTTGCTGGAGGCTTCTCTCACCTCTCCTAGGGCTGCAGCGTTTTGCTGTACTTGACAAAAGTCAATATAGTTGTTTGAGAATTTTTCTTGAACTAACCCACAGGTTAACACTTTTCTTCCTTTGTTAATCTCTTCTTTCACTACCTTCTTTTCTCTTTTTCTTCCTCTTTACACTATCACTAAACATTCTCTATACCATGGTGTCACACGTAACCTTCTGCACGTACAATGCTAAGGGCCTAAAAAGCCAGAAGAAAGGAGCCAGATTATGTACCGTTTTCATAAACAGAATATCAAAATTGTTATGTTACAGGAGACACACTTCAGAGCAGGTGGTGTTCCCAGCTGTAAAATAAAAAATTACCCAACATGGTTCCATTGCCCTCACCCAGATCGTAAGGCATGCGGGGTCTCGGTGGCATTTCATTGGTCCTTTCAACCTGAAGTAGTCGATTCTTGCTTCGGCTTGGATGGACGCTATCTCTTACTTAAGATATCTTATTTAGGCAGTATTTATACCATCGCTAATGTTTATTTTCCAAACCAGGGACAGGTGGCGTTCGCTCTAGAGGTATTTGGGAAACTTTCAGAATTCGCCGACGGGTCCCGTATTATCCTTGGTGGGGACTTCAACATGATCCTGAACCCAGCAGTGGACTCGTCTTTGGGTAGGTCAGCTGTCCCTCACTCTATGATACGTAGACTTAAAAAAGAGTTGGTGTCTCTTACACTGATAGACCTTTGGAGGATCCTGCACCCCGGAGTCAGGGACTATAGCTTTCACTCACTAGCACATAATAGTTACACGAGAATAGACTATTTATTCATTTCCCATGATCTCTTAGACAACACTCCAAAATGTTCATTGGATACATTTTTGTGGTCAGACCATGCGCCAGTTTATGGAGAGGTGGCAATGTTAGATAGAAATGGTTCGGGATATACTTGGAGACTTAATGACAACTTACTGAAAAATGAAGCGTGGCTGGAAGAGATTCACACAGCAATTACAAATTTCGGGGCCGACCATGCGATGGATCCGACACCTGACCCAAAAAAATGGGAAGCTCTGAAGTGTGTAATTAGGGGTATGTGTATCACTCATGGTTCCAGACTTAAGAGGGAAAGGGCGACGGAGTTAAAGGAATTATTATCACAACTGGGTCAGAAAGAAACAATAAACAAAAACACACCAAACGACGTCCTCAAAGCAGAGATTGTGTTCTAGAGACAAAGCTCAGAAAAATTTCTTTGAATTTGGAGACAAAAGTGGAAGACTGCTTGCCCGGACTCTCTCTACATCCCAGGCAGGCTCAGCCTCCGATCCTTACTCTTAACACAAAGTCCGGGACCCTGATCCATTCTACATCTGACATCCTAGATGAATTTAAGAAATATATATTAAATATATATATTATAAATATATATTTATATATATATATATATATATATATATATATATATTATAAATATATATAATGTCATCATTATATAACATACCATCACAACACACGCCAGATGCTGTAAATTTTGAACGGAACACGGTAGAATATATACGAGAAAATAACCCAGGGAGGTTGGGGGTGGAAGAGGCAGACGAGTTGGAAGCTGACTTTACGGAATCAGAACTCCTCGGTTTTATAAACTATGTGGTGAGGCACGTGGATCTCTGATGCTGAAATCTTATAATTCTATATCTAAAACATGTGGCTTTCCTAAACAATCTCTCCAAGCCCGGATAGCGGTTATTCCAAAGCTGGGGAGGGACCCCTACCTATGTGCAAACTACAGACCAATATCGCTTATCAACATTGATGTTAAACTATACTCCAAAATGACTGCACTTCGCCTAGTCCATATATCCCAAGACTAATTCATAAGGATCAGGTTGGTTTTGTTCCCGGGAGGGAGGCACGGGACAACACCATGAGAACCATGTCTTTGATTTCATGGGCTAGAAAGCAAAAAATCCCTGCCTGCTTTTTAACGGTAGATGCTGAAAAGGCATTCAATAGGGTTCGTTGGGGTTTCCTTGAAGCCTCACTCCAGGGGATAGGGATTCGCCCTCGGCTGAGAAATTGGATAATGGCATTATAGGAAGCTCCCACAACTCAGGTGAGCATTAATGGTCGCTTGTCCAGCCCACTTGAGATTAGAAACGGCACCAGACAGGGGTGCCCATTGTCCCCGTACTTATACATCATAGTGATGGAGTTTTTAGCAAACGCTATTAGGAGGAATCCTTCAATCAGTGGAATACAATTGGGCCCCGTTCCCATAAGTTGGCTGTGTTTGCAGACGATTTATTGCCCTATGTTCCTCAACCAAGGATAAGCTTACCGGCTGTCCTGGTGGAGTTTGAGAAATTTGGTAGATTGTCTAATTTTAAGGTCAACCTCCAGAAAACGGAGATAGTAAATGTGTCACTCCCTACTGTAGAAGAAAGATCACTTAAACCTTCCTTCCCATTTAAATGGAGTAGTAGCTTTATTAAATATCTATGGATTAAAATACCAGCAGACCCCCAAACCATATATGACCTAAACTTCACAGACCTCTTGCACTCCATTCAGAGGGATCTCACAAATTTGCATAACCTCCCAATCTCTTGGTTCGGTAGAATTAACACTATAAAAATGGATATTTTACCCAGAGTTTTATATTTATTTCAAACCATCCTGTACAATTTGGGAGAGCCTTTCTTCCATAAACTAAGAAGGATGATACGGCATTTTACCTGGCATGGTACTAAATCTCGCCTGAAACATTCTCTAGTAATACGCTCCCGGTGGGAGGGAGGGATGGGACTACCTGACTTTAAAGCCTACCATGCGGCGGCAGTTGGAAACTGTATTCTAGATCTATTACACAATAAAGAGAATAAATTGTAGATGGTAGAAAATGGTAGAAATGGAACATACCTTGGCTCCAGCTAGTGCATTGGGAATTTTTTGGCTGTCCTCAGGTGATCACTTATCGAACATAGAACTGACTCCATTCCTCCTCTCCCTAACTGGCACAAGGCGCACCATCAATAGAAGATACGGCTTGACCAAAAATCTGGGACCTCTAACGCCTCTGGTAACCCTCAGTTCCCCTGTTGGCTACACGAGTTCCACCCCAGTCTTATCTCTGTCTACACAATGGGAATTCCCCGTGTTAGGGATATGGTATCCTCCGCAGCTTGTAGAACATTGAACTCCCTATTGGGAGATAGAAGGATGGAATCGGGACACTGGTTTCTTTATCTTCAACTTCGAAGTTACGTTGATTCTTTGACACTGGGGTCCAGATCTGATGAGGGAATGACCCATTTTGAAAAGCTATGTATTGCTCAGAAAATACCAACTCATGTTATCTCTACAATCTATAAAATAGTGTTGCTACTGAGTGGGGGAGGGGGCCTGCCCGGATATGTAGACCAGTGGCATAGAGAGATGGGTCGTGTTTTTTCTGAAACACTTTGGAACAAAACTTTTACCTTAACACACAAATTAACAGTATCCAGTAGGATACAAGAACTAAATTATAAAATTTTATCCAGATGGTATAGAACGAAAAACAAACTCCATAAGATTTTCCCAGAGGTTGCCGACGAGTGTTGGAGGTGTCGAGGATCACCAGGGACAATGCTACACGTTTGGTGGATATGCACAGCGATTAGAAAACTGTGGGATGAAATTTTCTCCCTATATAACCATCTCATACAGTCGGAAATGACCACCAAGCCAGAGATAGCATTACTTTCCATGTTTAATGGATAAGTCCCAAAAATCCGTAAAGATCTCCTATCTTATTTTGTAATCTCAATGAGACAGATTATTCCCAGACACTGGAAAACATCCTATGAGTTGAAGAGAGTAGACTGGGTGGAAGCTGTAGATACTCTGCGCCGTATGGAGGAGCTGAGGGCATCTGACACAAACACAATTCAGACTTGGTTCACAACCTGGTATCCCTGGATTGAATTCAGAGAATCTCAACAATTTCAGATCTGGCTAACTCAAGGTACTCTAGAATAGAAGGGGTCTACGATTAGTGGGTCTTGAGACCGAGGTGACTGGTGAGGTGACATCATGGTGATGTTTCTCTTTTCTTCCTTTTCTTTTTCTTCTCCTTATTCTCCCTTCCTGCTTTATGTCTTACTTCTCTTTATTTCTTTCTATTTAATCTTACTTATATTCTATCTTAATGAATCCTAGAGTGGGAGTTCCTGAACCTGTTTGTTATAGTTGAGTAGTATAAGACAATCACATATGTTACAGTGTACATCAGACAATTACTACGAGGGGCTTTCCTATTGTTGTGTTTTGATTGTTTTTTCTCTTGGAAAAGAGACGCTCCCATAGGGTTTCAGGGATCAGTATAATATCAATCGGATCCCGATGAGACCCTAGAAACCTTATTCCCTATATGCAGAGGATGTCGTTAGCGTCGAAACTTATTGTTGGACTGCCTCTTCAATATAAACATACACTAAAAGAAATGTAACTGTTAATTGAAAATTATACTTTTTGTAACCTTGATTTGATACAAATATATAATAACAATAATAAAGATATATTAAACATAAAATGATGATTAGACTCAAGCGGTCTCTCAGGATCTGACTGCTGTTTCAAATTATAATGTCATGTGTGCACAGGAGAAAGAACGATAACAGACACTATATCAGTTATGGATCTTCTCCATGACGGACGCTGAGCAACTGGCTCTCTTTATTGTTTGAAACTTCATACAGTTCATGAGAAATAAGGGGTGTAGACAAAGTATAGTCCAATCAACTATCGCAGGTTGGGGCTCAAGATGTATAGAAATTAGCATAATCTCTTCTGGATTGGTCAGTCCAAGCTTTAGGAATTCTCCTTTGTTCATCATCTTGGGTGTAGACAGGATGTGGCAGCCATCTTCAAGTTACATATACTGGTATATACTGTGTTAAGGAAAATCACTAAATATATAATATACATATATACATGTTAGTAAGAAACAGACAAAGTGCTCATGAGTGCTAGTCCCATTCTGGGAAACCAGAGCAGATTAGAATTTAATTTATGCACTGCTCTTTAGTAAATTTATTCACTGAACTGAGAGGCAGAGCAGGGACAAAAGCAGTAAACAACAGGACTGCAAGGAGTGAACCCTCAAATCAGGACAGTCCCACTGAATCCAGAATGGTTGGGAGGTATGGGATATTCTTAGTTTGTAGACTCGGATCCCACTAGTGGGATCTGCTTCTAATTTAAGATAGTGACAATTTAGCTCTATTACATGTGCTGTCGTTGGAGAGGTGGTCAGCGTGACAATACAATTGGATGGATTTCCAACCCCCTCTCCACTGACAGTGGTGCATCTCTGGACCCCTGTTCTTTAGATAGACACAGGTCCCATTAATGGAACCGGAATCAACTATACTATGATAATCTCTATATAACACCTTCTTTTTTTCCATTATATGCTTTTCAGCTGGGATAATTAAATAGAACCTGTCACCAGGTTTTCCCATATAAACTCTGACCACCACCAATAAGCCCTCATATGCAACATTCTAGAATGATGTATATATGTCCCCAAACTACTCTGCAAGGCAAAAAAATAGTTTTTATTATTATTACCTATGGAACGATCCAGTCCAATGGGCATTGCTGGTCTTGATCTGGCGCCTCCTTTCTTCTAGTTTTGTGTGGATGATGCCTCCTACTTCATCACACAATGTTCTCCTTTGCGCTTCTGCACAGGCGCACTTCTTTCTGTTCTGCTGTGGGCAGGGCAAAGTATTGTAGGTACATGCATGGGGGCTTGTTGGCTTTCCCTGTGCATGTGTGTAGGAGGGGGGCGAATAGCGCCCTCTCCTATAAAGAGAGCGTTAGTGTAAATTGCATGTGTCTGGAAGCATTTTGTCTATTGTAATGTATATGGAGAATGTAGCAGAGCCGAACAGGCGCGCCATTCAGCTCCACCCAGCGGTCACCGCTGGTATAGGCTAAGTAGTAGGAAAATGTATTTGTACTGTAAATGCTGTGTAACATGTATAGAGAATACTGACTCCTCGTGCTGCGTTAGGCAGGGGATAAAGTACAGGTCAGGCGTGTGATAGATGCAGATTTAGGAATAGGAAGTAAGGTACGGTTAGGTGTAATATTAGTAGTAAGATAGGAATAAATAGTAACTAGGGACCAAGGAGCAGGAGGAGGATGGGAGGAGTAGTTAGTTAGCAATAGGAGTTAGACAGGGAACACAGGATGAGCAGCCAGAAGGTTACCATAGAAATTGAGATAGGAGGGAGGAGAAGCAGAAGGTAATAGAATGTGTGCAGGAAGTGATTAATCAGTGAAGCAGCAGGAGCTAAAGGATATAGTAGGGCCCAGTGCCAGGGCCTGCCGAGCACGGGGGGTACCCCCCAGGTGTCAAGACCTCACTTAGTGAACAGGTGGCACGGCGACCTCGGACCGGTTGGATGTTGGGACTCAGAGACCCCATTCGGACATCGTACTGGCCAGGAGCAGCTGTGTGCCAGGACGGGGGCACAATTGAGACACAGCAGCCGCACAGAAGGGATTCCGGGGGGGAAGAGGTACAAGGGACTTAGCTGCTGGAGGACAGTACCAAGGGCAAGTTGGCCTGAAGTGGAGTTTTTCCCACAAGGTTAGTTGGAAGCAGCATGAGCGGTCCTAAGGACCTGAAGTATGGATTCAGAGAGTGCCACAATAAAGGAGTTCCAGTTCATATTACTAGAGACTGTCGTGTGATTATTGCCCCCCCCCGTTTAAGATGAGGAGATATCATAGAGAAATGGAGGCGATCCCGAAGGTAATGGCTGATTTCTACGGTTCAAGTGGGAGCTGCACATGCACATTAACACTATCTGAAACGGGAATGAACTTTTGGCCATCACCTGACTCCTCTCTTCATGTGCATTACAATACTTTGCTCTGCCCTGTTGAGTGAAGAGAAAAGTATTGTAATGTGCATGTGCAAACACTGCCTGGCCTTTCTCTGCGCATGTGCATTATAATACTTTGCTCTGTCTTCAGCAGGGCAGTGAGGAGTACACAGGAGCGAGATGGAGAAAACTGTGTAGATGACGTAGGATGTGTCATCCACACAACGCCAGACCAGCGATGCCCATCAGACTGGACCACCCCATAAGTGAGTATAATAAAAGCTGTTTTAACATAATACAGAGAAGATTGGTGACATATAAATACAGTATTTTAGAATACTGTATATTAGGGCTCACTGATGGGGACTGCACTTTACATTGGAAAAACCTGGTAACAGGTGGTTCCCTTTATGTTTCCATTTCTAAGACTTGACAAAGAACATACCGTGAATCACTATGCGGATATTTGCTGTGTACACAGAGTATTTCTTTTTAAATTTTAATTATGATAGCTTCTGTAGGAATGCCTGATGTCTATGCACATACATTATTGGCCATTAAAGAAGGAACTGCTTTAATTACCTTGGACTGCATAGTCTCCAGGATATTTATCGCTTAATATTTCCTGCTGCCTGTGCAAACAAATTCATATCCTCCTGAATCCACAGTTCCAAAATATGAAAGTTCATCAGGAAAAAGAACAATACCAAAATATTGAGATATATTGTCAATCTGCATTAATTTTGGTTTTAGGGCTGTAGGATGTATGGCTAGAGTTGGTGTGAATCAATTAGCCAAACCCAATCAATCGGCCATGTCAGTATTCTGTGCTGGCTGGACGAGAGCCGTATCACCACTTCCCTGATGGCATCTGCGACTTTTATTTTATTTAGTCAGTCTGACACAACATGATATTTCTGTCACCTTGAAATAATAATGCCCTGCCAGGATCGAAGCAAAAGAAGATCCGTTGATGCCATTAGAAAAGAGGCAAGTTTGATGTCTCCTGTTCTGCAGCCACAGATTACTGATGTAATGGATGGACAGTGTTGTGTGAATTGATTCGTACCAACTTTAGCTGTGGCTATGGCACACAGTCACACTCTGGACAACCATACATATGAGGCCTTGCTCCCACTTGTGTTAATATGGACGAGTGCAATCTGGTAAAACATTGCATTGCACTTGTTAAACAATTAGAAAGTCTTCATCTGCAATTTTTTTCTCATGCTGAATCGACATCAGAACAAAATCACACCAAGCTGTGTTTGGCAGCATATATCCGATCACACTCACCCATACAAGTCTATGGATGCGTGAGAAACATTGGACTGCACGTGGATGTCATCCAAGTTCAGTGGAATATACACAAAGACAGGCAACGGGGGAGATGGAGAAATTACTTTCTCAATCTTTTCCTCACCTGGGGAATGTCATTTTTTCCATTTAATTGTTTGGCCAAATACTGGTACCTGTACATGCAATGTAATCTATTATCAATCTTCAGTTGAAATCAGAAATTACAAACACTATCTAAAAAGACACATATGCATGATTTTTTTCATCTGTTAGGTCAATTAGGATGACCAAAATTAATATTTAACAAATGTCAGACTAATGAGAGAGAGAATGTTTTAAGGCATTTTTATTACTTTCTGTATAGTCAAAAGTTTTCATGCACTAAGCGTACTATGCCTTTAAACAATATGGGACATCCCATATGATGATGTCATGTCTCTGGAAGCTTCTGATAGGTTTATTGGCAACACATGAGTTAATTAGAGACACACCTGTGGATGTATTTAAATGCAAATAAATAAATAGAATTGTGGAGTTGCCCAAGTCTGGTTCATCCTTGGGTGCAATTTCCAGATACCTGAAGGTGCCTTGTTCATTTGTGCAAACAATTGAAAGGAGCCATGTACCAAAGATGTTGTTTTGGTCAGACATGTGCATATCAACCCAAGAACAAAAGCAAAAGAGCTTGTGAAGATGCTGGCGGAAGCTGGTAAGATTGTGTCATTATTCACAGTGAAACAGGTACTGTATCAACATGGACCTAAAGACCACTCTGGCAGGAAGAAGCCGTTACTCCAAAAGACACATAAAAAGACAGATTAATGTTTGCTAATGCACACAGGAACAAAGACTTTCATTTTTGCAGACATGTCCTGTGGTCTGACAAAACTAAAATTGAACTGTTTGGCCATAATGACCATCGTTGCGTTTGGAGGAAAAAGGAAGAAGCTCTGAAACCTAAGAATACCATCCCAACTGTGAATCATGGTGGTGGAAGCATCATATTGTGGGATTGTTTTGCTACAGGAGGGACTGGTGCACTTCACAAAAAAGATGGTATCATGTGGAAAGAAAATTATGTGGCAATACTGAAGCAACATCTCAAGATGTCAGCCAGGAGCTTAAAGCTTGGGCGGAAATGGGTCTTCCAAATGGACAATGACCCAAAGCATACTGTAAAACTGGTTACAAAGTGGATTAGGATAACAAAGTCAATGTTTTGGAGTGGCCATCACAAAGACTTAATCTCAATTCTATTGGAAATTAATGGGGAAAGTTGAAAAGGCAGGTGCGAGCAAGGCAACCTACAAACATGGCTCAGTTACACCAGTTCTTTCAGGAGGAATGGGTTCAAATTCCTACTAACTACTGTGAGAAGCTTGTGGTGTTATGGACATGGTTATGGACTGTTATATTTCTGAATACTGACCATATGAAGATATCCAAAAACTGGACTCAAAATGGCGTTTGAGCTGTACTCAGATCTGCTGACTTTCTGGTCATAAGTGATTCCTTCTGACTTAGCTTAATATAAAATGTTGAAACACATATACATATATATCTGAGAATAAGCTCTCTTTGCAGTTTTCCCAATAGGAGACATGTTACGTATTTTTGACTCCTAGCCAACTGATTTCTTTAAATGTATCTGAACTTCCGTAGTTAACCCAGTCATATTTTCTACGCAGATCCGTGTACATCTCTTACTGGTCTGTGTGGATGAATAGCATGCATGCTGACAAATGACTCATGATTTTGAATGCAGATGGGTTTAAGACGTGGATGCATAAGTTGGATTGCATCACCCTAAATTATGCCCCCCTTAACAGTGAAACGATATACAAAATGTTTGACCCAAGTTATACAGATTAAGGGCAATGGTACCAAATACTAATGAAATACATGTAAACTTTTGACTTTGCAGAAAGTAAGAAAAATGCCTTAAAACATTCTCTCTCTCTCTCTCTCTCTCTCTCACTATTCTGACATTTGACAAATATAAAGTATTTTGGTTCCTAATTGACCTAAATAGGAAAGGTTTATTCTGATTTCATGTCAGATTAGGGATGGACCCAATGAATGGCCACCTAGAGGTGGAGCTGATCCAGTCCACTAGACGACAACCAGGGAGGAGGGGTCAGACAGTCTGTAAGTGTAAGTGAGAGGAGACAGATGTAACCGTACTGAAAGGAGAGTGTAACGGTGACCTGAGGGCACAGGCGTTTGGTTGCCGGTGGAGTACTCCCGGAGCCATAGCACTGACAGGGTACAGAATCCTAGGTCAAGCGAACGCTCAAGGCAAACGATCCAGGCTGTGAGGGCTGCCACCAACACCAGGCCCAGTAGTGAGAACTGTGCAGCGGCGGCTCCACTTAAACAGCCGCAACCCACAAGTGGCGTCACGACAAAAACGTTTATTACATTTCCCCTGTAAATAACCCCTTTTAAAGCGACCCCCAGGGTCACAGAACCGGGCAACGGTCACCCAGTGAACTTTCCCAGTAACTACACCGCCTGGGACCAAGTACCCCATAGCCCCATAGGGCGAGTCAATCTTAAGTAGCATGTATGTGAATGTGACAACACACATATTGGAAACGTGGATAATATGTAGTACTACCTTTATGCAAATATGTGCAATTGTACAAAAGTATGTGTTGAGCAAAATGGCTAGAGATGAGCGGATTAGTGGATGTTCGGGTCGACAGGTTCTGCCAGACTTAAAAGTTAAAAGTTCAGTTTAGTCATCGATCTTGACCCTGTACCCTGAACCCCATACAAGTCACTGGACACTCGAACTTCTGTGCTGTAAAATGGTTGTAAAATGGTCATAGAAAGGGCTAGGAGGCTGAAAAAAAGAAGCAACATTGGAGTAAAAGCAGAACAATTGCCCCACAAAGAAATGTGGATAGGGAAATGATTTAAAGGGGTTCTCTCACCATAGCAATCATGGTTATATAGGAAGTAAATTAATAAAACTAAACATTTTAAGAGTGCCCCCACAAAGAAAACATTTAAAAATGGTCCCTAAAGAGCATGTTTTTCCAGTTGACCAACACAGCCAAGATTGGCAGAGTTCCCTCACAGAGCAACATTTTTCAAAAAGGCTCTGACAGAGCTTGTTTGCAAATTTAATCCACACAGCCAAAATTGGCAGAATTCCTCCAAAAGAGCAACAATTTCAAAAAGGCCCCTACATAGCCAAATTTCAGAGTTGATGCACATAGTCAAGATTGGCAGAGTTTCCCCACAGAGCAACAATTTAAAAAATACTACCATAGAATCTCTTTTCACAATTGATCAAAAAAACCTGGAGGTGGAAGTCCAAGTGGAGGTTGAGGTAGGCAAGTTATTTTTTCCCATTTCAGTTTATTTTTTTTATTTTATTTAGGAAAAGAACTTAAATTAATATAGAATTAAAAAAAATAAATGTCTTAAACCAGGAGGAGGAGGTCAAAGTTACAGATTAGATAGTTGAAGTGGATGTGGTGGTGTAGGTGAAAGAGGAGGAGCAGTATCCAACCGTTTTTTATTTTATTTATTTATTTTTTGGGGAAGTCTCAAATAGAGATGAGCGAACCTCTAGAGGCTCGAGTTCGACTCGGTTCGTTGAACGGAGGCCGCGTTCGAGTTCGGTTCAGCGAGCCATTCGACGAACCTCTCAAACCCCATTGAAAACAATAGGAGGCAATCACAAACACATAAAAACATATTATAATTGTACACATACCGTTAATAAACATTGCCATAACACTTACCGGTCCACGCGATGCATCCTGCACTCTGTCTCCTGTCGCTATTCCTTCCAATGATCGCTGCGTCCTCCCGGTAACCAGCACTGATGATAGGACCTATCGTAACATCAAAATAGCATGTGACTAGTCACGTGTCTGTTATCTCATTGGCTACAGACTGGTCACATGACTATGACGCGTCATGCTAGGACCTGTCAGTACATCTCTCCAGTACGCGGTGATCGTTTGTGTATCTCCGTGTACCGGCGACATGCTCTGGCACACGGTCAGGTTCCCGGTCTGCTTCCCCGTTCCGTTTTTAACCGGCTGCCACAGCCGGTCAATAACGGAGATCACCGTTGGTATAGCAATGCACCTGTCAGTGGTGACGTCACCGCTTACAGGCAGCAGCTCCTTCTCACTCACGTAGTGAAAAGGCTGCACGGGAAGCAGGGTCCTTCCTCACATGCAGCGCTGCTGATGTAGCAGAGCTGCATGTGTTGAAGGAGAAAGAAGACAGAAGAGCAGGATCGTGGAGGGATAAGAGGGAGTAATACACATGGAGTCTCTAAGTGTGTCTATGTATTTATTTCTAATAAAGTATTTTTTCTCTTTTTTTAACCCTTAATTGGAGATTCTTAATGGCTTGACCCAGCCATTAAGAATCTCCAATTAAGGGTTAAAAAAAGAGAAAAAATACTTGCCTGACATTAAGAATCTCTGGCTTAATACTAGCTAGTAAAACAAAGCTAGTATTAACTCATGATGATTACCCAGCAAGCCACCTGGCTCCAGGGCTGTTGGAAGAGTTGGATACAGCGCCAGATGATGGCGCTTCTATGAAAGCGCCATTTTCTGGGGCGGCTGCGGATTGCAATTCGAAGCAGAGGCGCCCAGAAAACTCGGGCTAACCTGTGCTGCGGATTCCAATCCCCAGCTGCCTAGTTGTACCTGGCTGGACACAAAAATATGGCGAAGCCCACGTCATTTGTTTTTTAATTATTTCATGAAATAAATGAAATAATTAAAAAAAACGGGCTTCCCTATATTTTTAGTTCCCAGCCGGGTACAAATAGGCAGCTGGGGGTAGGGGGCAGCCCGTAGCTGCCTGCTGTACCTGGCCAGCATACAAAAATATGGCGAAGCTCACGTCATTTTTTTGGTGGGCAAAAAACTCATGCATACAGTCCTGGATGGAGTATGCTGAGCTCTGTAGTTCTGCAGCTGCTGTCTGCTCTCCTGCATACACTAGTGAATGGAGCATGCTGAGCCTTGTCATTCTGCAGCTGCTGTCTGCTCTCCTCCATACAGACAGACATGAGCTGCAGAACTATAAGGCTCAGCATACTCCATCCAGGAGTGTATGCATGACTTTTTGCTCCCCCAAAAATTATTTGGGCTTTGCCATATTTTTGTATGCTAGCCAGGTACAACAGGCAGCTACAGGCTGCCCCCAAACCCCAGCTGCTAAATTGTACCCGGCTGGGAACCAAAAATATAGGGAAGCTCTTTTTTTTAGGTACAACTAGGCAGCTGGTTATTGGAATCCACAGCACAGGTTGGCCTGAGTTTTCTGGGCCCCTCTGCTGCGAATTGCAGTCCGCGCCGCCCCAGAAAATGGCGCTTTCATAGAAGCGCCATCTTCTGGCGCTGTATCTAACTCTTACATCTGACTTGGTGATGGGGGGCTCGCTGGATAATAATGGGGTTAGGGCTAGCTGTGTATTATCAACTGGCCCTAAGCCCGAAATTCATGGTGGCACGCCAATATTAGACATGGCCACCATGAATTTCTAGTACCGATAAAAAGAACCACAACACACAGCAAAATATTTTTATTATAAATAAAACACAACACAACTAGTGACTCCATCTTTATTGAAATATAGAACCCTCCTCCGCAGTAATCCTGGGTCAAGAATTCCGCACCATCCAATCCGGATCCAATATCATCTGATCAGTTTGCTGGAAGGCAAAGCGATCAGCTGATGTGTCAGGTTCAAGGGCCTGAATCACATGACACAGCAGCTGATTGTATAAATGACTTTTATACAATCAGCTGATGCATCAGTGTAAAAAAACAAAACAAACGACACACTTCAGTGCAGACTTCTTGTCCGACAGCATCAGCTGATAGTTTAGCGGTAAAAAGCCGGCCTCACCGCTCGACTTATAGTGTCAGCTGATCCTGTCAGGTGACCACATCAGCTGATCATCGCCAGGTCTGAGAAAGAGAGAGAGAAAAAGAAGAGAGAGAAAGAGAGAAAGAAGAGAGAGAGAAAGAACAGAGAGAGAAAGAAGAGAGAGAGAAAGAAGCAAAAGAGGAATAAGAAGAGAAAGAGAGAAGGAAGAGAGAGAGAAAGAGAAAGAAGAGAGAGAAAGAGAGAAGGAAGAGAGAAAGAGAAAGAAGAGAGAGAGAGAAAAAGAAGAGAGAGAAGAGAAAGAGGAGAAAGAAGACAAAGAAGAGAACATAGAGAAAGAAGAGAAAGAAAGGAGAGAGAGAAATGAGAGAGAAAAAGGAGAGAGAAAGAGAGAGAAAAAGGACAGAAAGGAGAGAGAGAAAGGAGAGAGAAAGAAAGGAGAGAGAGATAGGGGAGAGAGAAACGAGAAAGAAAGGAGAGAGAGAAAGAAGAGAGAGAAAGGCGAGAGAGAAAGAAGAGAGAAAAAGAAAGAGAGAAGAGAAAGAGGAGAAAGAAGAGAAAGAAAGGAGAGAAAGAAAGGAGAGAGAGAAAGGAGAGAGAGAGAAAGGAGAGAAAGGAGAGAAAGAAAGGAGAGGGAGAAAGGAGAGAGAAAGGAGAGAAAGAAAGGAGAGAAACAAAGGAGAGAGAGATAGGAGAGAGAGAAAGGAGAGAGAGAGAAAGGGGAGAGAGTAAGAAAGGAGAGAGAAAGAAGAGAGAGAGAAAGAGAGAAAGAAGAGAAAGAAGAGAAAGAAAGGAGAGAAAGAAAGGAGAGAGAAAGGAGGGAGAGAGAGAAAGGAGAGAAAGAAAGGAGGGAGAGTGAGAGAAAGAGAGAAAGAAGAGAGATAGGAGAGAGAGAAAGGAGAGAGAGAAAGAAAGAGAGAGAAAGAAAGGAGAGAGAGAAATGAGAGAGAAAAAGAAAGGAGAGAGAGAAAGAAGAGAGAGAAAGGAGAGAGAAAGGAGAGAGAGAAAGAAAGGAGAGAGAGAAAGGAGAGAGAAAGAAGAGTGAGAGAAAGAGAGATAGAAGAGAAAGAAGAGAAAGAAAGGAGAGAAAGGAGAGAAAGAAAGGAGAGAGAGAAAGGAGAGAGAAATAAAGGAGAGAAAGAAAGGAGAGAGAGAAAGGAGAGAGAGGGAGAGAAATAGAGAGAGAGAAAGGAGAGAGAGAAAGGAGAGAGAGAAAGAAGAGAAAGAGAGAAAGAAGAGAGAGAAGAGAAAGAGGAGAAAGAAGAGAAAGAAGAGAAAGAAAGGAGAGAAAGGAGATAAAGGAGAGAAAGGAAGGAGGGAGAGAAAGGAGAGAAAGAAAGGAGAGAGAGAGAAAGGAGAGAGAGAATTGAGAGAAAGAAAAGAGAGAGAGAAATGAGAGAGCGAGAGAAAGGAGAGAAAGAAAGGAGAGAGAGAAAGGAGAGAAAGAAAGGAGAGAGAGAAAGGAGAGAAAGAAAGGAGAGAGAAAGGGGAGAAAGAAAGGAGAGAGAAAGGAGAGAGGGAGAGAGAAAGGAGAGAAAGAAAGGAGAGAGAGAAAGGAGAGAGAAAGGAGAGAGGGAGAGAGAAAGGAGAGAAAGAAAGGAGAGAGAGAAAGGAGAGAGAGAGGTAAAGGAGAGAAAGGAGAGAGAGAATGGAGAGAGAGAGAAAGGAGAGAGATAGAGAGAGATAGCTCACAGCTGATGTCTGGCTCCTCCCCTCAGTGCATATTTAAATTATAATTATAAATATATTGTAAATATAATTTAAAATTAAAAATAAAAAAAAATTGTTTATTGGGTCTAGAACTCGCAACCTTATGCTTCCTCGGTGAGCGCTCTATCCACTCAACTTTTGCCTCCAATGTGAAAGATAGGCAGATTTGCTAATCTTGAAGTCTGGATTGCTGAAGTCTCAGCTGACCACGTGATTCAATTGATTGCTACGTGGAGCTCATACAGAGCACTCATGTTCTGTAGCAGAGATGACAGTATTGTGTGGATTATGTCGGACCTGGAGGGGTATTAGAGGATTTCAGTAAAATGGTGAAACTGTGTTTTTTTGTCTTTTATTCCAAATAAAGGATTTTTCACGGTGTGTGTTTATTTACTTTCACTTTATAAATAGATAATAATTAGAATTTAAAATTATAAATAAAAAAATAAAAAATAATTTCTTTACCAGGCCCGCAATCAGAACTCGCAACGTTATGCTTCTTAGGCAGGCGCTTTATCCACTAGTCTAGTGCCTCTACAATATAAATAGGCAGATTTTGTAATCTTGAAGTCTGCAGTGCTGACTGAAGTCTCTGCTAACCGCGTGAGTCACTTCATTGCTACGGTGCTGCTACATCTTGAGGGAGCATAGCTGACAGTGTCATGTGGATTACTTCGGACCTGGAGGGGTATTTTTGGGATTAATAAAGGGGTGAACCAGGGTTATTTTTTGTCTTTTATTCCAAATAAAGGATTTTTCGCGGTGTGTGTTTCTTTACTTTAACTTTCAGTTTAATCATGAAAGGTATCTCGGGGAGACGCCTGGCATGATTAAACTCATTATTACCTTAATTGCCACCGCACCAGGGCAATTCGGGATGAGCTGGGTAGAGTACCCCAGGACAGTCGCATCCAATGAATGTGGCTATTCCGGGTGGCTGCTGGGTGATATTGTTAGAGTAGTAAGCTCCCGATAACGTGGAGCTCTCCATCCTGACAATACCTGCCTCCAGTCATGCGGCTTTATCCTGGCTGGTATCAAATATGGGGGAAACCGCATTTTTTTTTATTTATTTATTTATCTTACTGAACGATATAGACCCGCCCACCGGTGGCTGTAATTGGTTGCAGTGAGACAGCTGTCACTCAGCTTGGGGACGTGACTGACTGCAACCAATCATAAGCGCCGGTGGGCGGGGAAAATACGGAATAACTAATTGACTACTGAAGCGGCAGCCATTTTCTAAAGAGGAAAAGACGCCGCAGATTTGTGACAGCCGTGGAGCAAGACGCACATGATCGGTGAGTAGGAAAGAGAGAGGGATTGTGCTGGGGACGCAGGACGCATGCAGATTGCAACATGTGCACATAGCCTTATTGTGAAAAGCCATGTTTCGAGTTCGATCTCGAGCACCGCCCAAAATCACTCGAACATGAAATTGGCGAACCTCGAACATCGCTCATCTGTAGTCTCAAAACATTGTGAATGGCAAATGAAGTACACCAATGGCTAGTGCGGCTGGTATAGTTGTGAAGTCAGTCAGAGGTACGAACAAGTCCTATGTGATCTATGCCTGGTTAATTTTAATGAATGTGAACTTGTCCACATTGGCTGTGAATGGACGGCTGAACCTGTCTATGATCCCACCCCCTGCCATGCTAAACACACGTTCTGACAGTACACTCGCCACAGGGCATGCCAGAACCTCTAAAGAGTAAAGAGCAAGCCTAGGCGACATGTCTAATTTGCAGACACAGAAGTTAAATTGGGAAACCCATCTCTTTGCATGGATAGACATTTGGACCAGTACTCTTCCACCATGTTGTGGAAACATTGCCTCCTGCTAATATAAACTGTATTGGATGGTGGTGGTGCATGTTGTGGCTTGCTGCAGATTAGTTTTTTACAAATTTCATCCAGGATAACCCTCCCTTCTGAGGTGGTGCCTTTGCACCAGCTGAAATGGCCACTTCCTGTTCCTCCTGTGCTTTGCTTTTCCACTGAGCCCTGGTGTTAGCTGGAAACAATGTCAGTAGTGCCTCTACCAGCGTACTATTGTGTTCAAGCACTTTCCGATCCCACTCCAGTGACAGAAGTAACATTGCTACGTTGTCCTTGTTGTGGCAATCCAGCAGAGTGGTCACCCAGTAATCAGCACTGGTCACAATCCTGGCAACTTGGCGGTTTTTGCATATGCACAGCAGCATGTATTGACAAGCTATCCTCGGTCAGACGTATGTCGGCTGGGTCCTCTGTATCACCCCAGCCACGCTCTAGTGATGTCCCTGAGCAAATTTCAGTGCCACCCTGCTGTGAAGATGGTTCCTCCTCCTCATCTTCCAAAACTGTCTCCTGACTGCAAACTTGTGTACATTCTTGCTGTTGATACAGGAACCCACCCTCAGAGCAATGTGTGGATAACAGACCCTGATAATGGTATCAATGTTCCCTGTTCCTCCCGCTTCTCTTTCTTCTGTGCCACCACCTCATCTATCATGGCCTCAATCATTTTTTCAAGTAGGCATACAAGTGGGATAGTACCACTGATGATGGCATCATCAGCACTTATCATGTTGGTGGAGCATATGAAGTAGCACAACACTACGCAAAGGTCCTGCATGGAGGCCCACTCATTGGTTTTGAAGTGGTGTTTTTTTGTAGAGTGACTCACCCATGGGTGCTGCTGCTCGTACAGTTTCTCCAGCAGGGCTGCCACTAGGAATTTCAGGGCCCCATACAGGCAATGTTTTCGGGCCCATTGAGACTCCACCTAGGCTCCACCCCAGCTTCGCCTCTGCCCCTCAAACTTTCTACAGTCTCACCACCACTATTGCAAAAACACACAGATATATATATATATATATATATATATATACACACACACACACAGTCATGGCCAAAAATATTAGTATTTCCCTCAAGAAATTAATACTACACCCCTACACCGCTCCTCTCCTTAAAACACCCTCTACACCGCCCCTCTCCATAATACGTCCTCTAGACAATACACCCTCTACCCTGCCCCTCTCCATGATATCTCTCCCACATTGCCCATAATAACCCCCATACCATACACTGCTCCTCTGTATAATATCCCCCCCCACACACTGCTCCTTGGAACACATTGATAAGAAATAAATAGTGGGTATCACAGTGTAATAAATATAAATAAAAAGAGAGGGGGGCAAACAAATCTATTGAAAAAAAAATGAATTGGAACATGAAAGGAAAAAAGCTGCATAGTAAAAATATGGACATCCAGCCATTTATATATAAACACTGTGGTTGACAAAAAAAGGCTATAAACATGATTCACAAGAGAAAAAGAATTGATGAAAAAAGGGGATGGGCATAATAATTCTGTACTTATCCCCAATGAAGTATCAGGGCACCGATAATAGAATGCACAATAAGCATACAAACAAGGCAGTGTCCACAGATATACAATATAATACTAAAACACACAATACAATGTTGTCAGCCTTATCTGATTTGTACCATCAAAAAGCTCAGTTTATATATATATATATATATATATATATATATATATATAAAAAAATATATATATATATATACAGTTAGGTCCAGAAATATTTGGACAGTGACACAAGTTTTGTTATTTTAGCTGTTTACAAAAACATGTTCAGAAATACAATTATATATATAATATGGGCTGAAAGTGCACACTCCCAGCTGCAATATGAGAGTTTTCACATCCAAATCGGAGAAAGGGTTTAGGAATCATAGCTCTGTAATGCATAGCCTCCTCTTTTTCAAGGGACCAAAAGTAATTGGACAAGGGACTCTAAGGGCTGCAATTAACTCTGAAGGTGTCTCCCTTGTTAACCTGTAATCAATGAAGTAGTTAAAAGGTCTGGGGTTGATTACAGGTGTGTGGTTTTGCATTTGGAAGCTGTTGCTGTGACCAGACAATATGCGGTCTAAGGAACTCTCAATTGAGGTGAAGCAGAACATCCTGAGGCTGAAAAAAAAAGAAAAAATCCATCAGAGAGATAGCAGACATGCTTGGAGTAGCAAAATCAACAGTCGGGTACATTCTGAGAAAAAAGGAATTGACTGGTGAGCTTGGGAACTCAAAAAGGCCTGGGCGTCCACGGATGACAACAGTGGTGGATGATCGCCGCATACTTTCTTTGGTGAAGAAGAACCCGTTCACAACATCAACTGAAGTCCAGAACACTCTCAGTGAAGTAGGTGTATCTGTCTCTAAGTCAACAGTAAAGAAAAGACTCCATGAAAGTAAATACAAAGGGTTCACATCTAGATGCAAACCATTCATCAATTCCAAAAATAGACAGGCCAGAGTTAAATTTGCTGAAAAACACCTCATGAAGCCAGCTCAGTTCTGAAAAAGTATTCTATGGACAGATGAGACAAAGATCAACCTGTACCAGAATGATGGGAAGAAAAAAGTTTGGAGAAGAAAGGGAACGGCACATGATCCAAGGCACACCACATCCTCTGTAAAACATGGTGGAGGCAACGTGATGGCATGGGCATGCATGGCTTTCAATGGCACTGGGTCACTTGTGTTTATTGATGACATAACAGCAGACAAGAGTAGCCAGATGAATTCTGAAGTGTACCGGGATATACTTTTAGCCCAGATTCAGCCAATGCCGCAAAGTTGATCGGACGGCGCTTCATAGTACAGATGGACAATGACCCCAAACATACAGCCAAAGCTACCCAGGAGTTCATGAGTGCAAAAAAGTGGAACATTCTGCAATGGCCAAGTCAATCACCAGATCTTAACCCAATTGAGCATGCATTTCACTTGCTCAAATCCAGACTTAAGACAGAAAGACCCACAAACAAGCAAGACCTGAAGGCTGCAGCTGTAAAGGTCTGGCAAAGCAATAAGAAGGAGGAAACCCAGCGTTTGGTGATGTCCATGGGTTCCAGACTTAAGGCAGTGATTGCCTCCAAAGGATTCGCAACAAAATATTGAAAATAAAAATATTTTGTTTGGGTTTGGTTCATTTGTCCAATTACTTTTGACTAGAGTTGAGCGCGGTTCTAGGTTCGTGGTTCTCCAGTTCGCGGCTCGAGTGATTTTGGGGGCTGTTCTAGATCAAACTAGAACTCGAGCTTTTTGCAAAAGCTCGATAGTTCTAACTACGTTCGAGAACGGTTCTAGCAGAAAAAAAACCAGCTAATTCCTAGCTGGCTTTCCGCTGTAATAGTGTAAGTCACTCTGTGACTCACACTATTATGACATTTCAGTGTATAGTGTGCGGGAACAGCACATTCAGATCACTGCTGCTGGGATAATGGCGATCGCCATTTTTTTTTTCCTTGTCTTCCTTCCCTAAGCGCGCGCGTGTAGTGGGGAGGGCCAGCATGTCAGCCAATCCCAGACACACACACAGCTAAGTGGACTTTTAGCCAGAGAAGCAACGGCATGTGTGATAGGATGTCCATGTCACATGTCCCTGCATTATAAAAACGGACATTTTCCTCCAGCACGCCATTATCTGCCTTCTGCGTCCTTGGTGTCAGACATCACTGGCGCAGCTCCATCCTGATTCCTATCGCCGATACTGCTGTATGCGCTCCATACACAGCGCTGGACAGCTTAGGGATAGCACTTTCTATCAGTCCTTTTAAGGGCTCATACGGGCAGGGTCAGAGCCATAGGTGACAGGTCCTGAAAACAGAGTTTAACAGCTACACAAGATGACAGTGTCTGTGTAGCTAAGGTCAGGGATTTCTTCTCTGCATTTGCCCATTAGGAGGGATAGAAAGGCAGGCTTCCTTTCCTCTACCCAGAGACCCACAACCCTGGCATTGTACCCTCCTGTCCTGTGCACACTCCAACTCATTATAACTAAGCCATTATACTAGCAAACACTGAGTGTACCTAGTGGCATCCTAAACGTGGCTATTGGACTTCTGTATAGTCCCTGTAGTGCACAGATATTTGCAGCACGTCTGCCTGCATTGCACACTCAAAGTCATTATAACTAAGCCATTATACTAGCAAACACTGAGTGTACCTAGTGGCATCCTAAACGTGGCTGTTGGACTTCTGTATAGTCCCAGTAGTGCAAACATATTTGCAGCACGTCTGCCTGCATTGCACACTCCAACTCATTATAACTAAGCCATTATACTAGCAAACACTGAGTGTACCTAGTGGCATCCTAAACGTGGCTGTTGGACTTCTGTATAGTCCCAGTAGTGCAAACATATTTGCAGCACATCTGCCTGCATTGCACACTCAAAGTCATTATAACTAAAGGCTGCTTTACACCAGACAATCTATCGTGCGATAGATCGTCGGGGTCACGGCTTTTGTGACGCACATCCGGCATCGCTTGCGATGCCGGCCTGTGTGACACCTCTTAGCGACGCAGTATCGCTCACAAATCGTGAGTCGGGTACTGCTCGCTAGGTTCCATAATATCGTTTAATTTAGTTGACCATCGTTTCCGTGGTAGCACACGCCGCTCCGTGTGACACCACGGGAACGATGAGCAGCTCACCTGCCTCCCGCGGCCGCCGCCGGCTCTATGTGGAAGGAAGGAGGTGGGCGGGAGGTTTACGTCCCGCTCATCTCCGCCCCTCCGCTTATATTGCCCGGTGGCCGTGTGACGTCGCTGTGACGCCGAACGTCCCTCCCACTCCAGGAAGTGGACGTTCGCCGCCCACAGCGAGGTTGCACGAGAGGTAAGTATGTGTGACGGGGGTTACTAACTTTGTGCGACACGGGCAGCGATTTGCCCGTGACGCAAAAAGGACGGGGGCGGGTACGATCGATTGTGAAATCGCACAATCGGTCGTACCATGTAAAGCAGCCTTAAGCCATTATACTAGCAAACACTGAGTGAACCTAGTGGCATCCTAAACGTGGCTGTTGGACATCTGTATAGTCCCAGTAGTGCAAACATATTTGCAGCATGTCTGCCTGCATTGCACACTCCAACTCATTATAACTAAGCCATTATACTAGCAAATACTGAGTGTACCTAGTGGCATCCTAACCGTGGCTGTTGGACTTCTGTATAGTCCCAGTAGTGCACAGATATTTGCAGCACGTCTGCCTGCATTACACACTCAAAGTAATTATAACTAAGCCATTATACTATCAAACACTGAGTGAACCTAGTGGCATCCTAAACGTGGCTGTTGGACTTCTGTATAGTCCCAGTAGTGCAAACATATTTTCAGCACGTCTGCCTGCATTGCACACTCAAAGCCATTATAACTAAGCCATTATACCAGCAAACACTGAGTGAACCTAGTGGCATCCTAAACGTGGCTTTTGGACTTCTGTATATTCCCAGTAGTGCAAACATATTTGCAGCACGTCTGCCTGCATTGCACACTCCAACTCATTATAACTAAGCCATTATACTAGCAAACACTGAGTGTACCTAGTGGCATCCTAAACGTGGCTATTGGACTTCTGTATAGTCCCTGTAGTGCACAGATATTTGCAGCATACTTACCGTGGACAATCCTATGTGCTCCCTTTTTTACGGACACGAACAACAGGAACAAAGCTAGATGATGGCCAAAAAAGGAAAATGCTTGAATGGATCTCAAGTGGTCCAACAAGTACCCTCTCAGCCACTTCAAGTACCGCATCCAAAAAACACCAGTCCTCTGAGTTGTCATCCCAATCAAACTTGCTTTCTCCCAGCTCTGAAGTCTCCATCAGCCCTGCACAGTATGGTGGAACTGAGATGGCTGAGTCTGCAGAGCTGTTCAGTCACACTATAGCCTGGGAATCAGAGGTCTGCTCCCAAGCTACAGTGAGTACAGAACAGGAAATGGTCTGCAGTGATGCCCAGAACCTTTGTGACTCTGATTCAGGCCGTGAGGACCAAGTTTCTGAGCATAATGTTGACCCTTTGTCACAAACTGTAACACCTGTGGTTATAGACAATAAGGGACATACTGATGATGATGAGACGCAGATACCAGATTGGGATGACAACTTAAATATTCGGTCAGGGCAAGAAGAGGCTCGGTCTGAGGGTGAGGGGAGTGCAAACACAACAATTGATGAGGAAGTTCTAGATCCCACCTACTGTCAACCCACAGTCAGGCACTCGAGGAGGTCAACAGAGGCGGTGGAGGAGGATGCAACCGACGACGAAGTTACCTTGCGCTTTCCTGGACAGAGTCGGAGCACTGGTAGCACGTCTACAACTGCATCATCAGCCACCACTCTGCCTCTGAGCACTAGTCGGGGGGGCTCAGCAGGTTGCATGCCCTCTAAGCCTTGCCTAGCCTGGTCCTTTTTTGACATAGAAAAAGATCGCCCAAATTATGTGATGTGTAAAATTTGTCGTGATTCTGTTAGTAGAGGTCAAAACCTGAGCAGTTTGACAACTTCTTCCATGAATCGTCACATGGATAAATATCATAGGTCCCAGTGGGAAGTTCACCGTGCTGCAATTCGGCCTAGCGTAGCGAACCATCCACGGCCTGCCCCTTCCAGTGCATCCGCGCGCTCTTCATCTTCTAGGACTGTGGGGACAGCTGTCACACCTGGTTTTCCACGCACAACTTCCACCTCTGTAACCGCAACAGGCAGTTTGCTTGGTAGGTCGTCAGTTGGTTTGGAAGGGGAAACAAGTGAGTGTATACAGCTCTCTCAGACATCGATAGCACCAACGTTGGATGAAGGCAAGATCATGTCTCCGCCTGCACTTTCCTCACAAACCTGCATTTTTCCAGGGACACCCTACTCAACACCGTCTACACACAGCAGCCAGATCTCTGTCCCTCAGATGTGGTCAAATAAAAGGCCATTTCCTGCGACCCATGACAAAGCTAAGAGGTTGACTCTATCCCTCTGTAAGCTCTTGGCTACAGAAATGCTGCCTTTCCGCCTAGTGGACACACAGGATTTTAGAGACCTTATGTCTGTCGCTGTGCCCCAGTACCAGATGCCTAGTCGCCACTACTTCTCTAAGAAAGGTGTGCCTGCGCTACACCAGCATGTCGCACACAACATCACCGCTTCCTTGAGAAACTCTGTGTGTCAATGGGTGCATTTCACCACTGATACTTGGACCAGTAAGCATGGACAGGGACGTTACATGTCGCTGACTGGGCACTGGGTAACTATGGTGATAGATGGTGAAGGGTCTGCTGCACAAGTCTTGCCGTCCCCACGACTTGTGTGTCAATCCTCTGTCTGTCCAAGTTCCGCCACTGCTTGTGCCTCCTCCACCTCATCTGTGTCCTCCACCTCCGCCCCAAGCCTGCCTGGTCAGGCCACCAGCGTTCTCACTGCGCAGAAGGAATCACGCACGCCTCATTACTATGCTGGCAGCAGAGCGCAACGGCATCAGGCGGTCTTTAGCTTGACATGTCTTGGGAATAGGAGTCACACAGCTGAGGAGTTGTGGTCAGCTCTGCGGTCCGAGTTTAATAAATGGTTGTCTCCACTCAACCTGCAGCCTGGTAAGGCCGTGTACGACAATGCTGCAAACCTGGGTGCGGCCCTTCGCCTGGGCAAGGTGACACACGTGCCTTGTATGGCTCACGTGTTGAACCTTGTTGTCCAGCAAATCTTAACACAGTATCCCGGCCTAGATGGCCTTCTGACCAGGGCACGAAAACTTTCTACTCACTTCCGCCGTTCAACCGCCGCAGCTGAGCGACTTGCATCGCTCCAGAAGTCTTTCGGCCTGCCGGTTCATCGCCTGAAATGCGATGTGCCGACACGCTGGAATTCGACTCTCCACATGTTACAGCGACTGTGGCAGCACCGCCGAGCCCTGGTGCAATACGTCATGACGTATAGCCTGGGCCAACGAGATGCAGAGGTGGGACAGATCACCCTGATGGAGTGGTCTCAGATCAAGGACCTATGCACCCTTCTGCACAGTTTCGACACGGCGACGAATATGTTTAGCGCTGACAATGCCATTATCAGCATGACAATTCCAGTCATTTACATGCTGGAGCACACGCTAAACACTATTCGGAGTCAGGGGGTGGGACAACAGGAAGGGGATGAACTACAGGAGGATTCATATGCCCAAGGGACAACAACATCACCAAGGTCCAGACGTTCATCATCACCAATGCAGCAGGCATGGGACCATGGGGGACAGGGATCAACAAGGGCACATAGTAGCAGGCGAAATATTGAGGAAGGTGCAGGAGAACATGAAGAAATGGAGGACGAACTGTCCATGGACATGGAAGGCTCAGCAGATGAGGGAGACCTTGGTCAAATTTCAGTTGAAAGAGGTTGGGGGGAGATGTCAGAGGAAGAAAGAACGGGTAGCACCTCTATGCCACAAACACAGCGTGGACTTGGTCCACATGGCTGCGCAAGACATATAAGCGCGTTCTTGCTGCACTACCTCCAACATGACCCTCGTATTGTCAAAATTAGAAGTGATGATGACTACTGGCTTGCCACACTATTAGATCCCCGGTACAAGTCCAAATTTTGTGACATAATTCCAGCCATAGAAAGGGACGCACGTATGCAGGAGTATCAGCAGAAGCTGTTACTCGATCTTAGCTCGGCTTTTCCACCAAACAACCGTGCAGGTGCAGGGAGTGATTCTCCCAGTTGTAACTTGAGAAACATGGGACGGTCTCGTCATCTTCAACGGTCTACCAGTACCAGTAGGACTGTATCTGGTGCTGGTAACAGCAATTTTATGGAATCTTTTCATAATTTTTTTAGACCCTCCTTTGCAAGGCCACCAGAGACAAGAAGTCTGACACATAGTCAACGGCTGGAGAGGATGATACAGGAGTATCTCCAAATGAACATCGATGCCATGACTTTGCAAATGGAGCCTTGCTCATTTTGGGCTTCAAATCTAGAAAAATGGCCAGAGCTCTCCAGTTACGCCTTGGAGATTTTGTCGTGTCCAGCTGCCAGCGTTGTCTCTGAACGTGTCTTCAGTGCTGCTGGGTGTGTGCTGACAGATAAGCGCACGCGTCTGTCTAGTGACAATGTGGACAGACTAACGTTCATCAAAATGAACAAGTCATGGATCCACAAGGATTTTACTACCCCTGTGTCATCCTGGGGAGAGTAAATGCTTGTGGATTTGGAATGTGCTTGATGCAAATCAAAACATCCTGTTTGCAACTTGGGCACAAGTGCTGCCACTGAAGGGGTTAGTGTCTGTGTGGCCCAATTTTTGGAAAAAAGGGAGACTCCGCTTGGAGTAACCCTTGCTTACATTGTTTTTAAAAGAAGCCAAGATGAACAGAGCTGGGATCAGCAAAGACTTTGCTACCTACCCCGGTGTCATCCTGGGGACGGTTAAGAATAGTGTATTTTTGAATGTGCTTGATGCATATCTAGCTGTGAAGTGTACAACTGGGGCACAACTGCTGCCACTGAATGGGCTGGTGTGTGTGGGGCCCAATTTTTGGAAAAAAGGGAGACTCCGCTTGGAGTAACCCTTGCTTACATTGTTTTTAAAAGAAGCCAAGATGAACAGAGCTGGGATCAGCAAAGACTTTGCTACCTACCCCGGTGTCATCCTGGGGACAGTTAAGGATGGCGTATTTTTGAATGTGCTTGATGCAAATCTAGCTGTGAAGTGTACAACTGGGGCACAACTGCTGCCACTGAAGGGGTGGGTGTGTGTGGGGCCAAATTTTTGGAAAAAAGGGAGACTCCGCTTGGAGTAACCCTTGCTTACATTGTTTTTAAAAGAAGCCAAGATGAACAGAGCTGGGATCAGCAAAGACTTTGCTACCTACCCCGGTGTCATCCTGGGGACGGTTAAGAATAGCGTATTTTTGAATGTGCTTGATGCAAATCTAGCTGTGAAGTGTACAACTGGGGCACAACTGCTGCCACTGAAGAGGTGGGTGTGTGTGGGGCCAAATTTTTGGAAAAAAGGGAGACTCCGCTTGGAGTAACCCTTGCTTACATTGTTTTTAAAAGAAGCCAAGATGAACAGAGCTGGGATCAGCAAAGACTTTGCTATCTACCCCGGTGTCATCCTGGGGACGGTTAAGAATAGCGTATATTTGAATGTGCTTGATGCAAATCTAGCTGTGAAGTGTACAACTGGGGCACAACTGCTGCCACTGAAGGGGTGGGTGTGTGTGGGGCCAAATTTTTGGAAAAAAGGGAGACTCCGCTCGGAGTAACCCTTGCTTACATTGTTTTTAAAAGAAGCCAAGATGAACAGAGCTGGGATCAGCAAAGACTTTGCTACCTACCCCAGTGTCATCCTGGGGACGGTTAAGAATAGCGTATTTTTGAATGTGCTTGATGCAAATCTAGCTGTGAAGTGTACAACTGGGGCACAACTGCTGCCACTGAATGGGTGGGTGTGTGTGGGGCCCAATTTTTGCAAAAAAGTGAGACTTCTCTTGGAGTAACCATTGCTTACATTGTTTTTAAAAGAAGCCAAGATGAACAGAGCTGGGATCAGCAAAGACTTTGCTACCTACCCCGGTGTCATACTGGGGACGGTTAAGAATAGCGTATTTTTGAATGTGCTTGATGCAAATCTAGCTGTGAAGTGTACAACTGGGGCACAACTACTGCCACTGAAGGGGTCGGTGTGTGTGGGGCCAAATTTTTGGAAAAAAGGGAGACTCCGCTTGGAGTAACCCTTGCTTACATTGTTTTTAAAAGAAGCCAAGATGAACAGAGCTGGGATCAGCAAAGACTTTGCTACCTACCCCGGTGTCATCCTGGGGACGGTTAAGAATAGCGTATTTTTGAATGTGCGTGATGCAAATCTAGCTGTGAAGTGTACAACTGGGGCACAACTGCTGCCACTGAAGGGGTGGGTGTGTGTGGGGCCAAATTTTTGGAAAAAGGGAGACTCCGCTTGGAGTAACCCTTGCTTACATTGTTTTTAAAAGAACCCAAGATGAACAGAGCTGGGATCAGGAAAGACTTTGCTACCTACCCCGGTGTCATCCTGGGGACGGTTAAGAATGGCGTATTTTTGAATGTGCTTGATGCAAATCTAACTGTGAAGTATACAACTGGGGCACAACTGCTGCCACTGAATGGGTGGGTGTGTGTGGGGCCCAATTTTTGCAAAAAAGGGAGACTCCGCTTGGAGTAACCCTTGCTTACATTGTTTTTAAAAATGATCCAAGATACACAGAGCTGGGATCAGGAAAGACTTTGCTACCTACCCCCGTGTCATCCTGGGGACGGTTAAGTATGGCGTATTTTTGAATGTGCTTGATGCAAATCTAGCTGTGAAGTGTACAACTGGGGCACAACTGCTGCCACTGAATGGGTGGGTGTGTGTGGGGCACAATTTTTGGAAAAAAGGGAGACTCCGCTTGGAGTCACCTTGCGGTGTTTTACATGATTTTAGAAGGGCATGCCATGCCTATATCTGTGTCTCCTCCTCTTTTTCCTTGTCCAGCTCTTTTGTTTTCGCATGAGTATATGTCCTTGTCACTTTCCCATGTGTTTGTGTTGTGTTGTGAGTTGTTTGTCACCTTTTGGACACCTTTGAGGGTGTTTTCTAGGTGTTTTTATGTGTTTGTGATTGCCTGCCATTGTTTCCTATGCAGTTCGAGTTCGGTTCGTCGAACGTTCGACGAACCGAACTCGAACGGGACCTCCGTTCGGCGAACCGAGCTCGAGCCGAACCGCGACCGGTTCGCTCATCTCTACTTTTGACCTCCTAAAATGTGGAGTGTTTGTAAAGAAATGTGTATAATTCCTACAATTTCTATCAGATATTTTTGTTCAAACCTTCAAATTAAACGTTACAATCTGCACTTGAATTCTGTTGTAGAGGTTTCATTTCAAATCCAATGTGGTGGCATGCAGAGCCCAACTCGCGAAAATTGTGTCACTGTCCAAATATTTCTCGACCTAACTGTATATATATATACTGCTCAAAAAATTCAAGGGAACACTCAAATAACAGATCCTAGATCTGAATGAATGAAATATTCTCATTGAATACTTTGTTCTGTACAGAGCTCAATGAGCTGACAACAAAATCACACAAAAATCATCAAAAGAAATCTAATGTTTTCACCAATGGAGGCCTGGATTTGAAGTCACACACAAACTGAAAGTGGAAACAAGTCAAAATGAAAATCAAAACAAGAAAAAATGAAGGTGGAAACAAGTCAAAATAAGGTTCAGTATTGTGTGTGGTCTCCACGTGCCTGTATGACCTCCCTACAACGCCTGGACATGCTGATGAAGTTGTGGATGGTCTCCTGAGGGATTACTCCCAGACCTGGACTAAAGCATCCGCCAACTCCTGGGCAGTCTGTGGTGTAACGTGACATTGGTGGATGGAGCGAGACTTGATGCCCCAGATGTGCTCAATCAGATTCAGGTCTGGGGAATGGGCGGGCCAGTCCATAGCTTCAATGCCTTCATCTTGCAGGAACTGCTGACACACTACAGCCACATGAGGTATGGCATTGTCCTGCATTAGGAGGAACCCAGTGACAACTGCACCAGCATATGGTCTCACAAGGGGTCTGAGGATCTCATTTCGGTACCTAATGGAAGTCAGGCTACCTCTGGCGAACACATGGAGGGCTGTGCGGCCCTCCAAAGAAATGCCACCCTACACCATTACTGATCCACTGCCAAACCAGTCATGCTGAAGGGTGTTGCAGGCAGCAGATTGCTCTCCACAGTGTCTCCAGACTCTGTCACGTCTGTCACATGTTCTCAGTGTGAACATGCTTTCATCTGTGAAGAGCACAGGGCGCCAGTGGCCAATTCGACAATCCTGGTGTTCTGTGGCAAATGCCAAGCATCCTGCCCGATGTTGGGCAGTGAGCACAACCCCCAAGTGTGGACGTCAGGCCCTCATGCCATCCTCATAGTGTCGTTTTCTAACTGTTTGTGCAGACACATGCACATTTGTTGCCTGCTGGAGGTCATTTTGTAGGGCTCTGGCAATGCTCCTCCTGTTCCTCCTTGCACAAAGGCAGAGGTAGCGGTCCTGCTGCTGGGTTGTTGCCCTCCTATGGCTCCCTCCACATCTCTTGGTGTACTCACCTGTCTCCTGATAGCACTTCCATCCTCTGGACACTATGCTGACAGACACAGCAAACCTTCTTCTCACTGCTGGCATTGATTTGACATCTTGAATGAGCTTTACTACCTGTGCCACTTTTGTGGGTTGTAGAGTCAGTCTCTTGCTACCACAAGTGTGAGAGCACAACCAACATTCAAAAGTGACCAAAACATCAGCCAGAAAGCATTGGTACTGAGATGTGGTTTGTGGTCCACACCTACAGAAACACTCCTTTATTGAGTGTGTCTTGATAATCGCCAATAACCTCCATCTGATGTCTATTCTATTTATACAACAGCATGTGAAATTGATTGTCAATCAGTGTTGCTTCTTAGGTGGATAGTTTAATTTTACAGATGTTTGATTAACTTGGAGTTCTATTTGGTTGGTTAAGTGTTCCCTTTAATTTTTTGAGCATCAACTAACTCATTGTTACATGCCAAATCTTTTCATACTAAAGGCACCATCAGAGGCATACCCATTGGCCAATTTCTCTGTGCCTGAAATTTTTTTTCTACTGAGAAAAACTTCAAACAACAATCGGATGATTTATACAGCCGTTTCCATGACAGGGGATACAGTTATCACAACATTTATCATGGCCTCAAAAGGGCTGCGAATACTGCATGTAATGACCTTCTATATCAACCAAAGAAGGAGAGTACCAATTGTAATCAGGAGGTGACACTGATTACTAAATTCAACAGTCAATGGTCTGATTTTACTGAAATTTACTGCAATTGTGCAAAAAACATTGGAAAATTTTGCACACTGATCCGGTCCTCAAAACATACAGCAAAATGGGACAGTGGGATGATGTCCTGTCTGAATGTTCTCTTAAACTGATTAAACTAATTGTGGAGAAGGAACAAATCTTACCGATCTTACCAAGTTTTCTGATAATGCTTCATATGGGACTCTGTTATGATTCAAGGACCGAGGAGGATCAAAAAATGCAGAAATCCAAAAGGTAACAGAGTGGCTGGAACCTTAACAGACTGCAGACCTAATCCTGACACACAACTAGAAGTGGACGTGGGATGAGCCTACGATGACCTAGTCGTCTCGACACAGCTGGAGGACTAAATATTCTTACAGATAGAGATATAAAAAAGCTAATCTGCCTCAGAGCAATCCCCAAAGATATAGATAGCCCCCACATGTAAAGACTACGGTGATTGTTGTGAAAGTCAGTTATGCTTTGGTTGCTGGGAGGCTCCCTCTGGTGGCCAGGAATGGTTTGGACTTGGACCAGGTGTGTTGTGCAATGGGTGTTTCCTTTGCTAACTCCCTGCTTATTTAAATCCTGGTCTGATAGCAGGCTATGCCGGATGTCAGTTGTTCTTTGTATCACCAGCCTGATTCATTCTGCTCCACACCACATCTACCCCAGATAAGTACTTTCTCTTTATTTATTGTTTGGTTCTTTTGCTCTTCTTGGGTTTGTCATTTGCTGTGGTTGTTTTCAGTTTATTTGCATGCAGGGATTTTCCCCCTCAGTTGCTTGGCTGGGGAACTCCCTGCAGTTCTGCTTGTAGTATAGCTCCTTTGGGTCCATGTGTTTGTGGCTTTCTGAATTTGTTATGATTCTTGTTTTCTGTTCATTGGTATGACAAGAGCACCTGGTATAGGACGGAGTTCAGATCGTGCGATCTGAGGGCCTTTTTGTACTATCAGGAATTTGGAATTTTGCAGGGTTTTACTCTGGCCACCATCAGTCCCTTTCCTGTGCTTTCCTATGTTAGTCAGTGGGGGCCTCACCTTTTGCTAATCCTGTCATCTATCTGTGTATTGTGTTTTTCCTATATTACCGCAGTCTTTGAATGTGGGGGGCTTGCTATTCTTGTCTATTTTCTGTGGCAGAGAGTTATTCATCTTTCCTTCCTTTCAGGATAGCTAGTTCTCCGGCTGGGTTCGCGGTGCATAGGATGTTAGTTCACCCATCGGCTACTTCTAGTGTTGATGGTTAGTAAGGGGATGGCGGCCAGATTAGTTGCCAATGCTCTTGTCACCTTTTACCATTGATTTGTGGTGGTCTTCCATGGTTCCGGATTATAACAGTACATCCGGCCAACAAATTTAAAGGGTACTCTTAAGAAGGAAGAAAAGAAGAAAAAAGAGGTCTGCTGAATTTTTTTTTTTTGGTGTTTTTCCTCTTCTTCTTTGGGTTCCGTGGAAGATTTCTTTTTTCTAGCATGGATGAATTGGGTGAGCGTGTTGCTCATCTTGATGCTAAGGTTCGGTGTATAGAGTCTTATCTTGCACAGACTCCCCTTGCAGAGCCTAAGATTCCCGTTCCTGAATT
This sequence comes from Anomaloglossus baeobatrachus, assembly GCF_048569485.1. Taxonomy (NCBI): domain Eukaryota; kingdom Metazoa; phylum Chordata; class Amphibia; order Anura; family Aromobatidae; genus Anomaloglossus; species Anomaloglossus baeobatrachus. The sequence continues at coordinate 327,149,498 of NC_134357.1, forward strand.
TTTTTCGGGATATAGGTCGAGATTTTTGAGCTTCAAAAATAATTGTAAATTATTTTTTGACCTGCGCCCTAAGTCCTCAGGGAATCCCGTACAGCAGGTTAAGATTGTCATCTCCTTACAGCGTGGTGACCCTCAGGACTGGGCCTTCTCTTTAGCGTCTGATGATCCGATTCTCAGTGATGTGGACTCCTTTTTTCAGGCCTTGGGTTTATTATATGATGAACCCAATATTGTGGACCAAGCAGAAAAATTCTTGTTGTCCTTAACTCAGGGTTTGGATTCTGAGAAACGTTTTGTCAGAAATTTTGAAAGTGGGCAGTCCTTACCAAATGGAATGATGATGCGCTTGCGGCTCTTTTTCGAAAGGGTGTTGCTGATTCTGTGAAGGATGTAATAGTAGGATTTTCCGTCCCTTCTGGTCTTGATGCCTCTATGACCTTAGCCATTCAGATCGATAGACGGTTACATGAGCGCAGGAAGATACCTGCTAGTTTTTTGCCTGTGGAACAGCCTTTGGAGCCTATGGAGTGTGATAGGGTCCTTTCTAATACTAGTCGGCAGGGGTTCAGACGGAAGAATAGACTGTGCTTCTATTGTGGAGACGCTTCTCATAACATCTCTGTCTGCCCTAAATGTGAAAGGAGATTGGCTACTTCTGTTACTGTGGGTTCTTTGCAACCAAAGTTTCTTTTGTCTGTCACATTGATTTACTCATTGTCTTCCTTTTCTGCATTTGCCTTTATGGACTCTGGGGCAGCGCTCAATTTGATGAATTTTGGGTTTGCTAGGGATTGTGGTTTCCCCATGGTTCCTTTGCAAACTCCTATTCCTTTAAGGGGCATTGATGCTACCCCTTTGGCAGAACATAAACCCCAATTTTGGACCCAGGTGCCTATGAGAGTTGCACCAGCGCATCAGGAAACTTGTACATTTTTAGTATTGCATAACACGGGAGGCATGGTGCTTCAACGTTACAAACATTAATAAAAATATTCCTATGAGAGTTCCATCTCCTAAATTTAAGCCCAGATTTATTGGACCTTATAAAATTTCGGAGCTTATCAACCCGGTATCTTTCCGTTTGACTTTGCCTGCGTCATTTAAGATTCACAATGTCTTCCATAAGTCCTTGTTGAAGAAACATGTGGAGCCAACAGTTCCTGCAGCAGCGCCTCCTGACCCTGTTTTGGTACAAGGGGATCTGGAGTATGAGGTTGAAAAAATTCTGGATTCCCATCGCAGTAGGCGTCAGCTTGAGTACCTCGTGAAATGGAAGGGTTATGGGCAGGAGGATAACTCTTGGGTTGTGGCTTCTGACATTCATGCGGACAGGTTGGTTCGCGCCTTCCATCATGCTCATCCTGAGCGAAACGGTGGCGTTGGTGAGGGTTCGGTGACCCCTCCTCAAGGGGGGGGTACTGTTGTGAATATCAGTTATGCTTTGGCTGCTGGGAGGCTCCCTTTGGTGGCCAGGAATGGTTTGGACTTGGACCAGGTGTGTTGTGCAATGGGCGTTTCCTTTGCTAACTCTCTGCTTATTTAAATCCTGGTCTGATAGCAGGCTATGCCGGATGTCAGTTGTTCTTTGTATCACCAGCCTGCTTCATTCTGCTCCACACCACATCTACCCCAGATAAGTGCTTTCTCTTTATTTATTGTTTGGTTCTTTTGCTCTTTCTGGGTTTGTCATTTGCTGTGGTTGTTTTCAGTTTATTTGCATGCAGGGATTTTCCCCCTCAGTTGCTTGGCTTTGCTAGGACGGAGTTCAGATCGTGCGATCTGAGGGCCTTTTTGTACTATCAGGAATTTGGAATTTTGCAGGGTTTTACTCTGGCCACCATCAGTCCCTTTCCTGTGCTTTCCTATGTTAGTCAGTGGGGGCCTCACCTTTTGCTAATCCTGTCATCTATCTGTGTATTGTGTTTTTCCTATATCACCGCAGTCTTTGAATGTGGGGGGCTTGCTATTCTTGTCTATTTTCTGAGGCAGAGAGTTATTCATCTTTCCTTCTTTTCAGGATAGCTAGTTCTCCGGCTGGGTTCGCGGTGCACAGGATGTTAGTTCACCCCTCGGCTACTTCTAGTGTTGATGGTTAGTAAGGGGATGGTGGCCAGATTAGTTGCCAATGATCTTGTCACCTTTTACCATTGATTTGTGGTGGTCTTCCATGGTTCCGGATCATAACAGGTGATATAGGAAAACACAATACAAAGCTAGCAAAGACAGATTCAGCAAAGGTGAGGCCCACACTATCTTTATAGGAAAGAATAGGAAGGAGCACTGTCTGCAGCCCTAAAAAATACCAGCACGCCCAATATGGAAAAACCCTGAGACCACAGGGCCTCTCCCCCACTAAATCAGCACTGAAATGTTACTGGGATCCAAAAACACTAATATAGATGAGGGACTGAATTAATACAAAGCATGACAAAACACACTGCAGAATCATGGAGCTAAGTATACAGACACTCCCAGCAGGGAATGATCCTATTCCACCAAGAACTCCACACAGACAAAATAGGAATCCAGCATAGTATCAAATCAGAAAAAAAACAATAAGAAAGTGGAAACAATAAGCAGAGACACAAGACCACTTATCTGAGAGGAGTTCTGGTAGTGAGCAGGGCTGGTTTCAGAATGTCCTTAACACACTGGATATCCATTGAGCACCGGCAAGTAACAGGAGAAAACTACTCAGTTATATAGTCCCAATATGAAAGGCCTGATTACCAGTCCTGTACAGGTGTGTGGCTTTCATTCCACAAATCAACTGCACAGTCAGCACTGACCACAAGAGGGAGCCCCAAACTGGAAAATGTATTCACAACAGGACTCTAAAAGGAAAAATAAATATTATTCTATTCAAATTGGAAGACTCTATTACTGCAGTGAATGAGAAAAAATTTAAACGAGATACCTTGGACTTTGAAACCAATCAGGTTTACAATTGACAACAAATCAGAAGGAGATGATCTCCTGGACCAAGATCTATAATAAAACAAAATAAAAAAATGGAAAAACAGTGGTAATAGGGTGAGTTTTTCCTTCACAGAGGCTGAATCTTCTGATTTTAATACGGACATTTCTGATTCTGATACCATTCCAACTACCAGCTCACATGAGACTCAAATTGGGAGTGCAAAAAACTCAAAAGCCAAGTCACAAAAAAAACACAAAGAAAAAAGGAAACGATCACGACGAGCTGGGCGAAAACATTCTCGCAACAGAAATATACAGTCATCGCACCCGGATGGGGAATTATTAAATCAACAACAAGATCTTACTGTTATTAACCTGGCGGCTACTCTTATGGGAAATGAACAATTGAGTATTCTTAAGAAAGGATAGAATTTTGTCCCTAGTACCAGATTAAATGTGTTTGAAACGATTTTGGATATCAACAACTTTATCAGGAGACTTATTGTAAAAAAACACTTTTTTCAAGAAAATTTGAACGATCATCTACCAGAAACTTTAAGTAATGTTGAGAATTTTGTTCCATCATCATTTCAGAGCAGATCTCAATACAACATTTAAGGGATCTTTCAGATACTGGAGGTCGAATTTTTTCTTTACAGAATGATAATTTTTCAAACAGAGTTCCTAATTCTAAGTATTATCCTATCCTATCTCAAAGTTAGATGATGGATGATTTTCAGAGTATTGTGGAGGAGGAGTTGATCAAACTCTCTAAGGAAAAGAAAAATATCAATTCATGAAAAAGCGGCTCTGGAAGCGATGAGGGATAATGTGAACATTACAATTTGAAATTCGGATAAAGGTGGTTCTATTGTTGTCTTTGATATTTTGAACATCAATGATTTGGGCCTTAGATTCACATCCAAACACAATTTGACACAGTTATCATTCCTGGATATCTTAATAACACGGGGGGTTGATGGTAGGTTGGAGACAAAAACATTTTTTAAACCAACAGCTACTAATTGTGGAACGCGGAAGAAATAGGAGAGCACATTATACCCATATGGAGGACCTTGTGGAAAGGACGGTGTGGGGGAGGTAGGAGTATGATTATGTTATCTGTATATGCATTGGACAATACAAAGTTCAGAGTACACCTGTGGGGTTATAAAAAGGCTTGATTGGCGTTGTAACCCCTTAGCATCTTGGATATCCAGCAGCATGGTTGCTGCTTTATGTTTTATCTAGACACACTTGGTATTATCGGCCTCCTGATGAACCAGAATGTTGGGGAAACACGTCAAGGCATGAGGCGACATTAAGATAAGTTGTAACAGGCTGTCCCTGATTAAGACGCTGTTCTCATAGAGAACTACTGTGACCTCCTGTGTCCCCCGAGGGGGTTCTTATGAACCCAGCGCTATTGCACTTGTATCACTTTAATTTTGAGCATGGCACTTTATCTTTTGTTGCAGGGGTATACAGGGTAAGGGTAGGGACAGCTGTTGGTGAGTGGGGGTGCCATATCGGACATCTAGGGTGCCAACCTCCACGGCTAGGTAGGGCACAGGAGGAAGTGGATATTGTAGGGATTTATTTCCTCCCTCCTTCTGTGCACTGATTTGCTATGTTTGTATTATATTGTGGTTTCAGACCATTTTAATATTATCAATAAATATGAAGTTTTAGTTAGGGCTCTATGTTTAAGTATTTTATACCTGATAACTAATTTTTTGTCTGTTAAATATTTTTCTAACCTGGTGGAAGGAGGAGTACATTTTTACTGTTTCTATTTTTCTTAGATATATAGACGATATTATAATAATCTGGAAAGGGGAAAAGAAGGAAATTGATAAATTTATATCTTACATCAGTAATAATCCATATAACCTATGATTTAATTTTGGGTATAACAAGAACGAAATTTCCTTTCTGGATGTTACATTTTCAGCTAATTTATATGCCCATAAAATTGATTGCAATCTATACAGAAAGATTTATGCAGATAACTCTGTCTTGTATGCTGATAGCTGTCATCCGTGACATGTAATTAATAATATCCCCACAGGAGAATTCATTCGGGCAAAAAGGTGTTGCATTACGGAGACTGCATTCCAGAGTGAGTGTAACAACATTGAAAATAGATTTAGGAGTAGAGTTGAGCGCGGTTCGCGGTTCGTGGTTCTCCAGTTCGCGGTTTGAGTGATTTTGGGTGATGTTCTAGATCGAACTAGAACTCGAGCTTTTTGCTAAAGCTCGATAGTTCTAGATACGTTCGAGAACGGTTCTAGCAGCAAAAAAAACAGCTAATTCCTAGCTGGCTTTCCGCTGTAATAGTGTAAGTCACTCTGTAACTCACACTATTATGAAATTTCAGTGTATAGTGTGCGGGAACAGCGCATTCAGATCACTGCTGTATGTATAATGGCCATTTTTTTTTTCCTTGTCTTCCTTCCCTAAGCGCGCGCGTGTGTAGTGGGGAGGGCCAGCATGTCAGCCAATCCCAGACACACACAGCAAAGTGGACTTTTAGCCAGAGAAGCAATGGCATGTGTGATAGCATGTCCATGTCACATGTCCCTGCATTATAAAAACGGACATTTTCCTCCAGCACGCCATTATCTGCCTTCTGCGTCCTTGGTGTCAGACATCACTGGCGCTACTTCTATCGCCGATACAGCTGTATTACGCTACATACACAGCGCTGGACAGCTTAGGGATAGCACTTTCTATCAGTCCTTTTAAGGGCTCGTACCGGCAGGGTCAGAGCCATAGGTGACAGGTCCTGAAAACAGAGTTTAACAGCTACAGAAGATGACAGCGTCTGTGTAGCTAAGGTCAGGGATTTCCTCACTGCATTTCCCCATTAGGAAGGATAGAAAGGAAGGCTTCCTTTCCTCTACCCAGAGACCCACAACCCTGGCACTGTACCCTCCTACCCTTTGCACACTCAAGCTCATTGCTACTAAGCCATTATACTAGCAAACACTGAGTGAACTTAGTGGCATCCTAAACGTGGCTATTGGACTTCTGTATAGTCCCAGTAGTGCACAGATATTTGCAGCACGTCTGCCTGCATTGCACACTCAAAGTCATTATAACTAAGCCATTATACTAGCAAACACTGAGTGAACTTAGTGGCATCATAAACGTGGCTATTGGACTTCTGTATAGTCCCAGTAGTGCAAAGATATTTGCAGCACGTCTGCCTGCATTGCACACTCAAAGTCATTATAACTAAGCCATTATACTAGCAAACACTGAGTGAACTTAGTGGCATCCTAAACGTGGCTATTGGACTTCTGTATAGTCCCAGTAGTGCAAAGATATTTGCAGCACGTCTGCCTGCATTGCACACTAAAACTCATTGTTACTAAGACATTATACTAGCAAACACTGAGTGAACTTAGTGGCATCCTAAACGTGGCTATTGGACTTCTGTATAGTCCCAGCAGTGCAAAGATATTTGCAGCACGTCTGCCTGCATTGCACACTAAAACTCATGGTTACTAAGCCATTATACTAGCAAACACCGAGTGAACTTAGTGACATCCTAAACGTGGCTATTGGACTTCTGTATAGTCCCAGTAGTGCAAAGATATTTGCAGCACGTCTGCCTGCATTGCACACTAAAACTCATTGTTACTAAGCCATTATACTAGCAAACACTGAGTGAACTTAGTGGCATCCTAACCGTGGCTATTGGACTTCTGTATAGTCCCACTTGTGCACAGATATTTGCAGCACGTCTGCCTGCATTGCACACTGAAAGTCATTATAACTAAGCCATTATACTAGCAAACACTGAGTGAACTTAGTGGCATCCTAAACGTGGCTATTGGACTTCTGTATAGTCCCACTAGTGCACAGATATTTGCAGCACGTCTGCCTGCATTGCACACTCAAAGTCATTATAACTAAGCCATTATACTAGCAAACACTGAGTGAACCTAGTGGCATCCTAAACGTGGCTATTGGACTTCTGTATAGTCCCAGTAGTGCAAAGATATTTGCAGCACGTCTGCCTGCATTGCACACTCAAATTCATTATAACTAAGCCATTATACTAGCAATTTATGCTGCCAGTTTAAGGGCCGTAGTTGCATTGTCAGGGATATTTATTCTTTATTATTCTGCTGTTAATAAAGCTAGACCACCGCTGCAATCTCCACCACCTCTCAATTTTTACTACCACATTTTCAGTGCACAATCTTGTCGCAATCAACATGAGTGGCAAAATGACAGATGCTGGTGGAAAGGGAAAGAGGCGTGGTGGAAAAGGAAAAAAAGGGTTTGTCCGTGGGGAAGGTGGCAAGGCTCCATTATCATCTGCTGAAGATAGACCATCTACCAGCAAAAGTAAGATGTCTACTACTTACCGTGGACAATCCGATGTGCTCCTTTTTTACGGACACGAACAACAGGAACAAAGGTAGATGATGGCCAAAAAAGGAAAATGCTTGAATGGATCTCAATTGGTCCAACAAGTGCCCTCTCAGCCACCTCAAATACCGCATCCAAAAAACACCAGTCCTCTGAGTTGTCATCCCAATCAAACTTGCTTTCTCCCAGCTCTGAAGTCTCCATCAGCCCTGCACAGTATGGTGGAACTGAGATGGCTGAGTCTGCAGAGCTGTTCAGTCACACTATAGCCTGGGAATCAGAGGTCTGCTCCCAAGCTACAGTGAGTACAGACCAGGAAATGGTCTGCAGTGATGCCCAGAACCTTTGTGACTCTGATTCAGGCCGTGAGGACCAAGTTTCTGAGCATAATGTTGACCCTTTGTCACAAACTGTAACACCTGTGGTTATAGACAATGAGGAACATACTGATGACGATGAGACGCAGATACCAGATTGGGATGACAACTTAAAAATTCGGTCAGGGCAAGAAGAGGCTCGGTCTGAGGAGAGTACAAACACAACAATTGATGGTGAAGTTCTAGATCCCACCTACTGTCAACCCCCAGTCAGGCACTCGAGGAGGTCAACAGAGCCGGTGGAGGAGGATGCGACCGACGACGAAGTTACCTTGCGCCTTCCTGGACAGAGTCGGAGCACTGGTAGCACGTCTACAACTGCATCATCAGCCACCACTCTGCCTCTGAGCACTAGTCGGGGGAGCTCAGCAGGTCGCATGCCCTCTAAGCCTTGCCTAGCCTGGTCCTTTTTTGACATAGAAAAAGATCGCCCAAATTATGTGATGTGTAAAATTTGTCATGATTCTGTTAGTAGAGGTCAAAACCTCAGGAGTTTGACAACTTCTTCCATGAATCGTCACATGGATAAATATCATAGGTCCCAGTGGGAAGTTCACCGTGCTGAAATGCGGCCTAGCATAGCGAACCATCCACGGCCTGCCCCTTCCAGTGCATCCGCGCGCTCTTCATCTTCTAGGACTGTGGGGACAGCTGTCACACCTGGTTTTCCACGCACAACTTCCACCACTGTAACCGCAACAGGCAGTTTGCTTGGTAGGTCGTCAGTTGGTTTGGAAGGGGAAACAAGTGCGTGTGTACAGCTCTCTCAGACATCGATAGCACCAACGTTGGATGAAGGCAACATCATGTCTCCGCCTGCACTTTCCTCACAAACCTACATTTTTCCAGGGACACCCTACTCAATACCGTCTACACACAGCAGCCAGATCTCTGTCCCTCAGATGTGGTCAAATAAAAGGCCATTTCCTGTGACCCATGACAAAGCTAAGAGGTTGACTCTATCCCTCTGTAAGCTCTTGGCTACCGAAATGCTGCCTTTCCGCCTAGTGGACACACAGGATTTTAGAGACCTTATGTCTGTCGCTGTGCCCCAGTACCAGATGCCTAGTCGCCACTACTTCTCTAAGAAAGGTGTGCCCGCGCTACACCAGCATGTCGCACACAACATCACCGCTTCCTTGAGAAACTCTGTGTGTGAACGGGTGCATTTCACCACCGATACTTGGACCAGTAAGCATGGACAGGGACGTTACATGTTGCTGACTGGGCACTGGGTAACTATGGTGATAGATGGTGAAGGGTCTGCTGCACAAGTCTTGCCGTCCCCACGACTTGTGTGTCAATCCTCTGTCTGTCCAAGTTCCGCCACTGCTTGTGCCTCCTCCACCTCATCTGTGTCCTCCACCTCCGCCCCAAGCCTGCCTGGTCAGGCCACCAGCGTTCTCACTGCGCAGAAGGAATCACGCACCCCTCATTAATATGCTGGCAGCAGAGCGCAACGGCATCAGGCGGTCTTTAGCTTGACATGTCTTGGGAATAGGAGTCACACAGCTGAGGAGTTGTGGTCAGCTCTGCGGTCCGAGTTTAATAAATGGTTGTCTCCACTCAACCTGCAGCCTGGTAAGGCCGTGTGCGACAATGCTGCAAACTTGGGTGCGGCCCTTCGCCTGGGCAAGGTGACACACGTGCCTTGTATGGCTCACGTGTTGAACCTTGTTGTCCAGCAATTTTTAACACACTATCCCGGCCTAGATGGCCTTCTGACCAGGGCACGAAAACTGTCTGCTCACTTCCGCCGTTCAACCGCCGCAGCGGAGCGACTTGCATCGCTCCAGAAGTCTTTCGGCCTGCCGGTTCATCGCCTGAAATGCGATGTGCCGACACGCTGGAATTCGACTCTCCACATGTTACAGCGACTGTGGCAGCACCGCCGAGCCCTGGTGCAAAACGTCATGACGTATAGCCTGGGCCAACGAGATGCAGAGGTGGGACAGATCACCCTGATGGAGTGGTCTCAGATCAAGGACCTATGCACCCTTCTGCACAGTTTCGACACGGCGACGAATATGTTTAGCGCTGACAATGCCATTATCAGCATGACAATTCCAGTCATTTACATGCTGGAGCACACGCTAAACATTATTCGGAGTCAGGGGGTGGGACAACAGGAAGGGGATGAACTACAGGAGGATTCATATGCGCAAGACACAACAACATCACCAAGGTTCAGACGTTCATCATCACCAACGCGGCAATCATGGGACCATGGGGGACAGGGATCAACAAGGGCACATAGTAGCAGGCGAAATGTTGAGGAAGGTGCAGGAGAACATGAAGAAATGGAGGACGAACTGTCCATGGACATGGAAGACTCAGCGGATGAGGGAGACCTTGGTCAAATATCTGTTGAAAGAGGTTGGGGGGAGATGTCAGAGGAAGAAAGAACGGTTAGCACCTCTATGCCACAAACACAGCGTGGACTTGGTCCGCATGGCTGCGCAAGACACATGAGTGCCTTCTTGTTGCACTACCTCCAACATGACCCTCGTATTGTTAAAATTAGAAGTGATGATGACTACTGGATTGCCACACTATTAGATCCCCGGTACAAGTCCAAATTTTGTGACATAATTCCAGCCATAGAAAGGGACGCACGTATGCAGGAGTATCAGCAGAAGCTGTTACTCGATCTTAGCTCGGCTTTTCCACCAAACAACTGTGGTGCACGGAGTGAATCTCCCAGTTGTAACTTGACAAACATGGGACAGTCTTGTCATCTTCAACAGTCTACCCGTACCAGTAGAACTGTATCTGGTGCTGGTAACAGCAATTTTATGGAATCTTTTCATAATTTTTTTAAACCCTCCTTTGCAAGGCCACCAGAGACAACAAGTCTGACACATAGTCAACGGCTGGAGAGGATGATACAGGAGTATCTCCAAATGAACATCGATGCCATGACTTTGCAAATGGAGCCTTGCTCATTTTAGGCTTCCAATCTGGAAAAATGGCCAAAGCTCTCCAGTTACGCCTTGGAGATTTTGTCGTGTCCAGCTGCCAGCGTTGTCTCTGAACGTATCTTCAGTGCTGCTGGGTGTGTGCTGACAGATAAGCGCACGCGTCTGTCCAGTGACAATGTGGACAGACTAACGTTCATCAAAATGAACAAGTAATGGATCCACAAGGAATTTACTACCCCTGTGTCATCCTGGGGAGAGTAAATGCTTGTGGATTTGGAATGTGCTTGATGCAAATCAAAACATCCTGTTTGCAACTAGGGCACAAGTGCTGCCACTGAATGGGTTGGTGTCTGTGTGGCCCAATTTTTTGAAAAAAGGGAGACTCCGCTTGGAGTAACCCTTACTTACAGTGTTTTTAAAAATGATCCAAGATGCACATAGCTGGGATCAGGAAAGACTTTGCTACCTACCCCGGTGTCATCCTGGGGACGGTTAAAAATGGTGTATTTTTGAATGTACTTGATACAAATCTAGCTATAAAGTGTACAACTAGGGCACAAGTGCTGCCACTGAATGGGTGGGTGTGTGTGGGGCACAATTTTTGGAAAAAAGGGAGACTCAGCTTGGAGTAACACTTACTTACAGTGTTTTTAAAAATGATCCAAGATGCACAGAGCTGGTATCAGGAAAGACTTTGCTACCTACCCCGGTGTCATCCTGGGGACGGTTAAGTATGGCGTATTTTTGAATGTGCTTGATACAAATCTAGCTATAAAGTGTACAACTAGGGCACAAGTGCTGCCACTGAAGGGGTGGGTTTGTGTGGGGCACAATTTTTGGAAAAAAAGGGAGACTCCGCTTGGAGTAACCCTTACTTACAGTGTTTTTAAAAATGATCCAAGATGAACAGAGCTGGGATCAGGAAAGACTTTGCTACCTTCCCCGGTGTCATCCTGGGGACGGTTAAAAAATGGCGTATTTTTGAATGTGCTTGATACAAATCTAGCTATAAAGTGTACAACTAGGGCACAAGTGCTGCCACTGAAGGGTGGGTTTGTGTGGGGCACAATTTTTGGAAAAAAAGGGAGACTCCGCTTGGAGTAACCCTTACTTACAGTGTTTTTAAAAATGATCCAAGATGCACATAGCTGGGATCAGGAAAGACTTTGCTACCTACCCCGGTGTCATCCTGGGAACGGTTAAAAATGGCGTATTTTTGAATGTGCTTGATGCAAATCTAGCTATAAAGTGTACAACTAGGGCACAAGTGCTGCCACTGAAGGGGTGGGTGTGTGTGGGGCACAATTTTTGGAAAAATGGGAGACTCCGCTTGGAGTAACCCTTACTTACAGAGTTTTTAAAAATGATCCAAGATGCACATAGCTGGGATCAGGAAATACTTTGCTACCTACCCCGGTGTCTTCCTGGGGACGGTTAAAAATGGCGTATTTTTGAATGTGCTTGATACAAATCTAGCTATAAAGTGTACAACTAGGGCACAAGTGCTGCCACTGAAGGGGTGGGTGTGTGTGGGGCACAATTTTTGGAAAAATGGGAGACTCCGCTTGGAGTAACCCTTACTTACAGTATTTTTAAAAATGATCCAAGATGCACAGAGCTGGGATCAGGAAAGACTTTGCTACCTACCCCGGTGTCATCCTGGGGACGGTTAAGTATGGCGTATTTTTGAATGTGCTTGATACAAATCTAGCTATAAAGTGTACAACTAGGGCACAAGTGCTGCCACTGAAGGGGTGGGTTTGTGTGGGGCACAATTTTTAGAAAAAAAGGGAGACTCCGCTTGGAGTAACCCTTACTTACAGTGTTTTTAAAAATGATCCAAGATGCACAGAGCTGGGATCAGGAAAGACTTTGCTACCTACCCCGGTGTCATCCTGGGAACGGTTAAAAATGGCGTATTTTTGAATGTGCTTGATACAAATCTAGCTATAAAGTGTACAACTAGGGCACAAGTGCTGCCACTGAAGGGGTGGGTGTGTGTGGGGCACAATTTTTGGAAAAAAGGGAGACTCAGCTTGGAGTAACCCTTACTTACAGTGTTTTTAAAAATGATCCAAGATGCACATAGCTGGGATCAGGAAAGACTTTGCTACCTACCCCGGTGTCATCCTGGGGACGGTTAAGTATGGCGTATTTTTGAATGTGCTTGATACAAATCTAGCTATAAAGTGTACAACTAGGGCACAACTGCTGCCACTGAAAAGGTGGGTTTGTGTGGGGCACAATTTTTGGAAAAAAAGGGAGACTCCGCTTGGAGTAACCCTTACTTACAGTGTTTTTAAAAATGATCCAAGATGCACATAGCTGGGATCAGGAAAGACTTTGCTACCTACCCCGGTGTCATCCTGGGGATGGTTAAAAATGGCGTATTTTTGAATGTGCTTGATGCAAATCTAGCTATAAAGTGTACAACTAGGGCACAAGTGCTGCCACTGAAGGGGTGGGTGTGTGTGGGGCACAATTTTTGGAAAAATGGGAGACTCCGCTTGGAGTAACCCTTACTTACAGTGTTTTTAAAAATGATCCAAGATGCACAGAGCTGGGATCAGGAAAGACTTTGCTACCTACCCCGGTGTCATCCTGGGGACTGTTAAGTATGGCGTATTTTTGAATATGCTTGATACAAATCTAGCTATAAAGTGTACAACTAGGGCACAAGTGCTGCCACTGAAGGGGTGGGTGTGTGTGGGTCACAATTTTTGGAAAAATGGGAGACTCCGCTTGGAGTAACCCTTACTTACAGTGTTTTTAAAAATGATCCAAGATGCACAGAGCTGGGATCAGGAAAGACTTTGCTACTTACCCCGGTGTCATCCTGGGGACGGTTAAAAATGGCGTATTTTTGAATATGCTTGATACAAATCTAGCTATAAAGTGTACAACTAGGGCACAAGTGCTGCCACTGAAGGGGTGGGTGTGTGTGGGGCACAATTTTTTAAAAAAAGGGAGACTCAGCTTGGAGTAACCCTTACTTACAGTGTTTTTAAAAATGATCCAAGATGCACAGAGCTGGGATCAGGAAAGACTTTGCTACCTACCCCGGTGTCATCCTGGGGACGGTTAAAAATGGCGTATTTTTGAATGTGCTTGATACAAATCTAGCTATAAAGTGTACAACTAGGGCACAAGTGCTGCCACTGAAGGGGTGGGTGTGTGTGGGGCACAATTTTTGGAAAAAAGGAAGACTCAGCTTGGAGTAACCCTTACTTACAGTGTTTTTAAAAATGATCCAAGATGCACATAGCTGGGATCAGGAAAGACTTTGCTACCTACCCCAGTGTCATACTGGGGACGGTTAAGTATGGCGTATTTTTGAATGTGCTTGATACAAATCTAGCTATAAAGTGTACAACTAGCGCACAAGTGCTGCCACTGAAGGGGTGGGTTTGTGTGGGGCACAATTTTTGGAAAAAAAGGGAGACTCCGCTTGGAGTAACCCTTACTTACAGTGTTTTTAAAAATGATCCGAGATGCACATAGCTGGGATCAGGAAAGACTTTGCTACCTACCCCGGTGTCATCCTGGGGACGGTTAAAAATGGCGTATGTTTGAATGTGCTTGATGCAAATCTAGCTATAAAGTGTACAACTAGGGCACAAGTGCTGCCACTGAAGGGGTGGGTGTGTGTGGGGCACAATTTTTGGAAAAATGGGAGACTCCGCTTGGAGTAACCCTTACTTACAGTGTTTTTAAAAATGATCCAAGATGCACATAACTGGGATCAGGAAAGACTTTGCTACCTACCCCGGTGTCATCCTGGGGACGGTTAAAAATGGCGTATTTTTGAATGTGCTTGATACAAATCTAGCTATAAAGTGTACAACTAGGGCACAAGTGCTGCCACTGAAGGGGTGGGTGTGTGTGGGTCACAATTTTTGGAAAAATGGGAGACTCCGCTTGGAGTAACCCTTACTTACAGTGTTTTTAAAAATGATCCAAGATGCACATAGCTGGGATCAGGAAAGACTTTGCTACCTACCCCGGTGTCATCCTGGGGACGGTTAAGTATGGCGTATTTTTGAATGTGCTTGATACAAATCTAGCTATAAAGTGTACAACTAGGGCACAACTGCTGCCACTGAAGGGGTGGGTTTGTGTGGGGCACAATTTTTGGAAAAAAAGGAAGACTCCGCTTGGAGTAACCCTTACTTACAGTGTTTTTAAAAATGATCCAAGATGCACATAGCTGGGATCATGAAAGACTTTGCTACCTACCCCGGTGTCATCCTGGGGACGGTTAAAAATGGCGTATGTTTGAATGTGCTTGATGCAAATCTAGCTATAAAGTGTACAACTAGGGCACAAGTGCTGCCACTGAAGGGGTGGGTGTGTGTGGGGCACAATTTTTGGAAAAATGGGAGACTCCGCTTGGAGTAACCCTTACTTACAGTGTTTTTAAAAATGATCCAAGATGCACATAACTGGGATCAGGAAAGACTTTGCTACCTACCCCGGTGTCATCCTGGGGACGGTTAAAAATGGCGTATTTTTGAATGTGCTTGATACAAATCTAGCTATAAAGTGTACAACTAGGGCACAAGTGCTGCCACTGAAGGGGTGGGTGTGTGTGGGTCACAATTTTTGGAAAAATGGGAGACTCCGCTTGGAGTAACCCTTACTTACAGTGTTTCTAAAAATGATCCAAGATGCACAGAGCTGGGATCAGGAAAGACTTTGCTACCTACCCCGGTGTCATCCTGGGGACGGTTAAAAATGGCGTATTTTTGAATGTGCTTGATACAAATCTAGCTATAAAGTGTACAACTAGGGCACAAGTGCTGCCACTGAAGGGGTGGGTTTGTGTGGGGCACAATTTTTGGAAAAAAAGGGAGACTCCGCTTGGAGTAACCCTTACTTACAGTGTTTTTAAAAATGATCCAAGATGCACAGAGCTGGGATCAGGAAAGACTTTGCTACCTACCCCGGTGTCATCCTGGGGACGGTTAAGTATGGCGTATTTTTGAATGTGCTTGATACAAATCTAGCTATAAAGTGTACAACTAGGGCACAAGTGCTGCAACTGAAGGGGTGGGTTTGTGTGGGGCACAATTTTTAGAAAAAAAGGGAGACTCCGCTTGGAGTAACCCTTACTTACAGTGTTTTTAAAAATGATCCAAGATGCACAGAGCTGGGATCAGGAAAGACTTTGCTACCTACCCCGGTGTCATCCTGGGAACGGTTAAAAATGGCGTATTTTTGAATGTGCTTGATACAAATCTAGCTATAAAGTGTACAACTAGGGCACAAGTGCTGCCACTGAAGGGGTGGGTGTGTGTGGGGCACAATTTTTGGAAAAAAGGGAGACTCAGCTTGGAGTAACCCTTACAGTGTTTTTAAAAATGATCCAAGATGCACATAGCTGGGATCAGGAAAGACTTTGCTACCTACCCCGGTGTCATCCTGGGGACGGTTAAGTATGGCGTATTTTTGAATGTGCTTGATACAAATCTAGCTATAAAGTGTACAACTAGGGCACAAGTGCTGCCACTGAAGGGGTGGGTTTGTGTGGGGCACAATTTTTGGAAAAAAAGGGAGACTCCGCTTGGAGTAACCCTTACTTACAGTGTTTTTAAAAATGATCCAAGATGCACATAGCTGGGATCAGGAAAGACTTTGCTACCTACCCCGGTGTCATCCTGGGGATGGTTAAAAATGGCGTATTTTTGAATGTGCTTGATGCAAATCTAGCTATAAAGTGTACAACTAGGGCACAAGTGCTGCCACTGAAGGGGTGGGTGTGTGTGGGGCACAATTTTTGGAAAAATGGGAGACTCCGCTTGGAGTAACCCTTACTTACAGTGTTTTTAAAAAGGATCCAAGATGCACATAGCTGGGATCAGGAAAGACTTTGCTACCTACCCCGGTGTCATCCTGGGGACGGTTAAGTATGGCGTATTTTTGAATATGCTTGATACAAATATAGCTATAAAGTGTACAACTAGGGCACAAGTGCTGCCACTGAAGGGGTAGGTGTGTGTGGGTCACAATTTTTGGAAAAATGGGAGACTCCGCTTGGAGTAACCCTTACTTACAGTGTTTTTAAAAATGATCCAAGATGCACAGAGCTGGGATCAGGAAAGACTTTGCTACTTACCCCGGTGTCATCCTGGGGATGGTTAAAAACGGCGTATTTTTGAATATGCTTGATACAAATCTAGCTATAAAGTGTACAACTAGGGCACAAGTGCTGCCACTGAAGGGGTGGGTGTGCGTGGGGCACAATTTTTTAAAAAAGGGAGACTCAGCTTGGAGTAACCCTTACTTACAGTGTTTTTAAAAATGATCCAAGATGCACAGAGCTGGGATCAGGAAAGACTTTGCTACCTACCCCGGTGTCATCCTGGGGACGGTTAAAAATGGTGTATTTTTGAATGTGCTTGATACAAATCTAGCTATAAAGTGTACAACTAGGGCACAAGTGCTGCCAGTGAAGGGGTGGGTGTGTGTGGGGCACAATTTTTGGAAAAAAGGAAGACTCAGCTTGGAGTAACCCTTACTTACAGTGTTTTTAAAAATGATCCAAGATGCACATAGCTGGGATCAGGAAAGACTTTGCTACCTACCTCAGTGTCATCCTGGGGACGGTTAAGTATGGCGTATTTTTGAATGTGCTTGATACAAATCTAGCTATAAAGTGTACAACTAGCGCACAAGTGCTGCCACTGAAAAGGTGGGTTTGTGTGGGGCACAATTTTTGGAAAAAAAGGGAGACTCCGCTTGGAGTAACCCTTACTTACAGTGTTTTTAAAAATGATCCAAGATGCACAGAGCTGGGATCAGGAAAGACTTTGCTACCTACCCCGGTGTCATCCTGGGGACGGTTAAAAATGGCGTATGTTTGAATGTGCTTGATGCAAATCTAGCTATAAAGTGTACAACTAGGGCACAAGTGCTGCCACTGAAGGGGTGGGTGTGTGTGGGGCACAATTTTTGGAAAAATGGGAGACTCCGCTTGGAGTAACCCTTACTTACAGTGTTTTAAAAATGATCCAAGATGCACATAACTGGGATCAGGAAAGACTTTGCTACCTACCCCGGTGTCATCCTGGGGACGGTTAAAAATGGCGTATTTTTGAATGTGCTTGATACAAATCTAGCTATAAAGTGTACAACTAGGGCACAAGTGCTGCCACTGAAGGGGTGGGTGTGTGTGGGTCACAATTTTTGGAAAAATGGGAGACTCCGCTTGGAGTAACCCTTACTTACAGTGTTTCTAAAAATGATCCAAGATGCACAGAGCTGGGATCAGGAAAGACTTTGCTACCTACCCCGGTGTCATCCTAGGGACGGTTAAAAATGGCGTATTTTTGAATGTGCTTGATACAAATCTAGCTATAAAGTGTACAACTAGGGCACAAGTGCTGCCACTGAAGGGGTGGGTTTGTGTGGGGCACAATTTTTGGAAAAAAAGGAGACTCCGCTTGGAGTAACCCTTACAGTGTTTTTAAAAATGATCCAAGATGCACAGAGCTGGGATCAGGAAAGACTTTGCTACCTACCCCGGTGTCATCCTGGGGACGGTTAAGTATGGCGTATTTTTGAATGTGCTTGATACAAATCTAGCTATAAAGTGTACAACTAGGGCACAAGTGCTGCAACTGAAGGGGTGGGTTTGTATGGGGCACAATTTTTGGAAAAAAAGGGAGACTCCGCTTGGAGTAACCCTTACTTACAGTGTTTTTAAAAATGATCCAAGATGCACATAGCTGGGATCAGGAAAGACTTTGCTACCTACCCCGGTGTCATCCTGGGGATGGTTAAAAATGGCGTATTTTTGAATGTGCTTGATGCAAATCTAGCTATAAAGTGTACAACTAGGGTACAAGTGCTGCCACTGAAGGGGTGGGTGTGTGTGGGGCACAATTTTTGGAAAAATGAGAGACTCCGCTTGGAGTAACCCTTACTTACAGTGTTTTTAAAAATGATCCAAGATGCACATAGCTGGGATCAGGAAAGACTTTGCTACCTACCCCGGTGTCATCCTGGGGACGGTTAAGTATGGCGTATTTTTGAATATGCTTGATACAAATCTAGCTATAAAGTGTACAACTAGGGCACAAGTGCTGCCACTGAAGGGGTGGGTGTGTGTGGGTCACAATTTTTTAAAAAAAGTGAGACTCAGCTTGGAGTAACCCTTACTTACAGTGTTTTTAAAAATGATCCAAGATGCACAGAGCTGGGATCAGGAAAGACTTTGCTACCTACCCCGGTGTCATCCTGGGGACGGTTAAAAATGGCGTATTTTTGAATGTGCTTGATACAAATCTAGCTATAAAGTGTACAACTAGGGCACAAGTGCTGCCACTGAAGGGGTGGGTGTGTGTGGGGCACAATTTTTGGAAAAAAGGAAGACTCAGCTTGGAGTAACCCTTACTTACAGTGTTTTTAAAAATGATCCAAGATGCACATAGCTGGGATCAGGAAAGACTTTGCTACCTACCCCAGTGTCTTCCTGGAGACGGTTAAGTATGGCGTATTTTTGAATGTGCTTGATACAAATCTAGCTATAAAGTGTAGTGATGAGCGAGTACTAAAAAGCTCGGGTGCTCGAAGCTCGGGCCGAGCCTCCCAAGATACTCGTGTACTCGGCCCGAGCAACGAGCCCAATGTTATCCTATGGGAGACCCGAGTATTTTTGTGAAATGACCCCCCGGCAGCATGGAGAAACCCTAAAAATGTCACAAAAGTCTCAGAAGAGTGCTCAAATGACATGGCAACAGCATGGGGAAGACCCCTTGAAGCATTTATCACTCAAAAGTCACAGCTGTGAACAATTTTGTCCGCGTTTCACGCCATTTTTACGGACTCACCAGAAAACCTTCCAAAATGACCCCAAAATGATTTTTCATGGCAGAAATGTTAAGGGCACATACCCAATAGTGAGATAGAGCTGGTGTATGTTACTTTTTGAGATTAATACATGAAAGATTTTACGTGAAAACATTGTGTGGCACTCCGATGTCCCTGAGAAGAGACGTACATGAAGGCCTCTTGAGTCTAATGTGCCCATTTTGAGGAAGTGAGTCTTTGTAGTATTTTCCTTTGTCAGGGCAGTCCAAAATTGTGAGGTTCACCAATGCCCCTGCATACAGACGTGCATGAGGGCCTGTAAACCTGAAGTGCCCATTGTAAGGAAGTGGGTCTATTTTAGTATAGCCCTTTGCCAGGGCAGCCAAAAATTGGGAGGCTCCACATTGTCCCTGGATAGAGACGTGCATGATGGCCTGTAAACCTGAAGTGCCCATTGTAAGGAAGTGGGTCTATTTTAGTATAGCCCTTTGCCAGGGCAGCCAAAAATTGGGAGGCTCCACATTGTCCCTGGATAGAGACGTGCATGATGGCCTGTAAACCTGAAGTGCCCATTGTAAGGAAGTGGGTCTATTTTAGTATAGCCCTTTGCCAGGGCAGCCAAAAATTGGGAGGCTCCACATTGTCCCTGGATAGAGACGTGCATGATGGCCTGTAAACCTGAAGTGCCCATTGTAAGGAAGTGGGTCTATTTTAGTATAGCCCTTTGCCAGGGCAGCCAAAAATTGGGAGGCTCTACATTGTCCCTGGATAGAGACGTGCATGATGGCCTGTAAACCTGAAGTGCCCATTGTAAGGAAGTGGGTCTATTTTAGTATAGCCCTTTGCCAGGGCAGCCAAAAATTGGGAGGCTCCACATTGTCCCTGGATAGAGACGTGCATGATGGCCTGTAAACCTGAAGAGCCCATTGTAAGGAAGTGGGTCTATTTTAGTATAGCCCTTTGCCAGGGCAGCCAAAAATTGGGAGGCTCCACATTGTCCCTGTATAGAGACGTGCATGATGGCCTGTAAACCTGAAGTGCCCATTGTAAGGAAGTGGGTCTATTTTAGTATAGCCCTTTGCCAGGGCAGCCAAAAATTGGGAGGCTCCACATTGTCCCTGGATAGAGACGTGCATGATGGCCTGTAAACCTGAAGTGCCCATTGTAAGGAAGTGGGTCTATTTTAGTATAGCCCTTTGCCAGGGCAGCCAAAAATTGGGAGGCTCCACATTGTCCCTGGATAGAGACGTGCATGATGGCCTGTAAACCTGAAGTGCCCATTGTAAGGAAGTGGGTCTATTTTAGTATAGCCCTTTGCCAGGGCAGCCAAAAATTGGGAGGCTCCACATTGTCCCTGGATAGAGACGTGCATGATGGCCTGTAAACCTGAAGTGCCCATTGTAAGGAAGTGGGTCTATTTTAGTATAGCCCTTTGCCAGGGCAGCCAAAAATTGGGAGGCTCCACATTGTTCCTGGATAGAGACGTGCATGATGGCCTGTAAACCTGAAGTGCCCATTGTAAGGAAGTGGGTCTATTTTAGTATAGCCCTTTGCCAGGGCAGCCAAAAATTGGGAGGCTCCACATTGTCCCTGGATAGAGACGTGCATGATGGCCTGTAAACCTGAAGTGCCCATTGTAAGGAAGTGGGTCTATTTTAGTATAGCCCTTTGCCAGGGCAGCCAAAAATTGGGAGGCTCTACATTGTCCCTGGATAGAGACGTGCATGATGGCCTGTAAACCTGAAGTGCCCATTGTAAGGAAGTGGGTCTATTTTAGTATAGCCCTTTGCCAGGGCAGCCAAAAATTGGGAGGCTCCACATTGTCCCTGGATAGAGACGTGCATGATGGCCTGTAAACCTGAAGTGCCCATTGTAAGGAAGTGGGTCTATTTTAGTATAGCCCTTTGCCAGGGCAGCCAAAAATTGGGAGGCTCCACATTGTCCCTGGATAGAGACGTGCATGATGGCCTGTAAACCTGAAGAGCCCATTGTAAGGAAGTGGGTCTATTTTAGTATAGCCCTTTGCCAGGGCAGCCAAAAATTGGGAGGCTCCACATTGTCCCTGTATAGAGACGTGCATGATGGCCTGTAAACCTGAAGTGCCCATTGTAAGGAAGTGGGTCTATTTTAGTATAGCCCTTTGCCAGGGCAGCCAAAAATTGGGAGGCTCCACATTGTCCCTGGATAGAGACGTGCATGATGGCCTGTAAACCTGAAGTGCCCATTGTAAGGAAGTGGGTCTATTTTAGTATAGCCCTTTGCCAGGGCAGCCAAAAATTGGGAGGCTCCACATTGTCCCTGGATAGAGACGTGCATGATGGCCTGTA
Source organism: Anomaloglossus baeobatrachus (assembly GCF_048569485.1). NCBI lineage: Eukaryota > Metazoa > Chordata > Amphibia > Anura > Aromobatidae > Anomaloglossus > Anomaloglossus baeobatrachus. The sequence continues at coordinate 327,171,239 of NC_134357.1, forward strand.
AACCTGAAGTGCCCATTGTAAGGAAGTGGGTCTATTTTAGTATAGCCCTTTGCCAGGGCAGCCAAAAATTGGGAGGCTCCACATTGTCCCTGGATAGACGTGCATGATGGCCTGTAAACCTGAAGTGCCCATTGTAAGGAAGTGGGTCTATTTTAGTATAGCCCTTTGCCAGGGCAGCCAAAAATTGGGAGGCTCCACATTGTCCCTGGATAGAGACGTGCATGATGGCCTGTAAACCTGAAGTGCCCATTGTAAGGAAGTGGGTCTATTTTAGTATAGCCCTTTGCTAGGGCAGCCAAAAATTGGGAGGCTCCACATTGTCCCTGGATAGAGACGTGCATGATGGCCTGTAAACCTGAAGTGCCCATTGTAAGGAAGTGGGTCTATTTTAGTATAGCCCTTTGCCAGGGCAGCCAAAAATTGGGAGGCTCCACATTGTCCCTGGATAGAGACGTGCATGATGGCCTGTAAACCTGAAGTGCCCATTGTAAGGAAGTGGGTCTATTTTAGTATAGCCCTTTGCCAGGGCAGCCAAAAATTGGGAGGCTCCACATTGTCCCTGGATAGAGACGTGCATGATGGCCTGTAAACCTGAAGTGCCCATTGTAAGGAAGTGGGTCTATTTTAGTAAAGCCCTTTGCCAGGGCAGCCAAAAATTGGGAGGCTCCACATTGTCCCTGGATAGAGACGTGCATGATGGCCTGTAAACCTGAAGTGCCCATTGTAAGGAAGTGGGTCTATTTTAGTATAGCCGTTTGCCAGGGCAGCCAAAAATTGGGAGGCTCCACATTGTCCCTGGATAGAGACGTGCATGATGGCCTGTAAACCTGAAGTGCCCATTGTAAGGAAGTGGGTCTATTTTAGTATAGCCCTTTGCCAGGGCAGCCAAAAATTGGGAGGCTCCACATTGTCCCTGGATAGAGACGTGCATGATGGCCTGTAAACCTGAAGTGCCCATTGTAAGGAAGTGGGTCTATTTTAGTATAGCCCTTTGCCAGGGCAGCCAAAAATTGGGAGGCTCCACATTGTCCCTGGATAGAGACGTGCATGATGGCCTGTAAATCTGAAGTGCCCATTGTAAGGAAGTGGGTCTATTTTAGTATAGCCCTTTGCCAGGGCAGCCAAAAATTGGGAGGCTCCACATTGTCCCTGGATAGAGACGTGCATGATGGCCTGTAAACCTGAAGTGCCCATTGTAAGGAAGTGGGTCTATTTTAGTATAGCCCTTTGCCAGGGCTGCCAAAAATTGGGAGGCTCTACGTTGTCCCTGGATAGAGACGTGCATGATGGCCTGTAAACCTGAAGTGCCCATTGTAAGGAAGTGGGTCTCCTTTAGTATAGCCCTTTGCCAGGGCAGCCAAAAATTGGGAGGCTCCACATTGTCCCTGGATAGAGACGTGCATGATGGCCTGTAAACCTGAAGTGCCCATTGTAAGGAAGTGGGTCTATTTTAGTATAGCCCTTTGCCAGGGCAGCCAAAAATTGGGAGGCTCCACGTTGTCCCTGGATAGAGACGTGCATGAGGGCCTCAAAACATTAAGTGTCCATTTTAAGGAAGTGGGTGTATTATAGTATAGCCCTTAGGCAGGGCAGCCAAAAATTGGGAGGCTCCACATTGTCCCTGGGTAGAGACGTGCATGAGGGCCTCAAAACATTAAGTGTCCATTTTAAGGAAGTGGGTGTATTATAGTATAGCCCTTAGGCAGGGCAGCCAAAAATTGGGAGGCTCCACGTTGTCCCTGGGTAGAGACGTGCATGAGGGCCTCAAAACATTAATTGTCCATTTTAAGGAAGTGGGTGTATTATAGTATAGCCCTTAGGCAGGGCAGCCAAAAATTGGGAGGCTCCACGTTGTCCCTGGGTAGAGACGTGCATGAGGGCCTCAAAACATTAAGTGTCCATTTTAAGGAAGTGGGTGTATTATAGTATAGCCCTTAGGCAGGGCAGCCAAAAATTGGGAGGCTCCATGTTGTCCCTGGGTAGAGACGTGCATAAGGGCCTCAAAACATTGTTCCCATTGCAAAGGAGCGGGTCTCCTGTCGTTGTAATGTCCATTCTGCAAAGAATGGGCGAAAAAATTTACCACTGGGGGTAAACCTGAAACAAAGGCCTAAGTATTGCAATTTGTAACGGTCATCATCATGGTGGCGCATGAGGAGAAGGAGGAGCAGTCCAGCGATTATCCAAAGTCCAGAAGTGTGTACCCATGGGTGAGTGGAGGTACATGGCAAACTTTAAATTCCGCTCTCATTTGCTGGTGGTGTGGTGAAGTCTGGCCCAATCCAACCCTTGTTCATCTTGATCAGAGTCAGCCTGTCAGCATTTTCAGTTGACAGGCGGGTGCGTTTATCTGTAATGATTCCACCTGCGGCACTAAAAACACGCTCTGACAAAACGCTAGCAGCAGGGCAGGCCAGGACTTCCAAGGCGTAGAGAGCCAATTCATGCCACGTGTCCAGCTTGGATACCCAATAATTGTAAGGCACAGAGGAATGTCGGAGTACAGTTGTTCGATCTGCAAGGTACTCCTTCAGCATCTGGGCAAACTTAGGATTTCTTGTGGCACTACCCCGCACCTCAGGGGCTGTGGTACGTGAGGGGCTGAGAAAACTGTCCCACATCTGAAAGACTGTTCCCCTACCTCTGGCGGATTGGACTTGTGCCTCTCTCGGCTGTACGCCTCGGTTGTCCACTGATTCCTGACCTATGCCGCTAGCGTTTTGTGAGGGGAATGCTTTGCCTACGTCCGTGAGTATGGCCTTCCGGAACTGCTGCATTTTGGTTGACCTCTCCTCCACGGGAATAAGAGACAAAAAGTTCTCCTTGTAGCGTGGGTCTAACAGTGTTACCAACCAGTAATGATTGTCGGCCAAGATGTTCTTAACGCGAGGGTCACGAGACAGGCAGCTTACCATAAAGTCAGCCATGTGCGCCAGACTCTTAACAGCCAGGACTTCAGTAGCCTGACCAACAAGATGACTCAACATGCTGTCCTCCTCCTCCTCCTCCTCCTCCTCATCTACCCTGTCCTCTGGCCAGCCACGCTGAACCGAGGATATGACTCTTGTGCATGTCATATCCTCAATTTGGCCGGAGAGTTGCTCCATGTCTTCATCCTCCTCCTCGTCATAGTCCTCCACTGCACGTTGTGATGAGACGAGGCTGGGCTGTGTGTTATCACCCACACCCACTACTGTTTCTTGCTGCAACTCATCGCGCTCCGCCTGCAATGCATCATGTTTGTTTTTCAGCAGAGACCATTTTAGAAGGCAGAGTAGCGGTATGGTGACGCTAATAATGGCGTCATCACCACTCACCATCTTGGTGGAGTCCTCAAAGTTTTGGAGGATGGTACATAGGTCTGACATCCATCTCCACTCCTCAGGTGTTATGTGTGGAGTTTGACCCATTTCCCGACGGCTTAGGTGATGCAGGTACTCAACAACTGCCCTCTTCTGCTCACATATCCTGACCAACATGTGCAGAGTTGAATTCCAATGCGTGGGGACATCACACACCAGTCTGTGAGCCGGAAGATGCAAACGGCGCTGAAAGCCGGCAAGGCCGGCTGAAGCAGTAGGTGACTTTCGAAAATGTGCAGACAGGCGGCGAACTTTTACCAGCAGATCAGACAGCTCTGGGTATGACTTTATAAACCGCTGAACCACGAGGTTGAGCACATGGGCCACGCATGGAACATGTGTCAGCTGGCCTCGCCTCAAAGCCGCCACCAGGTTCCGGCCATTGTCACACACGACCTTTCCTGGCTTTAGGTTCAGAGGTGTGAGCCAGTGATCTGCCTGCTGTTTCAGAGCTGTCCACAGCTCTTCTGCATTGTGGGGTTTGTCACCTATGCAGATTAGCTTCAGCACAGCCTGTTGCCGCTTCGCCGAGGCAGTGCTGCAGTGCTTCCAGCTTGTGACTGGTGTGGAGGGCACAGTGGATGAGGATGCGCAGGAGGAGGAGGAGGCTGAAGAGCATGACATTCCGGAGCTGTAGAGTGTGGGTGAAACACTGACTGAGGTAGGGCCTGCAAACCTTGGTGTGGGAAGGATGTGTTCCGTCCCTCGCTCAGACTGGGTCCCAGCTTCCACAATATTAACCCAGTGTGCCGTCAACGAGATGTAGCGGCCTTGCCCACAAGCACTTGTCCACGTGTCTGTGGTTAGGTGGACCTTGGGTGAAACAGCGTTGTTCAGGGCACGTGTGATGTTTTGTGACACGTGGTTATGCAACGCGGGGACGGCACACCGGGAGAAATAGTGGCGGCTGGGGACCGAGTAACGTGGGACAGCTGCCGCCATCAGGTCACGGAATGCTTCTGTCTCCACCAGCCTAAAAGGCAACATTTCCAGCGCAAGCAGTCGCGAAATGTTAGCATTTAGAACTGTGGCATGTGGGGTGTTGGCAGTGTATTTGCGCCTGCGTTCAAAGGTTTGCTGAATGGATAACTGAATGCTGCGCTGGGACAAGGACGTGCTTGATGATGGTGTTCTTTCTGCGTAGGCAACTGCAGGTGCAGGAGTGGAGGAGGCTTGTTCGCAGGCAGCATGGACAGAGGATTGGCTCGCATGCACAACCAGCGAAGACGTAGCAGTGACATCAGCAAGCACTGCTCCTCGACTCTGTTGTACTTCCCACAAAGTCGGGTGCTTGGCTGACATGTGCCTGATCATGCTGGTGGTGGTCAGGCTGCTAGTTTTGGTACCCCAGCTGATGCTGGCATGGCAGGTGTTGCAAATGGCCTTTTTTGAATCATCTGGATCCAACTTAAAAAACTGCCAGACTCAGGAAGACCTAACATTTGTACAGGCACCTTGTGTCGTCGTGTTGTTCCGGGGAACGGTTGCCTGACTTCTGCCTGGGGCCACCACCCTGCTTCTTACTGCCTGTTGTGATGCTACGCCTCCCTCCCCCTGTGCACTGCTGTCCTCGCTCTGCATATCCTCCTGCCAGGTTGGGTCAGTTACTGGATCATCCACCACGTCGTCTTCCTCTTCCGCACCCTGCTCCTCCTCCTGACTTGCTGACAATTGTGTCTCATCATCGTCCACCACTTGTTGAGACACGTTGCCAACTTCGTGAGAACGTGGCTGCTCAAATATTTGGCCATCTGTACAGACGATCTCCTCATGACCCACTTCAATATGAGCTGGCGAGAGGCCAGAATGTGTGAATGGAAACGTGAACAGCTCTTCCGAGTGTCCAAGTGTGGGATCATTAATGTCCGAGGAGGACGTGTACTCAGCCTGGTGGTAGGAAGGAGGATCAGGTTCAGAAATGTGCGGTGCAGTATCACGGCTACTGACACTTGACCGTGTGGAAGACAGAGTGTTTGTGGTGGTGCCAATCTGACTGGAAGCATTATCTGCTATCCAACTAACAACCTGTTGACACTGGTCTTGGTTCAAGAGCGGTGTACTGCTGCGGTCCCCAAGAATTTGGGACAGGACGTGCAAGCGACTAGATGTGGCCCTTTGTTGTGGTGAAATTAGAGCTTGCCCACGACCTTGGCCTCTGCCTGCACCACCATCACGTCCACTTCCTTGTTCCTTGCCAATGCCCTTGCGCATTTTGCAATGCTGTGCACTGCTGACGTGTATATTCACTACTTGTGCGTTATATCAAAGTTTCTGGAAATTGCACACAAGTGCACCTGTACGCTGCCACCAACAGGCACACACGTGCGGTTTTAAAAACCAAGCACGGACGCAATAAGAACCTAACAGGTTTTTTTGGGGAGCGACAATTACAGACAAGTCAGACACTATCTGGACTGTTTTACACTGTGTACACCAGACCCAGATATGATGAAGGCTGGTATACGGTCACCACTACCCTGCCTGCCTGCCTGCCTGTATACTGGTACAATAGTCCTGACAAGGACTCTTTTGGTCACTAGCCTGTATTCAGACCTGGCTATACCCTGCCTGTATATAGCAACAATAGTCCTGAGAAGGACTCTGCTACTGTACTCCGACCTGGCTATACCCTGCCTGCCTGTATACAACTAGAATAGTCCTGAGAAGGACTTTTGGTCACACTGTTTGCAGCCCTGCAACTGAAAAAGCTATAAAGGGCCGCAAAGCTTTCCCTGAATCAGCGACACTCTCCCTGCACTGACAGTCTGGATAGCTGTGAGCAGAGCACAGCGCGCCGGCCGATATAAAGGCTCGGTCACGCTGTGCAGGCCGGCCAATCACTGCAATTCCACAACTAACAGGGCTGTGGCATTGCAGTGGTCTGCCAGCCAATCCCTGCATGAGGGCTGGCTCTCAAAAGAGCGCCAACATGCAGAAATGAAGACCACGAGTACAGCACGAGTATCGCGAGATTACTCGGTCCCCGCCGAGCAGCCCGAGTACAGCGATACTCGTGCGAGTACCGAGTATTTACCAGCATGCTCGCTCATCACTAATAAAGTATACAACTAGCGCAAAAGTGCTGCCACTGAAGGGGTGGGTTTGTGTGGGTCACAATTTTTGGAAAAAAACGGAGACTCCGCTTGGAGTAACCCTTACTTACAGTGTTTTTAAAAATGATCCAAGATGAACAGAGCTGGGATCAGGAAAGACTTTGCTACCTTCCCCGGTGTCATCCTGGGGACGGTTAAAAATGGCGTATTTTTGAATGTGCTTGATACAAATCTAGCTATAAAGTGTACAACTAGGGCACAAGTGCTGCCACTGAAGGGGTGGGTGTGTGTGGGGCACACTTTTTGGAAAAAAGGGAGACTCAGCTTGGAGTAACCCTTACTTACAGTGTTTTTAAAAATGATCCAAGATGCACATAGCTGGGATCAGGAAAGACTTTGCTACCTACCCCGGTGTCATCCTGGGGACTGTTAAGTATGGCGTATTTTTGAATGTGCTTGATACAAATCTAGCTATAAAGTGTACAACTAGGGCACAAGTGCTGCCACTGAAGGGGTGGGTTTGTGTGGGGCACAATTTTTGGAAAAAAAGGGAGACTCCGCTTGGAGTAACCCTTACTTACAGTGTTTTTAAAAATGATCCAAGATGCACATAGCTGGGATCAGGAAAGACTTTGCTACCTACCCCGGTGTCATCCTGGGGACGGTTAAAAATGGCGTATTTTTGAATGTGCTTGATACAAATCTAGCTATAAAGTGTACAACTAGGGCACAAGTGCTGCCACTGAAGGGGTGGGTGTGTGTGGGTCACAATTTTTGGAAAAATGGGAGACTCCGCTTGGAGTAACCCTTACTTACAGTGTTTTTAAAAATGATCCAAGATGCACAGAGCTGGGATCAGGAAAGACTTTGCTACCTACCCCGGTGTCATCCTGGGGACGGTTAAAAATGGCGTATTTTTAAATGTGCTTGATACAAATCTAGCTATAAAGTGTACAACTAGGGCACAAGTGCTGCCACTGAAGGGGTGGGTTTGTGTGGGGCACAATTTTTGGAAAAAAAGGGAGACTCCGCTTGGAGTAACCCTTACTTACAGTGTTTTTAAAAATGATCCAAGATGCACAGAGCTGGGATCAGGAAAGACTTTGCTACCTACGCCGGTGTCATCCTGGGGACGGTTAAAAATGGCGTATTTTTGAATGTGCTTGATGCAAATCTAGCTATAAAGTGTACAACTAGGGCACAAGTGCTGCCACTGAAGGGGTGGGTGTGTGTGGGGCACAATTTTTGGAAAAATGGGAGACTCCGCTTGGAGTAACCCTTACTTACAGAGTTTTTAAAAATGATCCAAGATGCACATAGCTGGGATCAGGAAATACTTTGCTACCTACCCCGGTGTCTTCCTGGGGACGGTTAAAAATGGCGTATTTTTGAATGTGCTTGATACAAATCTAGCTATAAAGTGTACAACTAGGGCACAAGTGCTGCCACTGAAGGGGTGGGTGTGTGTGGGGCACAATTTTTGGAAAAATGGGAGACTCCGCTTGGAGTAACCCTTACTTACAGTGTTTTTAAAAATGATCCAAGATGCACAGAGCTGGGATCAGGAAAGACTTTGCTACCTACCCCGGTGTCATCCTGGGGACGGTTAAGTATGGCGTATTTTTGAATGTGCTTGATACAAATCTAGCTATAAAGTGTACAACTAGGGCACAAGTGCTGCAACTGAAGGGGTGGGTTTGTGTGGGGCACAATTTTTAGAAAAAAAGGGAGACCCTTACTTACAGTGTTTTTAAAAATGATCCAAGATGCACAGAGCTGGGATCAGGAAAGACTTTGCTACCTACCCCGGTGTCATCCTGGGGACGGTTAAGTATGGCGTATTTTTGAATGTGCTTGATACAAATCTAGCTATAAAGTGTACAACTAGGGCACAAGTGCTGCCACTGAAGGGGTGGGTTTGTGTGGGGCACAATTTTTGGAAAAAAAGGGAGACTCCGCTTGGAGTAACCCTTACTTACAGTGTTTTTAAAAATGATCCAAGATGCACATAGCTGGGATCAGGAAAGACTTTGCTACCTACCCCGGTGTCATCCTGGGGATGGTTAAAAATGGCGTATTTTTGAATGTGCTTGATGCAAATCTAGCTATAAAGTATACAACTAGGGCACAAGTGCTGCCACTGAAGGGGTGGGTGTGTGTGGGGCACAATTTTTTGAAAAATGGGAGACTCCGCTTGGAGTAACCCTTACTTACAGTGTTTTTAAAAATGATCCAAGATGCACATAGCTGGGATCAGGAAAGACTTTGCTACCTACCCCGGTGTCATCCTGGGGACGGTTAAGTATGGCGTATTTTTGAATATGCTTGATACAAATCTAGCTATAAAGTGTACAACTAGGGCACAAGTGCTGCCACTGAAGGGGTGGGTGTGTGTGGGTCACAATTTTTGGAAAAATGGGAGACTCCGCTTGGAGTAACCCTTACTTACAGTGTTTTTAAAAATGATCCAAGATGCACAGAGCTGGGATCAGGAAAGACTTTGCTACCTACCCCGGTGTCATCCTGGGGACGGTTAAAAATGGCGTATTTTTGAATGTGCTTGATACAAATCTAGCTATAAAGTGTACAACTAGGGCACAAGTGCTGCCACTGAAGGGGTGGGTTTGTGTGGGGCACAATTTTTGGAAAAAAAGGGAGACTCCGCTTGGAGTAACCCTTACTTACAGTGTTTTTAAAAATGATCCAAGATGCACAGAGCTGGGATCAGGAAAGACTTTGCTACCTACGCCGGTGTCATCCTGGGGACGGTTAAAAATGGCGTATTTTTGAATGTGCTTGATGCAAATCTAGCTATAAAGTGTACAACTAGGGCACAAGTGCTGCCACTGAAGGGGTGGGTGTGTGTGGGGCACAATTTTTGGAAAAATGGGAGACTCCGCTTGGAGTAACCCTTACTTACAGAGTTTTTAAAAATGATCCAAGATGCACATAGCTGGGATCAGGAAATACTTTGCTACCTACCCCGGTGTCTTCCTGGGGACGGTTAAAAATGGCGTATTTTTGAATGTGCTTGATACAAATCTAGCTATAAAGTGTACAACTAGGGCACAAGTGCTGCCACTGAAGGGGTGGGTGTGTGTGGGGCACAATTTTTGGAAAAATGGGAGACTCCGCTTGGAGTAACCCTTACTTACAGTGTTTTTAAAAATGATCCAAGATGCACAGAGCTGGGATCAGGAAAGACTTTGCTACCTACCCCGGTGTCATCCTGGGAACGGTTAAAAATGGCGTATTTTTGAATGTGCTTGATACAAATCTAGCTATAAAGTGTACAACTAGGGCACAAGTGCTGCCACTGAAGAGGTGGGTGTGTGTGGGGCACAATTTTTGGAAAAAAGGGAGACTCAGCTTGGAGTAACCCTTACTTACAGTGTTTTTAAAAATGATCCAAGATGCACATAGCTGGGATCAGGAAAGACTTTGCTACCTACCCCGGTGTCATCCTGGGGACGGTTAAGTATGGCGTATTTTTGAATGTGCTTGATACAAATCTAGCTATAAAGTGTACAACTAGGGCACAAGTGCTGCCACTGAAGGGGTGGGTTTGTGTGGGGCACAATTTTTGGAAAAAAGGGGAGACTCCGCTTGGAGTAACCCTTACTTACAGTGTTTTTAAAAATGATCCAAGATGCACATAGCTGGGATCAGGAAAGACTTTGCTACCTACCCCGGTGTCATCCTGGGGATGGTTAAAAATGGCGTATTTTTGAATGTGCTTGATGCAAATCTAGCTATAAAGTATACAACTAGGGCACAAGTGCTGCCACTGAAGGGGTGGGTGTGTGTGGGGCACAATTTTTGGAAAAATGGGAGACTCCGCTTGGAGTAACCCTTACTTACAGTGTTTTTAAAAATGATCCAAGATGCACATAGCTGGGATCAGGAAAGACTTTGCTACCTACCCCGGTGTCATCCTGGGGACGGTTAAGTATGGCGTATTTTTGAATATGCTTGATACAAATCTAGCTATAAAGTGTACAACTAGGGCACAAGTGCTGCCACTGAAGGGGTGGGTGTGTGTGGGTCACAATTTTTGGAAAAATGGGAGACTCCGCTTGGAGTAACCCTTACTTACAGTGTTTTTAAAAATGATCCAAGATGCCCAGAGCTGGGATCAGGAAAGACTTTGCTACTTACCCCGGTGTCATCCTGGGGACGGTTAAAAATGGCGTATTTTTGAATATGCTTGATACAAATCTAGCTATAAAGTGTACAACTAGGGCACAAGTGCTGCCACTGAAGGGGTGGGTGTGTGTGGGGCACAATTTTTTAAAAAAAGGGAGACTCAGCTTGGAGTAACCCTTACTTACAGTGTTTTTAAAAATGATCCAAGATGCACAGAGCTGGGATCAGGAAAGACTTTGCTACCTACCCCGGTGTCATCCTGGGGACGGTTAAAAATGGCGTATTTTTGAATGTGCTTGATACAAGTCTAGCTATAAAGTGTACAACTAGGGCACAAGTGCTGCCACTGAAGGGGTGGGTGTGTGTGGGGCACAATTTTTGGAAAAAAGGAAGACTCAGCTTGGAGTAACCCTTACTTACAGTGTTTTTAAAAATGATCCAAGATGCACATAGCTGGGATCAGGAAAGACTTTGCTACCTACCCCAGTGTCATCCTGGGGACGGTTAAGTATGGCGTATTTTTGAATGTGCTTGATACAAATCTAGCTATAAAGTGTACAACTAGCGCACAAGTGCTGCCACTGAAGGGGTGGGTTTGTGTGGGTCACAATTTTTGGAAAAAAAGGAAGACTCCGCTTGGAGTAACCCTTACTTACAGTGTTTTTAAAAATGATCCAAGATGCACAGAGCTGGGATCAGGAAAGACTTTGCTACCTAGCCCGGTGTCATCCTGGGGACGGTTAAAAATGGCGTATTTTTAAATGTGCTTGATGCAAATCTAGCTATAAAGTGTACAACTAGGGCACAACTGCTTCCACTGAAGGGGTGGGTGTGTTTGGGGCACAATTTTTGGAAAAATGGGAGACTCCGCTTGGAGTAACCCTTACTTACAGTGTTTTTAAAAATGATCCAAGATGCACATAGCTGGGATCAGGAAAGGCTTTGCTACCTACCCCGGTGTCATCCTGGGGACGGTTAAGTATGGCGTATTTTTTAATGTGGTTGATACAAATCTAGCTATAAAGTGTACAACAAGGGCACAAGTGCTGCCACTGAAGGGGTGGGTTTGTGTGGGGCACAATTTTTGGAAAAAAAGGGAGACTCCGCTTGGAGTAACCCTTACTTACAGTGTTTTTAAAAATGATCCAAGGTGCACAGAGCTGGGATCAGGAAAGACTTTGCTACCTACCCCGGTGTCATCCTGGGGACGGTTAAAAATGGCGTATTTTTGAATGTGCTTGATACAAATCTAGCTATAAAGTGTACAACTAGGGCACAAGTGCTGCCACTGAAGGGGTGGGTGTGTGTGGGGCACAATTTTTGGAAAAAAGGGAGACTCAGCTTGGAGTAACCCTTACTTACAGTGTTTTTAAAAATGATCCAAGATGCACATAGCTTGGATCAGGAAAGACTTTGCTACCTACCCCGGTGTCATCCTGGGGACGGTTAAGTATGGCGTATTTTTGAATGTGCTTGATACAAATCTAGCTATAAAGTGTACAACTAGGGCACAAGTGCTGCCACTGAAGGGGTGGGTTTGTGTGGGGCACAATTTTTGGAAAAAAACGGAGACTCCGCTTGGAGTAATTCTTACAGTGTTTTTAAAAATGATCCAAGATGCACATAGCTGGGATCAGGAAAGACTTTGCTACCTACCCCGGTGTCATCCTGGGGACGGTTAAGTATGGCGTATTTTTGAATATGCTTGATACAAATCTAGCTATAAAGTGTACAACTAGGGCACAAGTGCTGCCACTGAAGGGGTGGGTGTGTGTGGGTCACAATTTTTGGAAAAATGGGAGATTCCGCTTGGAGTAACCCTTACTTACAGTGTTTTTAAAAATGATCCAAGATGCACAGAGCTGGGATCAGGAAAGACTTTGCTACTTACCCCGGTGTCATCCTGGGGACGGTTAAAAATGGCGTATTTTTGAATATGCTTGATTTAAATCTAGCTATAAAGTGTACAACTAGGGCACAAGTGCTGCCACTGAAGGGGTGGGTGTGTGTGGAGCACAATTTTTTAAAAAAAGGGAGACTCAGCTTGGAGTAACCCTTACTTCCAGTGTTTTTAAAAATGATCCAAGATGCACAGAGCTGGGATCAGGATAGACTTTGCTACCTACCCCGGTGTCATCCTGGGGACGGTTAAAAATGGCGTATTTTTGAATGTGCTTGATACAAATCTAGCTACAAAGTGTACAACTAGGGCACAAGTGCTGCCACTAAAGGGGTGGGTTTGTGTGGGGCACAATTTTTGGAAAAAAACGGAGACTCCGCTTGGAGTAACCCTTACTTACAGTGTTTTTAAAAATGATCCAAGATGCACAGAGCTGGGATCAGGAAAGACTTTGCTACCTACCCCGGTGTCATCCTGGGGATGGTTAAAAATGGCGTATTTTTGAATGTGCTTGATGCAAATCTAGCTATAAAGTGTACAACTAGGGCACAAGTGCTGCCACTGAAGGGGTGGGTGTGTGTGGGGCACAATTTTTGGAAAAATGGGAGACTCCGCTTGGAGTAACCCTTACTTACACTGTTTTTAAAAATGATCCAAGATGCACATAGCTGGGATCAGGAAAGACTTTGCTACCTACCCCAGTGTCATCCTGGGGACGGTTAAGTATGGCGCATTTTTGAATGTGCTTGATACAAATCTAGCTATAAAGTGTACAACTAGCGCACAAGTGCTGCCACTGAAGGGGTGGGTTTGTGTGGGTCACATTTTTTGGAAAAAAAGGGAGACTCCGCTTGGAGTAACCCTTACTTACAGTGTTTTTAAAAATGATCCAAGATGCACAGAGCTGGGATCAGGAAAGACTTTGCTACCTACCCCGGTGTCATCCTGGGGATGGTTAAAAATGGCGTATTTTTGAATGTGCTTGATGCAAATCTAGCTATAAAGTGTACAACTAGGGCACAAGTGCTTCCACTGAAGGGGTGGGTGTGTTTGGGGCACAATTTTTGGAAAAATGGGAGACTCCGCTTGGAGTAACTCTTACTTACAGTGTTTTTAAAAATGATCCAAGATGCACATAGCTGGGATCAGGAAAGGCTTTGCTACCTACCCCGGTGTCATCCTGGGGACGGTTAAGTATGGCGTATTTTTGAATGTGCTTGATACAAATCTAGCTATAAAGTGTACAACAAGGGCACAAGTGCTGCCACTGAAGGGGTGGGTTTGTGTGGGGCACAATTTTTGGAAAAAAAGGGAGACTCCGCTTGGATTAACCCTTACTTACAGTGTTTTTAAAAATGATCCAAGGTGCACAGAGCTGGGATCAGGAAAGACTTTGCTACCTACCCCGGTGTCATCCTGGGGACGGTTAAAAATGGCGTATTTTTGAATGTGCTTAATACAAATCTAGCTATAAAGTGTACAACTAGGGCACAAGTGCTGCCACTGAAGGGGTGGGTGTGTGTGGGGCACAATTTTTGGAAAAAAGGGAGACTCAGCTTGGAGTAACCTTTACTTACAGTGTTTTTAAAAATGATCCAAGATGCACATAGCTGGGATCAGGAAAGACTTTGCTACCTACCCCGGTGTCATCCTGGGGACGGTTAAGTATGGCGTATTTTTGAATGTGCTTGATACAAATCTAGCTATAAAGTGTACAACTAGGGCACAAGTGCTGCCACTGAAAAGGTGGGTTTGTGTGGGGCACAATTTTTGGAACAAAAGGGAGACTCAGCTTGGAGTACCCCTTACTTACAGTGTTTTTAAAAATGATCCAAGATGCACAGAGCTGGGATCAGGAAAGACTTTGCTACCTACCCCGGTGTCATCCTGGGGACGGTTAAGTATGGCGTATTTTTGAATGTGCTTGATACAAATCTAGCTATAAAGTGTACAACTCGGGCATAAGTGCTGCCATTGAAGGGGTGGGTGTGTGTGGGGCACAATTTTTGGAAAAAAGGGAGACTCCGCTTGGAGTAACCCTTACTTACAGTGTTTTTAAAAATGATCCAAGATGCACAGAGCTGGGATCAGGAAAGACTTTGCTACCTACCCCGGTGTCATCCTGGGGATGGTTAAAAATGGCGTATTTTTGAATGTGCTTGATACAAATCTAGCTATAAAGTGTACAACTAGGGCACAAGTGCTGCCACTGAAGGGGTGGGTGTGTGTGGGGCACAATGTTTGGAAAAAAGGGAGACTCAGCTTGGAGTAACCCTTACTTACAGTGTTTTTTAAAATGATCCAAGATGCACATAGCTGGGATCAGGAAAGACTTTGCTACCTACCCCGGTGTCATCCTGGGGACGGTTAAGTATGGCGTATTTTTGAATGTGCTTGATACAAATCAAGCTATAAAGTGTACAACTAGGGCACAAGTGCTGACACTGAAGGGGTGGGTTTGTGTGGGGCACAATTTTTGGAAAAAAAGGGAGACTCCACTTGGAGTAACCCTTACTTACAGTGTTTTTAAAAATGATCCAAGATGCACATAGCTGGGATCAGGAAAGACTTTGCTACCTACCCCGGTGTCATCCTGGGGACGGTTAAGTATGGCGTATTTTTGAGTGTGCTTGATACAAATCAAGCTATAAAGTGTACAACTAGGGCACAAGTGCTGCCACTGAAGGGGTGGGTTTGTGTGGGGCACAATTTTTGGAAAAAAAGGGAGACTCCACTTGGAGTAACCCTTACTTACAGTGTTTTTAAAAATGATCCAAGATGCACATAGCTGAGATCAGGAAAGACTTTGCTACCTACCCCGGTATCATCCTGGGGACGGTTAAAAATGGCGTATTTTTGAATTTGCTTGATGCCAATCTAGCTGTAAAGTGTACAACTAGGGCACAAGTGATGCCACTGAAGGGGTGGGTGTGTGTGGGGCCCAATTTTTGAAAAAAAGGGAGACTCCGCTTGGAGTCACCTTGCGGTGTTTTACATGATTTTAGAAGGGCGTGATATGCCTATATCTGTGTCTCCTCCTCTTTTTCCTTGTCCAGCTCTTTTGTTTTCACATGAGAATTTGCCCTTGTCACTTTCCCATGTGTTTGTGTTGTGTTGTGAGTTGTTTGTCACCTTTTGGACACCTTTGAGGGTGTTTTCTAAGTGTTTTTATGTGTTTGTGATTGCCTGCCATTGTTTCCTATGCAGTTCGAGTTCTGTTCGTCGAACGTTCGACGAACTAAACTCGAACTGGAGCTCCGTTCGGCGAACCGAGCTCGAGCCGAACCGCGACCGGTTCGCTCATCTCTATTTAGGAGTAGGGGATACTCCAGCGAAGTTCTGAATTGGCAAAAAACAAAACCAATCAGAAAACTAGAAACCAATATCTGGAGAATAAAATGGATCTAAATCTTACAGAAAATAGACCTGTTGTTTTTTTCAACAAAATTTAGTAAAGACAATTACTCTGTATTAAATATTATAAAAAAAAATTTGCCAATATTAACAACTGACAGAATTTCAAAGAACATTCTGATTGAAGGGATTAAATGTGTATCCAAGAGAAAACGCACTATTGGATCTAAAATTTCCCCAAGGGACCATGCAAATAAAGGTTTTTCTCATCCTAAAAAATGTAACATGTGGCTATCTACTACTGGATCATACAGGTGTGGACATAAATTATGCGGTTTGTGCAAGTACATGAACAACAGAAATTTTTTTTTTCATGTGTACCAAACAAAGAGTTTAACTTTAAAACATTTATTAATCGTGGATTGAACAATGTTGTTTATTTGATTACCTGCATCACATGTAATCTTCAGTATGTGGGCAGCACTGGTCGCACATTTAGACGTAGAAATTCAGAACACCTGTATGATATCATCAACAGCAATAGTAGAAGCCCTTCAGGAGCCTCACAGCACTTTATTAATATGCATGGTGGCAATACAGATTCCTTCAGGGTTAATGCCATTGAAAAGATTGTTCTGTCTAAAAGAGGCGAGGATCTTACTGATATTACGCATATGAAGGAGGCAAAATGGATGTTTTTGTTAAATACAAGAATGCCTTTAGGATTAAATTTGAGAAATGAATTAAATAATATCTATTGATTGTTCATCAGTTTTATGATGTTTGATAAATATTGCTGTGTACTAGTAACTCAAATTAATTTGCCCAGATAGTTTGGTTTGCCATGTCATATCCGGTTAACTAACCTTTTTCAACCTGTTTTTCATTCATTTGTGGTGTGGACTATGAATAAGGACGCAAGACATCCAAAACGCGTCTTCCTTACTATTTGTATGCTTGTTCCGCATTCATCTATTTACTTGGGCAATCTCTTGCATTGCATCTAACTTATTGATTAGGTATTCGCGTTTTTAATTCATATTACTTACGCATGACATAATAAAACCAATAATGGTGCTTACATTGTTCATATGTATGCGTGTACTTTTTCTATGTTTATATGAATCCCTTAAGTGGGTTGCACGCTGCATGGACTTATCATATTTTTCCCTACTCTATATGGATATATAATCGTTGTGCCTGTACATTTTGTGCGTGTGTGCATACGCTATCTACAGTGCCTACAAGTAGTATTCAACCCCCTGCAGATTTAGCAGGTTTGATAGGATGCAAATAAGTTAGAGCCTGCAAACTTCAAACAAGAGCAGGATTTATTAACAGATGCATAAATCTTACAAACCAACAAGTTATGTTGCTCAGTTAAATTTTAATAAATTTTCAACATAAAAGTGTGGGTCAATTATTATTCAACCCCTAGGTTTAATATTTTGTGGAATAACCCTTGTTTGCAATTACAGCTAATAATCGTCTTTTATAAGACCTGATCAGGCCGGCACAGGTCTCTGGAGTTATCTTGGCCCACTCCTCCATGCAGATCTTCTCCAAGTTATCTAGGTTCTTTGGGTGTCTCATGTGGACTTTAATCTTGAGCTCCTTCCACAAGTTTTCAATTGGGTTAAGGTCAGGAGACTGACTAGGCCACTGCAACACCTTGATTTTTTCCCTCTTGAACCAGGCCTTGGTTTTCTTGGCTGTGTGCTTTGGGTCGTTGTCTTGATGGAAGATGAAATGACGACCCATCTTAAGATCCTTGATGGAGGAGCGGAGGTTCTTGGCCAAAATCCCCAGGTAGGCTATCCATCTTCCCATGGCTGCGGACCAGATGGCCAGGCCCCTTGGCTGAGAAACAGCCCCAAAGCATGATGCTGCCATCACCATGCTTGACTGTAGGGATGGTATTCTTGGGGTCGTATGCAGTGCCATCCAGTCTCCAAACGTCACTTGTGTGGTTGGCACCAAAGATCTCGATCTTGGTCTCATCACACCAGAGAACCTTGAACCAGTCTGTCTCAGAGTCCTCCAAGTGATCATGAGCAAACTGTAGACAAGCCTTGACATGACGCTTTGAAAGTAAAGGTACCTTACGGGCTCGTCTGGAACGGAGACCATTGCGGTGGAGTACGTTACTTATGGTATTGACTGAAACCAATGTCCCCACTGCCATGAGATCTTCCCGGAGCTCCTTCCTTGTTGTCCTTGGGTTAGCCTTGACTCATCGGACAAGCCTGGCCTCGGCACGGGTGGAAACTTTCAAAGGCTGTCCAGGCCGTGGAAGGCTAACAGTAGTTCCATAAGCCTTCCACTTCCGGATGATGCTCCCAACAGTGGAGACAGGTAGGCCCAACTCCTTGGAAAGCGTTTTGTACCCCTTGCCAGCCTTGTGACCCTCCACGATCTTGTCTCTGATGGCCTTGGAATGCTCCTTTGTCTTTCCCATGTTGATCAAGTATGAGTGCTGTTCACAAGTTTGGGGAGGGTCTTAATTAGTCAGAAAAGGCTGGAAAAAGAGATAATTAATCCAAACATATGAAGCTCATTGTTCTTTGTGCCTGAAATACTTCTTAATACTTTAGGGGAACCAAACAGAATTCTTGTGGTTTGAGGGGTTGAATAATAAATGACCCTCTGAATAAACTTTTCACAATTTAAAAAAAAAAAAAAAAGAAATAACATTCTTTTTTGCTGCAGTGCATTTCACACTTCCAGGCTGATCTACAGTCCAAATGTGACAATGCCAAGTTAATTCCGAATGTGTAAACCTGCTAAATCTGCAGGGGGTTGAATACTACTGGTAGGCACTGTATATACTCCTTTGGTAGCTTGTCCTGACTGGTTATTGCATTATTTTGTTTGTGCGCATGCGTACTTGTTTTCCATACACTACTAGGACCATTTTGATTATCTCTATGTTCCCTTTATCAATAAGTTACATGCACTGTGTTGATATTCTTTCCCTACTGTTTAAGGCAGGATTCACCGTTGTGTTTCAATTTACCTTTTGGGCGTCTCGTATTGTAATGCTGCACTGTGGGGGCCTACGTTATTCCCCTTCCTACTATTGCCCCTTGGTAGGGGAGTGTGGGTTGCGTGCATGCGTGCATATTGTTTATTCATCACTATGGCAACTTACTCATAGGGACTCATATTTGTTGTGCTCAGTTTGCTTGTGCGCATGTGTACAGTTTATTTACACACTACCATGGCATTGTGTCTTGGTCGTTTTTCGCATTTGCTTCCATTTGCGCATGCAAAATTGCTTTGCTCTTTATATATCATTAAGGTCACTTCTATTGTCCCTGTGTCTGCGCCGTATCAATAGGTGACATGTAGTGCGTGTATTTCTTTTTCTTCTACATTGCAACTTCTTGAATTGTGACAGATTATGTTCTATCTGCTATACTTTAGATCATTTTTTGGTTCTCTTGTGTGGATTTTGGATTGCACTCTGTGGGCTTGCATCATTCCCCTTTGGGATGTGATGTTGGCGCACAGGCATGCATCCTGTTTATCACTATGGCAATCTGCTTGTTGCTGTGCGCCCCCGGTGAGCAAGCTGCACATAGTGTATTAACATCGTTTCCCTTTTTCATCTGTATCTATGAATGGGAATATGCTGGACCTGCCACCTGAAGAAAACTTACTCTGCTTACCTTGGGCGTCTCGTGTAACTAGGTTACACGCTGCGGACTAACATCATTCCTTTTCCTGTTCGGCTCCTGATTGAGCCATGGGGCGGCTCCCCCTCCCTCCTCCATGCTGGATGCCGTACATCCACCGGCTTCTGATTTAGGGTAATTTGCTTTATTATATATATTGTATCAAGTCAATGTCTCATCACTCGCTCCTGACGAAGCCGCAGCCAGCGGTAACACTTGTAGAGTGTTATTTCTTATTCCTTTCTTATTCCTTGTCCCTCCTCTTTGGGTGCCAGGATGGAATTGTATTACTTGGAGTACACTTTCCCTTATTTTTCTTTTATGTGGTGATTTATTTGGGCACTTTATTAGGGTTTTATCATTTTGCTCATATTGAAATTCATATGGGTTTATTGTTCCTACTGCTATTCAAACTGTTGAGGCAGTCCATATATGGATAGGAATTACGCTCCTTTTACACACATCCTTCTTTGGGGTGGTATTTTATAGGTAACGCCTTGGGATTGCTGCACATACTTCCATTCCGGTATTCCATGTCCTGGGATAATAATCCTATTTTTGGACTTTTATTGTTTATTGTGTGGGACCATACAGTATCATCCAGTTATATTGTATAATTGTGTACATTATATTGTTGTGACTATTGGGACAGCCGCTCACATGGTTTTAAATGTTTTTAATTGTCGTATATATGTTGCTTTTTGATACAATAAAGATTTAATATTTTTCATATTGGTGTGCACCATTTTTGCAGAGATCCTTTCTCTTATAGTTCCTTCTAAAGAGATTATTTATCATGCCACCTGCGCCTGTGATAAAATTGATATCGGCATGACTATCAGTGAGTTCAGGGTTAAGGCCCCGTCACACTAAGCAACATCGCTAGCAACATCGCTGCTAACGAACAACTTTTGTGACGTTGCTAGCGATGTTGCTGTGTGTGACATCCAGCAACAACCTGGCCCCTGCTGTGAGGTCGTTGGTTGTTGCTGAATGTCCTGGGCCATTTTTTAGTTGTTGCTGTCCCGCTGTGAAGCACAGATCGCTGTATGTGACAGCGAGACAGCAACAACTAAATGTGCAGGCAGCAGGAGCCGGCTTCTGCGGAGGCTGGTAACCAATGTAAACATCGGGTAACCAAGAAGCCCTGTCCTTGGTTACCCGATATTTACCTTTGTTACCAGCCTCCGCCGCTCTCACTGTCAGTGCCGGCTCCTGCTCTGTGCACATGTAGCTGCAGGACACATCGGGTTAATTAACCCGATGTGTGCTGTAGCTAGGAGAGCAGGGAGCCAGCGCTAAGCATTGTGCGCTGCTCCCTGCTCTGTGCACATTTAGCTGCAGCACACATCGGGTAATTAACCCGATGTGTGCTGTAACTAGGAGAGCAGGGAGCCAGCGCTCAGTGTGCGCTGCTCTCTGCACGTGTAGCTCCGTGCGCTGGTAACCAAGGTAAATATCGGGTTGGTTACCCGATATTTACCTTAGTTACCAAGCGCAGCATCTTCCACGCGGCGCTGGGGGCTGGTCACTGGTTGCTGGTGAGCTCACCAGCAACTCGTGTAGCGACGCTCCAGCGATCCCTGCCAGGTCAGGTTGCTGGTGGGATCGCTGGAGCGTCGCAGTGTGACATCTCACCAGCAACCTCCTAGCAACTTACCAGCGATCCCTATCGTTGTTGGGATCGCTGGTAAGTTGTTTAGTGTGACGGTACCTTAAGAGTGAGGGGACATGTAAGAGATATAATCAAGGCCTAAACAACCAAAGAGGAAGAACAACTGAAAACTATTGCAAGACATTTTAAACAGGTACATAACTGTGATCCGAGTCATTCGTCTTGCAAAGCCATTGTTACTATAACCCTGGGAGTCAGGGGTGGCAAACTCTTCAAAGCCCTATCTCAAATGGAAAGTAGATGGATCTATAGATTGGACACGGTGTCTCCAAGGGGTCTGAATAAACATTTTGGGTTCTCATCATTCTTGTAGGTAAAACAATTATTTTGCTATGTATTGGACGTCTTTTAGGGGGGTGGGACTGGTTTTAACAGTTTAATTTCATGTAATTGTTTTGTTCATTTTTTTTATTTATTCATATTAATTTGTGTTTTCTATTCAACTTTAGTGTGCAATTACTTACATATGGCTTCTTGATCTGGCGCCTTTAGGTTTTTCTTTTCCAGACCGTGATGTGGGTTGATGGGATTCTGCTCTGTGAGACATGAAGATGAGATCTGACTTATATATACAGAACATATTATTGCTCACTATACACATTTTATAATTTATTTATTATATGACAGCTAATTACAATGTCTGGTTTATATCACACATATTTTGATTATATATTTATAATTTTTATGTAACTATAATGTCACTTTACTTTTAGATCTGATTACTATTAATTATTATTTAATAATAATTCATTTTTATCATGTATATCTATTTTGGTCACTTTTATGCGCTAATACATTAGTATATATATTATAGTATTAAATTATTTTTATCTTTGACTTATTCAGTAATTTTCCTATTTTTATTGCTCCTTTTGATAATTACCGTAATTTTCGCTTTATAAGACGCACCTGATTATAAGACGCACCCCCAAATTTGGTGAAGGAAAAGAGAATTTTTTTTTTAATGTTAAATGGGGTCCATCTTATAATGCCAGTGTCCCTCTAACAAATCATATAGGGTATATGTCCCTCATAGCCCCCCATCCTAAAATTAGCCCCCTTAATCTGGATATGGCCCCCTTATATTGAATATAGCCCCCTTGTGATGGCACACGTTCCCCTGTGCTCCCTATGGCCCCCTATGGATTGCACACGTTCCCCTGTGTTAGATAGTTCCCCCATGCTGCTGCCCACGGCCCCTATTGATCGCACAAGTCCCCCTGTGTTAGATATCGCCCCCATGGTGCTGCCCATGGCCCCTATATAGATCGCACAAGTCCCCCTGTGTTAGATATCGCCCCTATAGTGCTGCCCATGGCCCCTATATAGATCGCACAAGTCCCCCTGTGTTAGATATCGCCCCCATAGTGCTGCCCATGGCCCCTATATAGATCGCACAAGTCCTCCTATGTTAGATATCGCCCCCATAGTGCTGCCCATGGCCCCTATAGATCGCACAAGTCCCCCTGTGTTAGATATCACACCCATGGTGCTGCCCATGGCCCCTATATAGATGGCACAAGTCCCCCTGTGTTAGATATCACCCCCATAGTGCTGCCCATGGCCCCTATATAGATTGCACAAGTCCCACTGTGTTAGATATCGCCCCCATAGTGCTGCGCATGGCCCCTATAGATCGCACAAGTCCCCCTGTGTTAGATATCGCACCCATGGTGCTGCCCATGGCCCCTATATAGATGGCACAAGTCCCCCTGTGTTAGATATTGCCCCCATAGTGCTGCCCATGGCCCCTATATAGATTGCACAAGTCCCCCTGTGTTAGATATCGCCCCCATAGTTCTGCGCATGGCCCCTATGGATCGCACAAGTCCCCCTGTGTTAGATATCGCCCCCAGGCTGCTGCCTAAGTAAAATAAAACCCTCTTTCCTTACCTCCTCCAGCGCTGATCTCCCTCCTGTCTCCCTCTGTGCTTCTCTTCCTTACTTCCTGGTTCTCAGTGCGGTCATGTGATCGGCACAGTAGACTGAGATCTCTGCGTGCCTGATCACAGTGGAAGCAGGGACACGGGGAGAAACGCTGGAGGGGGTAAGTAAAGCTTTTTTATTTTAGAATGAGCAGCAGCCTGGGGGCCAAATCTAACACAGGGGGGGCATGTACCATCACAGGGGCGCGCAGAGACATATAATATGCACCGCTGCCCCAGCCCCTCACTGCGGTGCGATTTCAGCACCACCGGAGATGGACAGCGGCTGTGCATATTATATGAGCGGGAGCACGAGATCAAAGGCTGCAGCCCGCAGAGTTCACCTGCCCCCAGCAGCGCCCCCACCTCCCCTGGACCCTGCAGTGTACATATATATATATACACCCCCGTATATTCGGCCTATAAGACGCACCCCCTACTTTCCCCCAAAATTTGGGGGAACAAAAGTGTCTTATAAAGCGAAAAATACGGTACTTATTTTTTCATTCTATGCAATTGTAATTATCATTGCATTTTTCAATTTTTGTATTTACTTCTGGTTTTCAATACTATATTTAAATATTCTGCAACTTTTGTACTTTATCACCTTCATACTACATGTATGCACTACACCTAATCACTGTCTCCTACACTTTCTATGATCTCTTTTTTTTCAATGTGTGCAGGTCTGTGCGCATAGTCAGATGCACCGACACTGGACGTTCAGACAGCTGTCTGCACACACACTCCTTGACGGTGATGGACGCGGTCACCTCGCTGCCTGTGGTGCCGAACTTCCTGGTTGTGTTAGTGTACCTCCCAGCACTCGGCTACCGCCGAGCCGCTCGGGTCCGGGCTCGTTGTTGGTTGGCTCGAGCGCCTCCGGACCCGGGGTTACGTTGCTCTGAAAGGGTGCTGGCGCTACTTAGGGGGGTGGTAGGTAGGTGTACGGCCGGAGCCGTGTTTAAGTTCGTGCCGCCACTCACGGGTTGTCGTGAAGGTGGACACCACCGCTGCGGTTACTGGGCACCCCGGGGACAGATGGTGATGCAGCAAGATGTTAACCCCTCCGTGGGCAGGGGCAGAGCTAGCCGATGGCAAGATAAGAAGCAGGGAGACAGAGCTCCTGCTTACCTGACAATACAAGGAGACACAGAGACTGACCATAAGGAGCAGGAGACAGTCAATGGTGTGCAGGAGAGGGCAGACAGCGGAGGCAGCGGCAACAGAGGCAGAAGAAGTGGGAATTCCCCATTATTTAAGCTCCCAGACTGAGCGGCAGACCAGCAGTCCCATAATCAAGATGGAGGCGGCTGGGAGACACACACGGCTGCCAGGAGGATATGGAGGCCTCACAGGACCTGGACACCAATGCTGGTAGGGATACTGTGGCCCCGACCACTTAGCCCCAAATCCACCAAACGGAGACCCACAGGGAGACCAGTAAAGTGGCAGGACAAGCCTCACAAAACACTCCAGACAGGGAACGCCAGAATCCCAGCACAAAATCTCCAGAGGCTGCAAATGCAGGGGGGGAGGAGTGTCACTGCTGCTGCTGCTGCAGAACTTTCTCATAAGTAATCACAAAATAGCATTGCACAGTAGAGTCCTGGAGGGGAGCCCCGACCTCAGCGACATGCAAAGGGAGGGAATAGGAGCCCAGTCCTGAATGTAACCCAGGGAGAGGATGAACCCTGCGACTGGAAAGAACACATAAGAGCTATACCAACAAGGAGGGAGATGGATTCCCTGCTGGGAGAGCTGAAAGCCTTACACAAACAGGATATGTAAAACCTGCAGTCAGAAATTAAGCAAGTGGGTCAGAGGATGACTGAAATAGAAGAAACACAAGAGCAAATACTCTCCCAAATAGATGCTCATCACCAAGTGTTGTCAGATCATTCCTTACAAATACAGGACATTCTAACCCACTTGGATGACATAGAAAATCACCACTGTTGTAACAATCTATGCATAAGGGGGCTAAAGGAATCAGTGGAAGCAGCACAGCTAGAGGAGTGGGCTCAAAAATACTTCAACTATCTCCTCCAGAGAGACCCGGGGCAGCACATCGATATAGATCGGATCCACAGGGCACTGGGCCCTAAACCGTCCAACCCTGCACGCCCAAGAGATGTAATTTGTAGAATCCATTTTTATAAAGAGAAAGAAGCTATTCTCAAAAGCTGCAGGGACAATGGGGCAGGCTCACACCAAGGGACTCCCATGCTGGTTCTCTCAGATCTGGCACGCAGAATCTTACGGCTATGCAGGGCCCTGATACCATTGCTTTCCGCTCTACGAGATAAGGATATCCCATACAGATGGGGGTACCCTTTCCAGTTGTCAGCAAGGAAAAATGGGAAAACGGCAACTTTCAAGGGCCTGGGAGATCTCCCAAATTTTTTGGGGACTTTTGACCTGCCCATGATTAATCTGCCAGACTGGCCAACACCGAAAACACCGGAACCTCTTCCACCTAGAGAGCAGTGGAATCAAGTTCAAACCAAGAAAGGCAGAAGATTCTCACAGTCTGGCTATCGCTGATGTGACTGGCGCGGCCGAGTTTGGATGATGGAGTTGAAAAGGGGGATCAGGGCCATCCTCTTATTTTTTTCGCAGTATGCTCACCGATGTCGACCTCACACATGTTGTTTGTCTCTCCAATAGAGAGATAATACTTAATACATCTGCCTATTTCTGTCTATTGAGAGCTAATACTATATCAGAATTTAGTACCAATCATTATTTGAGCTCTTATTTTCAAGATGCTATGTTTCCTGATCGATATTTTGTTACATTAGGATGTTCTATTAGTCTCTGTGTTTCATACAGTTTCAAATTGGGGTGTCTCGGGCCTTCTCATCCACAATGTGCCTGGGCGGGGGGAGTTTTGGATACCCCATAGTATGTGCATTAGTCGGGGAGGCGGGGACTCCAACCTGTTGCTGGAGGCTTCTCTCACCTATCCTAGGGCTGCAGCGTTTTGCTGTACTTGACAAAAGTCAATATAGTTGTTTGAGAAATTTTCTTGAACTAACCCACAGGTTAACACTTTTCTTCCTTTGTTAACCTCTTCTTTCACTACCTTCTTTTCTCTTTTTCTTCCTCTTTACACTATCACTAAACATTCTCTATACCATGGTGTCACACGTAACCTTCTGCACGTACAATGCTAAGGGACTAAAAAAGCCAGAAGAAAGGAGCCAGATTATGTACCGTTTTCATAAACAGAATATCAAAATTGTTATGTTACAGGAGACACACTTCAGAGCAGGTGGTGTTCCCAGCTGTAAAATAAAAAATTACCCAACATGGTTCCATTGCCCTCACCCAGATCGTAAGGCATGCGGGGTCTCGGTGGCATTTCATTGGTCCTTTCAACCTGAAGTAGTCGATTCTTGCTTCGGCTTGGATGGACGCTATCTCTTACTTAAGATATCTTATTTAGGCAGTATTTATACCATCACTAATGTTTATTTTCCAAACCAGGGACAGGTGGCGTTCGCTCTAGAGGTATTTGGGAAACCTTCAGAATTCGCCGGCGGGTCCCGTATTATCCTTGGTGGGGACTTCAACATGATCCTGAACCCAGCAGTGGACTCGTCTTTGGGTAGGTCAGCTGTCCCTCACTGTGCGATACGTAGACTTAAAAAAGAGTTGGTGTCTCTTACACTGATAGACCTTTGGAGGATCCTGTGGTATGTGAAGGGCTGAGAAAACTGTCCCACATCTGAAAGACTGTTCCCCTACCTCTGGCGGTTTGGACTTGTGCCCCTCTCGGCTGTACGCCTTGGTTGTCCACTGATTCCTGACCTATGCCGCTAGCGTTTTGTGAGGGGAATGCTTTGCCTACTTCCGTGACTATGGCCTTCTGGAACTGCTGCATTTTGCCTTACCTCTCCGCCTCGGGAATAAGAGACATAAAGTTCTCCTTTTAGCGTGGGTCTAACAGTGTTACCAACCAGTAATGATTGTCGGCCAAGATGTTCTTAACGCGAGGGTTTCGAGACAGGCAGCTTACCATAAAGTCAGCCATGTGTGACAGACTCTTAACAGCCATCACTTCAGTATCCTGACCAACACGATGACTGAACATGCTGTCCTCCTCCTCCTCCTCCTCCTCCTCATCATCTACCCTGTCCTCTGGCCAGCCACGCTGAACCGAGGATATGACTGCATGTCATATCCTCAATTTGGCTGGAGAGTTGCTCCATGTCTTCATCCTCCTCCTCGTCATAGTCCTCCACTGCACGTTGTGATGAGACGAGGCTGGGCTGTGTGTTATCACCCACACCCACTACTGTTTCTTGCTCAAACTCATCGCGCTCCGCCTGCAATGCATCATGGTTGTTTTTTGAGCAGAGACCATTTTAGAAGGCAGAGAAGCGGTATGGTGACGCTAATAATGTCGTCATCGCCGCTCACCATCTTGGTGGAGTCCTCAAAGTTTTGGCGGATGGTACATAGGTCGGACATCCATCTCCACTCCTCAGGTGTTATGTGTGGAGTTTGACCCATTTCCCTATGGCTTAGGTGATGCAGGTACTCAACAACTGCCCTCTTCTGCTCACATATCCTGACCAACATGTGCAGAGTTGAATTCCAACGCGTGGGGACATCACACACCAGTCTGTGAGCCGGAAGATGCAAATGGCGCTGAAAGCCGGCAAGGCCGGCTGAAGCAGTAGGTGACTTTCGAAAATGTGCAGACAGGCGGCGAACTTTTACCAGCAGATCAGACAGCTCTGGGTATGACTTTAGAAACCGCTGAACCACGAGGTTGAGCACATGGGCTACGCATGGACCATGTGTCAGCTGGCCTCGCCTCAAAGCCGCCACCAGGTTCCGGCCATTGTCACACACAACCTTTCCTGGCTTTAGGTTCAGAGGTGTGAGCCAGTGATCTGCATGCTGTTTCAGAGCTGTCCACACCTCTTCTGCATTGTGGGGTTTGTCACCTATGCAGATTAGCTTCAGCACAGCCTGTTGCCGCTTCGCCGAGGCAGTGCTGCAGTGCTTCTGTGTCGCCCTGGACAAGCCAGGGGCAACAGAACACAACACTTACACACCCCACACTCCCTGCAGGCACATCATAGTCAAAACACAAAATCCTTGTTGCCTTCCCCAGGGGCTGTTGTCTACACCAGGGGGTGCAGCCAGGCGGTTGGTCTCCACCCACCAAGGAGTTCACAGTCCTGGAAGAGGGAAAACACAGACAGTGAGAGTTAAGCTAAGGAAGTGGAAGGAGGAAAGTAGTAGAGAGGAGAAAAGTGACAGCAAAGAGCCTGAAGTTGGTCCGGGTGTGTGGCCCGGACAGGACAGCAAGGTTGGCAGGATGTGGTGACCGTCTGCAGTGGAGGCCGATTGGAGTCTGCCGTAAGGACCGTGGACGGGTGGTGACCCGGCCGTACCGGACCGGTATACAAAGAGAAGCCAGCACCATTGGCAGGGGCCTTTCGGATCCCGGCAAGGCTTGGTGTCGCCGTGAATTTGCCAAATCCGTTAGTGAAGGGGACCTCCCGGTTTCCAAACAGCCAAGTCCCAATAGAAGGCAACCGTCCAACCGTAAAGGGGAGACACCGCCACCGCCAAGGGCAACCATCTCCCAGGGCCAGCGCCTGTGGGAAAAAGGGGCTCCTCCGGCCCATATCCAGGTCGGGGAGCGGGTTACCGGTGGGAAACCATCACTACCAACACTGAACTTAGGTGCAGGGAGAGACAGTTATCACTAACCTGCAGGGAGGAACAACCGCAGCCGTCCGAGGGACCCGTCCATCCAGCCACTTGTTTTACCGTGAACTGTGTCATCATCATTGGGCTGAGTGAGTACCTCCGTGCCGTGCGGCACAGCGCTGCCCCTGCGACCCTGCACCTCATCAGGCCCTGCAACCCGCCTGTCATCCATCTCTACCCCATCACCGGGCCCCGGGACAACCAACCCCCCTACCCACGGAGGGGAGAAATAACAACAAAGCTGCTCCCTGTCACAGGCTCCCGGGATCCCCGTCCAGAGCTGCGGTGGTGTCCACACAATCACCACAACCGTGGGTGTCGTCACGGACAATATCCCCAAAACCCAAACCACCCCTTTTCACTCACGGGCGAGGAGCGCCGCTCGAGTCCCCGGGATCCGGCCATTGCTCGAGCCACCGAGCAGCAGCAGCCGTAGAGCAGCGGCAGCCGGACCCGAGCAGTGGGAGAGCGCAGCGTCCCCTCCTCCACCCGCGACACTTCCGGCTTGGGACTGGTGTGGAGGGTAAAGTGGATGAGGATGCGCAGGCGGAGGAGGAGGCTGAGGAGCATGACATTCCGGAGCTGTAGAGTGTGGGTGAAACCCTGACTGAGGTAGGGCCTGCAAAACTTGGTGTGTGAAGGACGTGTTCCGTCCCTCGCTCAGACTGGGTCTCAGCTTCCACAATATTAACCCAGCGTGCCGTCAACGAGATGTAGCGGCCTTGCCCACAAGCACTTGTCCACGTGTCTGTGGTTAGGTGGACTTTGGCTGAAACAGCGTTGTTCAGGGCACGTGTGATGTTTTGTGACACGTGGTTATGCAATGCGGGGACGGCACACCGGGAGAAATAGTGGCGGCTGGGGTCCGAGTAACGTGGGACAGCTGCCACCATCAGATCGCGGAATGCTTCTGTCTCCACCAGCCTAAAAGGCAACATTTCCAGCGCAAGCAGTCGCGAAATGTTAGCATTTAGAAGTGTGGCATGTGGGGCGTTGGCAGTGTATTTGCGCCTGCGTTCAAAGGTTTGCTGAATGGATAACTGAACGCTGCGCTGGGACAAGGACGTGCTTGATGATGGTGTTATTTCTGCGTGGGCAACTGCAGGTGCAGGGCTGGAGGAGGCTTGTTCGCGAGCAGCATGGACAGGGGATTGGCTCGCATGCACAACAAGCGAAGACGTAGCAGTGACATCAGCAAGCACTGCTCCTCGACTCTGTTGTACATCCCACAAAGTTGGGTGCTTGGCTGACATGTGCCTGATCATGCTGGTGGTGGTCAGGCTGCTAGTTTTGGTACCCCTGCTGATGCTGGCATGGCAGGTGTTGCAAATGGCCTTTTTAGAATCATCTGGAGACAACTTAAAAAACTGCCAGACTCGGGAAGACCTAACATTTGTACAGGCACCTTGTGTCGTGTTGTTGTTCCGGGGAACGGTTGCCTGACGTCTGCCTGGGGCCACCACCCTGCTTCTTACTGCCAGTTGGGATGCTACGCCTCCCTCCCCCTGTGCACTGCTGTCCTCGCTCTGCATATCCTCCTGCCAGGTTGGGTCAGTTACTGGATCATCCACCACGTCGTCTTCCTCTTCCGCACCCTGCTCCTCCTCCTGACTTCCTGACAATTGTGTCTCATCATCGTCCACCCCTTGTTGAGACACTTTGCCAACTTCGTGAGAACGTGGCTGCTCAAATATTTGGGCATCTGTACATACAATCTCGTCATGGCCCACTTCAACAGGAGCTGGCGAGAGGCCAGAATGTGTGAATGGAAATGTGAACAGCTCTTCTGAGTGTCCAAGTGTGGGATCAGTAATGTCCATGGACGTGTACTCGGCCTGGTGGTAGGAAGGAGGATCAGGTTCTGAAATGTGCGGTGCAGTATCACGGCTACTGACACTTGACCGTGTGGAAGACAGAGTGTTTGTGGTGGTGCCAAGCTGACTGGAAGCATTATCCGCTATCCAACTAACAACCTGTTGACACTGGTCTTGGTTCAAGAGCGGTGTACTGCTGCGGTCCCCAAGAATTTGGGACAGGACGTGCGAGCGAGTAGATGTGGCCCTTTGTTGTGGCGAAATGAGAGCTTGCACACGACCTCGGTCTCTGCCTGCACCACCATCACGTCCACTTCCTTGTTCGTTGCCAACGCCCTTGCGCATTTTGCAATGCTGTGCTGATGTGTATTCACTAGACTTGTGCGTTATATCCAAGTTTTTGCAAAACGCACACAAGTGCACCTGAACGCTGCCTGCCACCAACAGGCACAGACGTGCGGTTTTTAAATGCAAGCACGGAGGCACTAAGAACCTAACAGGTCTCTATCCAGGGACAACGTGGAGCCTCCCAATTTTTGGCTGCCCTGCCAAAGGGCTATACTACAATAGACCCACTTCCTTACAATGGGCACTTCAGGTTTGCAGGCCCTCATGCACGTCTCTATCCAGGGACAACGTGGAGCCTCCCAATTTTTGGCTGCCCTGCCTAAGGGCTATACTACAATACACCCACTTCCTGACAATGGACAATTCAGGTTTACAGGCCCTCATGCACGTCTCTATCCAGGGACAACGTGGAGCCTCCCAATTTTTGGCTGCCCTGCCTAAGGGCTATACTACAATACACCCACTTCCTGACAATGGACACTTCAGGTTTACAGGCCCTCATGCACGTCTCTATCCAGGGACAACGTGGAGCCTCCCAATTTTTGGCTGCCTTGCCAAAGGGCTATACTACAATAGACCCACTTCCTTACAATGGGCACTTCAGGTTTCCAGGCCCTCATGCACGTCTCTATCCAGGGATAACGTGGAGCCTCCCAATTTTTGGCTGCCCTGCCAAAGGGCTATACTACAATAGACCCACTTCCTTACAATAGGCACTTCAGGTTTACAGGCCCTCATGCACGTCTGTATGCAGGGTCATTGGTGAACCTCACAATTTTGGACTGCCCTGGCAAAGGAAAATACTACAAAGACTCACTTCCTCAAAATGGGCACATTAGACTCAAGAGGCCTTCATGTACGTCTTTTCTCAGGGACATCGGAGTGCCACACAATGTTTTACGTAAAATCTTTCATGTATTAATCTCAAAAAGTAACATACACCAGCTCTATCTCACTATTGGGTATGTGCCCTTAACATTTCCGCCATGAAAATTCATTTTGGTGTCATTTTGAAGGTTTTCTGGTGAGTCCGTAAAAATGGCGTAAAACGCGGACAAAATTGTTCACAGCTGTGACTTTTGAGTGATAAATTCTTCAAGGGGTCTTCCCCATGCTGTTGCCATGTTATTTGAGCACTCTTCTGAGACTTTTGTGACATTTTTAGGGTTTCTACATGCTGCCGGGGGTCATTTCATAAAAATACTCGGGTCTCCCATAGGATAACATTGGGCTCGGTGCTCGGGCCGAGTACACGAGTATCTTGGGATGTTCGGCCCGAGCCTCGAGCACCCGAGCTTTTTAGTACTCGCTCATCACTAATTACTATGTTTATGGATAAAATGTCATTTATTATTTCAGCAATAATAAACAGGGTTGCTGTGGCCTTTTACATCCAATGTCATGCAGTCTTGTGTTTTATTTTAGGTTAAGAAGTTGGGAAAGGGTTTTTTGGGTTAGGGTTGGTACAGCAGGTAAGGCCGTCAGTCAGACTTACCGGAGTCAAGAAAAATAAGTACATTTTTACCACTAAAATGTTGTTTTAGCCTCAGATTTCTAATTTTCAGAAAGA
Organism: Anomaloglossus baeobatrachus; assembly: GCF_048569485.1. Lineage (NCBI taxonomy): Eukaryota > Metazoa > Chordata > Amphibia > Anura > Aromobatidae > Anomaloglossus > Anomaloglossus baeobatrachus. The sequence goes on from NC_134357.1 coordinate 327,203,799, forward strand.
GAAATAGGTAAAAAAAAGGCCCTATAATGTGTTATATGATTTCTCCTGAACGTGGCAATACCCCACATGTGAGTGTACAGCACTATTTGGTCACACAGCAGGGCTCAGGAGAGAGGGAGCGCTATTGGACTTTTGAAGCACCAATTTTCCTAGAATAGTTTGTGGACTCCATTTGCAGATCCCCCATGTGCCAAAACAGCAGAAACCCCCTCAAGCGACTCTATTTTAGAAATTACATACTTCTGGGAATTCATCGGAGTATAGTGCCAATTATATAGTGCAGTCAAATGCAGTGAACATTGCCGACATAAAAATTGCAAATAAGCCCTTGTAGTGCCCAGTTACATTGTAGTGTCCATATATTGTGTCTAGCTCATGATTCTGAAGACACACACCCCGTAAATTAAGGCAGGCTTTCACTTACTTTGTAGTTTATGTGTATATTTCTGAAATGGTTGATTCAGACAAATCCCCCCATGAAACATTCTCTATAATGAGTAGAGATGAGCCACCCCCCTAGAGTTCGAGTTCGGTTCGTCGAACGGTGCCCTGTTCGACGAGCCGTTCGACGAACCTCTCGAACCCCATTGAAAACAATGGGAGGCAATCACAAACACCTAAAAACACCTGGAAAACACCCTCAAAGTTGTCCAAAAGGTGCCAAACAACTCCCAAGACAACGCAAGCACATGGGAAAGTGACAAGGACAAATACCCATGCGAAAACTAAACAGCTGGATGAGAAAAAAGAGGAGGAGACACAGATATAGGCATGGCATGCCCTTCTAAAATCATGTAAAACACAGCAAGGGGACTCCAAGCAGACTCATCCTTTTTTCCAAAAATTGGGCCCCACAGACACCACTTTAGTGGCAGCACTTGTGCCCTAGTTGCAAAAAGGATGTTTTGATTTGCATCAAGCACATTCCAAAATACTTATGACTAAGGACCCTTTTGTTGTTATGATATAGGTCCGAAACGCGTAAAGTTTCACCTGTATGCAGGCTATTCCTTTGTGTGATGTATTTCCAGGAATGACTATTTTAAGGAAATATCAATAAAGTAATTTTTTTTATATTTTATTGGACTTGTGCTGAGCCGACTCTTTCATCACTTTTTCGCCACATTCCAAAATACGCCAGCATTAACTGTCCCCAGGATGACACCGGGAGAGGTAGCAAAGTCTTTCCTGAACCATGACTTGTTCATCTTGGCTCATTTTTAAAAACACCGCAAAGGTTATTTCAAGCAGAGTCTCCCTTTTTTCCAAAAATTGGGCCCCACAGACACCCCTTCAGTGGCAGAACTTGTGCCCTAGTTGCAAAAAGGATGTTTTGATTTGCATCAAGCACATTCCAAAATACGCCAGCCTTAGCTGTCTCCCGGATGACACGAGGAAGGTCTAGCAAAGTCTTTTCTGATCCCAGATCTGTTTATCTTGGCTCATTTTTAAAAACACCGCAAGGGTCACTCCAAGCAGAGTCTCCCTTTTTTTCAAAAATTGGGCCCCACAGACACCCCTTCAGTGGCAGCACTTGTGCCCCAGTAGCAAACAGGATGTTTTGATTTGCATCAAGCACATTCCAAAATACGCCAGCCTTAACTGTCCCCAGGATGACACCAGGATAGGTAGCAAAGTCTTTGCTGAACCATGACTTGTACATCTTGGCTCATTTTTAAAAACACTGCAAGGGTTATTTCAAGCAGAGTCTCTCTTTTTCCAAAAATTGGGCCCCACAGACACCCCTTCAGTGGCAGCACTTGTGCCCCAGTTGAAAACAGGATGTTTGATTTGCATCAAGCACATTCCAAAATACGCCAGCCTTAACTGTCCCCAGGATGACACCAGGATAGGTAGCAAAGTCTTTGCTGAACCATGACTTGTTCATCTTGGCTCATTTTTAAAAACACAGCAAGGGTTATTTCAAGCAGCGTCTCATTTTTTTCAAAAATTGACCCACATAGACATCCCTTCAGTGGCAGCGCTTGTGCCCCAGTTGCAAACTGGATGTGTTGATTTGCCTCAAGCACATTCAAAAATATGCAAGCCTTAACTGTCCCCAGGATGACACCAGGATAGGTAGCAAAGTCCTTGCTGAACCATGACTTGTTCATCTTGGCTCATTTTTAAAAACACAGCAAGGGTTTCTCCAAGCGGAGTCTCCCTTTTTTCCAAAAATTGGGCCACACAGACACCTCTTTAGTGGCAGCACTTGTGCCCCAGTTTCAAACTTGACAGATACATTTGCATCAAGCACATTCCAAATCCACAAGCATTTACTCTCCCCAGGATGACACAGGGGTAGTAAATAGAGTTGAGCGCGGTTCGTGGTTCATGGTTCTCCAGTTCGCGGTTCGAGTGATTTTGGGGGCTGTTCTAGATCGAACTAGAACTCGAGCTTTTTGCTAAAGCTCGATAGTTCTAGTTACGTTCGAGAACGGTTCTAGCAGCAAAAAGCCAAGCTAATTACTAGCTGGCTTTTCACTGTAATAGTGTAAGTCACTCTGTGACTTACACTATTATGAAATTTCAGCGTATAGTGTGCGGGAACAGCACATTCAGATCACTGCTGCTGTGATAATGGCCACAAAATCACCATTTTTTTTTTTCCTTGTCTTCCTTGCCTAAGCGCGCGCGTGTAGTGGGGCGGGCCAGCATGTCAGCCAATCCCAGACACACACACAGCTAAGTGGACTTTTAGCCAGAGAAGCAACGGCATGTGTGATAGGATTTCCATGTCACATGTCCCTGCATTATAAAAACGGGTATCTGCCCGTCCGGACGCCATTATCTGCCTTCTGCGTCTGGGTGTCAGTCACCTCTGGTGCAGCTCCTGTCTACGATACTGCTGTGTACGCTCTACACACAGCGCTATACAGAATAGGGATAGATGTTTCTAGCCCTAGTGGAATTATGTGATCTGTAAAATTTGTCGTGATTCTGTTAGTAGAGGGCAAAACCTCAGCAGTTTGACAACTTCTTCCATGAATCGTCACATGAATAAATATCATATGTCCCAGTGGGAAGCTCACCGTGCTGCAATGCGGCCTAGCGGAGCGAACCATCCACCGCCTGCCCCTTCCAGTGCATCCGCGCGCTCTTCATCTTCTATGACTGTGGGGAAAGCTGTCACACCTGGTTTTCCACGCACAACTTCCACCACTGTAACCGCAACAGGCAGTTTGCTTGGTAGGTCGTCAGTTCGTTTGGAAGGGGAAACAAGTGCGTGTGTACAGGTCTCCCAGACATCGATAGCACCAACGTTGGATGAAGGCAACATCATGTCTACGCCTGCACTTTCCTCACAAAGCTGCATTTTTCCAGGGACACCCTACTCAACACCGTCTACACACAGCAGCCAGATCTCTGTCCCTCAGATGTGGACAAATAAAAGGCCATTTCCTGCGACCCATGACAAAGCTAAGAGGTTGACTTTATCCCTCTGTAAGCTCTTGGCTACCAAAATGCTACCTTTCCGCCTGGTGGACACACAGGATTTTAGAGACCTTATGTTTGTTGCTGTGCCCCAGTACCAGATGCCCAGTCGCCACTACTTCTCTAAGAAAGGTGTGCCTGCGCTACACCAGCATGTCGCACACAACATCACCGCTTCCTTGAGAAACTCTGTGTGCGAACGGGTGCATTTCACCACCGATACTTGGACCAGTAAGCATGGACAGGGACGTTACATGTCGCTGACTGGGCACTGGGTAACTATGGTAATAGATGGTGAAGGGTCTGCTGCACAAGTCTTGCCGTCCCCACGACTTGTGAGTCAATCCTCTGTCTGTCCAAGTTCCGCCATTGCTTCTACCTCCTCCACCTCGTTTGGGTCCTCCACCTCCACCCCAAGCCTGCCTGGTCAGGCCACCAGCGTTCTAACTGCGCAGAAGGAATCACGCACCCCTCATTACTATGCTGGCAGCAGAGCGCAACGGCATCAGGCGGTCTTTAGCTTGAAATGTCTTGGAAATAAGAGTCACACAGCGGCTGAGTTGTGGGCAGCTCTGGGGACTGAGTTTGGTAAATGGTTGTCTCCACTCAACCTGCTGCCTGGTAAGGCCGTGTGCGACAATGCTTCAAACCTGGGTGCGGCCCTTCGCCTGGGCAAGGTGACCCACGTGCCTTGTATGGCTCACGTGTTGAACCTTGTTGTCCAGCAATTTTTAACACACTATCCCAGTCTAGATGGCCTTCTGAACAGGGCACGAAAACTGTCTGCTCACTTCCACCGTTCAACCACCGCTGCTGAGCGACTTGCATCGCTCCAGAAGTCTTTCGGCCTGCCGGTTCATCGCCTGAAATGCGATGTGCCGACACGCTGGAATTCGACGCTCCACATGTTACAGCGACTGTGGCAGCACTGTCGAGCCCTGGTGCAATACGTCATGACGTATAGCCTGGGCCAACGAGATGCAGTGGTGGGGCAGATCACCCTGATGGAGTGGTCTCAGATCAAGGACCTATGCACCCTTCTGCACAGTTTCGACATGGTGACGAATATTTTTAGCGCTGACAATGCCATTATCAGCATGACAATTCCAGTCATTTACATGCTGGAGCACACGTTAAACACTATTCGGAGTCAGGGGGTGGGACAACACGAAGGGGAGGAACTACAGGAGGATTCACATGTGCAAGAGACAACAACATCACCAAGGTCCAGACGTTCATCATCACCAACGCGGCAGTCATGGGACCATGGGGGACAGGGATCAACAAGGGCACATGCTAGCAGGCGAAATGTTGAGGAAGGTGCAGGAGAACATGAAGAAATGGAGGACGAACTGTCCATGGACATGGAAGACTCAGCGGATGAGGGAGACCTTGGTAAAATTTCAGTTGAAAGAGGTTGGGGGGAGATGTCAGAGGAAGAAAGAACGGTTAGCACCTCTATGCCACAAACACAGCGTGGACTTGGTCCGCATGGCTGCACAAGACACATGAGCGCCTTCTTGCTGCACTACCTCCAACATGACCCTCATATTGTCAAAATTAGAAGTGATGATGACTACTGGCTTGCCACACTATTAGATCCCCGGTACAAGTCCAAATTTTGTCACATAATTCCAGCCATAGAAAGGGACGCACGTATGCAGGAGTATCAGCAAAAGCTGTTAATCGATCTTAGCTCGGCTTTTCCACCAAACAACTGTGGTGCACGGAGTGAATCTCCCAGTTGTAACTTGACAAACATGGGACGGTCTCGTCATCTTCAACAGTCTACCCGTACCAGCAGCACCGTATGTGGTGCTGGTAACAGCAAGTTTATTGAATCTTTTCATAATTTTTTTAGACCATCCTTTGCAAGGCCACCAGAGACAACAAGTCTGACACATAGTCAACGGCTGGAGAGGATGATACAGGAGTATCTCCAAATGAACATCAATGCCATGACTTTGCAAATGGAGCCTTGCTCATTTTGGGCTTCAAATCTTGAAAAATGGCCAGAGCTCTCCACTTACGCCTTGGAGATCTTGTTGTGTCCAGCTGCCAGCGTTGTCTCTGAACGTGTCTTCAGTGCTGCTGGGTGTGTGCTGACAGATAAGCGCACGCGTCTGTCCAGTGACAATGTGGACAGACTAACGTTCATCAAAATGAAAAAGTCATGGATCCACAAGGAATTTACTACCCCTGTGTCATCCTGGGGAGAGTAAATGCTTGTGGATTTTTAATGTTCTGGATGCAAATCTAGCTGTGAAGTGTACAAATGGGGCACAAGTGCTGCCACTGAATGGGTGTGTGTGTGTGGGGCACAATTTTTGGAAAAAAGGGAGACTCCGCTTGGAGTAACCCTTGCTTACATTGTTTTTAAAAATGATCCAAGATGCACAGAGCTGGGATCAGGAAAGACTTTGCTACCTACCCCGGTGTCATCCTGGGGACAGTTAAGTATGGCGTATTTTTGAATGTGCTTGATGCAAATCTAGCAGTGAAGTGTACAACTGGGGCACAAGTGCTGCCACTGAATGGGTGGGTGTGTGTGGGGCGCAATTTTTGGAAAAAAAGGGAGACTCCGCTTGGAGTAACCCTTGCTTACATTGTTTTTAAAAATGATTCAAGATGCACAGAGCTGGGATCAGGAAAGACTTTGCTACCTACCCCGGTGTCATCCTGGGAACGGTTAAGTATGGCGTATTTTTGAATGTGCTTGATGCAAATCTAGCTGTGAATTGTACAACTGGGGCACAAGTGCTGCCACTGAATGGGTGGGTGTGTGGCCCAATTTTTGGAAAAAAGGGAGACTCCGCTTGGAGTAACCCTTGCTTCCATTGTTTTTAAAAATGATCCAAGATGCACAGAGCTGGGATCAGGAAAGACTTTGCTATCTACCCCGGTGTCATCCTGGGGACGGTTAAGTATGGCGTATTTTTGAATGTGCTTGATGAAAATCTAGCAGTGAAGTGTACAACTGGAGCACAAGTGCTGCCACTGAAGGAGTGGGTGTGTGTGGGGCCCAATTTTTGGAAAAAAGGGAGACTCCGCTTGGAGTAACCTTGCGGTGATTTACATGATTTTAGAAGGGCATGCCATGCCTATATCTGTGTTTCATCCTCTTTTCCTTGTAACACTGTTTTGTTTTCGCATGAGTTTATGTCCTTGTCACTTTCCCATGTGTTTGTGTTGTGTTGCGAGTTGTTTGTCACCTTTTGGACACCTTTGAGGGTGTTTTCTAGGTGTTTTTATGTGTTTGTGATTGCCTCCCATTGTTTCCTATGCGGTTCGAGTGGTTCACCGAACCGGTTTGCCGAACCGAACTCGAACCAGACCTCCGTTCGGCGAGCCGAACCGCGATCGGTTCGCTCATCTCTAGTAGTAAAGTCCTTGCGGATCCATGACTTGTTCATTTTGATGAACGTTTGTCTGTCCACATTGTCACTGGACAGACGCGTGCGCTTATCTGTCAGCACACAACCAGCAGCACTGAAGAAACGTTCAGAGACAATGCTGGCAGCTGGACACAACAAGATCTCCAAGGCGTAAGTGGAGAGCTCTGGCCATTTTTCAAGATTTAAAGCCCAAAATGAGCAAGGCTTCAGTTGCAAAGTCATGGCATCGATGTTCATTTGGAGATACTCCTGTATCATCCTCTGCAGCCGTTGACTATGTGTCAGACTTCTTGTTTCTGTTGGCCTTGCAAAGGATGGTCTAAAAAAATTATGAAACTATTCAATAAAATTGCTATGACCAGCACCAGATACGGTGCTGCTGGGACGGTTAAACTGTTGATGACGAGACTGTCCCATGTTTGTCAAGTTACAACTGGAATATTCACTCCGTGCACCACTGTGGTTTGGTGGAAAAGCCGAGCTAAGATTGAGTAACAGCTTCTGCTGATACTCCTGCATACGTGCGTCACCTTCCTCAACATTTTGCCTGCTACCATGCGCCCTTGTTAATTCTTCTCCCCCAGTGTCCCATGCCTGCTGCCTTGGTGATGATGAACGTCTGGACCTTGGTGATGTTGTTATCCCTTGCGCATATGAATCCTCATGTACTTCCTCCCCTTCCTGTTGAACCACCCGCTGACTCCGAATAGTGTTTAGCGTGTGCTCCAGCATGAAAATGACTTGAATTGTCATGCTGATAATATCATTGTCAGCGCTAAACATATTTGTCGCCATGTCGAACCTGTGCAGAAGGGTGCATAGGTCCTTGATCTGAGACCACTCCATCAGCGTGATCTGCCCCACCTCGGCATCTCGTTGGCCTAGGCTATACGTCATGACGTATTGCACCAGTGCTCGGCGATGCTGCCACAGTCACTGTAACATGTGGAGAGTCGAATTCCAGTTTGTCGGCACATCGCATTTCAGGCGATGAACCGGCAGGTCAAAAGACTTCTGGAGCGATGGAAGTCGCTCCGCTGCGGCGGTTGAACGGCGGAAGTGAGCAGACAGTTTTCGTGCCCTGTGCAGAAGGCCATCTAGGCCGGGATAGTCTGTTAAAAATTGCTGGACAACAAGGTTCAGCACGTGAGCCATACAAGGCACGTGTGTCACCTTGCCCAGGCGAAGGGCCGCACCCAGGTTTGCAGCATTGTCGCACACGGCCTTACCTGGCTACAGGTTGAGTGGAGACAACCATTTATGAAACTCGGACAGCAGAGCTGCCCACCACTCAGCCACTGTGTGACTCTTATTTCCAAGACATTTCAAGCTAAAGATCGCCTGATGCCGTTGCGCTCTGCTGCCAGCATAGTAAGGAGGTGTGCGTGATTCCTTCTGCGCTTTGAGAACGCTGGTGGCCTGACCAGGCAAGCTTGGGGCAGAGGTGGAGGACCCAGTTGAGGTTGAGGAGGCAGAAGCGTTGGAGGAACTTATACATACAGAGGATTGACGCACAAGTCGTGGGGACGGCAAGACTTGTTCAGCAGACCATTCTCCATCTATCACCATAGTTACCCAGTGCCCAGTCAGCGACATGTAACGCCCCTGTCCATGCTTACTGGTCCAAGTATCGGTGGTGAAATGCACCCGTTCACACACAAAATTTCTCGAGGAAGCGGTGATGTTGTGTGTAACATGCTGGTGTAGTGCAGGCACACCTTTTTTGGAGAAGTAATGGCGACTGGGCATCTGGTATTGGGGCACAGCGACGGACATAAGGTCTTAAAAATCCTCTGTGTCCACCAGGCGGAAAGGCAGCATTTCGGTAGCCAAGAGCTTACCGAGGGATATAGTCAACCTGTTAGCTTTGTCATTGGTCGGAGTAAATGGCCTTTTATTTGTCCACATCTGAGGGACAGAAATCTGGCTCCTGTGTGTAGACGGGAGGGAGTAGGATCTCCCTGGAAAAATGCAGGTTTGTGAGGAGAGTGCAGGCGTAGACATGATGTTGCCTTCATCCAACCTTGGTGCTATCGATGTCTGAGAGAGCTCTACACACGCACTTGTTTCCCCTTCCAAACCAACTGACGACCTACCAAGCAAACTGCCTGTTGCGGTTACAGTGGTGGAAGATGTGCGTGGAAAACCAGGTGTGACAGCTGTCCCCACAGTCATAGAGGATGAAGAGCGCGCGGATGCACTGAAAGTGGCAGGTGGTGGTTGGCCCGCTACACTAGGCCACATTGCAGCACAGTGAGCTTGCCACTGGGAATTATGCTTGGTATTCATGTGACGATTCATGGAAGAAGTTGTCAAACTGGTGAGCTTTTTGCCTCTACTTATAAATTCACGACAAATATTACAGACCACATGACTTGGGAGATCCTTTGCAAGGTCAAAAAAGGACCAGGCTAGGCAAGGCTTAGAGGACATGCGACCTGCAGAGCCACCCCGACTTGTGCTCAGAGGCAGAGTGGTGGCAGAGGATGCAGTTGTAGACGTGCTACCAGTACTCTGACTCTGTCCAGGAAGGCGCAAGGTAACTTTGTCGTCAGTTGCATCCTCCTCCACCGCCTCTGTTGACCTCCTCAAGTGCCTGACTGTGGGATGACAGTAAGTGGGATCTAGAACTTCATCATCAAGCATTGTGTTTGCATTTCCCTCGCCCTCAGACCTAGCCTCTTCCTGCTCTGACCGAATATTTTAGTTGTCATCCCAATCTGGTATCTGCGTCTCATCGTCATCAGTATGTTCCTCATTGTCTCCACCAACATGTTTTACAGTTTGGGAATGAGGGTCAACATTATGCTCAGAAACTTGGTCATCATTGCCATAACACTTACCGGTGCCCGCGATGCGTCCTGCACCCTGTCTCCTGCAGCTTTTCCATTGGTAATCGCTGCATCCTCCCGGTAACCAGCAGTGATGACAGGACCTATCGTGATGTCAAAATAGCCATGTGACCAGTCACGTGTCTATTATCTCATTGGCTACAGACTGGTCACATGTCTAGACGTCATGTCCTGTCCTAGGTCCTGTCAGTGCATGTCTCCAGTACGCGGTGATCGTTTGTGTATCTCTGTGTAGCGGCGACATGCTCTGGCACACGGACGACTCCCCGTTCCTGCATGGGGCGCTCTTTACAGAGTCAGCCCACATGCAAGGACTATGGGGAGATAAGGTATGCACACCAGTGACTATGGAAGGGGAATACATGTAATAGCAGAAACTGCTGTGTGAATACTGACATGAAAAATTCAATAGCCATATGTAAGAATGAAATGTGAAAAATGGAACCTGCATTACTGCCATGAATATATGAATAAAGAGAAATTTAGCTACTGAATTGATCAATGCAATAGAGCCCCAACACTACGCCAAAGTATTTCTCTACGTTGGGGTCCCTAGCTTGTGTGTGTCCTCTTATGCAGTTAAAAAACTTACCGTGTATGGGAAGCTGAGACCCAGGCTATATATACGATGTGGATTGGCAATAGGTGTGTATGGGGAGGGTTCACAAACGAAAAACTACTAACATTAAGGAATAACGTTTGGAACTCCATTCTATGTCTGAACTGGGTGTATAAAACCTAAAAAACATTACTATGGGGAGATAAGGTATGCACACCAGTGACTATGGAAGGGGAATACATGTAATAGCAGAAACTGCTGTGTGAATACTGACATGAAAAATTCAATAGCCATATGTAAGAATGAAATGTGAAAAATGGAACCTGCATTACTGCCATGAATATATGAATAAAGAGAAATTTAGCTACTGAATTGATCAATGCAATAGAGCCCCAACACTACGCCAAAGTATTTCTCTACGTTGGGGTCCCTAGCTTGTGTGTGTCCTCTCATGCAGTTAAAAAACTTACCGTGTATGGGAAGCTGAGACCCAGGCTATATATACGATGTGGATTGGCAATAGGTGTGTATGGGGAGGGTTCACAAACGAAAAACTACTAACATTAAGGAATAACGTTTGGAACTCCATTCTATGTCTGAACTGGGTGCAAAAAACCTAAAAAACATCACTATGGGGAGATAAGGTATGCACACCAGTGACTATGGAAGAGGAATACATGTAATAGCAGAAACTGCTGTGTGAATACTGACATGAAAAATTCAATAGCCATATGTAAGAATGAAATGTGAAAAATGGAACCTGCATTACTGCCATGAATATATGAATAAAGAGAAATTTAGCTACTGAATTGATCAATGCAATAGAGCCCCAACACTACGCCAAAGTATTTCTCTACGTTGGGGTCCCTAGCTTGTGTGTGTCCTCTCATGCAGTTAAAAAACTTACCGTGTATGGGAAGCTGAGACCCAGGCTATATATACGATGTGGATTGGCAATAGGTGTGTATGGGGAGGGTTCACAAACGAAAAACTACTAACATTAAGGAATAACGTTTGGAACTCCATTCTATGTCTGAACTGGGTGCAAAAAAACTAAAAAACATCACTATGGGGAGATAAGGTATGCACACCAGTGACTATGGAAGGGGAATACATGTAATAGCAGAAACTGCTGTGTGAATACTGACATGAAAAATTCAATAGCCATATGTAAGAATGAAATGTGAAAAATGGAACCTGCATTACTGCCATGAATATATGAATAAAGAGAAATTTAGCTACTGAATTGATCAATGCAATAGAGCCCCAACACTACGCCAAAGTATTTCTCTACGTTGGGGTCCCTAGCTTGTGTGTGTCCTCTCATGCAGTTAAAAAACTTACCGTGTATGGGAAGCTGAGACCCAGGCTATATATACGATGTGGATTGGCAATAGGTGTGGTTGGGGAGGGTTCACAAACGAAAAACTACTAACATTAAGGAATAACGTTTGGAACTCCATTCTATGTCTGAACTGGGTGCAAAAAACCTAAAAAACATCACTATGGGGAGATAAGGTATGCACACCAGTGACTATGGAAGGGGAATACATGTAATAGCAGAAACTGCTGTGTGAATACTGACATGAAAAATTCAATAGCCATATGTAAGAATGAAATGTGAAAAATGGAACCTGCATTACTGCCATGAATATATGAATAAAGAGAAATTTAGCTACTGAATTGATCAATGCAAGGACTGGCTGTCACAGCCGGTGAATAGCAGCACCGGGAATCACGTGATCGGAGCACCGTTGCTATGGTAACCCGGCTGTGAGCGGTGAAAACACCGCTAACAGCTGGCAGCCTGTGGTCACTCTCACTGAGTGATTTCTGCACGGGGCAGCAGCGTCTTTCTCCCATGCAGTGAAGCCTGATGTAGCAGAGCTGCATGGGTTGAAGGAGAAAGAAGACAGAAGAGCAGGATTGTGGAGGGCTTCCAGGGAGTAATAAACATGGAGTCTCTAATGTGTCTGTGTATTTATTTCAATTAAAGTATTTTTTCTCTGTGTGGTGTATTTTTTTTTAACCCTTTATTGGAGATTCTTAATGGCCGGGTCAAACTTGCCTGGCATTAAGGGGCACTTTGCACACAGCGACATCGCAAGCCAATGCTTGCGATGCAGATCAAAATAGCCCCCGTCGCAGCTGCGATATCTTGTGACAGCTGCCGTTGTGAACATTATCGCTACGGCAGCTTCACATGCACTCACCTGCCCTGCGACGTTGCTCTGGCCGGCGACCCGCCTCCTTATTAAGGGGCGGGTCGTGCAGCGTCATAGCGACGTCACAGGCAGCCAATGGAAGCGGAGGGGCGGAGATGAGCGGGACGTAAATATCCCACCCACTTCTGTCCTTCCGCATAGCCGGCGTGAGCCGCAGGACGCAGGTAGGAGATGTTCCTCGCTCCTGCGGCTTCACACACAGCGATGTGTGCTGCCGCAGGGACGAGGAACAACATCGTACCATCGCAGCAGCGTAATTATGGAATTCCCAGACACTACACCGATGATACGATTAAGACGATTTTGCGCTCGTTAATCGTATCATCTAGGATTTACACACTACTAGTGATGAGCGAGTACTAAAAAGCTCGGGTGCTAGAGGCTCGGGCCGAGCATCCCAAGATACTCGTGTACTCGGCCCGAGCACCGAGCCCAATGTTATCCTATGGGAGATCCGAGTATTTTTGTGAAATGACCACCGGCTGCATGTAGAAACCCTAAAAATGGCACAAAAGTCTCAGAAGAGTGCTCAAATGACATGGCAACAGCATGGGGAAGATCCCTTGAAGCATTTATCACTCAATAGTCACAGCTGTGAACAATTTTGTCCGCGTTTTACGCCATTTTTACGGACTCACCAGAAAACCTTCCAAAATGACACCAAAATGAATTTTCATGGCGGAAATATTAAGGGCACATACCCAATAAGGAGATAGAGCTAATGTATGTTACTTTTTGAGATTAATACATGAAAGATTTTACGTAAAACATTGTGTGGCACTCCGATGTCCCTGAGAAGAGACGTACATAAAGGCCTCTGAGTCTAATGTGCCCATTTTGAGGAACTGAGTCTTTGTAGTATTTTCCTTTGCCAGGGCAGTCCAAAATTGTGAGGTTCACCAATGACCCTGCATACAGACGTGCATGAGGGCCTGTAAACCTGAAGTGCCCATTGTAAGGAAGTGGGTGTATTATAGTATAGCCCTTAGGCAGGGCAGCCAAAAATTGGGAGGCTCCACGTTGTCCCTGGATAGAGACGTGCATGAGGGCCTCAAAACATTAAGTGTGCATTGTCAGGAAGTGGGTGTATTATAGTATAGCCCTTAGGCAGGGCAGCCAAAAATTGGGAGGCTCCACGTTGTGCCTGGATAGAGACGTGCATGAGGGCCTCAAAACATTAAGTGTGCATTGTCAGGAAGTGGGTGTATTATAGTATAGCCCTTAGGCAGGGCAGCCAAAAATTGGGAGGCTCCACGTTGTGCCTGGATAGAGACGTGCATGAGGGCCTGTAAACCTGAAGTACCCATTGTAAGGAAGTGGGTCTATTGTAGTATAGCCCTTAGGCAGGGCAGCCAAAAATTGGGAGGCTCCACGTTGTCCCTGGATAGAGACGTGCATGAGGGCCTGTAAACCTGAAGTGCCCATTGTAAGGAAGTGGGTCTATTGTAGTATAGCCCTTAGGCAGGGCAGCCAAAAATTGGGAGGCTCTACGTTGTCCCTGGATAGAGACGTGCATGAGGGCCTGTAAACCTGAAGTGCCCATTGTAAGGAAGTGGGTCTATTGTAGTATAGCCCTTAGGCAGGGCAGCCAAAAATTGTGAGGCTCCACGTTGTCCCTGGATAGAGACGTGCATGAGGGCCTGTAAACCTGAAGTGCCCATTGTAAGGAAGTGGGTCTATTGTAGTATAGCCCTTAGGCAGGGCAGCCAAAAATTGGGAGGCTCCACGTTGTCCCTGGATAGAGACGTGCATGAGGGCCTGTAAACCTGAAGTGCCTATTGGAAGGAAGTGGGTCTATTGTAGTATAGCCCTTAGGCAGGGCAGCCAAAAATTGGGAGGCTCCACGTTGTCCCTGGATAGAGACGTGCATGAGGGCCTGTAAACCTGAAGTGCCTATTGGAAGGAAGTGGGTCTATTGTAGTATAGCCCTTAGGCAGGTCAGCCAAAAATTGGGAGGCTCCACGTTGTCCCTGGATAGAGACGTGCATGAGGGCCTGTAAACCTGAAGTGCCTATTGGAAGGAAGTGGTCTATTGTAGTATAGCCCTTAGGCAGGGAAGCCAAAATCTGGAAGGCTCCACGTTGTCCCTGGATAGAGACGTGCATGAGGGCCTGTAAACCTGAAGTGCCTATTGGAAGGAAGTGGGTCTATTGTAGTATAGCCCTTAGGCAGGGCAGCCAAAAATTGGGAGGCTCAACGTTGTCCCTGGATAGAGACGTGCATGAGGGCCTGTAAACCTGAAGTGCCTATTGGAAGGAAGTGGGTCTATTGTAGTATAGCCCTTAGGCAGGGCAGCCAAAAATTGGGAGGCTCCACGTTGTCCCTGGATAGAGACCTGTTAGGTTCTTAGTGCCTCCGTGCTTGCATTTAAAAACCGCACATGTGTGCCTGTTGGTGGCAGCTTTCCGCTGCACTTGTGTGCGTTTTGCAAAAACTTGGATATAACGCACAAGTCTAGTGAATACACATCAGCACAGCATTGCAAAATGCGCAAGGGCGTTGTCAACGAACAAGGAAGTGGACGTGATGGTGGTGCAGGCAGAGACCGAGGTCGTGTGCAAGCTCTCATTTCGCCACAACAAAGGGCCACATCTACTCGCTCGCACGTCGTGTCCCAAATTCTTGGTGACCGCAGCAGTACACCGCTCTTGAACCAAGACCAGTGTCAACAGGTTGTTAGTTGGATAGCGGATAATGCTTCCAGTCAGATTGGCACCACCACAAACACTCTGTCTTCCACACGGTCAAGTGTCAGTAGCCGTGATACTGCACCGCACATTTCAGAACCTGATCCTCCTTCGTACCACCAGGCCGAGTACACGTCCACGGACATTACTGATCCCACACTTGGACCCTCGGAAGAGCTGTTCGTTCACGTTTCCATTCACACATTCTGGCCTCTCGCCAGCTCCTGTTGAAGTGGGCCATGACGAGATTGTATGTACAGATGCCCAAATATTTGAGCAGCCACGTTCTCACGAAGTTGGCAACGTGTCTCAACAAGGGGTGGACGATGATGAGACACAATTGTCAGGAAGTCAGGAGGAGGAGCAGGGTGCGGAAGAGGAAGACGACGTGGTGGATGATCCAGTAACTGACCCAACCTGGCAGGAGGATATGCAGAGCGAGGACAGCAGTGCACAGGGGGAGGGAGGCGTAGCATCCCAACAGGCAGTAAGAAGCAGGGTGGTGGCCCCAGGCAGACGTCAGGCAACTGTTCCCCGGAACAACACGACACAAGGTGCCTGTACAAATGTTAGGTCTTCCCGAGTCTGGCAGTTTTTTAAGTTGGCTCCAGATGATTCTAAAAAGGCCATTTGCAACACCTGCCATGCCAGCATCAGCAGGGGTACCAAAACTAGCAGCCTGACCACCACCAGCATGATCAGGCACATGTCAGCCAAGCACCCGACTTTGTGGGATGTACAACAGAGTCGAGGAGCAGTGCTTGCTGATGTCACTGCTACGTCTTCGCTTGTTGTGCATGCGAGCCAATCCTCTGTCCATGCTGCCCGCGAACAAGCCTCCTCCGGCCCTGCACCTGCAGTTACCCATGCAGAAATAACACCATCATCAAGCACGTCCTTGTCCCAGCGCAGCGTTCAGTTATCCATTCAGCAAACCTTTGAACGCAGGTGCAAATACACTGCCAACGCCCCACATGCCACACTTCTAAATGCTAACTTTTCGCGACTGCTTGCGCTGAAAATGTTGCCTTCTAGGCTGGTTGAGATAGAAGCATTCCGCGACCTGATGGTGGCAGCTGTCCCACGTTACTCGGTCCCCAGCCGCCACTATTTCTCCCGGTGTGCCGTCCCCGCATTGCATAACCACGTGTCACAAAACATCACACGTGCCCTGAACAACGCTGTTTCAGCCAAAGTCCACCTAACCACAGACACGTGGACAAATGCATGTGGGCAAGGCCGCTACATCTCGTTGACGTCACACTGGGTTAATATTGTGGAAGCTGGGACCCAGTCTGAGCGAGGGACGGAACACGTCCTTCACACACCAAGTTTTGCAGGCCCTACCTCAGTCAGGGTTTCACCCACACTCTACAGCTCCGGAATGTCATGCTCCTCAGCCTCCTCCTCCTCCTGCGCATCCTCATCCACTTTACCCTCCACACCAGTCCCAAGCTGGAAGTGTCGCGGGCGGAGGAGGGGACGCTGCGCTCTCCCACTGCTCGGGTCCGGCTGCCGCTGCTCTACGGCTGCTGCTGCTCGTTGGCTCGAGCGATGGCCGGATCCCGGGGACTCGAGCGGCGCTCCTCGCCCGTGAGTGAAAAGGGGTGGTTTGGGTTTTGGGGATATTGTCCGTGACGACACCCACGGTTGTGGTGATTGTGTGGACACCACCGCTGCTCTGGACGGGGATCCCGGGAGCCTGTGACAGGGAGCAGCTTTGTTGTTATTTCTCCCGTCCGTGGGTAGGGGGGTTGGTTGTCCCGGGGCCCGGTGATGGGGTAGAGATGGATGACAGGCGGGTTGCGGGGCCTGATGAGGTGCAGGGTCGCAGGCAGTGCTGTGCCGCACGGCACGGAGGTACTCACTCAGCCCAATGATGATGACACAGTTCACGGTAAAACAAGTGGCTGGATGGACGGGTCCCTCGGACGGCTGCGGTTGTTCCTCCCTGCAGGTTAGTGATAACTGTCTCTCCCTGCACCTAAGTTAAGTGTTGATAGTGATGGTTTCCCACCGGTAACCCGCTCCCCGACCTGGATATGGGCCGGAGGAGCCCCTTTTGCCCACAGGCGCTGGCCCTGGGAGACGGTTGCCCTTGGCGGTGGCGGTGTCTCCCCTTCACGGTTGGACGGTTGCCTTCTATCGGGACTTGGCTGTTTGGAAACCCTGAGGTCCCCTTCACTAACGGATTTGGCAAATTCACGGTGACACCAAGCCTTGCCGGGATCCGAAAGGCCCCTGCCAATGGTGCTGGCTTCTCTTTGTATACCGGTCCGGTACGGCCGGGTCACCACCCGTCCACGGTCCTTACGGCAGACTCCAATCGGCCTCCACTGCAGACGGTAACCACATCCTGCCAACCTTGCTGTCCTGTCCGGGCCACACACCCGGACCAACTTCAGGCTCTTTGCTGTCACTTTTCTCCTCTCTACTACTTTCCTCCTTCCACTTCCTTAGCTTAACTCTCACTGCCTGTGTTTTCCCTCCTCCTTGGTGGGTGGAGACCAACCGCCTGGCTCCACCCCCTGGTGTGGACAACAGCCCCTGGGGAAGGCAACAAGGTTTTTGTGTTTTGACTATGATATGCCTGCAGGGTGTGTGGGGTGTTTAAGTGTTGTGCTCTGTGGCCCCTGGCTTGTCCAGGGCGACACAGAAGCACTGCAGCACTGCCTCGGCGAAGCGGCAACAGGCAGTGCTGAAGCTAATCTGCATAGGTGACAAACCCCACAATGCAGAAGAGGTGTGGACAGCTCTGAAACAGCAGGCAGATCACTGGCTCACAACTCTGAATCTAAAGCCAGGAAAGGTCGTGTGTGACAATGGTCGGAACCTGGTGGCGGCTTTGAGACGAGGCCAGCTGACACATGTTCCATGCGTGGCCCATGTGCTCAACCTCGTGGTTCAGCGGTTTCTAAAGTCATACCCAGAGCTGTCTGATCTGCTGGTAAAAGTTCGCCGCCTGTCTGCACATTTTCGAAAGTCACCTACTGCTTCAGCCGGCCTTGCCGGCTTTCAGCGCCGTTTGCATCTTCCGGCTCACAGACTGGTGTGTGATGTCCCCACGCGTTGGAATTCAACTCTGCACATGTTGGTCAGGATATGTGAGCAGAAGAGGGCAGTTGTTGAGTACCTGCATCACCTAAGCCGTCGGGAAATGGGTCAAACTCCACACATAACACCTGAGGAGTGGAGATGGATGTCCGACCTATGTACCATCCGCCAAAACTTTGAGGACTTCACCAAGATGGTGAGCGGCGATGACGACATTATTAGCATCACCATACCGCTTCTCTGCCTTCTAAAATGGTCTCTGCTCAAAAAACAACCATGATGCATTGCAGGCGGAGCGCGATGAGTTTGAGCAAGAAACAGTAGTGGGTGTGGGTGATAACACACAGCCCAGCCTCGTCTCATCACAACGTGCAGTGGAGGACTATGACGAGGAGGAGGACGAAGACATGGAGCAACTCTCCGGCCAAATTGAGGATATGACATGCAGTCATATCCTCGGTTCAGCGTGGCTGGCCAGAGGACAGGGTAGATGATGAGGAGGAGGAGGAGGAGGAGGAGGAGGACAGCATGTTCAGTCATCGTGTTGGTCAGGATACTGAAGTGATGGCTGTTAAGAGTCTGGCACACATGGCTGACTTTATGGTAAGCTGCCTGTCTCGTGACCCTCGCGTTAAGGACATCTTGGCCGACAATCATTACTGGTTTGTAACACTGTTAGACCCACGCTAAAAGGAGAACTTTATGTCTCTTATTCCCGAGGCGGAGAGGTCAGGCAAAATGCAGCAGTTCCAGAAGGCCATAGTCACGGAAGTAGGCAAAGCATTCCCCTCACAAAACGCTAGCGGCATAGGTCAGGAATCAGTGGACAACCAAGGCGTACAGCCGAGAGGGGCACAAGTCCAATCCGCCAGAGGTAGGGGAACAGTCTTTAAGATGTGGGACAGTTTTCTCAGCCCCTCACATACCACAGCCCCTGAGGTGCGGGGTAGTGCCACAAGAAATCCTAAGTTTGCCCAGATGCTCAAGGAGTACCTTGCAGATCAAACAACTGTACTCCGACATTCCTCTGTGCCTTACAATTAATGGGTATCCAAGCTGGACAGACACGTGGCATGAATTGGTTCTCTACGCCTTGGAGGTCCTGGCCTGCCCTGCCGCTAGCGTTTTGTCAGAGCGTGTTTTTAGTGCCGCAGGTGGAATCATTACAGATAAACGCACCCGCCTGTCAACTGTAAATGCTGACAGGCTGACTCTGATCAAGATGAACAAGGGTTGGATTGGGCCAGACTTCACCACACCACCAGCAAATGACAGCGGAATTTAAAGTTTGTAACGGGAATTTGCCATGTACCTCCACTCAACCATGGTAACACACTTCTGGACTTTGGCTAATCGCTGGACTGCTCCTCCTTCTCCTCATGCGCCATCATGATGACCGTTACAATAGTTAGGCCGTTGTTTCAGGTATACCCCCAGTGGTAAATTTTTTCGCCCATTCTTTCAGAATGGGCATTACAACGACAGGAGACCCGCTCCTTTGCAATGGTAACAATGTTTTGAGGCCCTCATGCACATCTCTATCCAGGGACAATGTGGAGCCTCCAAATTTTTGGCTGCCCTGCCTAAGGGCTATACTACAATAGACCCACTGCCTTACAATGGGCACTTCAGGTTTACAGGCCATCATGCACGTCTCTATCCAGGGACAATATGGAGCCTGACGCTGCCACCGACAGGCACACACGTGCGGTTTTTAAATGCAAGCACGGACGCAATAAGAACCTAACAGGTTTTTAGGAGCGACAATTACTGAGAAGTCTGACACTATCAGCCACTGCTGACTGACGTGTATTATTCACTAGACTTGTGCGTTATATAATAGTTTGTGAAAAACGCACACAAGTGCACCTGTACGCTGCCACCGACAGGCACACACGTGCGGTTTTTAATGCAAGCACGGACGCAATAAGAACCTAACAGGTTTTTAGGAGCGACAATAACTGAGAAGTCTGACACTATCAGCCACTGCAGACTGACGTGTATTATACACAAGACTTGTGCGTTATATAATAGTTTGTGAAAAACGCACACAAGTGCACCTGTACGCTGCCACCGACAGGCACACACGTGCGGTTTTTAAATGCAAGCACGGACGCAATAAGAACCTAACAGGTTTTTAGGAGCGACAATAACTGAGAAGTCTGACACTATCAGCCACTGCAGACTGACGTGTATTATACACTAGACTTGTGCGTTATATAATAGTTTGTGAAAAACGCACACAAGTGCACCTGTACGCTGCCACCGACAGGCACACACGTGCGGTTTTTAAATGCAAGCACGGACGCAATAAGAACCTAACAGGTTTTTAGGAGCGACAATTACTGAGAAGTCTGACACTATCAGCCACTGCTGACTGACGTGTATTATACACTAGACTTGTGCGTTATATAATAGTTTGTGAAAAACGCACACAAGTGCACCTGTACGCTGCCACCGACAGGCACACACGTGCGGTTTTTAAATGCAAGCACGGACGCAATAAGAACCTAACAGGTTTTTAGGAGCGACAATTACTGAGAAGTCTGACACTATCAGACACTGCTGACTGACGTGTATTATACACTAGACTTGTGCGTTATATAATAGTTTGTGAAAAACGTACGCTGCCACCGACAGGCACACACGTGCGGTTTTTAAATGCAAGCACGGACGCAATAAGAACCTAACAGGTTTTTAGGAGCGACAATTACTGAGAAGTCTGACACTATCAGCCACTGCTGACTGACGTGTATTATACACTAGACTTGTGCGTTATATAATAGTTTGTGAAAAACGCACACAAGTGCACCTGTACGCTGCCACCGACAGGCACACACGTGCGGTTTTTAAATGCAAGCACGGACGCAATAAGAACCTAACAGGTTTTTAGGAGAAAAAATTACTGAGAAGTCTGACACTATCAGACACTGCTGACTGACGTGTATTATTCACTAGACTTGTGCGTTATATAATAGTTTGTGAAAAACGCACACAAGTGCACCTGTCTGCTGCCACCGACAGGCACACACGTGCGGTTTTTAAATGCAAGCACGGACGCAATAAGAGCCTAACAGGTTTTTAGGAGAAAAAATTACTGAGAAGTCTGTCACTATCTGGACTGTTTTAGACTGTGTACACCAGCCCCAGATATGATGAAGGCTGGTATACGGTCACCACTAGGAATGGCTATATACCCTGCCTGCCTGCCTGCCTGTATACTGCTACAATAGTCCTGACAAGGACTCTTCTGGTCACTAGCCTGTATTCCGACCTGGCTATACCCTGCCTGTATATAGCAACAATAGTCCTGAGAAGGACTCTGCTACTGTACTCCGACCTGGCTATACCCTGCCTGCCTGTATACAACTTATTGTATGTCCTGAGAGGTACTTCTGGTCACACTGTTTGCAGCCCTGCTACGGAAATAACTATAAAGGGCCGCAAACCTTTCCCTGAAGCAGCGACCCTCTCCCTGCACTGACTGTCTGGATGGCTGTGAGCAGAGCACAGCGCGCCCCGCCGGTATAAAGGCTCGGTCACGCTGTGCAGGCCGGCCAATCACTGCAATTCCACAACTAACAGGGCTGTGGCATTGCAGTGGTCTGCCAGCCAATCCCTGCATGAGGGCTGGCTCTCAAAAGAGCCCCAACATGCAGGGATGAAGACCACGAGTACAGCACGAGTATCGCGAGATTACTCGGTCCCCGCCGAGTAGCCCGAGTACAGTGATACTCGTGCGAGTACCGAGTAGTAACAAGCATACTCGCTCATCACTACACACTACAATGTCGAGAGCGACGCCGAAAGTGCGTCATTTTCGACATGACCCCACCGACATTGCACCTGCGATGTTGTAGTGTGCAAAGTGCCCCTAAGAATCTCTGGCTTAATACTAGCTAGTAAAACAAAGCTAGTATTAACTCATCATTACCCAGCGAGCCACCGTCACCAGGGCTGCTGGAGGAGTTGGCTATAGTGCCAAATAATGGCACTTCTATGAGAATTCATGAAATAATTGAAAAAAGGCTTCCCTATATTTTTAGTTCCCAGCCGGGTACAAATAGGCAGCTGGAGGTTGGGGGCAGCCCGTACCTGCCTGCTGTACCTGGCTAGCATACAAAAATATGGCGAACCTCACATCATTTTTTTTTTCAGTTTTTTGGGAAAAAAAAATAAAAAATGCTTCCCTGGATTTTTCCATTGACAGTGAAGGTAACACCAAGCAGTGGGGGGTAGTAGCTACTAGCTGCTTGGATTACCCTTATCTAGCAATACAAAAAATGCAGCGGGAGCCCATATATTTTCCCCCATTTTCTAGGAGTGCAGACCCTCCATGTCAGGAGTGTGAGTGCAATGAATCTGCACCCACTCTCCCCGGGTCCACAGCAGCAGAGTCCATGTCGTAACTGTTGCTATCAAAGCTGCAATGCCCTGCTCATGAGGTAAGGGCATGCCTAATCAGGAGAACTATTCTACATTTCCAAATATTGGTATTTTCTGATATTATTGCTATTCCACCTACTATATATTGGGGATAGGATCTTGGAGATGGAATACCCGTTTAAGTCCAGTTATCCAGCTGAATGAATACTAAACAACAGAGCTCGCTATTTAGGCATGTTTTCTTGTGGCGTATAATGGACCCTCATGTTTGGTAGTCGTTCAGCAGGGCAACTATAAAATCAAATACCTCCATTTGGAAATTTAGTATAGCTCTCCTGATTAACTATGTTCCTTACCTCATGAGCAGGGCATTACAGTAGCTTACAGTTGCATGGTTACCACGACCCACTGTGTCTGAACACAGGAAGCTGAGCTGACAGCCGCTCTGTGCATGCGGCAGCGTCTATTTTGAAGGAGGGGGCCGCAGGGGATCAACGCTGCACAGATACCGTGGGACACTGGGGAACACCGGTAGGGTTATAGGGGGTGACCTGGCAGGGCCTGGATAGGAGTTTTCTGTCGCATGTGTCATGGCACATGCGACAGAAATCAGAGGAGTAGGGTGAATGCGGCCGGCGCGCTGCTGTGCGCGCGGCCATCTTGGATTTCCGGTAGGGAGTTGGGGGAGGCATTTTGGCGACACCGGAGGACCTGAGGGGACCGGGGAGGAGATTTATCTCCCATCTGACATGTTTGTTCATGCCAGATTGGAGATAAATAATTTTTTACCGGCGCTGTCATTTACTGTAACGTGATCTTCGGCATACGGTGTATACCGGTGATCACGTGAGCGGGAACCGGAAAAAACGGCCTGAATCATGATCTCCAGGGTCTCAGCTACCCCCTGAAACCCCGGAGATTTTCTGACGCTGGGGGGCGCTATTCACTTATTTCTGCCTGCTGTTTATAAACGGCAGATCAGAATAAGGCTACACTCACACAACCGATCCGTTTTTGCGGTCCGCAAAAAACGGTCCATTTTTTTCACGGGTGCATCCGTGTGGCATCCGTTTCCATTCCGTATACGTCATCCGTTTGTCATCCGTGTGCCTTCCTTTTTTTTTGCGTACTGGAAATAAACTGGAGGGAAAATACATAAATTTACCCAGGATTCATGGCTTCAACCTACATGAGGCTGCTTTTCACAGCGTAGAGCACTCTGGTGATTTTCCTGTGCTTGTACACTTCATATCAGTCTTTTCTGTCATTATAATGGCAGAAAGACACATCATGTCCCTCTCTCCTGCATTTTGTAATTTTGCACCCTTTGGTGCCTTTCATGTGGCACTAAGAGGTGCTTAGCCTTGTATTTACGCTAAAAAATAAATAAAAAAAAAATGACTTAGGGTTCCCACTATTTTTGATAGCCAGGTAGGGTAAAGCAGACAGCTGCAGCCTGCAGACCACAGCTGGCAGCTTCACCTTGGCTGGTAATCAAAAACTGAGGGCACCCCACGCTGTTATTTTAAATTAAATAAATAATTACAAAAAAAAAACACGTGGGGCCCACCCAAAATTGGATCACCAGCCAAGCTAAAGTGGACAGCTGGGGTCTGATATTCTCAGACTAGGGAGGTCCATGGTTATTGGACTCTCCCCAGCCTAAAAATAGCAGGCCGCAGCAACCCCAGAAGTGGCGCATCCATTAGATGCGCCAATCCTGGTGCTTCGCCCCAGCTCATCCCGTGCCCTGGTGCGTAGCAAACGGGGTAATATATGGGGTTAATACCAGATATGTAATGTCACCTGGCATCAAGCCCTGGGGTTCGTGATGTCAGGCGTCTATCAGATACCCAGTCAGCAATAAAAAAAATAGACGACAAACACATTTTTATTTGAAAAAACACTCCTTAACACATTCCCTCTTTCACCAATTTATTAGAAAGAAAAACAAATCCAGGTCTGCTGTAATCAAGGGGTTCCATGAATATCCATACCATAGTCACTGTCCCAGTCAATGAAGAACAGAATGTTCCCATTGGCTGGGAGAGCAATACAGTGACCTGAGCTAACATCAATAGGTCAGCCCAGGTCACTGCAGGGCATGACAAGTGCTGCTGTCAGGAACGAGATACATTACCTGCGGTGACGATCTCCTGCACTGCTGATAGCAGAGCTGTCACTGACTTCAATGACTGCCGCCTTCACAGCCAAGTATCGCAGGAGCCTGTTACATCACCGCTAGTCACAGTCTCGGGTCGGCAGCAAGGGGAGGACAGTGACAGCGCTGAGGTCGGGAGGGCGGGACTTCATCACCGCAGGTAAGCCGAGCAGGGTAATGTCTGCGGAGTGCGAGGTGGGTGGAGCCAAGCGGGGTAATGTGTGTGGAGTGCAATGTGGGTGGAGCCGAGAGGGGCCATGTGTGCAGAGTGCGAGGTGGGTGGAGCCAAGCGAGGTAATGTGTGTGGAGTGTGAGGTGGGTGGAGCCTAGCGGGTAATATGTGCGGAGTGCGAGGTGGGTGGAGCCAAGTGAGGCAATGTGTGCGGAGCACAAAGTGGGTGGAGCCTAGTGGGGGTAATGTGTGCAGAGTGCAAGGGGGTGGAGCCAAGCGGGGTAATGTGTGCGGAGTGCGAGGTTGGTGGAGCCAAGCAGGGTAACGTGTGCGGAGTGCGAGGTTGGTGAAGCCAAGTGGGGTAATGTGTGCAGAGTGCGAGGTGGGTGGAGCCAAGTGGGGTAATGTGTGCGGAGTGCGAGGTGGGTGGAGCCAAGCAGGGTAATGTGTGCGGAGTGCGAGGTGGGTGGAGCCAAGCGGGGTAATGTGTGCGGAGTGCGAGGTGGGTGGAGCCAAGCAGGGTAATGTGTGCGGAGTGCGAGGTGGGTAGAACCTAGCGGGGTAATGTGTGCGGAGTGCGAGGTGGGTGGAGCCAAGCGGGGTAATGTGTGCGGAGTGTGAGGTGAGTGGAGCCTAGCGGGGCTATGTGGCGCTGAGGACGTCAGTGCCAGGGACTGTATGGCTGGGGACAGGTGAGTGTGAGTGTGTGTGTGTGTACATGCCGAGTGCAGGAGGGGGCGGAGCCGAGTGGGGAAGTGTCGGCTCCCTGCACACGTAACCAGGGTAAATATCGGGTTACTAACCAAAGCGCTTTGCTTGGTTACCCGATATTTATCTTGGTTACCAGCTTACGCAGGCTGCCAGCGATGGCTCACTGCACACTGTAGCTGTAAAAAGCCCTGCTTTTGGTGATCGAACCGTTCTCGAACGTAACTCGAACGGTCGAGCTTTTAGCAAAAAGCTCGGGTTCGAGTTTGATCTCGAGCACCCCCAAAAATCACTCGATCATGAAATTGGCGAACCTCGAACCTCGAACATCGCTCATCTCTACTTATGAGTAGTGATGAGCCGCCCCCCTAGTGTTCAAGTTCAGTTCGTCGAACGGCGGGTGTGTTCGTCGAACATTTGACGAACGTTCGACGAACAACTTCGAACGCCATTGAAAACAATGGTAAGCAAACACAAACACATACAAACACATTAAACATATACACATACAGTTAATAAACATTGCCATTATACTTACAGGTCCCTGCGACGCGTCCTGCAGACTCTGTCTCCCGCTGCTTCTCCTTACGATCATTGCTGTGCCCTCCCAGTAACCAGCACTGATGATAGGTCCTTCTGTGATGTCATAGCATGTGACCAGTCACGTGTGTATTATCTCATTGGCTACAGACTGGTCACATGGCTAGACGTCATGCTAGGTCCGGTCAGTGCATCGCTCCAGTACGCGGTGCTCATTCGAGCATCTCCGTGTACCGGCTAGATGTTTGGGCACATGGTCGGCTCCCCGTTCCTGCATGTTGGCGCTGTTTACAGAGTCAGCCCACGTGCAAGGACTGGATGCCCCAGCCGGTGTATAGCAGCGCCGGGAATCAGTTGATCGGAGATAACTCTTGCTATAGTAACCCGCCTGTCAGGTTACTATTACAATGGTGGCAGCGGTGACGTCACCGCTAACAACCCGCAGCATCTTCTCACTCACTTAGTGATTAGACTGCACGGGAGCAGCAGTGTATTCCTCCCATGCAG
Source organism: Anomaloglossus baeobatrachus (assembly GCF_048569485.1). Classification (NCBI taxonomy): domain Eukaryota; kingdom Metazoa; phylum Chordata; class Amphibia; order Anura; family Aromobatidae; genus Anomaloglossus; species Anomaloglossus baeobatrachus. The sequence goes on from NC_134357.1 coordinate 327,230,480, forward strand.
TTGACTCGCCCACCCCAGGGCTGTGGGACACCCGGTGCCGGGCCGGACTAGTCCAGTGGTAGTCAGTGGTGGCTGGGCCCGGCTCCGTGGCCCTGGTGGGTGTCAGTAAAATATGTGGCTTACTTGTTAATGGTTGTGTTCGTGACGCCACCTGTGGTATGCGGCTATTAAGCCGCCGCTGCTGTGTGAGGCCTCCGGGATGATGTTATAGCAGCAATGGTAGTACTGCTCCCCACAGGTGGAGCAATGCCCGGGGCACAGTTGGTGCTTGTGAGTGTCTATGCAGCAGGAATAACAGAGGCAACTCCAAGGGTGCAGTTCAAGTTCTTTACTCACAGTTCTTGTCAGGGTAGCAGGACCCTCGGACTGCTGGGACCACTGTCAGGGACCTCCGCCTTCTGGGTGATTCAGAGCGTGAAATCCGGTACCCTCCTCTTAGTGTCTCCTTCTCTGCTGTCTTCACTAGCCTTGCCTTAGTTAGGATGGACCTGGCTTGGCCTCCATTACAGCCTCCAGGCTGGGGGGTCACCTGTCGGCTGATTACCCCCTTTCTGAAGGTCTGCTCTGGGTTCTGGCCCTGGGAGCTTGCAACGTCCCTGGGCCTCGGTTTTTACTGTTTGGAGATTGTCTTTTCACTCCTCCAGTCTCTAGGGACCGTCCCCTGTCGCAGCTAATCACTCCACCGATGTCACTGTGGACCAGGCCACCGCAGCCTGCAACTACTCGTAGCGCCTCTGGGCCCTCGGCTTCGGTACCCAACAAGGACTGCTCGTGGTACCTACAGGACTACCCGCGGCCCTGCGACCCTTTCTTTCCTTTTCTTCTTTCTCCTCCTTGCCTGCTTCCAGCAGGCCTCCTCCTCCCTCCTTGCTCTCGTTCTCCTCCTCTCACTACATGCTCACTCCTCACTCTCTCACTCCCTGAGCGAACTGACTAAACTTGACCTTCCCTATCTCTGTCTACTGTCCGTGGCTCCTCCCACCTCCCCAGTTGCTAAGCTGTAACCTATGGGAGCAGGGATGGGTCTTACAGCCCCTCTCAGCATGCAGCATGGGAGGGTTGCCTGCCACTTTCCCTGGTCCTGTGTGTCCCTAGCAATGGGTGTAGTGTGAATTTACCAGGGGACCGGAGTTCACACTCTTCCTCTCCCAGAATGGGGCATCACACCGCAGATGGGGTGCAATGACCTGTGGCGACGGAAGCCTCAGGAGCGCCACACAGTGCTGTCTGATGTAGCAGAGCTGCATGGGTTGAAGGAGAAAGAAGACAAAAGACCAGGATCATGGAGGGGTGAGAGGGAGTAATAAACATGTAGTCTCTAAGTGTGTCTGTGTAATTATTTTTATTAAAGTATTTTTTCTCTGTATGATGTCTTTTTTTTAACCCTTTATTGGAGATGCTTAATGGCCGGGTCAAACTTGCCTGGCATTAAGAATCTCTGGCTTAATACTAGCTAGTAAAAGGAAGCTAGTATTAACCCTTTATTACCCAGCAAGCCACCCGGCATCAGGGTGTCTGGTAGAGTTGGATACAGTGCCAGATGATGGCGCTTCTATGACAGCGCCATTTTCTGGGGCAGCTGCGGACTGCAATTCGCAGCAGATGGGCCCAGAAAGCTCGAGCCAACCTGTGCTGCGGATTCCAATCCCCAGCTGCCTAGTTCTATCTGGCTGGACACAAAAATGGGGTGAAGCCCATGTCGGTTTTTTTTTTAATTATTTCCTGAAATTCATGAAATTATTAAAAAAGGGCTTCCCTATATTTTTAGTTCTCAGCCGGGTACAAATAGGCAGCTGTGGGCTGGGGGCAGCCGTACCTGCCTGCTGTACCTGACTAGCATACAAAAATATGGCGAAGCCCACATCATTTTTTTGGTGGCCAAAAACCCCTGCATACAGTCCTGCATGGAGTATGCTGAGCCTTGTAGTTCTGCAGCTGCTGTCTGCTCTCCTGCGTACACTAGTGGATGAAGTATGCTGAGCCTTGCAGTTCTGCTCCCCCTGCCTCTCCCTCTAGCATACAGTCCTGGATGCAGCATGCTGAGTCTTGTAGTTCTGCAGCTGCTGTCTGCTCTCCTGCGTACACTAGTGGATGAAGCATGCTGAGCCTTGCAGTTCTGCTCCCCCTGCCTCTCCCTCTAGCATGTAGTCTTGGATGGAGGATGCTGAGCCTTGTAGTTCTGCAGCTGCTGTTTGCTCTCCTCCATACAGACAGACAGCAGCTGCAGAACTACAAGGCTCAGCATACTCCATCCAGGACTGCAAGAATTTTTTGCCCCCTAAAAAAATTACGTGGGCTTCGCCATAGTTTTGTATGCTAGCCAAGTACAGCAGACATCTACGGGCTGCCCCCAACCCCCAGCTGCCTATTTGTACCCGGCTGGGAACCAAAAATATAGGGAAGCCCTTTTTTTTTAAAATATTTCACGAATTTCATGAAATAATTAAAAAAAAAAAAATGACATGGGCTTCGCCCAATTTTTGTGTCCAGCCAAGTACAACTAGGCAGCTGGGGATTGGAATCCGTAGCGCAGGGTGCCCAAGCTTTCTTGGCACCCCTACTGCGAATTGCAGTCCGCAGCCGCCCCAGAAAATGGCGTTTCATAGAAGCGCCATCTTCTGGCGCTGTACCAACTCTTCCAGCTGCCCTGGTGACATGTGGCTCGCTGGGTAATAATGGGGTTAGGGCTAGTTGTATATTATCAACTGGCCCTAAGCTCGAAATTCATGGTGTCACACCAATATTAGACATGGCCGCCATGAATTTCTAGTACAGATAAAAAAAAACACAACACACAGAAAAATATTTTTATTAGAAATAAAACACAACACAATTAGTGGCTCCATCTTTATTGAAATAAAGAACCCCCTCCACAGTAATCCTGGGTCAAGGGTCTCGTGCCTTCCAATCCGGATCCAATATCATCTGATCGATTCCTGGAAGGCAAAGCGATCAGATGATGTGTCAGGTTCAAGGACCTGAATCACATGACACACCAGCTGATTGTATAAACTGCTTTTATACAATCAGTTGATGCATTAGTGAAAAAAAAACAAACAAAAAACTACACACTTCTGTGCAGACTCCTGTTCGACAGCATCAGCTGATAGTTTAGCTGGCCGGGCGGTAAAAAGCCGGCCTCACCACTTGAGTTATAGTGCCAGCTGATCCCGTCAGGTGACCACATCAGCTGATCATCGCCAGGTCTAAGAGAGGTCGAGAAGAGAGAGAGGAGAGAAGAGATGAGAGAAGAGATGAGAGAAGAGATGAGAGAAGAGATGAGAGAAGAGAGAGAGAGGAGAGAGAGAAGAGAGAGAAGAGAGAGAAGAGAGGGAGAGGAGAGAGAGGAGAGAGAGTAGAGAGAAGAGAGCAAGGACAGAGAGAGGAGAGAGAGAAGAGAGACAGAAGAGAGAGAGAAGAGAGAGAGGATAGAGAGGAGAGAGAGGAGGGAGAGAGAGAGAAGAGAGAGAAAAGAGAGGAGAGAGAGGAGTGAGAGAGAGAGAGAGAGAGGAGAGAGTGAAGAGAGAGGAGAGAGAGAGGAGAGAGAGAGGAGAGAGAGAAGAGAGAGGGGAGAGAGGAGAGAGAGATGAGAGAGAAGAGAGAGAGGAAAGAGAGAGAAAAGAGATAGAAGAGAGGAGAGAGAGGGAAGAGAGAGAGGAGAGAAAGAGAAGAGAGAGAGAAGAGACAGAGAGAGGAGAGAGAGGAGAGAGAGGAGAGAGAGAGGAGAGATAGAAGAGAGATAGGAGAGAGAAGAGAGAGAAGAGAGAGAGAAGAGAGAGAGGAGAGAGAAGAGAGAGAGAGGAGAGAGAGAGAAGGAGGAAAGAAGAGAGAGGAGAGAGAGAGAGAGAAGAGAGAGAGAGAGACACGCAGACACTACCGCCCCCATCATCATCATCCCCGCACACATCCTGACACTACCGCACTGATCATCATCACCGCACACACACCGTCAGTACCGCACTCATCATCATCATCACCGCACACACCCAGGCACTACCGCACTCATCATCATCCCCGCACACACCCGGCATTACCGCACTCATCATCATCCCCACGCACACCCCGGCACTACTGCACTCATCATCATCACTGCACACACCCAGGCACTACCGCACTCATCATCATCATTACCGCACACACCCCGGCACTACCGCACTCATTATCATCACCGCACACACCCCAGCACTACCGCACTCATCATCATCATCACTGCACACACTCCGGCACTACCGCGCTCATCATCATCACCGCACACACCCCGGCACTACCACACTCATCATTATCTCCACACACACCCCGGCACTACCGCACTCATCATCATCATCACCGCACACACCCCGGCACTACTGCACTCATCATCATCCCCGCACACACCCCGGCAGTACTGCACTCATCATTATCTCCACAAACTCCCCAGCACTACCGCACTCATCATCATCATCACTGCACACACTCCGGCACTACCGCGCTCATCATCATCACCGCACACACAAGCACTACCGCCTCCATCATCATCCCTGCACACACGCAGGCACTACCTTAGTGAAGTGTCTGGTGACAGGGCGGTTCGCTTCAGTTGCTGTGTGGAGCTGACACAGACTGGTCAGGTTCTATGGCGCTCCCTGTCAGCTTGATGTAGTTGATGTAGCAGAGCTGAAAGCGTCGAGTGGATTACTTCGGACCTGGATGGGTGTTTGGGGATTAATAAAGTGGTAAATGAGGGGTTCTTTTGTCTTTTATTCCAAATAAAGGATTTTTCGTCTGTCGTATCTAATGGATGCGGCAATTCCGGGCGGCTGCTGGCTGATATTGTTAGGGTGGTGAGCTCCCCATAACGTGGCGCTCCTCATCCTGGCAATACCAGCCTCCAGCCGTGTGGCTTTATCTTAGCTGATATCAAAATTGGGGGGAACCGCAGATTTTGTTTTTTTTTTTAATTATTTATTTATTTATTTTACTGCACTATATAGACCCGCCCACCATCGGCTGTGATTCATGAGCCTGCAAAGCAGGGAATACCAGATTGAATAATGAGCGGCAGCCATTTTCAAAAGAGGAAAAGCTGCTGGAGCTTTGTGACAGCCGTGCAGCTGATCGGTGAGTAGGAAAGAGAGGGATTGTGCTGGGGACGCAGGACGCATGCAAATACACAACGTGCGCACATAGCCTTACTGTGAAAAGCCACGCTTTTGGTGATCGAACCGTTATCGAATGTTAACTCGAACTGTCGAATGTGAAGCAAATCGTTCGAGTTCGTCGAACGACTCGAACACCGCCCAAAACAACTCGAATTTGAAATTGGCGAATGGTTCGATTCGAACATCGCTCATCTCTACTTATGAGGGACTTTTGCTGTTCTGACACCTCAGGAGCTCTGCCAATGTTACATGGCACCTTCAAATCATTCCAGCAAAATCTGCTCTCTAATATGGTGCTCCTTTGCTTCTAAGCTTTACACTGTACCTCAAAATTAGTTTGCAGCCACATATGGGGTATTGGTGTACTCAGGAGAAATTACTTAACAAATGCTATCTTTCATTTTCTCCTATTACCCTTTTTGAAAATTAAAACTTTAGACCAAGGCAAAATTTTCAACATTTTTGTGGGAAAAAGTAAAATTTTAATTTTCATATCTATATAGCTTTAATTACTGTTAAGCCCTGAAAGGGTTAATAATAGAGATGAGTAAGCCTCTAGAGGCTCGAGTTCGGTTCGGTTCGTTGAACGGAGGCCGAGCTCGAGTTCGGTTCGGCGAGCCGTTCGACGAAGCTCTCGAACCCCATTGAAAACAATGGGAGGCAATCACAAACACGTAAAAACACATTATAAATGTACACATACAGTTAATAAACATTGCCATAACACTTACTTGTCCCCGCGATGCGTCCTGCACTCTGTCTCCTGCCGCTATTCCTTCCGATAATCGCTGCGTCCTCTCGGTAACCAGCACTGATGATAGGACCTATCGTGATGTCAAAATAGCATGTGACCAGTCACGTGTCTATTATGTCATTGGCTACAGACTGGTCACATGGCTGTGACGTCATGCTAGGTCCTGTCAGTGCATCTCTGGTACGCGGTGCTCGTTTGAGCATGTCCGTGTACCGGCGAAATGCTCTGGTACATGGTCGACTACCCGTTCCTGCATGTAGATGCTCTTTACAGAGTCAGCCACATGCAGGGACTAGCTGTCACAGCCGGTAAATAGTGGCATCGGGAATCACGTGATCAGAGCACCGTTGCTATTACCATAGCAACAGTGCTCCGATCACGTGATTCCCGATGCCGCTATTTACCCGTCTGTCAGCGGTGACGTCACCACTTTCAGCACGCACCGGCACCAGGAATCACGTGATCAGAGCACCGTTGCTATGGTAACCCGTCTTTCAGCGGTGACATCACCGCTTACAGCCGGCAGCATGTGGTCCCTCTCACTGAATGGTTACTGCACGGAGCACAGCGTCTTCCCCCATGCAGTGCTGTTTGATGTAGCAGAGCTGCATGGGTTGAAGGAGAAAGCAGACAGAAGACCATGGATCGTGGAGGGATAAGAGGGAGTAATAAACATAAAGTCTCTAAGTGTGTCTGTGTATTTATTTCTATTAAAGTATTTTTTCTCTCCCTTTATTGGAGATTCTTAATGGCCGGGTCAAACTTGCCTGACATTAAGAATCTCTGGCTTAATACTAGCTAGTAAAACAAAGCTAGTATTAACCCATCATTACCCAGCAAGCCACCTGGCTTCAGGGCAGCTGGAAGAGTTGGATACAGCACCAGATGACGGCGCTTCTATGAAAGCGCCATTTTCTGGGGCGGCTGCGGACTGCAATTCGCAGCAGAGGGGGTGCCCAGAAACCTCGGGCTAACCTGTTCTGCGGATTCCAATCCCCAGCTGCCTAGTTGTACCCGGCTGGACACAAAAATGGGGTGAAGCCTACATCATTTTGTTTTTTTTTAATTATTTCATGAAATTCATGAAATAAATAAAAAAAGGGCTTCCCTATATTTTGATTGCCTGACATCACAGTACTGTAAAAATAAATCAGTATAAAAAATGACGTAGCGCTCCACGGTATTTTTAATTCTCAGCGCAGATAAAGCAGACAGCTACGGGTTGCCACCCCCTTCTGCCTGGCATTACCTTGGCTGGCAATCAAAATACAGGGAAGCCCATTAATTTTTTTTATTTAAAAAAATAGTTTAAAAAAAAATGACGTGGGGTCCCCCCATTTTTGATAGCCAGCTAGGGTAAAGCAGACGGCTAGAATGCAACAAGGAACAGATGAGCATAAATGCTGATAATGAATTTTATTTTATATAGTCAAAGTGCACAGTACAAATTTAATAAAAATACAGTACATGAAATGTATGAGAGGACAAAGGGAAAAAGAGGCTGAAGAGCTAGACAATTGTAATGAAGTGCAAATCTGCTGTAAAGTTCATAAAGTGACTTTGTGCATAGTCATGGCCCAAATACAATTTGTTTACCTATTCTTAATGTTGCCATTCTGCCAATAATATAATTTTTGGTGCTCTTTTTGGCCCCTGACCCTTGGGTGGTCCCCCTTCTATATACTATTTTAGGTCTGGTATAGCTGACAATGTTGGGATCATACTTACCTTACTTGTTAATCTTTTCAGCTATTATATTTTTGATATTGTATTGATCCATATCTATGGGTACACTGTTACCCCTATAATCTTATTAAGATTGTATCATCATCATATTGTCAGCTATTATCTGATATACCTATTTTTTTACCTCTGGGGGATTCCCTCTTTGTACGTATTACCTTTTTACCTGTGTAGCTGTCAAACACTTTTCTAACTTTAATAGGATTGTTTTCATTACCCTCTCAGCTACTGGTTTGTGTTACATAATTGTATTTGGGCCATGACTATGCACAAAGTCACTTTATCAACTTTACAGCAGATTTTCACTTCATTACAATTGTCTAGCTCTTCAGCCTCTTTTTCCCTTTGTCCTCTCATACATTTCATGTACTGTATTTTTATTAAATTTGCACTGTGCACTTTGACTATATAAAATAAAATTCATTATCAGCATTTATGCTCATTTGTTCTTTGTTGCATTCTAATTGCCATTATGAGCTGCTGCTGACCGGGTGGGCTCCTCCCATCCCGTTCTATTATGTATTTTGTCCCTATGTAAATTAAGTTGTAAAGCAGATAGCTGTAGCCTGAAAACCAAAGCTGTCAGCTTTACCGTGGTTGGTGATCCAATGTGGAGGTCACCCCAGGCTCTTTTTTATAATTATTTTATAAATAATAATAATTACAAAAAAAAGTAGGGTCCCCCCAAATTGGATCACTAGCCAAGGTAAAGCGGAGAGCTGTGGTCTGGTATTCTCAGGGTGGGAAGGTCCATAGTTATTGGCCCTTCACAGCCTAAAAATAACAGGCCGCAGGCGCCCCAGAAGTGGCGCATCCACTAGATGCGCCAATCCTGGTGCTTCACCCCAGCTCATACCGTGCCCTGGTGCAGTGGCAAACGGGGTAATAAATGGGGTTAATACTAGCTGTAAGGTCACCTGACATCAAGCCCAGCAGTTTGTGATGTCATGGCGTCTATCACATACCCGACATCACAAACTGTCAGTACCAACAAAAAAAATAGACAAAAATAAATTTATTTGAAAAAACACTCCCCAAAACATTCCCTCTTTCACCAATTTATTGTAAGGAAAAAAAAATAAGGGGGTCCAACGACAACTTTGGACCGTATAGAATATGGGGGGACATGCTCAGGGAATGTATCCCCCATTTTCTAGGAGTGCAGACCCTCCATGTGAGGAGTGTGGGTGCAATGAATCTGCACCCACTCTCCCGGGGTCCACAGCAGCAGAGTCCATGTCGTAACTGTTGCTATCAAAGCTGCAATGCCCTGCTCATGAGATAAGAGCATGCCTAATCAGGAGAACTATTCTACATTTCCAAATATTGGTATTTTCTGATATTATTGCTATTCTACCTGCTATATATTGGGGATAGGATCTTGGAGATGGAATACCCGTTTAAGTCCAGTTATCCAGCTGAATGAATACTAAACAACAGAGCTCGCTATTTAGACATGTTTTCTTGTGGCGTATAATGGACTCTCATGTTTGGTAGTCGTTCAGCAGGGCAACTATAAAATCAAATACCTCCATTTGGAAATGTAGTAAAGTAGTATAGCTCTCCTGATCAACTATGTTCCTTACCTCATGAGCAGGGCATTGCAGTAGCTTACAGATTCATGGTTACCGCCACTCACTGTGTCTGAACACAGGAAGCTTAGCTGACAGCCGCTCTGTGGATGTGGCAGCGTCTATTGTGAAGGAGGGAGCCGTGGGGGATCAACGCTGCACAGGTACCGTGGGACACAGGGGAACACTGGTGGGGTTATAGGGGGTGACCTGGCAGGGCTTGGGGAGGAATTTTCTGTCGCATGTGTCATGGCACATGCGTCAGAAATCAGAGGAGGGTGAATGCAGCCGGCGCGCTGCTGTGCGCGCAGCCATCTTGGATTTTCGGGAGGGGGTCGGGGGAGGGCACTTTGGCGATAGCGGGAGACCGGAGGGGACTGGGGAGGAGATTTATCTCCCATCTAACATGTTTGTTCATGCCAGATGGGAGATAAATAATTTTTTACTGGCGCTGTCATTTACTGTAACGTGATCATCGGTATATGGTGTATACTGGTGATCACCTGAACGGGGACAAGAAATAACGGCCTGAATCATGATCTCCAGGGTCTCAGGTACCCCCTGAAACACCGGAGATTTTCTGACGCTGCAGGGTGCTATTCACTTATTTCTGCCTGCTGTTTATAAATGGCAGATCAGAATAAGACTGCATTTACACGAGCGATCCGTTTTTGCGGTCCGCAAAAAATGGTCCGTTTTCTTCACGGATGCATCCGTGTGGCACCCGTTTCCGTTCCGTTCCGTATACGGTCCGTATGTCATCTGTTTGTCATCCGTGTGCCTTCTGTTTTTATTTGCGTACTGCAAAAAAACTGAAGAAGGGAAAATACATAAATTTACCCAGGATCCATAGCTTCAACCTACATGAGGCGGTCACATGTTCACTCCAGTGCCATTTTCTACTGCTTTTCACAGCGTAGAGCACTCTGGTGATTTCCCTGTGCTTGAACACTTCATATCAGTCTTTTCTGTCATTATAATGGCAGAAAGACACATAATGTCCCAGTCTCCTGCATTTTGTAATTTTGCACCCGTTGGTGCCTTACATGTGGCACTAAGGGGCGCAAAAAAATGACGTGAGGTTCCCCCTATTTTTGATAGCCAGCTAGGGTAAAGCAGACGGCTGCAGCCTGCAGACCACAGCTGGCAGCTTCACCTTGGCTGGTAATTAGAGTTGAGCGCGGTTCGTGGTTCTCCAGTTCGCGGTTCCAGTGATTTTGGGGGGTGTTCTAGATAGAACTAGAACTCAAGCTTTTTGCTAAAAGTTCGTTAGCTCGAGTTACGTTCGAGAACAGTTCTATAAGCAAAAAGCCAAGCTAATTACTAGCTGGCTTTTCGCTGTAATAGTGTAATTCCCTCTGTGACTCACACTATTATGAAATTTCAGCGTATAGTGTGCGGGGACTGCGCGTTTAGATCACTGCTGCTGGGATAATGGGTCGCCATTTTTTTTTTTCTTTTCTTCCTTCCCTAAGCGCGCGTGTAGTGGGGCGGGCCAGCATGTCAGCCAATCTCAGACACACACACAGCTAAGTGGACTTTTTTCCAGAGAAGCAAGGGCATGTGTCATAGGCTGTCCATGTCACATGCCCCTGCATTATAAATACGGCCATCTGCCCGCCAGGACGCCATTATCTGCCTTCTGCTTCTGTGTGACAGTCATCGCTGACGCATCTCCTGCCGCCAATGATGCTGTGTATGGTCTACACACAGCGCTATACAGAATAGGGATAGAAGTTTCTTTCAGCCCTTTTAAGGGCTAATTACAGCTGGCTCAGAGCCATAGGTGACAGTCAGGTCCGTGGAAACAGTTTTTAACAGCTACAGATAACAGCGTCTGTGTAGCTAAGCTCAGGGACTTCCTTGCTGCATTTCACCATTAGGAAGGATAGAAACTGAGGCTTCCTTTCCTGTACACTAACCCACAACCCGGCCACTGTACCCTCCTGGCCTTTTTAGCAAAGCCATTTTAATTGCAGAGTGCTGCCAGTTAGTGCCATCCAAAGAGTGGCTGCTGTCCTCCATTTTTGTGGCACTTGTGCCATGCAAGTCCCACCACCTCTGCATTCTCCCCTCCTGCACATTTTTCCACAGCCATTTTAATTTAAAAGAGTGCTGCCAGTTAGTAGCATCCTAAAAGTGGTTGTTGGACATCATTACTGTCCCACTGGTGACAAGCTACTTCAAACAACTCTGCATTGTACCCTGAAGCTCATTTTTACAAAGCCATTATAATAGCAAACACTGAGCAAACTTATTGGCATCCAAAAAGTGGCTGTTGGACATCATTAGTGTCCCACTGGTGCCAAGCTACTTGAAGCAACTCTGCATTGCACCCTGAAGCTCATTTTTACTAAGCCATTATAATAGCAAACACTCAGCAAAATTAGTGGCATCCTAAAAGTGGCTGTTGGACATCATTAGTGTCCCACTGGTGCCAAGCTACTTCAAGCAACTCTGCATTGCAACCTCAAGCTCATTTTTACTAAGCCATTATAATAGCAAACACTGAGCAAACTTAGTGGCATCCTAAAAGTGGCTGTTGGACATCATTATGGTCCCACTGGTGCCAAGTTACTTCAAGCAACTCTGCATTGCACCCTCAAGCTCATTTTTACTAAGCCATTATAATAGCAAACACTGAGCAAAATTAGTGGCATCCTAAAAGTGGTTGTTGGACATCAATAGTGTCCCACTGGTGCCAAGCTACTTCAAGCAACTCTGCATTGTAACCTCAAGCTCATTTTTACTAAGCCATTATAATAGCAAACACTGAGCAAACTTAGTGGCATCCTAAAAGTGGCTGTTGGACATCTTTAGTGTCCCACTGGTGCCAAGCTACTTCAAGCAACTCTGCATTGCACCCTCAAGCTCATTTTTAGAAAGCCATTATAATAGCAAACACTGAGCAAACTTAGTGGCATCCTAAAAGTGGCTGTTGGACATCATTAGTGTCCCACTGGTGCCAAGCTACTTCAAGCAACTCTGCATTGCACCGTCAAGCTCATTTTTACAAAGCCATTATAATAGCAAACACTGAGCAAACTTAATGGCATCCTAAAAGTGGCTGTTGGACATCATTAGTGTCCCACTGGTGCCAAGCTACTTCAAGCAACTCTGCATTGCACCCTCAAGCTCATTTTTACTAAGCCGTTATAATAGCAAACACTGAGCAAACTTAGTGGCATCCTAAAAGTGGCTGTTGGACATCATTAGTGTCCCACTGGTGCCCATCTACTTCAAGCAACTCTGCATTGCACCCTCAAGCTCATTTTTACTAAGCCATTATAATAGCAAACACTCAGCAAAATTAGTTGCATCCTAAAAGTGGCTGTTGGACATCATTAGTGTCCCACTGGTGCCAAGCTACTTCAAGCAACTCTGCATTGCACCCTGAAGCTCATTTTTACTAAGCCATTATAATAGCAAACACTGAGCAAACTTAGTGGCATCCTAAAAGTGGCTGTTGGACATCATTAGTGTCCCACTGGTGCCAAGCTACTTCAAGCAACTCTGCAATGCACCCTCAAGCTCATTTTTACTAAGCCATTATAATAGCAAACACTGAGCAAACTTAATGGCATCCTAAAAGTGGCTGTTGGACATCATTAGTGTCCCAGTGGTGCCCATCTACTTCAAGCAACTCTGCATTGCACCCTCAAGCTCATTTTTACTAAGCCATTATAATAGCAAACACTCAGCAAAATTAGTGGCATCCTAAAAGTGGCTGTTGGACATCATTAGTGTCCCACTGGTGACAAGCTACTTCAAGCAACTCTGCATTGCACCCTCAAGCTCATTTTTAGAAAGCCATTATAATAGCAAACACTGAGCAAACTTAGTGGCATCCTAAAAGTGGTTGTTGGACATCATTAGTGTCCCACTGGTGCCAAGCTACTTCAAGCAACTCTGCATTGCACCCTCAAGCTCATTTTTAGAAAGCCATTATAATAGCAAACACTGAGCAAACTTAGTGGCATCCTAAAAGTGGCTGTTGGACATCATTAGTGTCCCACTGGTGCCAAGCTACTTCAAGCAACTCTGCATTGCACCCTCAAGCTCATTTTTACTAAGCCGTTATAATAGCAAACACTGAGCAAACTTAGTGGCATCCTAAAAGTGGCTGTTGGACATCATTAGTGTCCCACTGGTGCCAAGCTACTTCAAGCAACTCTGCATTGCACCCTCAAGCTCATTTTTACAAAGCCATTATAATAGCAAACACTGAGCAAACTTAGTGGCATCCTAAAAGTGGCTGTTGGACATCATTAGTGTCCCACTGGTGCCAAGCTACTTCAAGCAACTCTGCATTGCACCCTCAAGCTCATTTTTACAAAGCCATTATAATAGCAAACACTGAGCAAACTTAGTGGCATCCTAAAAGTAGCTGTTGGACATCATTAGTGTCCCACTGGTGCCAAGCTACTTCAAGCAACTCTGCATTGCAACCTCAAGCTCATTTTTACTAAGTCATTATAATAGCAAACACTGAGCAAACTTAGTGGCATCCTAAAAATGGCTGTTGGACATCATTAGTGTCCCACTGGTGCCAAGCTACTTCAAGCAACTCTGCATTGCACCCTGAAGCTCATTATTACAAAGCCATTATAATAGCAAACACTGAGAAAACTTAGTGGCATCCTAAAAGTGGCTGTTGCACATCATTAGTGTCCCACTGGTGCCAAGCTACTTTAAGCAACTCTGCATTGCACCCTCAAGCTCATTTTTCCTAAGCCATTATAATAGCAAACTGTGCTGCCAGTTTAAGGGCCATAGTTGCATTGTCAGGGATAGTCTGTGTTGTTTTTTCTGCTGCCAATAAAGCTAGACCACCGCTGCAATCTACACCACCTCTCAATTTTTACTACCACATTTTAAATTGACAATCTTGTCACAATCAAAATGAGTGGCAAAATGACAGATGCTGGTAGAAAGGGGAACAGGCGTGTTGAAAAAGGAAAAAAAGTTTGTGTCCTTGGGGAAGGTGGCAAAGCTCCATTAACATCTGCTGAAGATAGGCCATCTTCCAGCAAAAGTAAGATGTCTACTACTTTCCATGGACAATCTGGTGTGCTCCCTTTCTTACGGACACGAACAACTGGAACAAAGGTAGATGATGCCCAAAAAAAGAACATGCTTGAATGGATCTCAAGTGTTCCAACAAGTGCCCTCTCCTCCACCTCAACTACCGCATCCCAAAAAACCCAGTCCTCTGAGTTGTCATCCCAAACAGACTTGATTTCTCCCAGCTCTCAAGTGTCCATCCGCCCTGCACAGTTTGGTGGAACAGAAATGGCTGAGTCTGCAGAGCTGTTCAGTCACACTATTGCCTGGGAATCAGAGGTCTGCGCCCAAGCTACAGTGAGTACAGACCAGGAAATGGTCTGCAGTAGAGTTGAGCGCGGTTCGCGGTTCGAGGTTCTCCAGTTCTAAGCTCGAGTGATTTTGGTGCCTGTTCTAGATCGAACTAGAACTCGAGCTTTTTGCAAAAGCTTGATAGTTCTAGAAACGTTCGAGAACGGTTCTAGCAGCCAAAAAACAGCTAATTCCTAGCTGGCTTTCCGCTGTAATAGTGTAAGTCACTCTGTGACTCACACTATTATGACATTTCAGTGTATAGTGTGCGTGAACAGTGCCTTCAGATCACTGCTGTTTGTATAATGGCATTTTTTTTTTTTTCCTTGTCCTCCTTCCCTAAGCGCCCGCGTCTTGTGGGGCGGGCCAGCATGTCAGCCAATCCCAGACACACACACAGCTAAGTGTACTTTTAGCCAGAGAAGCAACGGCATGTGTGATAGGATGTCCATGTCACATGTCCCTGCATTATAAAAACGAGTATCTGCCCGTCCGGACGCCATTATCTCTTCTGCGTCCTTTGTGTCAGACATCACTGGCGCAGCTCCGTCCTTTGTCCTATCGACGATACTGCTGTATGCGCTCCATACACAGCGCTGGACAGCTTAGGGAGAGCACTTTCTATCAGTCCTTTTAAGGGCTCGTACCGGCAGGGTCAGAGCCATAGGTGACAGGTCCTGAAAACAGAGACAGCGTCTGTGTAGCCAAGGTCAGGGATTTCGTCGCTGCATTTCCCCATTAGGAGGGAATAGAAAGGCAGGCTTCCATTCCTCTACCCAGAGCCACACAATCCTGGCACTGTACCCTCCTGTCCTCTGCACACTCCAACTCATTATAACTAAGCCATTATACTAGCAAACAGTCAGTGTACCTAGTGGCATCCTAAACGTGGCTATTGGACTTTTGTCTAGTCACACTAGTGGAAAGATATTTGCAGCACGTCTGCCTGCATTGCACACTCAAACTCTTTTTAACTAAGCCATTGTACTAGCAAACAGTCAGTGTACCTAGTGGCATCCTAAACGTGGCTATTGGACTTTTGTGTAGTCACACTAGTGGAAAGATATTTGCAGCACGTCTGCCTGCATTGCACACTCAAACTCATTGTTACTAAGCCATTATACTAGCAAACACTGAGTGAACATAGTGTCATCCTAAACGTGGCTATTGGACTTTTGTCTAGTCACACTAGTGCCAAGATATTTGCAGCACGTCTGCCTGCATTGCACACTTAAACTCTTTTTAACTAAGCCATTATACTAGCAAACAGTCAGTGTACCTAGTGGCATCCTAAACGTGGCTATTGGACTTTTGTCTAGTCACACTAGTGCAAACATATTTGCAGCACGTCTGCCTGCATTGCACACTCAAACTCTTTTTAACTAAGCCGTTATACTAGCAAACAGTCATTGTACCTAGTGGCATCCTAAACGTGGCTATTGGACTTTTTTCTAGTCACACTAGTGCAAACATATTTGCAGCACGTCTGCCTGCATTGCACGCTCAAACTCATTGTTACTAAGCCATTATACTAGCAAACACTGAGTGAACTTAGTGTCATCCTAAACGTGGCTATTGGACTTTTGTCTAGTCACACTAGTGCCAAGATATTTGCAGCACGTCTGCCTGCATTGCACACTCAAACTCTTTTTAACTAAGCCATTATACTAGCAAACAGTCAGTGTACCTAGTGGCATCCTAAACGTGGCTATTGGACTTTTGTCTAGTCACACTAGTGGAAAGATATTTGCAGCACGTCTGCCTGCATTGCATACTCAAACTCTTTTTAACTAAGCCATTATACTAGCAAACAGTCAGTGTACCTAGTTGCATCCTAAACGTGGCTATTGGACTTTTGTGTAGTCACACTAGTGGAAAGATATTTGCAGCACGTCTGCCTGCATTGCACACTCAAACTCATTGTTACTAAGCCATTATACTAGCAAACACTGAGTGAACTTAGTGTCATCCTAAACGTGGCTATTGGACTTTTGTCTAGTCACACTAGTGCCAAGAGATTTGCAGCACGTCTGCCTGCATTGCACACTCAAACTCTTTTTAACTAAGCCATTATACTAGCAAACCGTCAGTGTACCTAGTGGCATCCTAAACGTGGCTATTGGACTTTTGTCTAGTCACACTAGTGGAAAGATATTTGCAGCACGTCTGCCTGCATTGCACACTCAAACTCTTTTTAACTAAGCCATTATACTAGCAAACAGTCAGTGTACCTAGTGGCATCCTAAACGTGGCTATTGGACTTTTGTCTAGTCATACTAGTGGAAAGATATTTGCAGCACGTCTGCCTGCATTGCACACTCAAACTCTTTTTAACTAAGCCATTATACTAGCAAACAGTCAGTGTACCTAGTGGCATCCTAAACGTGGCTATTGGACTTTTGTCTAGTCATACTAGTGGAAAGATATTTGCAGCACGTCTGCCTGCATTGCACACTCAAACTCTTTTTAACTAAGCCATTATACTAGCAAACAGTCAGTGTACCTAGTGGCATCCTAAACGTGGCTATTGTACTTTTGTGTAATCACACTAGTGTAAAGATATTTGCAGCACGTCTGCCTGCATTGCACACTCAAACTCTTTTTAACTAAGCCATTATACTAGCAAACAGTCATTGTACCTAGTGGCATCCTAAACGTGGCTATTGGACTTTTGTTTAGTCACACTAGTGCAAACATATTTGCAGCACGTCTGCCTGCATTGCACACTCAAACTCTTTTTAACTAAGCCATTATACTAGCAAACAGTCATTGTACCTAGTGGCATCCTAAACGTGGCTATTGGACTTTTGTCTAGTCACACTAGTGCAAACATATTTGCAGCACGTCTGCCTGCATTGCACACTCAAACTCTTTTTAACTAAGCCATTATACTAGCAAACAGTCAGTGTACCTAGTGGCATCCTAAACGTGGCTATTGGACTTTTGTCTAGTCACACTAGTGGAAAGATATTTGCAGCACGTCTGCCTGCATTGCACACTCAAACTCATTGTTACTAAGCCATTATACTAGCAAACACTGAGTGAACTTAGTGTCATCCTAAACGTGGCTATTGGACTTTTGTCTAGTCACACTAGTGCCAAGATATTTGCAGCACGTCTGCCTGCATTGCACACTCAAACTCTTTTTAACTAAGCCATTATACTAGCAAACAGTCAGTGTACCTAGTGGCATCCTAAACGTGGCTATTGGACTTTTGTCTAGTCACACTAGTGGAAAGATATTTGCAGCACGTCTGCCTGCATTGCACACTCAAACTCTTTTTAACTAAGCCATTATACTAGCAAACACTCAGTGTACCTAGTGGCATACAAGAAGTGGCTGTTGTACTCCATTAGTGCCCCACTGGTGAAAATCTATGTGCAGCAGCTCTGCATGACACCCTCCTGTTCTTTTTTTAATAAGCTTTAATGATAGCAAAAAATACTGCCATTTAGTGGCATCATAGAACTGGCTTTTGTATTCCATTAGTGCACCACTGGTGCCAAGCAATCTCAAGCACCTCTGCATTCTACCCTCATGCACATTTTGCTATGCTAATTTTATAGCAAACTCAGGGAATTCCTTGCTGCATTTTATCATTAGGAGGGATAGAAAGTGAGGCTTCTTTTACTGTCCTGGTACCCACAGAACACGGCCACTGTACCCATCTGTCCACTTTTGCCACGCTATTTAATTTGCACAAAGAGCTGACTCTTTTTCTGCCTTCCTAAAATTGTATGGAATACTAAGTTAGTGTTCCTTTGCTGCCAAGCAAGGTACAACACATGTGCATTCTACACTCCTTTCCATTTCTGGAATGCAATTATTAACTGCAGGTAGTCCAGGCAATCTGTGACGAAGGTGAAGGCGTGGATATAATGTAGCCTGCATCCAATGATGGTTCTCTCGATGCCTGACAGCTCAACAATACCTTCTGTTTCCACTTCCAAAACAAGTGATGACCTGCCAATCACACTCTCTGTTGCGGGTTAAGGAGTGGAAGTTGAGTGTGAAAAACCATGTGTGACTGCTGTCCCCACAGTCACAGAGGATGAAGAGCACGCAGATGCACTTGATGGGGCAGGCGGTGGTTGCACAGGCACGCTAGGCCGCATTGTAGCACAGTGAAATTCACATTGCGACTTATGCTTCATTTTAAGTCGTGTACAGGGTGGGCTCCCCAGTATGCAGCAAAACCAGGCATAAGGAAAAGGACTCTAGGCAGTTGGGTTGATAAATGATTGTTTAACTTTACCAAAACAAACAATAAGAACCATGCATACAATTAAAATAATTGAACAATCTATTCTGTTGCCTACTACCTGCTAATCCCTCTGTGTAGCAGTAATTGTGTGTTTGTGCGTGTGTGTCTGTGTGTGTGTGTGCGAACACGACCTACCAGTGGCGCATCACAAGAGCTTCCAAGTTATCTACCTAAACATAGACAAAACACATGACCCCCCCTGAATACCCTTCTTAGCTGAAGCCTCACAGATAATGCAGATGATAACAGTGTGAATGCAAACCACACAGCTCTGCAACACAGTCATGGAAATCTTGAAAAGCAACAGTCAATGCAAACATGTGTTGCTGTCCCTCTATGATTTAAACTGTATGTGACAATTTGACAGTGCAGAGGCAGCAAGTCTTATTGTCTATATAGTCGACCTACCCAGAACAGATATGTGTTTTGCTAATAAAACAAAGTGTTGCGTGCCCGCATTATTGTCTGGGCATAGTCTACCGTACCCGGGTACTGTGATGTCCAGTTGCCAGAAATACAGACTTTACGCTCCTCTCACGGTAAACAGTATAGACAGCACCGTAAGAATGTTGGTCTGTGGCACAGGATGCTGCTCACTGATGTTACAGTGCTCATCATCAAAGTACAACACAACTCCCCTCACAATTGAACGAAGTGTTTCCGCGGTGGCTCCTTGCTGTAACACACACCTTTAGCTTTTCCTTCTGTTCATAGACAGCATCTCCAAGTCCACCCCCGAAGAGCAATTTTCTATTGCTATAGTGACCAAAGGCAGATCCAAAAAAACAGCAGCCCCTTGTGTGTAGTCTGCAACAATGCATGCAAAGAACGGCAAATAAGCATATTGTGTTGACAGTTGCTAAAGCTGAGCAATACACCTTCACGCTGTCATTTTATATTTATGTGATACTTCATGGAGGAAGTACTCAAAAGTGTGAGTTTTTGCCTTCTACTTACAGATTGTTGACAAATCTTACAGATTCCATGACTTTGGTGATCCTTTGCGATGTCCAAAAATTCACAGGCTAGGAAAGGCTTACAGCCCATGCGACCTGCATAGCCAACACGACATCTGCTCAGAGTCAAAGTTGTGGTCCAGGATTCAGTTGTTGACGTGCTCCAGTACTTTGTCTCTGGCCAGGAAGACGCAACGTAACCTCGTCGTCAGTAGCATCCTCCTCCACCTCCTCTGCTGACCTCATCGACTGGCTGACTTTGGTTTGACACTAAGTGTTGTCTCCAACCTCATCAATAACCCTGTGTGTTTTCATTCCCCTCGTCCTGAGTCCTCCGAGACAACCTCTTCCTGCCCTGACCGAATAGTAAAGTTGTCCTTCCAATCAGGTATCTGTGCTCCTCATCATGTTCCCCATTGTCTCCACCAGGAGGATTTACTTTTTGGAAATGAGGGTGTAGATTAGGCTCAGCACCTTCTTCATCGGGGCCTGGATCCCAGTCACAAAGCTTCAGGCTATCTGCGCAGATCATTTCCCCTGTCTCATGGAACTCGCTACCTCAACACGTTAGATTATCTGCTACACACGCAAGCTTTAAACTGAATCTTAAAACTCATCTGTTCAGAAATGACTATAACCTTCAATGACACCACCACCATACGTACTTGACGCTCAACCTAAACAACTCCTACTGTCTCCTCACAAAAATCCTTTAGAATGTAATCCCGCAAGGGCAGGACCCTCTTCCCTCTGTACCAGTCTGTCTATAGTTACTTGTATATGTATTCTGTATGTAACCCCCTTCTCATGTACAGCACCATGGAATCAATGGTGCTCTATAAATCAATAATAATAAAAATAATAATAACTTCCTTGTCTGTACTCATTGCAGCTTTGGAGCAGACCTCTGATTCCCAGGCTATAGTGCGACTGAACAGCTATGCAAACTCAACCATCTCTGTCACCCCATACTCAGCAGGGCTGGTGGAAACTTGAGAGCTGTTAGGAAGCAAGTGCGATTGGATTGACACCACAGAGGAATGGAGTATTTGGGATCTTGAAATTGGGGTGGAGGAGAGGCCACTTTATGGAGCAATTCAGATCCATTGAAGCAGCTGCTGATTTGGCCTCATCTACATTTGTTAGCGATGGTCGTGTCCAGGAAAAAAGGGATCATATCAGCTTATCCATGGGAAGAAGTACACCTGTTCTTTTTGATGTTATTTGTTGTTACAAAACGGTGACGCCTTAAACGCAAGCAGCCTGCTGTGGTTTCAGTTGCGCCCAGGCATCAGCTGCCATTTAGGCCTGTGCCTCGGGTTGTCCAGCTGGCTGCTTTCTCCTCCACGTCTAAGTGTGGAGAGGCAGCTAGTGCGCATGTGTGTGCCGATTTACCCCAGCCGCAGCCTAACTCCAGTGTTTCGCCTAGTGAGTATGCTCAGCCTGACTGTGCCATTCCTGAGGCTAAGTCTTCATTTCGGGCTACAGCGCATGCTCCCACACTTAGTGCGAAAAGCCTCTTTGCACAGGTACTTGCACTCCGTGCCGGGTCTAAGTCCTGTGTTGTGCCTAGACACCATGCTAAAGCTGATAGTCTTTTTTCAGAGACTGTATTTCATGCAACTGACCATGGTCAGGCACTTACTGCATCAGAAACTAGGTCCGGTAATGAACTCTTTGGCCCTGCCCCTGATGTGGGGGGCCCATTTAGACCACAGGGCATCAGGTGTCCTGACGATGTGGCCAGGCCACTCCCAAATGGCTTGCAGAGGCCCGCCCCTATGACTTGTCACCTCATTATTGATGGTCAGACGATGACTGGTGAGGTGTTTGGGTCATGACAGCCATGAGGTCATCATTTAAGTTGCGGTTCCAAATAGGACACTAGTTATGCCACTCATGATGTATCACTCTGCTTTTGTCTCCAGGAGGTGCATTGTGGTCCACCCTGGTTTGGGGTGGACCCAGTTTATAGAAGGGGCTGGAGACAACAAGGAGGTGCGCAGTCTTCTATTATGCTCCGAAAGAGCACACCTCCATGTGTTGAACCCATTGCGGCTTTAGGCCAGAGGTAGGCAGGGATAGGGCGTCGATGCAGGCCACCACCACAGTTGGTAACGCAGAACGGTTAAGACCAGCTCCTGTCCTACAAGTCCTGCTTGTGCAGCCCAGTGGCATTAACAGGCGCCTGCTGCTGCTGATGCGCCTGCTGTTCACAGGTGTGGCCCCAATGCACACGGTCAGCGTACTGAATGGCCCCTGTGATGTTAACAGGGAGTTCCTGGGCTGGGTGGGCGTGTGGACCCTGTGACGCTAACAGGGCTCCCAGTCTCCAGATCCGAGTGGCGTCTAACTTGGTTCAGGCTACTATTAGTTTCATAGCCACACAGCTCTGTATCCTCCACCGAACCTTCCAGTTGCCAACCTCTCCTTTTCCATCTGGGAGCACGGTGGACACTGACTGCTGATGGGGATATATACCTTTCTCTTTCTTTTCTTATTAATTTTCGTTATATAGCGGTAACATAGTATATACCACCTTATCCAAATCTGCCAGTCCCACCGTAACAGATGGTGTTTCTTCATCAAATGTTACTTTTGCTTAACCACCAAACCCACGGACCAAAACTTTTTTCCCCTTTCCAACACACCTGTTCCCCTTTTCACCCGCATCTGTCCTTTTTCAACTCATTTTGTATATGACCAAAAGTGCAACTCTGCAGGGACACCGTACTCAATGGCATCTCAGCACAACAGCCAGCCCACGGTCCCTCAGATGTGGACAAGTAAAAGACCATTTCCTCCTATCCATGACAAACCGTTGAGATTCACTCTGTGCAGCACTGGTGTTTAGTGGAAAAGCAGATCGAAGATTGCGTAACACCTTCTGAAGATACTCCTGTACACGTGCGTCCCTTTATATGGCATGAATTTTTTCGCCAAATTTTGTCTTGTACCGGGGATCTAACAGTGTGGCAACCCAGTAGTTAGCATTACTTCGAATTCGTACAATCCGAGGGTCATGTTGTAGGTAGTGCAGCAAGAAGACGCTCATGTGTCTTGTGCATCCAGGAGGACCAAGTCCTTGGTGTGTTGGTGGCAGAGAGGTGAGAATCGTGCCTCCTTCCTCTGCCCTCTCCCCCCAACCTCACACAACCGAAATGTGAGCAAGCTCTCACTCATCTGCTGAGTCTTCCATGCCCATCGCAAGTTCGTCCTCCATTTCTTCATGGCTCCTGCACCTTCCTCAACAATTTTTGCTGATACTATACGCCCTTGTTAATCCTTATCCCCCACCATAACTGCTGCCTAGGTGCCGCTTACCGTATGGACCTTGTAGATCTTATTATCCCTTCTGCATATGACTCCTCCTGTACTTCCTCACCTTCCTCTTGGACCAATACCTGACTCCGAATAATGCTTACAGTGTGCTCCATCATGTAGATGACCAGAATTGTCACGCTGAGAATGGCATTGCCAGTGCTAAACATCTTCGTCGACATTTGGAAACTGTGTAGAAGGGTGCATAGGTCCTTGATCTGACACCACTCCAGCAGCGTGATCTGCACCACCTCTGGATCAAGTTAGCCCAGGGTATACGTCATACCGTATTTCAGCAGGGCACTGCGGTGCTGCCACACACGCTGCAACATGTGCAGATTCCAATTCCTGCGTGTCGGAACATCGCATTTCCGGCGTTTAACCGCCAGACCCTAAGACTTCTGGAGCGATGAAAGTTGTTGAGCTGCTGGGTGCGAAGGATGAAAGTGAGCACATAGCAGCGTGCCCGCTGCACAAGGCCATGTAGGCCGGGATGGTATTTTAAAAATTGCTGGAGAATCAGATTCAACACGTGAGCCATACAAGGCCAGTGTGTCACATTGCCCTGATGAAGGGCCGCAGACAGGTTTGCATCATTGCCGCACACGGCTGTTAAGTCACCAACGTAGTCCACTCAATCAATTTGTACTCTGGTCCCAATGGGAAGACACCACACCCTTTTTTAGGCCCCTCCTGTCTGCAGACCACTGCCAGACAAAGCTATGAACCTCTTGTTACTGTTACCCCCAGTTCAGTTTTATGAGTTTGTGTGCTTGTTACCTGACTACGTTTCCTGCTTGCTGTTTATGTACCTCGTTGGCCGATCCGCACTTCACCTCTGCTTGTTTTCTGATTAAGTCCTGGCCATCCCATTCTGTTCCTCTTCCTCAATTAATGTTTTTGACCCTGCATGACTACTATTCTCTGGAACTGCAGCCTTCCACAGGTATTGATCAACTTGGGCCCTGTGTAATTCCAAATCACTGTATAGGGGTTAAAGGGTTTCAGGGTTCTGGGTGTCCAGCTTGGTGAGTGGCTTGCCTCTAGCCTATCCTTTACAGCCCATCTGAGTGTGTCGATCCAGGCAGGCGTTACACCGTGCCCTCTGCAGAAGGCCATGTAGGCAGGGATAGTGTTTTAAAAATTGCTGGACAACCAGGTTCAACACGTGAGCCATACAAGGCACGTGTGTCACATTGCCCTGAAGAAGGGTCGCAGACTGGTTTGCATCATTGTCGCACCCGACCTTCCCTGACTGCTGGTTGACTGTAGACAACCATTAATGAAACTCGGTCTCACTCTCCAGAGCTAACCGTCCACAATTCCTCAGCGGTGTCTCACATTTCCCCTACATTTCAAAGTAAACATTTGACCGCCTGATGGCCTTGAGCTCTGCTGCCAGCATAGTAAGGAGGTGTGTGGGATTCCTTGGGCGCAGTTACAAGGAAGGGTGGCCTGACCACACAGGGTTTGGGCCGAGGTGGAGGACCCACACGAGGTTGAGGAGGCAGAAGCAGTGGAGGAACTTGTACATACAGAGGAAGGATTGACACACAAGTCGTGGGGACGGCAAGACTTGTACAGCAAACCCTTCTCCATCCCTCACCATAGTTACCCAGTGCCCAGTCAGCAACATGTAACTCCCCTGTCCATGCTTACTGGTCCAAGTATCTGTGTTGAAATGCACCCTGTCACACACAGAGTTTCTCAAGGAATCGGTGAGGTTGTGTGAGACCTACTGTGGTAGCGCGGGCACGCCTTTCTTGGAGAAGGAGTGACGACTGGCCATCGGCTCTTGGGGCACTGCAATGGGCATAAGGTCTCGAAAATCCTCGGTCTCAAAAGGGTGTAAAGGCAGCCTATCTGTTGCCAACAAGTTGCAGATGATGAAACTCAACCTCTTAGGCATGTCATGCCCTTCGAAAATCATGTAAAACATAGAGAGGGGACTCCAACCACAGTCTCCCTCGTTGCCACTAATTGGGCCACACACACCCCACTTGACTGGCATCGGTTGACCCCCATTTTCAAGATGAAAAAGATGCTTTGCATGTAGCACTCTCAAAAATACGCGTGCCTTTCCCGTCCCCTGGTTGACCCAGGGGAAGAAAAGTCCTCTGAGAGCCATGACTTGTTCATCTTGGTTCTTTTAGAAACACAGCAAGGGGACTCCAACCACAGTCTCCCTCGTTGCCACTAATTGGGCCACACACACCCCACTTGACTGGCATCAGTTGACCCCCCCCTTTTGAAAAAGAAAAAGATGCTTTGCATGAAGCTCTCTCAAAAATACGCGTGCCTTTCCCATCCCCTGGCTGACCCAGGGGAAGAAAAGTCCTCTGAGAGCCATGACTTATTCATCTTGGTTCTTTTAGAAACACAGCGAGGGGACTCCAACCACAGTCTCCCTCGTTTCCACTAACTGGGCCACACACACCCCACTTGACTGGCATCGGTTGACCCCCATTTTCAAGATGAAAAAGATGCTTTGCATGTAGCACTCTCAAAAATACGCGTGCCTTTGCCGTCCCCTGGCTGACCCAGGGGAAGAAAAGTCCTCTGAGAGCCATGACTTGTTCATCTTGGTTCTTTTAGAAACACAGCAAGGGGACTCCAACCACAGTCTCCCTCGTTGCCACTAATTGAACCACACACACCCCACTTGACTGGCATCAGTTGACCCCCCCCTTTTGAAAAAGAAAAAGATGCTTTGCATGAAGCTCTCTCAAAAATACGCGTGCCTTTCCCATCCCCTGGCTGACCCAGGGGAAGAAAAGTCCTCTGAGAGCCATGACTTATTCATCTTGGTTCTTTTAGAAACACAGCGAGGGGACTCCAACCACAGTCTCCCTCGTTTCCACTAACTGGGCCACACACACCCCACTTGACTGGCATCGGTTGACCCCCATTTTCAAGATGAAAAAGATGCTTTGCATGTAGCACTCTCAAAAATACGCGTGCCTTTCCCGTCCCCTGGCTGACCCAGGGGAAGAAAAGTCCTCTGAGAGCCATGACTTGTTCATCTTGGTTCTTTTAGAAACACAGCGAGGGGACTCCAACCACAGTCTCCCTCGTTGCCACTAACTGGGCCACACACACCCCACTTGACTGGCATCAGTTGACCCCCATTTTCAAGATGAAAAAGATGCTTTGCATGAAGCACTCTCAAAAATACGCGTGCCTTTCCCGTCCCCTGGCTGACCCAGGGGAAGAAAAGTCCTCTGAGAGCCATGTCCACATTGTCAGTGGACAGACACGTGTGCTTATCTGCCAGCAGACCCCCAGCAGCACTGAAGACAGGTTCCGAGAGAACGCTGGCTGCAGGACACGACAAGATCCCCAAGGCGTACGTGGCGAGCTCAGGCAATTTATCCAGATTGGAAGCCTAAAATGAGCAGGGCTCAAGTTGCACAATAATGGAATCGATGTTTCCTTGCATATACTCATATATCTGTGTGTCCTCCTCTTTTTCCTTGTCCAGCTCTTTTGTTTTCGCATGAGTATATGTACTTGTCACTTTCCCATGTGTTTGTGTTGTGTTGTGAGTTGTTTATCACCTTTTGGACACCTTTGAGGGTGTTTTCTAGGTGTTTTTATGTGTTTGTGATTGCCTGCCATTGTTTCCTATGCAGTTCGAGTTCGGTTCGTCGAACGTTCGACGAACCGAACTCGAACGGGACCTCCGTTCGGCGAACCGCCTCGAGCCGAACCGGGACCGGTTCGCTCATCTCTAGTCTGCAGTGATGCCCAGAACCTTTGTGACTCAGATTCAGGCCGTGATGACCAAGTTTCTGAGCATAATGTTGACCCTTATTTACAAACTGTAACACCTGTTGGTAGAGACAATGAGGAACATACTGATGACGATGAGACGCAGATACCAGATTGGGATGACAACTTAAATATTCGATCAGGGTAGGAAGAGGCTCGGTGTGAGGGTGAGGGGAGTGCAAACACAACGCTTGATGAGGAAGTTCTAGATCCCACCTACTGTCAACCCACAGTCAGGCACTCGAGGAGGTCAACAGAGGCGGTGGAGGAGGATGCAACTGACGACGAAGTTACCTTGCGCCTTCCTGGACAGAGTCGGAGTACTGGTAGCACGTCTACAACTGCATCCTCAGCCACCACTCTGCCTCTGAGCACAAATCGTGGTGGCTCTGCAGCTTGCATGGCCTCTAAGCCTTGCCTAGCCTGGTCCTTTTTTGACCTTGCAAAGGATCGTTTAAATCATGTGATCTGTAAAATTTGTCGGGAATCTGTTAGTAGAGGCAAAAACCTCAGCAGTTTGACAACTTCTTCCATGAATCGTCACATGAATAAATATCATATGTCCCAGTGGGAAGCTCACCGTGCTGAAATGCGGCCTATCAGAGCGGACCATCCACCACCTGCCCCTTCCAGTGCATCCGCGCGCTCTTCATCTTCTAGGACTGTGGGGACAGCTGTCACACCTGGTTTTCCACGCACAACTTCCACCACTATAACCGCAACAGGCACTTTACTTGGTAGGTCGTCGGTTGGTTTGGAAGGGGAAACAAGTGCGTGTGTACAGCTCTCTCAGACATCGATAGCACCAACGTTGGATGAAGGCAACATCATGTCTCCGCCTGCATTTTCCTCACAAACCTGCATTTTTCCAGGGACACCCTACTCACCACCGTCTACACACAGCAGCCAGATCTCTGTCCCTCAGATGTGAACAAATAAAAGGCCATTTCCTGCGACCCATGACAAAGCTAAGAGGTTGACTTTATCCCTCTGTAAGCTCTTGGCTACCAAAATGCTGCCTTTCCGCCTGGTGGACACACAAGATTTTCGAGACCTTATGTCTGTCGCTGTGCCCCAGTACCAGATGCCCAGTCGCCACTACTTCTCTAACAAAGGTGTGCCTGCGCTACACCAGCATGTCGCAGACAACATCACCGCTTCCTTGAAAAACTCTGTGTGTGAACGGATGCATTTCACCACCGATACTTGGACCAGTAAGCATGGACAGGGACGTTACATGTCGCTGACTGAGCACTGGGTAACTATGGTGATAGATGGTGAACGGTCTGCTGCACAAGTCTTGCCTTCCCCATGACTTGTGTGTCAATCCTCTGTCTGTCCAAGTTCCTACACAGCTTCTGCCTCCTCAACCTCGTCTGGGTCCTCCACCTCCGCCCCAAGCCTGCCTGGTCAGGCCACCAGCGTAGTAACTGCGCAGAAGGAATCACGCACCCCTCCTTACTATGCTGGCAGCAGAGCGCAACGGCATCAGGCGGTCTTTAGCTTGAAATGTCTTGGAAATAAGAGTCACACAGCGGTTGAGTTGTGGGCAGCTCTGGAGACTGAGTTTGGTAAATGATTGTCTCCACTCAACCTGCAGCTTGGTAAGGCCGTGTGTGACAATGCTGCAAAACTGGGTGCGGCCCTTCGCCAGGGCAAGGTGACACATGTGCCTTGTATGGCTCACGTGTTGAACCTTGTTGTCCATCAATTTTTAACACACTATCCCGGCCTAGATGGCCTTCTGAACAGGGCACGAAAACTGTCTGCTCACTTCCGCCGTTCAACCACCGCAGCTGAGCGACTTGCATCGCTCCAGAAGTCTTTCGGCCTGCCGGTTCATTGCCTGAAATGCGATGTGCCGACACGCTGGAATTCGACTCTCCACATGTTACAGCGACTGTGGCAGCACCGCCGAGCCCTGGTGCAATTCGTCATGATGTATAGCCTGGTCCAACGAGATGCAGAGGTGGGGCAGATCACCCTGATGGAGTGGTTTCAGATCAAGGATCTATGCACCCTTCTGCACAGTTTTGACATGGCGACGAATATGTTTAGCGCTGACAATGCCATTATCAGCATGACAATTCCAGTCACTTACATGCTGGAGCACACGCTAAACTCTATTCCGAGTCAGGGGGTGGGACAACAGGAAGTGGATGAAGTACAGGAGGATTCATATGCACAAGGAACAACAACATCACCAAGGTCCAGACGTTCATCATCACCAAGGCGGTAGGCATGGGACCATGGGGGACAGGGATCAACAAGGGCGCATGGTAGCAGGCAAAATGTTGAGGAAGGTGCAGGAGAACATGAAGAAATGGAGGAAGAACTGTCTATGTGCATGGAAGACTCAGCGGATTAGGGAGACCTTGGTCAAATTTCAGTTGAAAGAGGTTGGGGGGAGATGTCAGAGGAAGAAAGAATGGTTAGCACCTCTATGCCACAAACACAGCAAGGACTTGGTCCGCATGGCTGCGCAAGACACATGAGCGCCTTCTTGCTGCACTACCTACAACATGACCCTCGTATTGTCAAAATTAGAAGTGATGATGACTACTGGCTTGCCACACTATTAGATCCCCGGTACAAGTCCAAATTTTGTGACATAATTCCAGCCATAGAAAGGGACGCACGAATGCAGGAGTATCAGCAAAAGCTGTTACTCGATCTTAGCTCGGCTTTTCCACCAAACAACTGTGGTGCACAGAGTGAATCTCTCAGGAGTAACTCCAAATGAACATCGATGCCATGACTTTGCAAATGGAGCCTTGCTCATTTTGGGCTTCAAATCTTGAAAAATGGCCTGAGCTTCCCTCTTACGCCTTGGAGATCTTGTCGTGTCCAGCTGCCAGCGTTGTCTCTGAACATGTCTTCAGTGCTGCTGGGTGTGTGCTGACATGGTATGGAGCTGGACGGCAGAAGGATTCGTGTGGACTACTCCATCACTAAGCGAGCACACACTCCAACTCCAGGCATCTACATGGGCAGACCCACCCATGGAGGAGGCAGTGGTGGGAGACGCCGAGATTACTCTGATCGAGGAAATGATCGAGGAAATGATCGAGGAAATGATCGAGGAAATGATCGAGGTTATGATAGATATGATGACTATGAGGACAAATACAGGCAACGATCGCCTTCACCATCACCTTACTACAATCGCTACAGATCCAGATCAAGATCCCGGTCATACAGCCCAAGGCATTACTGATACATTGTAAGATGGAGAATGTTCAGTGTCTGCAGCATCAAGTTAACCCTTCCCTTTTTATTTAAGAGTTTAATACAATTTCCAGGACGCCACATGACAGCACGGTAGGAGTTGCTCCTTTGACCTTTACAGGGACAGGAAACACAAGAGTTTAAAAGCCCCTCCCCATCCCCCTCTCCTCAGTGTTTTTCCTGTCCCTGTACAGGATGGACGCAAGTCTTACCGTCGGGATGTACGGGTTCCAGGCGGATCGGGGGGGTCTTGCTCTCTCGTTCCAGCCTGTCAAGCAGCCCCTGGCCGACACCTCTAAAGAAGAGGTCCCTCAGCCGGCCGGTGGAGCAGGAGTTCCCGGCAAAAGCCGCTTCCCTCAGGTGAGGGCTCTCGGCATCCCGCTGTCTGCCGCGGCCATGTGGCACTTCCGGGTGTGCGCGCGCCATGCGTTCCAGCCTGATACGCACGCTGACGCATGTGTGGTGCAAAGACTTCCGCATTTCCTGTTCGGAATATGGAGGCGCCCTGGAAGGCGGCGTGTGATCCGGGACGGAACACTGGAGGCGGGAACGGGCCCTGTCGTCACCCAAACAGGTATACAACCTTGGGAACAGGGAAATGTGCATTTTGTGTGTTTCTGTATAACGACCTACTCACTGCCTATTACAAGGATGAAGGTGACAGGTCAGATGCTAGCCCCCCTGACGAGTCCCAGGGTCACGTAAGTGCAGGTGCGTCAGGAATCTGACCTGTAGTGGTGTGGGTAGAGCCTGATTCAGTCTCCCCTTCCTTTTAGGATTCTTCCACGGCACGCACCGGCACTATCCCTAAAAAAGTTCAGAGGAAGTCGGCCAGAATAAAAAAGTGCGCAGTCTGTCATTCACATCTGTCAGAGTCCTGCACTAAAATTAGAAATTTAGCCTTGGAACTTTCTAAGTAGATTATGCTGCATGGTGAGGTTGCTGCCTCATGTTTTGCTGGGATCAGCAGACCTCATGTTTAAGCTCAGAATTTACCTGTTGATGGAACCTTATGTGGATCCTCCTGTTGTGGTTTAATAACACATTTGATTCCACTATTATCTCACCAGATCGGATTCTGTCTGATTTACTCCTTCTATAGGAGGGAAAATTGTGGATATAACACATTATCTCGCATTTGGAACTTGCCCTCCAGCTGAACCTCAGGGTGAGTTAATTGGTTCAGGTGTGACTAATTTGGCATTTAGGATACCACTCATGCAGTAGGTGTATCCTGAAGTTCACAGGTGAATTACACTCTTAGGGGTAACTCTGATCGGGCCTCACAACTCTGGCTTCGTGCCTCAGGGTTCTGGCCTCGTGATGACTCTGGCTCACGCCTCACTGCTCCGGCCTCCTGGCTCCGGCCTCTTGGCTCCAGCCTCGCGCCTAATGGCTCCTGGTCCCGGCCTCGCACCTCCTGGCTCCGGCCTCGCGCCTCCTGGCTCGTACCTCACAACTTGGGGCTTCGGCATCGCGCCTCATGGCTTTGGCCTCGGCCCACACGCCACACAGCTCTGACCACACGCTAGCTTGACACCTTGGGACTGTCAAGGCCTCACTGCTTGACGTCTCTGGTCTTACTGTTTCTCAGCCTTGCCATTCATGGCTTGGCTTCACTGGCTTTTGGGCCTCTGGGCTTGTGCCTTGGGCCTCTGGGCTTGGGCCTTGTGCCTCTAGGCTTGTGCCTCTGGGCTTGTGCCTTGTGCCTCTAGGCTTGTGCCTCTGGGCTTCTGCCTTGTGCCTCTAGGCTTGTGCCTCTGGGCTTGTGCCTTGTGTCTCTAGGCTTGTGCCTCTGAGCTTGTGCCTTGTGTCTCTAGGCTTGTGCCTCTGGGCTTGTGCCTTGTGTCTTGAGGCTTGTGCCTCTGGGCTTGTGCCTTGTGTCTCTAGGCTTGTGCCTCTGGGCTTGTGCCTTGTGTCTCTAGGCTTGTGCCTCTGGGCTTGTGCCTTGTGTCTCTAGGCTTGTGCCTCTGGGCTTGTCCCTTGTGTCTCTAGGCTTGTGCCTCTGGGCTTGTCCCTTGTGTCTCTAGGCTTGTGCCTCTGGGCTTGTCCCTTGTGTCTCTAGGCTTGTGCCTCTGGGCTTGTCCCTTGTGTCTCTAGGCTTGTGCCTCTGGGCTTGTGCCTTGTGTCTCTAGGCTTGTGCCTCTGGGCTTGTGCCTTGTGTCTCTAGGCTTGTGCCTCTGGGCTTGTGCCTTGTGTCTCTGGGCTTGTGCCTCTGGGCTTGTGCCTTGTGTCTCTGGGCTTGTGCCTCTGGGCTTGTGCCTTGTGCCTCTAGGCTTGTGCCTCTGGGCTTGTGCCTTGTGCCTCAAGGCTTGTACCTCTGGGCTTGTGCCTTGTGCCTCTGGGCTTGTGGCTTGTACCTCTGGGCTTGTGCCTTTTGCCTCTGGGCTTGTGCCTTGTGCCTCTGGGCTTGTGCCTTGTTCCTCTGGGATTGTGCCTTGTGCCTCCGGGTTTGCGCCTCCGGGCTTGCGCATTACGCTTCATGCTTCTGACCTTGCGCGTCTGGCATTGCGCCTTGTGCCTCTGGCCTTGCGCCTCTGGCATTGCGCCTTGTGCCTCTGGCCTTGCGCCTCTGGCATTGCGCCTTGTGCCTCTGGCCTTGCACCTCTGGCATTTGCGCCTTGTGCCTCTGGCCTTGCACCCCTGGCATTTGCGCCTTGTGCCTCTGGCCTTGCACCTCTGGCATTTGCGCCTTGTGCCTCTGGCCTTGCACCTCTGGCATTTGCGCCTTGTGCCTCTGGACTTGTGCCTCTGGCCTTGCGCCTCTGGCATTGCGCCACTGGCCTTGCGCCTCTGGCATTGCGCCTTGCGCCTCTGGCATTGCGCCTTGCGCCTCTGGCGTTGTGCCTTGCGCCTCTGGCGTTGTGCCTTGCGCCTCTGGCATTGTGCCTTGCGCCTCTGGGCTTGCGCCTTGCGCTTCATGTTTCCGGCCTTGCGTGTCTGGCATTGCGCCTTGTGCCTCTGGCATTATGCCTTGTGCCTCTGACATTGCGCCTCTGGCATTGTGCCTTGCGCCTCTGGCCTTGCGCCTCTGGCCTCTGGCCTTGCGCCTCTGGCCTTGTGCCTTGCGCCTCTGGCCTTGCGCCTCTGGCCTTGCGCCTCCGGGCTTGCGCCTTGCGCTTCATGTTCTGGCCTTGCGCGTCTGGCATTGGGCCTTGCGCCTCTGCGCCTTGGGCCTTATGCCTCTGTGCCTTTGGCCTTGCGCCTCTGGCCTTGCAGTGGCCTCGTCCCTTGTGCCTCAGGCTGCATACTTCGCATCTTGGGTCTCTAGCATCGGCTTTGGTTAGAGGGGCCTCATGCTTCTAGACCTGCACTTGGCTTAGCGTGATAGGCAGCCATGTTTGAGTTGGCCTAGTAATTCTCCTTATTATGGCTTCAGAACAGGAATCTGAGTTCAGCTACGGTCCTTCCTTTCTACTCAGTAGTATTCAGCGGTGCTTAGTTGCTTAGCTCTGGTCTTTCATTTGTAACTTATGATTAAAGAGAAATGTTTATCGAGTTCATCCTATGGTGGAAAGAACTGAATGTAGCCGATCATGGTAATAACCCCGTTTTACTGTGACGGGTCCTTTGATGGCAATTGGACTAGTTTTCTGGACCATTGTTCAACATACAGAATCTCGTAAATGACCTGTGAGGTTTTCCAACATCTTGTGGCAGGGAGCTCCATAGTCTCCCTCATGGGCTCACTGCTCTCACGAGATAAAATCCAGGGTCTCACCACTGTCAAATGTAATATCACTCTGTGATTATTAGAGGCCCTCACTCCTCTAGAAGATGTTCCCTGGTCACTATGGAAGGCCGTGTGGTATGTTTACGCTAGTGTCCGATATAGTGGTAATTACATGCTAATGGAGTATAGTCCATTTCTAGTTGGGTAGTCTGCCCCAGGTGGTAGCGGTTTCTTTACACCAGCTCAGGGCAACACTAGACTCCTGTATTAGCTGCCACGGATATGACAAACCACTTCTTTAAAATCCAATATATATACTGTATACAATGTATCTATGAGGTTTGGCCACCTACATTTTCTGGGACACTTTCATCACATCCAGATTCCATACCCCGCTGTCCTTGGCATCTGCATCTTGGGAACAATGCTTCTTTCAAGTGGTCGGATGATGTACTTGGCTTGCTAATATCGGAAGACGTGCCTTCCAGACTCCAACTCTTCATGTCTTTAGTTTTCATGACGGTCCTTCTCATTTTTCGAGATCCAGTAGTTTATGCATTGACATCTTGGGCTTCTGGAGTCAGATTGTGAACTCTGGTGGTACGGTGGGCTGGTCTGTGACCAGGGGTAGTCGTTTGAGCCTAGGACAGCTGATGACTGTGCTGCCCTGGTTTATTACGCACGGACGAGTTTATTCTTGATCTACGACGGTGGTCATTCTATCGGGCTGTGGTTTATTCATTCCTTGATAGGCTGTTAAGGACTTTAACATCTAATCTATAGTTGCGGTGTTAAGACTGTTCATTTATCCCATTTTTCGGGTATATCTCACTATATCTGGTCTCCGTAGTATAAGCTGTCTACCTCATTTATTCTCATTCCCAACATGAAGAGCACCTTCACTCTTTGGACGTCAGACGAGCGGTTCTGGCATATTTGGAGGCTACCCGGAGCTGGCGCATAGATTCTACCCTCTTTGTGCAATTTGCGGGAAAGAACCAAGGGAAGACGGTGTCTAAGACACCTCTGTCTCGGTGGGTTAGGTCCACTGTTTCAGCTACTTACCAGTCCGCGGGTCGGGACCCCCCAACTCGCATCAGGGCCCACTCCACCAGGACTCTGTCTTGGGCGGAGAGGGCGGGGGTTCCTTGGAACAGATTGTCGTACGGCAACGTGGTCGGGTCCCCACACGTTTTGTACGCATTGTGAACTGGGCCTTCTCAACGATCAGCACACGTTGTTCGGTAGGAGGGTTTTACAGGCTGTGGTCCCCCCCTCATATGGATTACTTTGGCATTCTCCTACCGTGCTGTCATGTGGCGTCCTGGAAAATAGGAATTACTACTTACCAGTAATGATGTTTCCAGGAGCCATCATGACAGCACTATTGTTTCCCTCCCTTCTTGTTATATTATGTGTCTATTGTTAGGTTCTGCATTACTAAGATGGTGTTATCTCCCTTCCTGGTGTGGTACTTGAAAAATCACTGAGGAGAGGGGGATGGGGGGGGGGCTTTTAAACTCTTGCGTTTCCTGTCCCTGTAAAGGTCAAAGGAGCAACTCCTACCGTGCTGTCATGATGGCTCCTGGAAACATCATTACCGGTAAGTAGTAATTCCTATTTTTTCGAGCGTGCGAGGTCTACAGTAAAGTGCGAGGTTACAGATAAGTGCTTCATAGTTTCAACACAATTTCATAGTTTTGATAACTGTAATTGTTTAATTTCATTAGGGAATTGTGTGTCTGTTTGTCATTCTGTGAAAAAGCAAAAAAAAAGTTGGTCTTGGGATTTAATTAGTAGTATTAGCCTCACCTGTTTCTAGAAGCTTCCAGCAGCTTCTGGTAGTCCTTGTGGAACTATATAAACCAGCCACAACAGCGAGGTTCTGAGCGTGCGAGGTGACAGATTAGTGCTTCATAGTTTCAACACAATTTCATAGTTTGACACAAGATCATAGTTTGAATTTATCCTTATACGTTTCCCATTGTTTTCTTTTCATTGTTTTTCAACTTTACTGTCTATCCCCATTTAATAGCAGCTCCATGGACAATGCAGCCAGGTGTGTATTTTGTCAGATGTATGCATGCCTTGAGCAACCGTTCGAGAGTGAATATGTCTGCACTCGATGCAAGCATGTTGCGTATTTGGAAGCCAAGGTAACTGATCTAAATAAGCAGCTTGCAACACTCAGGGGCATTGCAAACCTGGAGAGGAGTTTAGAGCTCACTGAGCTTTCTCTGGCTGGGGCCAGTGATATGGAGGAGGGTGGAGGTGGGGAAGATCAGGACCCAGAGGTAGGTAGCTGGGTAACAGTTAGAAGAAGAGGTAGGGGGAAAAGTGTCAGGGAGCCTAGTCCTGACCTGGCACAACCTAGTAAATATGCCTGTATGGCTGATATTAGGAATGAAGGGCCAGGACTAGGATCACTACAGAAGGATGTTTCTCCTAGCAACCAGGAGAACGAGTGCTGTAGGAAGGAGGTAAATAGGAGTGCAGCAAAGCCCAGACAGATGTTGGTGGTAGGGGACTCTATAATTAGGCAGACAGACAGGGTCATCTGTCGCCGAGACCGTGAATACCAAACAGTGTGTTGTCTACCGGGTGCTCGGGTTCGGCATATTGTGGATCGGATAGACAGATTGCTGGGTGGGGCTGGGGAAAACCCAGCGGTCATGGTGCACATTGGTACTAATGACAAAGTTAGAGGCAGGTGGAAGGTCCTTAAAAATGATTACAGGGATCTAGGAGAGAAGCTGAAGTCCAGGACCTCCAAGGTGGTGTTTTCAGAAATACTACCGGTGCCATGAGCGTCACTAGAAAGACAGCGGGAGCTTAGGGAGATAAATACGTGGCTTAGAAATTGGTGCAAGAAGGAAGAGTTCGGGTTCATGGAGAACTGGGCCGACTTCTCAGTCGGCTACAGGCTCTACGGTAGGGACGGGCTGCACCTCAATGGGGAGGGTGCAGCTGTTCTGGGGGAGAAAATGGTCAGACGGTTGGAGGAGCTTTTAAACTAGGATCTAGGGGGAGGGAGGGTAGTGGAGCAAAGAAGGGGATAGATAGAGCAGATACAGACAGTGATACGGTAGGGGTCAATGAAGGATTAGGGGGGATGGGACATGCAAAGAACGTAGGGAGGCTAGGAGTAATAAAGGTGTTAATAGTATTAAATGTCTACTGGCAAATGCAAGAAGTCTTGCAAACAAAATGAATGAATTGGAAACTCTTATGTCAACCATCGATTATGATGTGGTGGGCATTACGGAAACCTGGCTGGATGAAAGCCATGACTGGGTGACAAACATACAGGGTTATAGTACATTTAGGAGGGACAGGAAAGACAAAAAAGGTGTTGGGGTGTGTATATTTGTCAAATCTAACATAAAACCTGTGTTGAATGATGACATTGGGGGGATCTGCAACAATGTAGAGTCAGTATGGGTAAAAGTACATGGGGAGAGGAATAATGGAAACATGCTAATTGTAGTTTGCTATAAGCCTCCTAACATACCTGACCAAATAGAGGGTGAAATGCTGGAACAAACTGAAAAGGCAGCTAATAATAATAATCGGGTTCTTATTATGGGGGATTTCAACTATCCAGACATACAGTGGGACACAGAATCTTCTGGTTGTGCTAAAAGCTGTAAATTCTTATCTACTATTCAAGATAATTTCCTCACTCAGATGGTAGATGAACCGACGAGGGGAGATAATTTGCTAGATCTGGTCCTGTCAAATAGACCGGATACAATTTCAGATCTACAGGTCCGGGAGCACTTGGGCACCAGCGATCATAATATGGTAAGCTTCAAAGTAATATTCAACAGAACATTTCAAAGGGGAAATGCCAAAACATGGAATTTTAGGAAAGCTGATTTCAACAAATTAAGGGAAGAGCTTCAATGTGTAGATTGGGACAAAGTCATGGTAACTGGGAATACTGAACATAAATGGGGAAAGTTTAAGGATATACTGCTAGAGTCCTAGAGTCCACTATGGATAAATAAGACTGTACAAAGCATAATAAAACAAAAACAATGAGCGTTTAAAATCTTAAAGGCTTATAATACAGAAATAGCATTTCAGAAGTATAAAGATATCAATAGGAAATGTAAAAAAGAAATCAAACAAGCAAAACTAGCTACTGAAACAAAAATCGCCAATGACAATAAAATAAAATATAATAACAAGTTAGTTATAGAGGACAAACAAAAGACTGAGATATTAAATAGGCATTTCTCATCTGTGTTGACCGAGGAACTGACTGTACCAGGGATCAATCAACAAGT
Organism: Anomaloglossus baeobatrachus; assembly: GCF_048569485.1. Taxonomy (NCBI): domain Eukaryota; kingdom Metazoa; phylum Chordata; class Amphibia; order Anura; family Aromobatidae; genus Anomaloglossus; species Anomaloglossus baeobatrachus. The sequence continues at coordinate 327,268,547 of NC_134357.1, forward strand.
GAAAAATCAAACTTCACCACCCAATATAATTAATTTAACACAAGAAGTACGCCTATGTCTGAGTAAATTAAACATTGACAAATCCCCAGGGCCAGATGGCATTCATCCACGAATATTGAGGGAATTGAGCTCCGTAATCGACAGACCGCTGTATCTCATCTTTTTAGACTCATTTGTAACAGGGTTGGTGCCTCAGGATTGGAGGATTGCTCATGTGGTACCGATATTTAAGAAAGGTAAGAGGGTAGATCCTGTCAACTACCGTCCAGTAAGCCTGACATCAGTAGTATGCAAAGTTTTTGAGGGCATTTTAAGGGATGACATGCAAAAATGTCGCGGGCGGGGAGGGGATGCTCGCTCGCCGCTGCGATGCTCGGGTCCGGCTCTGCTGCGGTGGTCGGATCCGTGGGCTCGAGCGGCGCTCCTCGCCCGTGAGTGAAAGGGGGAGGTTGTTTGTTGGGGATTTGTGCTGTGTGACGTCACCCACGGTTATGGTGAGGTTGGAGGCACCACCGCTGCTCTGTGCGGGGATCCCGGGAGCGATGACGAGGGAGCAGCACAGATGTGTTTCTCCCCTCCGTGGGTAGGGGGAATTTGGATGGTCCCGGGGCCCGGTTGGTGTGACGGTGAGGGCTGGCGGGGCAGGTGCAGGGTCGCGGGGACTCACAGAACCAATGATAAAGTCCGAGTCCTTGGTGAAGTAGATGGCTGGATGGATGGCCTCCCAGAGACGGCTGCAGCGGTCACTCCCGGTCGATTAGCGGTGACGGTCTCTCCCTGCACCTGTGTTGTTGTGTCGGTACCGATGATTCCCACCGGTATCCCGCTCCCTAGCGATGATTTGGCTAAGGGAGCCCTCGGTTGCCCGCAGACTCTGGCCCTGGGAACTCTAACGTTTGCGGTCGTTGTATTTCCCTCACGGTTGGGCGGTCGCCTTCTAACGGGTCTTTGTTGCTGAGAAACCCCGGGGGTTCCTGTCACTAACGGATTTAACCTTTTCACGGCGACTCCTAGCCTGGTTGGGGTCCGTAGGCCCTGCCGTATAGTGTTGGCTTCTTTCCACTCCCCGGTCGGTACCGGCGGGCCACCGCCCGACCCCGGTCCTACGGTTCGCTTCAATCGGCCCCTCCTGCAGACGGTCACCACCGTCCGCCGACCTTGCTGTGGTGTCCGGGTCACACTTCCCGGGCACGGTCACTCTGTGGCTCCTCTACCACTTCACTCCTCTTCAAACTCCTGAACTAAACTAAACTGACTGTTTTCCCGCCTCCAACACTGTGAACTCCTCGGTGGGTGGGGCCAACCGCCTGGCTCCACCCCACCTGGTGTGGACATCAGCTACTGGAGGAGCACCATTGGAGAATGGAGAATGGAGAATGGAGAACCATTAAGAGCCAGAACTCTTAATGGTTGGTAGGGGGTCATATACTTATTTCTCTCTGCAAAATGCAAATACAGTTATATAATTTATACAATGCAATTTTCTGGATTTTATTTTTGATATTCTATCTATCTCTGTTAAAATTAACCTACCCTTAAAATTATAGACTGTTCATGTCTTTGTCAGTGGGCAAACTTACAAAATCAGCAAGGGATCAAATAATTATTTCCTTCACTGTATATGAGGGACAGTACAAAGATCTTTTTAATGATCAATTTACACCTAGACCTGCAACAGGGACAAAGAAGCATCCTCTGTGTCTAGAGGAAAGACGGTTTAATCATAATCACAGACGCAGGTTCTTTACTGTAAGAGCAGTGAGACTATGGAACTCATTGTCACTTGTTATAATGGTTGATTCACCACTAGAAGTCAAGAAAGGCCTGAATGCCTTACTTGAAATATACAATATTATGGGTTCTGGGATGAGGCGATGATCAAGGGAGCAAGTCTGCTTGCTATATGTGAAGACAGGTAGGAATTTTTTCACTGTTATGGTACTATTAATGTCTGCCCCAGGGAGTTTTTGCCTTTCTCTGGATCAACCTTTCAGTCTATAGGTTAAACTTCATGGACATAAGTCTACCTTCAACCTTGAAAGTATGAAACATACTGGGCTGCATGCTGCAGTTTTGATAAAATCACTGTTTTCTCTGTGACAACTCTACCAGTTCTCTGAATTCGGATCTCTGTATGCACAATAAATAACTGCTGAACCATCATGTGGCCGAAAGTTATCTCCCCAACTCCTCCATACACAGGAATGCTCATTCTGCTGCTTATCTCACTGAGCTCAAAAAACATCAGACATGCCAAATCCTTATCTCTCCCTACATCATGTGTCGGGGAGAGTGGAGAGGCTCCCGTATACATTTGACTGTTGGCCAAGCTCGCTAATATCGGTGAACATTAGTGTACTTTATATGGAGGATTTAAGTCCTGTTCTTGTGCCTGGATTTTTATGGAATTATGGGGAGGTCTGATACCAGGGAATGTCATTCCCTTCTTCATATGGTTTTCCCTATATCTTTCTGTCAGTCCAGGTGTCGACAGAGCCCCAACCAGGCTTAGACTGGGTTCACAAGTTCTGTAATGATCCGTTTGTAACGAATATGACGGATGTCTAATAACGGACCTTTAACAAACTGATCACTTTTTAAACCGCTCCATTCATTGACCCATTATCATTATAATCAATTGATCTATCATTTTATAGAGATAGCTAGGTAGAGATATAGAATAGAAAGAAAGAAATGATAGAACAGGTAGAATACATAAATAGAATACATAGATAGATAGAGAGATAGCTAAATGGCTTGTACAGCTGTTTAGCAGAATTTAAAATTAATTTTAGATTAAAAAATGATGTGAGTCCCCTCCCAGTTTTCATTGGGGGACCTCACGTCATTCATATATCTTAAATATTTTTTAAATTATTCTAAATAGCTGTACAAGCTATATATCTCTATATATCTATCTATTAATTTATTTATCTATTCTTTCTGTCTATTCCTAGCCTATCCTAAACTATCTAGCATTTATTGACAATGGATCCATTCAAGCAGAATTGGAGTCTATGAGCAACGGATCAATTCAAGCAAAATGGTAGTCTATGGGCAACGGGTTTGTTAACTGCTAGGTGAATATATGCTTTACTAATGGATCCTTTGCCTATAGACTCCCATTATGAGTTAGTTTAATAAATTTTAAAAATCCGCATGCGGTCTCTCTTATTTTGATACACAGCCAAGATAAGCACATGTGTTGTGAATGTCAGTTATGCTTTGAATGCTGGGAACTAAAATGGGGAGACAAAAGGGCGCAATAGGGTCTTACCCGATATAACAAGTGGTGATAGGGAAGGAACAGTAACACTCACCTAGTGGGGTTGTGCCAGTCACAACTCCTTCAAAAGCATGTGAGTGTCCGCGTGGTTCAAGCGGCGGCCCCGTAAGCACAATATAAATGTAATGGTAGACAGAGGAAAAATGGGTATATGCCGCGCTTAAAAACCACTGAGTTGGAAGTAATATAATATTTCTCTTTTATTCACAGCATTCCTACGCGTTTCAGAGACAAAAGACCGTCTCCTTCTTCAGGGAAAAAAGAAATCATACAGACAATCAAAAGCTGGTATCTTATAAAGGATCCATACTGCCATGGTGACAGCTATGACGTCAATCGCCCCTCAGGATTGCAGGGTGATGACTCAACAACACGTGGAGACAATAGACACATGGAGGGAAAAAAAAGGGGGAGAGAAAAAAAATTATATATATATATGTATATATAAAATTTCCATATCATTACTCATTCATGGTTTAAAATAAAAATTGTAAAAAAATTGGATTTTTTGTGGTTATTTCCTGTGTAAGGAAAAATATATATTTGGGAGCTTGAAAAAAATGAGAAAAAGGAAGGTGCGAACCTATGGGTCATATACTAGAGAGAAGGAGGGGTGAAAGCCCAACCATTGTTCTAAAGCAACAGACAATCTAAATTGACCACGGGCTGATGTGTGATTAGAAGGGAAATAAAGCCGTGATTAGTGAAATGATTCAGATTTATAGTAAAAAGATAATAGAACCTGTTTTATACTATTTGGACTTGGTCATTTAATGGTTAACAGGATTAGAGAATGTGAAAATTTCACAGTAAAACAGTTCCTATAAAAATGTGTTCCCGTGACTAAGAGAAAAGGGAAAAGATTATCTCCGAACTGATGGGGTCATTACCCGACCATTGTTCAAAAACAGCAGACAAACCAATTTGACTGCGGGCCGACATGTGGTTAGAAGGGCAATAAAACCTTGATTAGTGAAATGATCCAAATTTATATCTAAAAGAAACCTATTGTGTGCTATTTGAACTTGGTCATTTATTGGTTGAAAGGAATAGTGAAATGTGGAGATTTTCAGTAGGATAGTGTTAAAAATGTGTGTCCGTAACTAGAAAAAGAGGATGATTATATCCACAGTGATGGAATAGTTTCAATTGTCCGGGTGAATGAAGTTCAACTAAAAATGAGAAAGAACGCATGCGTGAGGGAATGGAGCGGGTGCTGGACTATCAGGGTGAAAAGAGTTCAAACCGTGGGAAAAAACCTTAGTGCGCAGTCGCATGAAGCAAAACTGGCTCAGCAAAGGTAACCTTGGGTCAGAACTAGGAAGATAACGCTTACTGTGGTATAGAGTAGTGGGGAGAAGACAAGCAAGAACTGTCCAACAAAGGAAGGGCTACGATTCAGGGAGTGATCCGATGAAGCGCCACTGATATCGACAATAGATGGGAAAAAAGGGGATGACAATAAATATTTGACTGGGAAATAGACAAAGGGAAAGATATGAATTAAAACATGATTTAAAAAAACATTCATGGTTAAAAAGGGAAACTTGCAAATTAGTTTTGCAAGCAACCTATGGGCCAGTTGTAATAATATGGAGATTTAAATCAAATGGATCCAAAATATTAAAAGAAGATGAAATACGTTTTTTAGGAATGCAAATGTACATACATACATAAAAACACATATAAAATGTCCTCATACTTATAAAAATGCACAATAAAAACTTCTGGTTAAAATATGATAAAAGCATAAAATTATATTGGTCTTATCATACATGGGTTCGTCAGGAAAGCATTGTAGTCACTAGAGCAAAAGATTGAATACATGAAATAATGTGAAAGCAAAATTTATAATGATCTTGTCATATATGGATTCATCAAGAGCATATAATAGTCACTGGGGACTGACTTATGGGAACCTGACATTAAAATGAAATGAAAGGATCTGAAGATAAATATGTACAAAGATGGAAAAAATATCAATGATTTGACAAGGTTGGAGCCTAATAAAAAAGATCTGATACCTCATTTAGGCCAAAAGGTTTTAAAGTGTTTAGTTTGTGTATCCAAAATGACTCTTTCCTACTTAAGGCTTCAGTCCTATTGTGCTCAATAGGGTCAGTTTGTTCAATGGGGGTGATCTTGAACTCTAATCTTTTCTCATGTACAAGAGTACAGTGTTTTGAGAGCCCATGCAGGAGAAAACCAGTTTTAATATTATGGCGATGCGAGTTCAGCCTATTATGGAGAGCCTGGCTCGTTCTGCCCACATATTGTTTGCCGCATATACAATCAACCAAATAGACGACAAAATCAGACTGGCATGTTAGGTGTTTTCTGATCTTGAAAGATTCATTACTATTTGATGAACAGAATGTGGTTCTACCATGATAGATGCTCTTGCAACATAGACAGTTTTTTGATCCACATCTGAAGACACCCGTTTTAGTTACAAGTGTATTTTTAAAAAATCTGTTTCTTAGTTTGCTAGGTGCTACAATGTTTTTGATGGTGGGGGCCCGCCTGAAAGTAATACCCGGGGTAAGGGGTAAAATAGGAGTGAGGATGGGATCACTTTTCAAAATGTCCCAATGTTTGGATAAAATATGTTTGATAGCCATATTGTCACTACTATAGGTAGTGATGAGATTCAAACCAAAATCTCGACCCTCATTTACGTCTCCATTAATATTTTTGTTTTTATTTTTATTTCTATCATTGGCGTTCAGATTCCAGTCCCCTCCTCCTTTGCATTCTGAAAGGACCGAACCCCTACGTGTTTTGACAAGGTCAACCTGTTTGAGTTTGGAGGATTCCTTATAAGCCTTCTGTATCAGGGGCTTAGGGTACCCTTTATCCTCAAACCTTTGTCTCAAAACCTTTACTTGTTCATTAAAATCAGTGTCCTGGGTGCAATTTCTCCTGATCCTCTTATATTGATTGAGCGGAATATTCTTTAACCATTTATTATAGTGCTCACTGTTATAGTGAATATAACTGTTGGCATCTACTTTTTTGAAATGGGTTTTGGTAAGGATTTTGTGCTCTTAATGGAAAATGACTAGATCCAGAAATTGTATACTGTCAGCACATACTGAGGAAGTGAATTTCAAACCCCAGTTATTACCGTTCAGGTCGTCAAGGAAAGATTGGACATCTGAGCAATTGCTATCCCAAATGATGAACAGATCATCTATGAATCTCTTATAAAATACTACGCCCTCTTTGTATTTGCTGTTTTGGATATAAATCATCTCAAAGATTCCCATAAAGAGGTTGGCATATGAACATGCAGCCTTAGACCCCATCGCTGTCCCGAGTCGCTGATGGTATAGTATATTATCAAAGATGAAATAATTATTACAGAGAATGAAATTCATACTTTCCAATATAAAGTCTCTTTGAATTGGTGGAATTTGGCTGTCATTTTCCAGAAATAGGGAAATACAAAAAAGACCTAAATGGTGTTGTATGTTGGAGTACAATGAAGCTACATCAATGGTTACAAAAAGGAAGGTGTCTTTCCATACAATTCCACTCACATTTTCTATGAGATGGGCAGAATCTCTAATGTGACTGTCCAGTTTAAACACATATGGCTGTAACAGTAAGTCTATATAATTGGCTAAATTCGAGGTCAATCCCTGCTATGATTGGTCTGCCGGGGGGGTTACACACATCTTTATGGATTTTTGGCAGGTGATAAAAAAACGCCATTACTGGCTTTTTTACCTGCAAAAATCTTTTCTCAGCAGGGTTTAAAATGCTTTTTTCTGAAGCCTTCTGGATGAGAATTTTATATTCAGAAATGGCTTTATTGTATTCCATTTGTTTGGCAGTCTCATAATAAATAGGATCTGACAGAATCCTGTGCGCCTCTTTGAGATAGTCCGTTCTATTTTGTATTACAATCCCCCCCCCCTTTGTCGGCTGCTCTAATGACTATATTACAGTTATTCTTTAGGGTTGTCAAGGCCTCCCTTTCGGGGTATGTTAAATTATATTTGGATTTCCTCTTTTGACCAATGGCTTTTTTGAGGTCTTCCAGGACTAAATCACAATAAGTTTTCAAGAAATGCCCCTTGCTTTGCGTGGGGTAAAATTTGGACTTGGGCTTCACTGCAACATGGCAGTAAAGGCTTGCTTCAGGAGGGGTGATGGTGGGATTATCCCTTTTTAGAAGAAAGTGTCTTTTTAACGTGAGTTTCCTGATATAATTTTGCACATCCAGGAAAATGTCAAAATCCTTTGATCTGTATGAAGGGCAGAATGACAGACCCTTGTTTAGAACTCTTGACTCTCCCTCACTGAGCACATAGTCGGAGAGGTTAAAAATATTATTTTTGTTTTTTGCATTATTATTGATATTGGTGTTTATTTGTCCGGGTTTCTGGGGTATTTCCTGAGGTAAGATGTCAGTAGTACTATCTCTAGCTGTAGCGCCTAGACAATCCTTTTCTCTCTTTTGTTTAAACTTGAGTCCTGCTCTTGTTCCTCTACGGTGTTTTTTCTCTTTTTCATTTTTTTCATTCCGTTGAAGACCATCTAAAGGAGGAATTGCATTATAGCCTAGACGCCAGATTTCTATCCTTATATATGGAGGATAAACTATGCCCTAAAGGACTACAAATCCAACGAGTCTCACCGTTTCCACAGGATCTGGACTTCACAGAGAGATGGGACAAACTTTTCAGCCATTGTATGCAAGGTATGTTATTATGCTTACATGATAAGAGAACTAATATTGCTACAGCCTTTATGGCTAAAATTGCAGAATTATATGAGGATCTCACTTTGTTTGCGTTACACCCTGAGTATAAGAACTTGAACTCAGGGATTAACACCCGGCTCCTACAACTGGAGCAAGAAACGATCATTAGAAAATCCAAGAAATTACAGAGAGACAGGTATGAGAGACATCAGGCTAATTCCACCGCACCTGTTGAAAAACCCCCTCCCTCATTGAGAAACAATAGTTTCAGGAGGCATAGCTCTACAAATAATAATAATTTCACTAGAAAGAGCTTTGTGAATAGCAGATTTCACAGGACCGATAGAAAGAGCTCCAACACCAATACTAATAGCAGTGGGAATATAATAACTCGACAAGATGGGATAAATGAAACAGGTATATCTCTAATTAAGACACAAAAAATCCCAGACCATATAGATAAATTAGCAGAAGAAGTATTCTTACAGGATGACCCCAGTAGACAGAATATAGATGTGGAGATTTCCCTTCCCTCGACATCTGATAATCTATCCAATCCTGCTAAAATAGCACTCACTCCACTGGATCCTGATGGGACACGAGCTCACTTAGCTAAAATCAGGCTGCAGATTGACAGAATCAGAAAGGAAAGAGCCCTCTTGGATCTAAATGATCCCTCTATATATAATAACAGAGGTCAGGATGAGGATTTTATAGACCTTTTAAATCTAACTGTCCATGAAGACTCGACTCCCTCCTCACAGAATCCCACCATGATGTCAAATATCAATATGGGCACAGAAAAGTTTGTCCTGGATAATACGAAAAGGGCTTCACCACTTGTCCCTTTTTTGCCATCAGCCAGACCTTTGAAACCCAATCTAATTACGGATTTTTTAGTCCCAAAATCATCTACAAAAAAGAGAAAAAACACCGTAGAGGAACAAGAGCAGGACTCAAGTTTAAACAAAAGAGAGAAAAGGATTGTCTAGGCGCTACAGCTAGAGATAGTACTACTGACATCTTACCTCAGGAAATACCCCAGAAACCCGGACAAATGAACACCAATATCAATAATAATTCAAATAACAAAAATAAAATTTTTAACCTCTCCGACTATGTGCTCAGTGAGGGAGAGTCAAGAGTTCTAAACAAGGGTCTGTCATTCTGCCCTTCTTACAGATCAAAGGATTTTGACTAGTGATGAGCGAGCATGCTTGTCACTACTCGGTACTCGCACGAGTATCACTGTACTCGGGCTGCTCGGCGGGGACCGAGTAATCTCGCGATACTCGTGCTTTACTCGTGGTCTTCATTTCTGCATGTTGGCGCTCTTTTGAGAGCCAGCCCTCATGCAGGGATTGGCTGGCAGACCACTGCAATGCCACAGCCCTGTTAGTTGTGGAATTGCAGTGATTGGCCGGCCTGCACAGCGTCACCGAGCCTTTATATCGGCCGGCGCGCTGTGCTCTGCTCACAGCTATTCTGACAGTGAGTGTAGGGAGAGTGTCGCTGATTCAGGGAAAGCTTTGCGGCCCTTTATAGCTTTTTCAGTTGCAGGGCTGCAAACAGTGTGACCAAAAGTCCTTCTCAGGACTATTCTAGTTGTATACAGGCAGGCAGGGTATAGCCAGGTCGGAGTACAGTAGCAGAGTCCTTCTCAGGACTATTGTTGCTATATACAGGCAGGGTATAGCCAGGTCTGAATACAGGCTAGTGACCAAAAGAGTCCTTGTCAGGACTATTGTAGCAGTATACAGGCAGGCAGGCAGGCAGGGTAGTGGTGACCGTATACCAGCCTTCATATCTGGGGCTGGTGTACACAGTGTAAAACAGTCCAGATAGTGTCTGACTTGTCTGTACTGTAATTGTCGCTCCCCAAAAAAACCTGTTAGTAGGTTATTATTGCGTCCGTGCTTGGTTTTTAAAACCGCACGTGTGTGCCTGTTGGTGGCAGCGTACAGGTGCACTGGTGTGCGTTTACCAAACTATTATATAACGCACAAGTGTAGTGTATAATACACGTCAGTCAGCAGTGGCTGATAGTGTCAGAGTTCTTAATTTTTGCTCCTAAAACCTGTGTTAGGTTATTATTGCGTCCGTGCTTGGTTTTTAAAACCGCACGTGTGTGCCTGTTGGTGGCAGCGTACAGGTGCACTGGTGTGCGTTTACCAAACTATTATATAACGCACAAGTGTAGTGTATAATACACGTCAGTCAGCAGTGGCTGATAGTGTCAGAGTTCTTAATTTTTGCTCCTAAAACCTGTGTTAGGTTATTATTGCGTCCGTGCTTGGTTTTTAAAACCGCACGTGTGTGCCTGTTGGTGGCAGCGTACAGGTGCACTGGTGTGCGTTTACCAAACTATTATATAACGCACAAGTGTAGTGTATAATACACGTCAGTCAGCAGTGGCTGATAGTGTCAGAGTTCTTAATTTTTGCTCCTAAAACCTGTGTTAGGTTATTATTGCGTCCGTGCTTGGTTTTTAAAACCGCACGTGTGTGCCTGTTGGTGGCAGCGTACAGGTGCACTGGTGTGCGTTTACCAAACTATTATATAACGCACAAGTGTAGTGTATAATACACGTCAGTCAGCAGTGGCTGATAGTGTCAGAGTTCTTAATTTTTGCTCCTAAAACCTGTGTTAGGTTATTATTGCGTCCGTGCTTGGTTTTTAAAACCGCACGTGTGTGCCTGTTGGTGGCAGCGTACAGGTGCACTGGTGTGCGTTTACCAAACTATTATATAACGCACAAGTGTAGTGTATAATACACGTCAGTCAGCAGTGGCTGATAGTGTCAGAGTTCTTAATTTTTGCTCCTAAAACCTGTGTTAGGTTATTATTGCGTCCGTGCTTGGTTTTTAAAACCGCACGTGTGTGCCTGTTGGTGGCAGCGTACAGGTGCACTGGTGTGCGTTTACCAAACTATTATATAACGCACAAGTGTAGTGTATAATACACGTCAGTCAGCAGTGGCTGATAGTGTCAGAGTTCTTAATTTTTGCTCCTAAAACCTGTGTTAGGTTATTATTGCGTCCGTGCTTGGTTTTTAAAACCGCACGTGTGTGCCTGTTGGTGGCAGCGTACAGGTGCACTGGTGTGCGTTTACCAAACTATTATATAACGCACAAGTGTAGTGTATAATACACGTCAGTCAGCAGTGGCTGATAGTGTCAGAGTTCTTAATTTTTGCTCCTAAAACCTGTGTTAGGTTATTATTGCGTCCGTGCTTGGTTTTTAAAACCGCACGTGTGTGCCTGTTGGTGGCAGCGTACAGGTGCACTGGTGTGCGTTTACCAAACTATTATATAACGCACAAGTGTAGTGTATAATACACGTCAGTCAGCAGTGGCTGATAGTGTCAGAGTTCTTAATTTTTGCTCCTAAAACCTGTGTTAGGTTATTATTGCGTCCGTGCTTGGTTTTTAAAACCGCACGTGTGTGCCTGTTGGTGGCAGCGTACAGGTGCACTGGTGTGCGTTTACCAAACTATTATATAACGCACAAGTGTAGTGTATAATACACGTCAGTCAGCAGTGGCTGATAGTGTCAGAGTTCTTAATTTTTGCTCCTAAAACCTGTGTTAGGTTATTATTGCGTCCGTGCTTGGTTTTTAAAACCGCACGTGTGTGCCTGTTGGTGGCAGCGTACAGGTGCACTGGTGTGCGTTTACCAAACTATTATATAACGCACAAGTGTAGTGTATAATACACGTCAGTCAGCAGTGGCTGATAGTGTCAGAGTTCTTAATTTTTGCTCCTAAAACCTGTGTTAGGTTATTATTGCGTCCGTGCTTGGTTTTTAAAACCGCACGTGTGTGCCTGTTGGTGGCAGCGTACAGGTGCACTGGTGTGCGTTTACCAAACTATTATATAACGCACAAGTGTAGTGTATAATACACGTCAGTCAGCAGTGGCTGATAGTGTCAGAGTTCTTAATTTTTGCTCCTAAAACCTGTGTTAGGTTATTATTGCGTCCGTGCTTGGTTTTTAAAACCGCACGTGTGTGCCTGTTGGTGGCAGCGTACAGGTGCACTGGTGTGCAATTTCCAGAAACTTTGATATAACGCACAAGTAGTGAATATACACGTCAGCAGTGCACAGCATTGCAAAATGCGCAAGGGCATTGGCAAGGAACAAGGAAGTGGACGTGATGGTGGTGCAGGCAGAGGCCGAGGTCGTGGGCAAGCTCTAATTTCGCCACAACAAAGGGCCACATCTAGTCGCTCGCACGTCCTGTCCCAAATTCTTGGGGACCGCAGCAGTACACCGCTCTTGAACCAAGACCAGTGTCAACAGGTTGTTAGTTGGATAGCGGATAATGCTTCCAGTCAGATTGGCACCACCACAAACACTCTGTCTTCCACACGGTCAAGTGTCAGTAGCCGTGATACTGCACCGCACATTTCTGAACCTGATCCTCCTTCCTACCACCAGGCTGAGTACACGTCCTCCTCGGACATTAATGATCCCACACTTGGACACTCGGAAGAGCTGTTCACGTTTCCATTCACACATTCTGGCCTCTCGCCAGCTCATATTGAAGTGGGTCATGAGGAGATCGTCTGTACAGATAGCCAAATATTTGAGCAGCCACGTTCTCACGAAGTTGGCAACGTGTCTCAACAAGTGGTGGACGATGATGAGACACAATTGTCAGCAAGTCAGGAGGAGGAGCAGGGTGCGGAAGAGGAAGACGACGTGGTGGATGATCCAGTAACTGACCCAACCTGGCAGGAGGATATGCAGAGCGAGGACAGCAGTGCACAGGGGGAGGGAGGCGTAGCATCACAACAGGCAGTAAGAAGCAGGGTGGTGGTCCCAGGCAGAAGTCAGGCAACCGTTCCCCGTAACAACACGACGACACAAGGTGCCTGTACAAATGTTAGGTCTTCACGAGTCTGGCAGTTTTTTAAGTTGGATCCAGATGATTCAAAAAAGGCCATTTGCAACACCTGCCGTGCCAGCATCAGCAGGGGTACCAAAACTAGCAGCCTGACCACCACCAGCATGATCAGGCACATGTCAGCCAAGCACCCGACTTTGTGGGAAGTACAACAGAGTCGAGGAGCAGTGCTTGCTGATGTCACTGCTACGTCTTCGCTGGTTGTGCATGCGAGCCAATCCTCTGTCCATGCTGCCTGCGAACAAGCCTCCTCCACTCCTGCACCTGCAGTTGCCTACGCAGAAAGAACACCATCATCAAGCACGTCCTTGTCCCAGCGCAGCGTTCAGTTATCCATTCAGCAAACCTTTGAACGCAGGCGCAAATACACTGCCAACACCCCACATGCCACAGTTCTAAATGCTAACATTTCGCGACTGCTTGCGCTGGAAATGTTGCCTTTTAGGCTGGTGGAGACAGAAGCATTCCGTGACCTGATGGCGGCAGCTGTCCCACGTTACTCGGTCCCCAGCCGCCACTATTTCTCCCGGTGTGCCGTCCCCGCGTTGCATAACCACGTGTCACAAAACATCACACGTGCCCTGAACAACGCTGTTTCACCCAAAGTCCACCTAACCACAGACACGTGGACAAGTGCTTGTGGGCAAGGCCGCTACATCTCGTTGACGGCACACTGGGTTAATATTGTGGAAGCTGGGACCCAGTCTGAGCGAGGGACGGAACACGTCCTTCCCACACCAAGGTTTGCAGGCCCTACCTCAGTCAGTGTTTCACCCACACTCTACAGCTCCGGAATGTCATGCTCTTCAGCCTCCTCCTCCTCCTGCGCATCCTCATCCACTGTGCCCTCCACACCAGTCACAAGCTGGAAGCACTGCAGCACTGCCTCGGCGAAGCGGCAACAGGCTGTGCTGAAGCTAATCTGCATAGGTGACAAACCCCACAATGCAGAAGAGCTGTGGACAGCTCTGAAACAGCAGGCAGATCACTGGCTCACACCTCTGAACCTAAAGCCAGGAAAGGTCGTTTGTGACAATGGCCGGAACCTGGTGGCGGCTTTGAGGCGAGGCCAGCTGACACATGTTCCATGCGTGGCCCATGTGCTCAACCTCGTGGTTCAGCGGTTTATAAAGTCATACCCAGAGCTGTCTGATCTGCTGGTAAAAGTTCGCCGCCTGTCTGCACATTTTCGAAAGTCACCTACTGCTTCAGCCGGCCTTGCCGGCTTTCAGCGCCGTTTGCATCTTCCGGCTCACAGACTGGTGTGTGATGTCCCCACGCGTTGGAATTCAACTCTGCACATGTTGGTCAGGATATGTGAGCAGAAGAGGGCAGTTGTTGAGTACCTGCATCACCTAAGCCGTCGGGAAATGGGTCAAACTCCACACATAACACCTGAGGAGTGGAGATGGATGTCAGACCTATGTACCATCCTCCAAAACTTTGAGGACTCCACCAAGATGGTGAGTGGTGATGACGCCATTATTAGCGTCACCATACCGCTACTCTGCCTTCTAAAACGGTCCCTTTTGAAAAACAAACATGATGCATTGCAGGCGGAGCGCGATGAGTTGCAGCAAGAAACAGTAGTGGGTGTGGGTGATAACACACAGCCCAGCCTCGTCTCATCACAACGTGCAGTGGAGGACTATGACGAGGAGGAGGATGAAGACATGGAGCAACTCTCCGGCCAAATTGAGGATATGACATGCACACCAGTCATATCCTCGATTCAGCGTGGCTGGCCAGAGGACAGGGTAGATGAGGAGGAGGAGGAGGAGGAGGAGGAGGAGGACAGCATGTTCAGTCATCTTGTTGGTCAGGCTACTGAAGTCCTGGCTGTTAAGAGTCTGGCGCACATGGCTGACTTTATGGTAAGCTGCCTGTCTCGTGACCCTCGCGTTAAGAACATCTTGGCCGACAATCATTACTGGTTGGTAACACTGTTAGACCCACGCTACAAGGAGAACTTTTTGTCTCTTATTCCCGTGGATGAGAGGTCAACCAAAATGCAGCAGTTTCGGAAGGCCATACTCACGGAAGTAGGCAAAGCATTCCCCTCACAAAACGCTAGCGGCATAGGTCAGGAATCAGTGGACAACCGAGGCGTACAGCCGAGAGAGGCACAAGTCCAATCCGCCAGAGGTAGGGGAACAGTCTTTAAGATGTGGGACAGTTTTCTCAGCCCCTCACGTACCACAGCCCCTGAGGTGCGGGGTAGTGCCACAAGAAATCCTAAGTTTGCCCAGATGCTGAAGGAGTACCTTGCAGATCGAACAACTGTACTCCGACATTCCTCTGTGCCTTACAATTATTGGGTATCCAAGCTGGACACGTGGCATGAATTGGCTCTCTACGCCTTGGAAGTCCTGGCCTGCCCTGCTGCTAGCGTTTTGTCAGAGCGTGTTTTTAGTGCCGCAGGTGGAATCATTACAGATAAACGCACCCGCCTGTCAACTGAAAATGCTGACAGGCTGACTCTGATAAAGATGAACAAGGGTTGGATTGGGCCAGACTTCACCACACCACCAGCAAATGAGAGCGGAATTTAAAGTTTGCCATGTACCTCCACTCACCCATGGGTACACTTCTCGACTTTGGATAATCGCTGGACTGCTCCTCCTTCTCCTCATGCGCCATCATGATGACCGTTACAATAGTTAGGTCTTTGTTTCAGGTATACCCCCAGTGGTAAATTTTTTCGCCCATTCTTTGCAGAATGGACATTACAACGACAGGAGACCCGCTCCTTTGCAATGGGAACAATGTTTTGAGGCCCTCATGCACGTCTCTACCCAGGGACAACGTGGAGCCTCCCAATTTTTGGCTGCCCTGCCTAAGGGCTATACTGAAATACACCCACTTCCTTAAAATGGACACTTAATGTTTTGAGGCCCTCATGCACGTCTCTACCCAGGGACAATGTGGAGCCTCCCAATTTTTGGCTGCCCTGGCAAAGGGCTATACTGAAATAGACCCACTTCCTTACAATGGGCACTTCAGGTTTAAAGGCCATCATGCACGTCTCTACCCAGGGACAATGTGGAGCCTCCCAATTTTTGGCTGCCCTGCCTAAGGGCTATACTATAATACACCCACTTCCTGACAATGGACACTTAATGTTTTGAGGCCCTCATGCACGTCTCTACCCAGGGACAATGTGGAGCCTCCCAATTTTTGGCTGCCCTGGCAAAGGGCTATACTGAAATAGACCCACTTCCTTACAATGGGCACTTCAGGTTTAAAGGCCATCATGCACGTCTCTACCCAGGGACAATGTGGAGCCTCCCAATTTTTGGCTGCCCTGCCTAAGGGCTATACTATAATACACCCACTTCCTGACAATGGACACTTAATGTTTTGAGGCCCTCATGCACGTCTCTACCCAGGGACAATGTGGAGCCTCCCAATTTTTGGCTGCCCTGGCAAAGGGCTATACTGAAATAGACCCACTTCCTTACAATGGGCACTTCAGGTTTAAAGGCCATCATGCACGTCTCTACCCAGGGACAATGTGGAGCCTCCCAATTTTTGGCTGCCCTGCCTAAGGGCTATACTATAATACACCCACTTCCTGACAATGGACACTTAATGTTTTGAGGCCCTCATGCACGTCTCTACCCAGGGACAATGTGGAGCCTCCCAATTTTTGGCTGCCCTGGCAAAGGGCTATACTGAAATAGACCCACTTCCTTACAATGGGCACTTCAGGTTTAAAGGCCATCATGCACGTCTCTACCCAGGGACAATGTGGAGCCTCCCAATTTTTGGCTGCCCTGCCTAAGGGCTATACTATAATACACCCACTTCCTGACAATGGACACTTAATGTTTTGAGGCCCTCATGCACGTCTCTACCCAGGGACAATGTGGAGCCTCCCAATTTTTGGCTGCCCTGGCAAAGGGCTATACTGAAATAGACCCACTTCCTTACAATGGGCACTTCAGGTTTAAAGGCCATCATGCACGTCTCTACCCAGGGACAATGTGGAGCCTCCCAATTTTTGGCTGCCCTGCCTAAGGGCTATACTATAATACACCCACTTCCTGACAATGGACACTTAATGTTTTGAGGCCCTCATGCACGTCTCTACCCAGGGACAATGTGGAGCCTCCCAATTTTTGGCTGCCCTGGCAAAGGGCTATACTGAAATAGACCCACTTCCTTACAATGGGCACTTCAGGTTTAAAGGCCATCATGCACGTCTCTACCCAGGGACAATGTGGAGCCTCCCAATTTTTGGCTGCCCTGCCTAAGGGCTATACTATAATACACCCACTTCCTGACAATGGACACTTAATGTTTTGAGGCCCTCATGCACGTCTCTACCCAGGGACAATGTGGAGCCTCCCAATTTTTGGCTGCCCTGGCAAAGGGCTATACTGAAATAGACCCACTTCCTTACAATGGGCACTTCAGGTTTAAAGGCCATCATGCACGTCTCTACCCAGGGACAATGTGGAGCCTCCCAATTTTTGGCTGCCCTGCCTAAGGGCTATACTATAATACACCCACTTCCTGACAATGGACACTTAATGTTTTGAGGCCCTCATGCACGTCTCTACCCAGGGACAATGTGGAGCCTCCCAATTTTTGGCTGCCCTGGCAAAGGGCTATACTGAAATAGACCCACTTCCTTACAATGGGCACTTCAGGTTTAAAGGCCATCATGCACGTCTCTACCCAGGGACAATGTGGAGCCTCCCAATTTTTGGCTGCCCTGCCTAAGGGCTATACTATAATACACCCACTTCCTGACAATGGACACTTAATGTTTTGAGGCCCTCATGCACGTCTCTACCCAGGGACAATGTGGAGCCTCCCAATTTTTGGCTGCCCTGGCAAAGGGCTATACTGAAATAGACCCACTTCCTTACAATGGGCACTTCAGGTTTAAAGGCCATCATGCACGTCTCTACCCAGGGACAATGTGGAGCCTCCCAATTTTTGGCTGCCCTGCCTAAGGGCTATACTATAATACACCCACTTCCTGACAATGGACACTTAATGTTTTGAGGCCCTCATGCACGTCTCTACCCAGGGACAATGTGGAGCCTCCCAATTTTTGGCTGCCCTGGCAAAGGGCTATACTGAAATAGACCCACTTCCTTACAATGGGCACTTCAGGTTTAAAGGCCATCATGCACGTCTCTACCCAGGGACAATGTGGAGCCTCCCAATTTTTGGCTGCCCTGCCTAAGGGCTATACTATAATACACCCACTTCCTGACAATGGACACTTAATGTTTTGAGGCCCTCATGCACGTCTGTATGCAGGGGCATTGGTGAACCTCACAATTTAGGACTGCCCTGGCAAAGGAAAATACTACAAAGACTCACTTCCTCAAAATGGGCACATTAGACTCAAGAGGCCTTCATGTACGTCTCTTCTCAGGGACATCGGAGTGCCACACAATGTTTTCACGTAAAATCTTTCATGTATTGATCTCAAAAAGTAACATACACCAGATCTATCTCACTATTGGGTATGTGCCCTTAACATTTCCGCCATGAAAAATCATTTTGGGGTCATTTTGGAAGGTTTTCTGGTGAGTCCGTAAAAATGGCGTAAAACGCGGACAAAATTGTTCACAGCTGTGACTTTTGAGTGATAAATGCTTCAAGGGGTCTTCCCCATGCTGTTGCCATGTCATTTGAGCACTCTTCTGAGACTTTTGTGACATTTTTAGGGTTTCTCCATGCTGCCGGGAGGTCATTTCACAAAAATACTCGGGTCTCCCATAGGATAACATTGGGCTCGTTGCTCGGGCCGAGTACACGAGTATCTTGGGAGGCTCGGCCCGAGCTTCGAGCACCCGAGCTTTTTAGTACTCGCTCATCACTAATTTTGACATTTTCCTGGATGTGCAAAATTATATCAGGAAACTCACGTTAAAAAGACACTTTCTTCTAAAAAGGGATAATCCCACCATCACCCCTCCTGAAGCAAGCCTTTACTGCCATGTTGCAGTGAAGCCCAAGTCCAAATTTTACCCCACGCAAAGCAAGGGGCATTTCTTGAAAACTTATTGTGATTTAGTCCTGGAAGACCTCAAAAAAGCCATTGGTCAAAATAGGAAATCCAAATATAATTTAACATACCCCTAAAGGGAGGCCTTGACAACCCTAAAGAATAACTGTAATATAGTCATTAGAGCAGCCGACAAAGGGGGGGGGATTGTAATACAAAATAGAACGGACTATCTCAAAGAGGCGCACAGGATTCTGTCAGATCCTATTTATTATGAGACTGCCAAACAAATGGAATACAATAAAGCCATTTCTGAATATAAAATTCTCATCCAGAAGGCTTCAGAAAAAAGCATTTAACCCCTTCAGCCCCAAGCCTATTTTGACCCTAAAGACCAGGCCATTTTTTGCAATTCTGACCAGTGTCACTTTATGAGGTTATAACTCTGGAACGCTTCAGCGGATCCCGGTGATTCTAAGATTGTTTTTTCGTGACATATTGGGCTTCATGTTAGTGGTAAATTTAGGCCGATATTTTTTGCATTTCTTTGTGAAAAAAACGGAAATGTCGCGAAAATTTTGAAAATTTTGTAATTTTCAAACTTTGAATTTTTATGGTCTAAAACCAACGAGACATATGACACAAAATAATTAATAAATAACATTTCCCACATGTCTATTTTACATCAGAACAATTTTGGGAAAAAAAAAAAAATTTAAGGAAGTTATAGGGGTTCAAAGTTTATGAGCAATTTCTCATTTTTACAACAAAATTTACAAAGCCACTTTTTTTAGGGACCACATCACATTTGAAGCAATTTTGAAAGGTCTACATGACACAGAACACCCAAAAGTGACACCATTCCAAAAATGGCACCCCTCAGGCTACTCAAAACCACATTCAAGAAGGTTATTAACCCTTCAGGTGCTTCACAGTAACTAAAGCAATGTGGAAGGAAAAAATGAACATTTTACTTTTTGCAACAAAAATGTTAATTTAGCCTCAAATATTGCATATTCACAAGGGTAGCAGGATTAAATGAACCCCCAAAATTTGTTGGGCAATTTCTACTGAACACGCAGATACCTCATATGTGGCGAAAAACCACTGTTTGGGCGCACGGCAGGACTCGGAAGGGAAGGAGCGCCATTTGACTTTTTTGAACAGAAAATTAGCTGGAATCGTTAGCCGCACCATGTTGCGTTTGGAGAGCCCCTGAGGTGCCGAAACAGTGGAGCTCCCCCACATGTGACCCCATTTTGGAAACTAGACCCCTCATGGAATTTATCTAGATGTTTATTGAGCACTTTGAGCCTCTGGGGGCTTCACAAAAGTTAATATAGTTGAGCAGTGAAAATAATTTTTTTTTTTTTTACCACAAAATTGTTACTTCAACCAGGTAGCTTTTTTTTCACAAGGGAATCAGGAAAAATTGCACCATAAAATGTATTGTGCAATTTCTCCTGAGTACGCAGATACCTCATATGTGGTGGAACTCAAATGTTTGGGCACACAGCAGGGCTCGGAAGGCAAGGAGCATCATTTGACGTTTCAAACGCAAAATTGTCTGGGATAATTAGCGTATTCCATGTTGCATTTGGAGACCCCCTGAGGTGCCGAAACAGTGGAGCTCCCCCACATGTGACCCCATTTTGGAAACTAGACCCCTCATGGAATTTATCTAGATGTTTATTGAGCACTTTGAGCCTCTGGGGGCTTCACAAAAGTTAATAGAGTTGAGCCGTGAAAATAAAAAAAAACTTTTTTACCACAAAATTGTTACTTTAACTAGGTAGCTTTTTTTTTCACAAGGGTATCAGGAAAAATTGCACCATAAAATGTATTGTGCAATTTATCCTGAGTACGCAGATACCTCATATGTGGTGGAACTCAAATGTTTGGGCGCACAGCAGGGCTCGGAAGGCAAGGAGCGTCATTTGACGTTTCAAACGCAAAATTGTCTGGGATAATTAGCGTATTCCATGCTGTTTGGAGACCCCCTGAGGTGCCGAAACAGTGGAGCTCCCCCACATGTGACCCCATTTTGGAAACTAGACCCCCATGGCATAGAAAAAAAAAAACAGCGGAAGATGGGGGGGGGCGGCAGATGGGGCGGCAGCAGATGGGGGGGCAGCGGCATATAAAGGGAGCATCTGTGATTGTGAGACGGCGGCTGGGATAGGGTGGGGGAGGATGGGAGAGGGCGCAGTGGATGCAGGAGCGGCAGAGGATGGGGTGAGGGAGCGGGTGGGGGGGATGGGTGGGAAGGGGAGTGGGAGGTGAGATTGGGGATAGTTACCCTACAGGATGGATCTAGGCAGCTGGATCACAGGAGATGAAGGAGGCAGCAGATCGGGGAGGGTGAGAGGTGGGGGAGGGAGCGCAGCGCAGATCACGGAGGAGACAGGTGAGCAGAGCACAGATCACGGAGGAGACAGGTGAGCAGAGCACAGATCACGGGGGTGAGAGGTGAGGGAGAGCGGACAGCAGATCACGGGGGTGACAGGTGAGGGAGAACAGATCACGGGGGTGACAGGTGAGGGAGCACAGATCACGGGGGTGACAGGTGAGGGAGCGCACATCACGGGGGTGACAGGTGAGGGAGCACAGATCACGGGGGTGACAGGTGAGGGAGCACAGATCACGGGGGTGAGAGGTGAGAGAGCGCAGATCACGGGGGAGACAGGTGAGCAGAGCGCAGATCACAGGGGTGAGAGGTGGAGGGAGAGTGGACAGCAGATCACGGGGGGTGACAGGGGAGGGAGCACAGATCACGGGGGTGACAGGGGAGGGAGCGCAGATCACGGGGGTGACAGGGGAGGGAGCGCACATCACGGCGGTGACAGGGGAGGGAGCGCACATCACGGCGGTGACAGGGGAGGGAGCGCACATCACGGCGGTGACATGGGAGGGAGCGCACATCACGGCGGTGACAGGGGAGGGAGCGCACATCACGGCGGTGACAGGGGAGGGAGCGCACATCACGGCGGTGACAGGGGAGGGAGTGCACATCACGGCGGTGACAGGGGAGGGAGCGCACATCACGGCGGTGACAGGAGAGGGAGCGCACATCACGGCGGTGACAGGGGAGGGAGCGCACATCACGGCGGTGACAGGGGAGGGAGCGCACATCACGGCGGTGACAGGGGAGGGAGCGCACATCACGGCGGTGACAGAGGAGGGAGCGCACATCACGGCGGTGACAGGGGAGGGAGCGCACATCACGGCGGTGACAGGGGAGGGAGCGCACATCACGGCGTTGACAGGGGAGGGAGCGCACATCACGGCGTTGACAGGGGAGGGGGCGGGTAGCTGACCACGGGGGTGAGAGGTGGGGGGAGCGTGCAGCACATCACGGAGGGGAGGGGGCGAGCAGCACATCACGGAGGGGAGGGGGCGAGCAGCACATCACGGAGGGGAGGGGGCGAGCAGCACATCACGGAGGGGAGGGGGCGGCCACCGATCACGAGGGGGAGGGGCCGGGCAGCAGATCGGAGGGAGCGGTGGCACTATGACAGATGGAGGAGGACAGGGTGCACAATCCCTGTCCTCCTCCATCTGTCATAGTGCCACCGCTCCCTCCGATCTGCTGCACGGAGGTGAGGGGCCGGGCAGCAGATTGGGGGGAGCGGTGGCACTGTGGCAGATGGAGGGCGGCGGCGGCGGCAGCGAATCGGGAGGTGTGGGGGTGAGGGTGCGGGCAGGAGATCGGGGAGACAGCTGGCAGATCGCGGAGGGCAGCGGCGGCGGATCGGGACGCTTTTCGTACAGTGCAATGGCAGCGCGGCAACTTCCGGGTCCCATGCTCCGGTCTCATAACAGCATGGGACCGGAGCTTGTCGCCCTGCCATTGCACTGTGTACACTCACTGTGCTCAGCGTGCTGCAGGGACAAGGGAAGCTGATGGGGGCGGTCACCGGCAACAGCTCCACTGTGATTGGAGAAATCGGTCACAAGGCCGATCTCTCCAATCAGAGCATTGGAGCTGGGGGAGGATGATCCAGTGACGTCACCCAGCTCCAGCCAATGGCCAGTGCTACAGCTGCACTGGCCAGGGCTGGATTTCAATGTTTCAGTCATTTTAAATGGCTGGAACATTACAGTGGCTGTGATTGGTTGAGCGGCGTTCGTCAGCCAATCACAGCCTCCGTAGGTCCGAGGAGGAGGCACCACCCCTCCTAAGGTCAGGAACAGGTCCCCTCCTCCCCGAATCTGCGGTTTTTGTTAACATATTGCAGTCACCGGAGGCTCCGGTGCCGCGATTCCGCCATGACGGAAAGATCCGTCCTTGGTCGTTAAGGCCCAGGGCACAAGGACGGATCTTTCCGTCCATGGTCGTGAAGGGGTTAAACCCTGCTGAGAAAAGATTTTTGCAGGTAAAAAACCCAGTAATGGCGTTTTTTTATCACCTGCCAAAAATCCATAAAGATGTGTGTAACCCCCCCGGCAGACCAATCATAGCAGGGATTGACTCCTTGACCTCGAATTTAGCCAATTATATAGACTTACTGTTACAGCCATATGTGTTTAAACTGGACAGTCACATTAGAGATTCTGCCCATCTCATAGAAAATGTGAGTGGAATTGAATTCCTTTTTGTAACCATTGATGTAGCTTCATTGTACTCCAACATACAACACCATTTAGGTCTTTTTTGTATTTCCCTATTTCTGGAAAATGACAGCCAAATTCCACCAATTCAAAGAGACTTTATATTGGAAAGTATGAATTTCATTCTCTGTAATAATTATTTCATCTTTGATAATATACTATACCATCAGCGACTCGGGACAGCGATGGGGTCTAAGGCTGCATGTTCATATGCCAACCTCTTTATGGGAATCTTTGAGATGATTTATATCCAAAACAGCAAATACAAAGAGGGCGTAGTATTTTATAAGAGATTCATAGATGATCTGTTCATCATTTGGGATAGCAATTGCTCAGATGTCCAATCTTTCCTTGACGACCTGAATGGTAATAACTGGGGTTTGAAATTCACTTCCTCAGTATGTGCTGACAGTATACAATTTCTGGATCTAGTCATTTTCCATTAAGAGCACAAAATCCTTACCAAAACCCATTTCAAAAAAGTAGATGCCAACAGTTATATTCACTATAACAGTGAGCACTATAATAAATGGTTAAAGAATATTCCACTCAATCAATATAAGAGGATCAGGAGAAATTGCACCCAGGACACTGATTTTAATGAACAAGTAGAGGTTTTGAGACAAAGGTTTGAGGATAAAGGGTACCCTAAGCCCCTGATACAGAAGGCTTATAAGGAATCCTCCAAACTCAAACAGGTTGACCTTGTCAAAACACGTAGGGGTTCGGTCCTTTCAGAATGCAAAGGAGGAGGGGACTGGAATCTGAACGCCAATGATAGAAATAAAAATAAAAACAAAAATATTAATGGAGACGTAAATGAGGGTCGAGATTTTGGTTTGAATCTCATCACTACCTATAGTAGTGACAATATGGCTATCAAACATATTTTATCCAAACATTGGGACATTTTGAAAAGTGATCCCATCCTCACTCCTATTTTACCCCTTACCCCGGGTATTACTTTCAGGCGGGCCCCCACCATCAAAAACATTGTAGCACCTAGCAAACTAAGAAACAGATTTTTTAAAAATACACTTGTAACTAAAACGGGTGTCTTCAGATGTGGATCAAAAAACTGTCTATGTTGCAAGAGCATCTATCATGGTAGAACCACATTCTGTTCATCAAATAGTAATGAATCTTTCAAGATCAGAAAACACCTAACATGCCAGTCTGATTTTGTCGTCTATTTGGTTGATTGTATATGCGGCAAACAATATGTGGGCAGAACGAGCCAGGCTCTCCATAATAGGCTGAACTCGCATCGCCATAATATTAAAACTGGTTTTCTCCTGCATGGGCTCTCAAAACACTGTACTCTTGTACATGAGAAAAGATTAGAGTTCAAGATCACCCCCATTGAACAAATTGACCCTATTGAGCACAATAGGACTGAAGCCTTAAGTAGGAAAGAGTCATTTTGGATACACAAACTAAACACTTTAAAACCTTTTGGCCTAAATGAGGTATCAGATCTTTTTTATTAGGCTCCAACCTTGTCAAATCATTGATATTTTTTCCATCTTTGTACATATTTATCTTCAGATCCTTTCATTTCATTTTAATGTCAGGTTCCCATAAGTCAGTCCCCAGTGACTATTATATGCTCTTGATGAATCCATATATGACAAGATCATTATAAATTTTGCTTTCACATTATTTCATGTATTCAATCTTTTGCTCTAGTGACTACAATGCTTTCCTGACGAACCCATGTAGGATAAGACCAATATAATTTTATGCTTTTATCATATTTTAACCAGAAGTTTTTATTGTGCATTTTTATAAGTATGAGGACATTTTATATGTGTTTTTATGTATGTATGTACATTTGCATTCCTAAAAAACGTATTTCATCTTCTTTTAATATTTTGGATCCATTTGATTTAAATCTCCATATTATTACAACTGGCCCATAGGTTGCTTGCAAAACTAATTTGCAAGTTTCCCTTTTTAACCATGAATGTTTTTTTAAATCATGTTTTAATTCATATCTTTCCCTTTGTCTATTTCCCAGTCAAATATTTATTGTCATCCCCTTTTTTCCCATCTATTGTCGATATCAGTGGCGCTTCATCGGATCACTCCCTGAATCGTAGCCCTTCCTTTGTTGGACAGTTCTTGCTTGTCTTCTCCCCACTACTCTATACCACAGTAAGCGTTATCTTCCTAGTTCTGACCCAAGGTTACCTTTGCTGAGCCAGTTTTGCTTCATGCGACTGCGCACTAAGGTTTTTTCCCACGGTTTGAACTCTTTTCACCCTGATAGTCCAGCACCCGCTCCATTCCCTCACGCATGCGTTCTTTCTCATTTTTAGTTGAACTTCATTCACCCGGACAATTGAAACTATTCCATCACTGTGGATATAATCATCCTCTTTTTCTAGTTACGGACACACATTTTTAACACTATCCTACTGAAAATCTCCACATTTCACTATTCCTTTCAACCAATAAATGACCAAGTTCAAATAGCACACAATAGGTTTCTTTTAGCTATAAATTTGGATCATTTCACTAATCAAGGTTTTATTGCCCTTCTAACCACATATCGGCCCGCAGTCAAATTGGTTTGTCTGCTGTTTTTGAACAATGGTCGGGTAATGACCCCATCAGTTCGGAGATAATCTTTTCCCTTTTCTCTTACTCACGGGAACACATTTTTATAGGAACTGTTTTACTGTGAAATTTTCACATTCTCTAATCCTGTTAACCATTAAATGACCAAGTCCAAATAGTATAAAACAGGTTCTATTATCTTTTTACTATAAATCTGAATCATTTCACTAATCACGGCTTTATTTCCCTTCTAATCACACATCAGCCCGTGGTCAATTTAGATTGTCTGTTGCTTTAGAACAATGGTTGGGCTTTCACCCCTCCTTCTCTCTAGTATATGACCCATAGGTTCGCACCTTCCTTTTTCTCATTTTTTTCAAGCTCCCAAATATATTTTTTCCTTACACAAGAAATAACCACAAAAAATCCAATTTTTTTACAATTTTTATTTTAAACCATGAATGAGTAATGATATGGAAATTTTATATATACATATATATATATAATTTTTTTTCTCTCCCCCTTTTTTTCCCTCCATGTGTCTATTGTCTCCACGTGTTGTTGAGTCATCACCCTGCAATCCTGAGGGGCGATTGACGTCATAGCTGTCAACGTGGCAGTATGGATCCTTTATAAGATACCAGCTTTTGATTGTCTGTATGATTTCTTTTTTCCCTGAAGAAGGAGACGGTCTTTTGTCTCTGAAACGCGTAGGAATGCTGTGAATAAAAGAGAAATATTATATTACTTCCAACTCAGTGGTTTTTAAGCGCGGCATATACCCGTTTTTCCTCTGTCTACCATTACATTTGAATGCTGGGAGGCTCCCTCTGGTGGCTATGAATGGTTTGGACTTAGACCAGGTGTGTTGAGCAATGGGCGTTTCCATTGCTATCTCTCTGCTTATTTAAATCCTCGTCTGATAGCAGGCTATGCCGGATGTCAGTTGTTCTTTGCTCACCAGCCTGCTTGATTCTGCTCCACATCCACATCTACCCCAGATAAGTGCTTTGCTCTCTATTTATTGTTTGGTTCTTTTGCTCTTATCTGAGTTTGTCATTTGCTGTGGTTGTTTTCAGTTTATTTTGCATGCAGGGATTTTCCCTCTCAGTTTCTTAGCTGGGAATCTCCCTGCCGTTTTGTTTGGAGCATAGCTCCTTTAAGTCCATGTGTTTGTGGCTTTTTGAATTTGTTATGATTCTTGTTTTCTGTTCATTGGTATGACAATAGCGCCTGGAATAGGACGGAGTTCAGATTGTGCGATCTGAGGGCCTTTTTGTACTATCAGGAATTTGGAATTTTGCAGGGTTTTTCTCTGGCCACCATCAGTCCCTTTCCTGTCCTTTCCTATGTTAGTCAGTGGAGGCCTCACCTTTTGCTAATCCTATCATCTATCTGTGTATTGTGTTTTTCCTATATCACCGCAGTCTTTGAATGTGGGGGGCTTGCTATTCTTATCTATTTTCTGAGGTAGAGAGTTATTCATCTTTCCTTCCTTTAGGATAGTTAGTTCTCCGGCTGGGTTCGCGGTGAACAGGATGTTAGTTCACCCCTCGGCTACTTCTAGTGTTGATGGTTAGTAAGGGGATGGCGGCCAGATTAGTTGCCAATGCTCTTGTCACTTTTTACTAATGATTTGTGGTGGTCTTTCATGGTTCCGGATCAGTGTTGATTTACTGGTCCTGAAGAAGAGGTCATAGACCTTGAAACGCGTAGACCCATGGAATAAAAGATTGTTTTATTTATCAACATCTCCTTTGCATTACTGGCGGATTGCGCGGGTGAAAACCCCTTTTCCTCTCCACCTTTGATGGTTCCGGATCATAACACACATGGCTGGGGGCTGTAGCCTGTATCCATATGCTTTATCTTTGCTGGGTATCATAATATGGGGGCATGCTATGGCAATTTTTTATTTATTTTTACAGCAATAGAGATGCGCCCTTCTTTGATTGAAAGCAATGAGATAGGCTGTCACACAGGTTGTGCAAGCAATCAGACATGGGGACTGCTGGTGAGTGGAGGAAGCAGTGCATATGTATGAAGTTAATGATTGGTGCCCGATAGTAGTGTTAGAGCTGTGCGGGAGTCTTGGTAAGTATAACGTACCTGTTCCAATCCCTCGATCCCTACTACCACCATTTTTAAGCTCCTGATTCGGGTCCCCATAGATTTGTATGGGGACTGCATCTGATAAAATATCTGGGATCAATTCCAGGTCCGAACCGAGTTTTTATTTTTTAAACCTAGTTGGACCCACCGATGCCAGGTATCTGTGAGTTCGCCCATCAGTAGAACCAACTCATCAACACTACAGTCCCTTCCTCTGGGTTGATCTTATTTTGCCTTCTGCTGTGGAGCTAATAATTGAAGTGGTTGTCCACTAACCTGAGCCAGTTACTGGTTTTGCTATAAATGTTTAAGAATCACTTTCTTGGAAGTTTTATGTTGTTTTCATACCTTTCTGCATTTCTGCTTCACTTCCTGTGTCCTGGCACCACCTCTTGCCCATCCGGTGAGCGTCACAGGCTGCTCCTGCCATCAGGTATCTCTCGGCATATTACCATTCCTATCTGCCTGCACTGTCACTTTATTATTCACTGCCTACTTCTTGTACCTATCTTGATCAGTGTTGTACTTCCTACTGTAAATTTCTCTACCTTATTACTCATTGAGCACTGATCCTTATATTCTACTAT
The DNA here is from genome assembly GCF_048569485.1 of Anomaloglossus baeobatrachus. Lineage (NCBI taxonomy): Eukaryota > Metazoa > Chordata > Amphibia > Anura > Aromobatidae > Anomaloglossus > Anomaloglossus baeobatrachus. Next base: position 327,297,295 of record NC_134357.1, read on the forward strand.
TATTGTAATGCATTCATTACGGCTGTGACTGCTTCACAACAGGCAGGATTTTACACTATTACTAATCCACTAGCATATTCCATTAAACTAATACCTCTTTGCTGAGCATGTATTGTTTTTACACTGTTGTATACCATCTTACTGTTATAACATGTTTTGTGAGCCCCTCACAACCCATTAGTGTAATATGCCACCTTTCTCTGCTGTAAGTTCACCATGTACTCTCCTTTTATCTACTTTTTCTAATAACAATTTTTTATCTAGATTTATACATGATTTCATGTCATTTTTTAAGTCGCTCGCCCCCTCATAAGAAAGTGGGTAGAAAACTTTGGGGTTTACTTTTTGTTTCTGCCTCTTGCAAATGTGAGAAATGTGGGGCTGAAGCAACATTTTTGTGAAAAAATTAATATTTTCAATATGGCAACCTAATGTTATAAAATTCTGTGAAGTACCCTTGAGTTCAAAACGCTCACTATACCCCTGGATAAAGTCTTGAGGTGTTTAGATTCCAAAATGGGGTCACTTGGGGGGGTCTTCTGCTGTTTAATTACATCAGGGGCCCTACAAATATGACATGGTTCACCCAATCTATTTCAGCCAAATGTGTCTCCAAAAATTCAAACTTTGCTCTTTCTCTTCCGAGCCTGGCCATGTAAACAAATAACACCTTCTGACCATGTGAGGGGTGTTACCACGCTCAGAAGAAAGTGGGTGACAAATTCTGTTGACCGCTATCCTATGTAAAAGTGAATACATTGGGGCTAATGTAACATTTTAGAGTAAAAATTATTATTTTTTAATTTTTCATTGTACTTTACATTAATTCCTGTGTAGTACCTGAAGGGTTAACAAATTTCCTGACATCAGTTATGAAGTATTTGAGGGGTGCGGTTCTTAAATGGTATCACTTTTTGGGAGTTTCCATTATGTAGGCCCTTTAAATAAATTCCATTTAAATCTGAATAGGTCCCTAAAGAAACAAATTATGTACATTTCTTGAAAAAATGAGAAATTGCTGCTAAAATGTTAACCCTTCTAACATCCTAACAAAATAAAATGACGTTTAAAAAATGATGCAGATGTAAAGTAGACATATGGGAAATATAATGTGTTAGTTTGTATGGCATGACAAACTGATTTAAGGATATGCAAATTTAAAGTTTGTAAATTGCAAAATTGTCTAAATTGTAACCAATTCTATTATTTTCACAAAAACACAAAAATATTGACCTAATTTTTCCACTAATATAAAGTACAATGTATCATGGAAAAAACAATCTCAGAATCACTGGGATTGATTGAAGCGTCCCAGCGTTATAACCTCATAAAGGGTCAAATATCTAAAATATGGCCTGGTCATTAAGGGGTTAGGGATCGATCATTATTGATGTGTAGGATGGCTACTTCCAATAGTTGGCACTAGAGTTCCCGTCCTCTCCCTCTCTGAAGAGGCCATTTGCGTAGTAAAGTTTAAGACTCTTATGAATGATGTCCGCTAATATAGTGCGTGTTACTGGGTACTGAAGACGACTTGTCTGCAGCAAACGCTATAAATGAGGACTTAAGTGTTGATCAGCTGCTATGTGTATGAACAAGTAAAGGGGAACCGCTCTACAATTTGGTGCTCTTGTTTTATAATTATTATTTTATTGAACAACTTGAGCACTTAATATACATGATTTACTAAAAAATTAGAAAATCTCCTATGTTGTATGTATGTTGTATTAACTTCCTCAGTAATGCATAAATATGTTTCTTTTGGAAGCAGTTGAATGTTCTTTATCAATATTTTCAATTGTTATTTACTGTTAAAGGGAATCCAGGCTTTTGGTCCCCCATCTGAGAGCAGTATAATTTAGAGTCAGAGACCTTTATTTAACCCCTAACTGACATCCAGCTTGCATCTATGGCACAAGTCGTTGCGGTTGTATGGAGTTGGCACATGGGGACCATAATAGGCAAGTAATGAATGCCTCTAACAACTATGGAGTGTCACAAAGCAATGCTTACTATTGTCAATTTATTAAATGCCGCTGTTAAACTCTGACAGCGGCATTAACATCGCGCCAATGTGACATGATTGTGGGTTGCTATGATAGTTGAGGGTTTGTTGAAGATATTTGCGCCTGTCTTTACGGAGCTCCTTTGATACCCTGCCTGTGGCCAGGCTTCAAAGGAGACCATGATTTTTACTCTATGCAGAAATGATGTTGTACTGGTTTACATACCACAAGCGATCTGACAATCTAAGGTTTAATTTCAGTGTACTTGGAATCCGAGTCTCTGTCTCTACATTATGCTGCTCTCAGATTAGGTAAAAAAAATGGTGACAGATTCCCTTTAGCTCTTTTGAATAGACTTGCATAGAATTTTGTCACATATATTTGTTTTTTTTTTCTTGAAAGAGAAAAAACATTGAACACGGTTATTTGCTTTGCAGTAGTTTATTAAAGATTTGTTGAATAGATTGATAAGCAGCGTGTACAAGCCTTATGATTAGTTACTTAGTAATGTCATATGCAAGCATGAAAAAAGTAGGACAGTTTGGAAAGTGATTGAAATGACATTTGGAATCTATTGAGCTGGGTTATCCTTGTATGTTGGTCTTGACAGATTAGTCCTAAATTGGACAACTGCAGTAACCCTGTAAAAACAAAAAGCAGATAATAAGATTACAAAATGTGTGTGGTTATTGTCAAACCAGCAGATTTTACGCATTAAGCAAGTATGTCGTGAGCTGCCATAATCCATCTTTTCTGTTTTAAAAGTGGAGTTGAAGCTCATGTTGATCCCTGCAGGCTTATGGTGGAGTTGTTGGAAATAGCTGGCAGACCGCAGTCTTGTATATGGGCAGCTTTAGCTGTTTTTCCTTCTTGTTGGGGTGAGGAGTGCTATTGCCTACTGGGAAGTGTGCATGATCAACCGGCAGTCGTGCACCTGTGAACAGTACATCATTTCTGATACCTACTGGGAAGTGTGTGTGATCAGCCGGCAGTCGTGCACCTGTGAACAGTACATCATTTCTGATACCTACAGGGAAGTGTGTGTGATCAGCCGGCAATCGTGCACCTGTGAACAGTACATCATGTCTGATACCTACTGGGAAGTGTGCGTCATCAGCCGGAAATGTCCACACGTCCAGACACAGCTATTACACAGGACATAGCAGGGGCACATTTAAAGGATTATCTCAGCACAGGGACATTTTTTAACACATCCAATTGTGGAACTTACTTTTCTTACAAGATCTATTAATTGGACTGGACTTTTTAGGAAATCCCTGCAAATTAATTTCCGCTTTATGTCAACTAACCAACATTTAGATCAGTTTCCTAAAGTTGAAATATGTACAGTATTACTAAAAGTGATCTAATTTCTGCTACTGCTCATTCTGATGTCTCTCAACAGTTCTATAATACATTTCCCGAATCTTCTAGTGTAGGTTCACAATATGTTTAGGTTATTCTGTTTATTAGCATGTGTTTTTACGAAACACATAGTTGAAATTATAGCTTTAAACTTGAATTATAGGTATAGAGAATTTAGAACTTACAGAGTTAGGTGTACAGACTCCTGTACTTCCTGATGATCCAGGAACTGTTGGGATTGGTGCAACTACTTTAAAATGAACTGCAATAAATAACATGTTAATGAATTAGCCACAGTAAGGTTTATTATATCAAATATAGAGGTATTATTATTATGATCATAAGGTTTTTTTATTACATGAACCCTGCAAAACTGCTGTCAGTACATGAATCCTGCAAGATAAGTGACCTGGAGACCTACCTAGTATTGTCAGCAGTTAGCATGGTCCATGCAAGACTAAGTAAGAGAACATGAGTAAATCACATGACCACTATTATCTTGGGAGTTGTTTCTAGTCTTTACACATGATAGCTATGGGCAGCTAAGGAGCGTCAATGTGTATTTTATACTAAGAAGGATGTTTCATATGACATTACTAGTGATGAGTGCGCGTGCACGCGACTGCTTGATAATTGATCAATCATCAGGGTGCTTGGGAATGCTCTTTCCGCTGCTGAGTATTGGAGGTGCTCGAGAACCATTCTTGAGTCCCCGCCCCTCATGTTTCATGGCTCTGAGGCGAATTCTGAGGCAGCTGCAGGCTGATATTTTTAAGCTGGGAAGGGCCCAATAACCATGGACCTTCCCAGCCTGATCATACCAGCCTAGAGCTGTCTGCCTTACATTGACTAATTATTAAAAATAGGGTAGACCCCACATCGTTTTTTTTATTTAGTAGGTTAAACAAGGCTAAAAATACCATTTAGGCACCAATTCTGCAACAGCTGCAGGCTGGTATTTTTAGGCTGGAAAAGGCCAAATAACCATGGACTTTCCCAGTCTAATAATACCAGCGCCCATCTGTCTGCTTTACCATGGCAGGTTAGCATCAATGGGGAGGACCCCACATATTTTTTTTAAAATTCTTTATTTAGTTCCCAGCGACAACCTGAGACTCAGATGCGTCCAGGTGTCTTCCACATCCTTTTCCCTTTCAAATTCAGTGATTTTCCTGCTCCCCAGCCCTCTTCGGGGTCTTCTGGGAAAATACTCACGCTCCCCATTGACTTCTGTTATACTTATTACTCGAATTACGCCCATCCCAGCACCTGACCTGCTCGATTCAAGTAATAAGCACCAGGTCATTTTAGTGCTAATTCATCACTACTTGTTGCACTATATATATTTGACTAGTCACAAACACTTCAGAAATTCCTTAATCTATATTATCTCATTAGCAAAAACTATCATACTCACCGTTTAGCGCAGCTTGTATGGTCCCAGCACTATTGGTAATAACAGAAGCCAAGTTTTGCAATACCTGGGAATTAAAAGAAAAAGAACTAGAAAGGTGTTGAGCAAGACACCATTCATTTTTTTCAACTATATTTTTGATGCTTAATAATATTATGTTTAAACCTCCTCTTTCTAATTTTAAGCAAAAAAATAAAAAGAAGGTTTGTTACAACAGTATACTGTAAAGGGCCAATTCATTAACACTGGCGTTGCACATGCCAGCCTTAATGAATGGGGCAGCTGGGGTATGATGGGCCTAATTATTTAGTAGGTGCACACCACTTAATGAATTAGAAGCTTCTCTCAGCTAGCATTGTACCTCCGCCAGAAATGTACTCTAGGCACTAAAGTGGTATCACTTTTCATGAATTTGATGGGTAAAGGCAGCAATGCCCAGTTCCAACCATGCTATGCCCAATATTGCTGTAGACTGGCATGTAAATGCCAAAAGTGAAACATTTTTGCACAGTTAGGAAGTTGCGCAACATTATCGCGCATTATTAAGAGGCTTTTACACCAGAATTCTGTCGTAAACACTTTAATGAATTGGGGCCTAAATATGGGAACAGAGCCTGACGTTACTCGTTGCATAACTCAAGGGCTGAATATTGGGCATGACGAGGATCCCTAAAAATTCTGTCTACCTAAAATGATATTACTGTGTACAGGGTCTCAATAGATGTGCAGGTAGAGTAAAATGCTTCCATTAAGATCAACTTTTACATGAGACAACTTTTCAAACACGAATGATCAGGCTACTCATGGCCAGCAGGGAAGGTAAAGGGGCAAAGGGATTTTCAGGGCTTTTTAATATTAGGCCAAGAATACAGTATTTTTGTAAATGAATGAAATATGCATTATTTGCCTATCACACCCATTATCTTTCCACCAGGCATGTGAGCCCTGAGGCCACGTTTTTTCTGTAGCAATCCAGTGACTACTGGGCATGACATGAGGCGGGGAATTCAAGGAATAAGAGTTTTTCATTTTTTTCAGAACGTTCCCGACTTTTTGCTTATTTTTAAAGAGTAACTAAACAAAGATAAATAAATAAATATATTTTTGTCCATGAAACTTTTGCATATCACTTTATTTCTGTAAAAAAATTGCAAGAAAGTGTTTTTCAAAGCTTGTTTTTCTCCAAACTTATTTAGAGTACAGATGATGGCAGTGAAAGGGTCACCACTAGTGATGTGCAAACATGCTCGGCACTGCTAAGTAATTAATCGAGCATTGCTCAGATGTGTCGTCCGTGAAATAATGGATACAAAGCGCCGACTCCCGTAACTGTATGTTGTGAGCAGACACCTCAGGGAGAGCCATTTGCAGTCTCTGAATGGCTTTCACTGGGGGTTAAAACATTTTTGGATGTAGTGTGACCCCCCAAAAACAACACCCTGCCCTCCCTTCCCCCGGAAATGCTCTGTACATGGCTGGCTTTATGGAGGTGGAGAGCTGAACTGCCCAATCATTGACTTTCCATAATGCTCGTTACTCAAGTTGAGCCCGTGAGAGCGTGTGACTTGCTTGACCCCAATAATGAGTGCTCGAGAATGATACTGCTCGCCCTTCACTAGTCACCACTTGTGTCCTCCTCATAAGAGCAATCTGCTGCCCCAGATCACTCTCATGCCATCAAGTATACTCCACATGTGTATGTTCAGCAAATAGACTGTTTCCCCAATGGCTTTGAAAGCCGCTTTCATGCAATATTTACTGGAATGAAGACAAATTACCTAATAAAGTGATTTGTGAAGTTTCATATTTTTCTATATTGAAATAAATTACGGTATATTAAAGGACATTTAGCTTCTAAACAAAATAAAAAAAAAAATGAAATAGTCATTACTACTAGAAATGATGCTGTCATGCCCCAGTAGTCACCGGATCACATCAGGACCCGCATAGGGGATGTAATAGGAAGGCTTATGTCGTTATTTTAGAACATAATTGATTAGTATGAACATTCCCTAGGTAGCCATCTCTGGCTGGAAATTAGCACCTCAGGGAACAAAGGTCCTCTCACAATGCCAGACTCTTCTCTTACTTCTGCCATTAGTTTACTATCAGGTGACCCACCCCAGTGTCCGCTGATGGGCTGCAGCACTATTTCACTTCCCTGGCTCCTGTAAAGCTAGAACTATAAATTAAGGAAGGTAGTGGAGATACAAATGGAGCTTAGTCAGGTGGCTTTGCTTCGTTTGAACAGTCATTCTGTGCTTACAGTCTTCAGGCCTTTTCCCACCGTCCGGAGATACTGTCCTGGACGCAGTATCAGCCCTCCTATGGAGATGTGAGTGTTCTCCACGGGAGAACGCAGCGGCCCATGCACACAATCAGGGTTCAGGGCGCTGCTGAGAACACTCGCATCTCCTCAACCATAAGTTGACATGCTGCGGCTCGGGAAGCTGCTCTGCATGTCAGTTTACTCTGCGAAGAAAAGAAGAATGTAGCAACCCTGACTGCATCAGGGTGCTACAGGGAACTGCATCCTGTCCCCCAGGGTGCAGGGCTTACCCCCCATGGTTCCAGGTTTCCATCAACAGTGTCACTAACACCCGAACTACAAATCCCAACCACACCTCACACCAGACCTGTGCAGACAAACCAGTGGGTTGGTCAGGTTGGAGCAGGGCCTTCCACCTAGGGGTCAGGCAAACTGGTGAGAGGGATTTAGTCAGAATAGTGAGAGCCCCCAAAGAGTGAGCAGCTGGGAGCAGAAGCTCTAGAAAAGTTGAGAGTTAGCCCACAAAAGGTGAGGAGCTAGGGAGTTGGAGCTACCAGGGAGGTGACAAGTTGGGTTACAGATGGTGGTCCGGGACTGCAGGAGTCGGAAACCTGGTCGCAGGGTATTGGAGAGGGTGTAACAGCCTAGTTCTGGAGAACGGTCGGCGCCAGAAGTCCAGTAACTTGACTGGTACTGAGCACGGCGGGGTACTGGACCCTAGATCAGGGAGTAGCTTCACGTAACCTGATAATTCACCTGTGGAGGATAAACTTTCCCCAAGAGCTCAGTGAATGAAGGCATCAGCACAACGTGGGGGATAGGGTTCTCCAAACTAAACAACTTACTGAAATCCCAAGTGCAAGCCACCAAGAGCACAGCTGCCATGCACACGGGTAGCGGGCCCCGAAAGCTTCAAGCCGAGGGGCCACAACAGTCAATCAATTTATGCACGGAGGCAGGGCTACGAACTTACCAAGTGACACTGGTGGGAGCGGGACCTGGACGGGCTCCCCCCGTAGAGACTGCAGTGCCTAGAGACTTTGGTTTACCATCTGTGTGAGTGTCTCCTTATTCCACCTAATCCAGCACCACGACTACCGCAGTGAGTAATCTGACCCCTGCACCCTGCTTTCCAAGGCCAAGCCACCCATTTACCAAATCCCCACTGTCCGGGGCCTTCCCTACCTGCGGAGGGACTGACACCTGGCTGCCCAACACCATCTGCCCCGGTACTCCCTTCGGCAGCGGCGGTACTCCACTTTACTGTAACCCGCAGGTGGCATCATGAACATTCATCCCCAGTAAATACCCCCTTTACATTTGAGTGGCCGCAAGCCACCGGGCCCACAGACCCTTGAGCCACAGCAACCCCGGATCCGAGCAGTTCGACTGCTGCAGGCACGGCACAAGTACATCCACTGTGTGGAAATACGCTGCTTTCACAATGCTGCTAATCATGATCATGGGAACCTGGCTTAAAGGGAATCTATCAGCACAGAATGACTGTTCAAGCCACACAGGCACTTGGGGCATCATAGTGTGGATAAGCATTTAAATTCACCTACCCACCTGCTTGTTTTCCATTGTTCCCCGCCCTTCTCTGGTTCTGTGAAACCGGAGATGTCAATCACAGAAGAGGGTGGAGATAAGGGAAAACAAGCAGGTGGGAAGGTGTAGTTAAATGTTTGGCCCCGCCATGATGGAACAGTCATCCTGTGCTGACAGAATCCCTTCTGATTTTCCCATTCATCAGCTGTAGAGACTTGCAAGGAAAAATAAAATCTCCACATAAACAATCACCCATGGGATGGGAAGAAGCTTGTATACTTACTGTAGTAAGGCAGCCACATCCTGGAATCACAGTAGTCACTTGTACATTACCAGCAGCAATGCTGGAAAGAGAGAAAAGTATACATTCTAGTATAGTCACATATATATTGTGCATATATCATAAGACAGATTCAGTGCCTGTTTAACACCTTAACCCCTTAAGAACTGGGTGATTTTTTTTTTTGTGCTATTGTTTTTCCTCCCCCTTATACCAAGAGACATAACTTTTTTCTGCTTCCATTGATATAGCAATTTGAGGGCTCTTTTTTTGCCTTTAATGACCCCATCCATTTTATCATATGATTAATGGGTAAGCAGCAAAAAAATGACAAGTGTGGTGAAATAGCAAAAAAAAAAAGTGAAATTCTGCAATCAATATTTTTTTTTATTTACAGCGTTCATTTTAGCATAAATTTGACCTGGCAGTATGATTCTCCAGGCCAGTACAATAACGTAGATATCAAACATGTATAGTTCTTGTTTTATTGAAGTGGTGAAAAAAGTTCAGAAATTTTTGAAAATAAAATCTTGTTTGTGACTTTCCGAGAGTGGTAAAATTTAGGCTCTGTGCCCACGCTCTGTATTTTGACGCGGATTTTGATGCAGATTTTCAGAAATCTTCAGCAAAATCTGCATGTCCATTGTGAAGCCAGCAAAATTCAGAAGTGCTGTGCCCACGTTGAGTATTTTTCCCTTGCGTATTTGGTGCAGATTTCTTTCTTTCTGCACCAAATCTGCACCAAATACGCAAGGGAAAGATAAACAACGTGGGCACAGCACTTCTGAATTCTCACAGACTTTGTTGGCTTCACAAGGGACATGCAGATTTTGCTGCAGATTTCTGAAAATACGCGTCAAAACTACACAGTGTGGGCACTGGGCCTAGGGTATGTGCGCACTAGAAAATGGACTTTTCTTAATAAAAATCCACCCCCTCTGGCAGAATACTGCACCCGCGGTAAAAACCGGGGTAAAACCGCACCCGCGTTTTTGCTGCGATTTGCCATGGTTTTGCCGCGGTTTTTGCGTGGGTTGGTCCCTGTGTTTTTTTTACAGTTATCTATTGCAAAAACTGCAGATACCTGCAGAAAAGAAGTGACATGCACATTAGTTCCGCAGCAGAAATTCTGAGGGTAAATCCGCAGGTATAAAAAAAACGTAGTGTGCGCACAGCATTTTTTATACCCATAGGTTTTGCTGGAGAATGACTGCAGAAATGTTAGACATATTTTCTGCAGCAAATCCGCGGAAAATCCGCGGGAAAATCCGCTGTAAATCCACAGCAGGAAAAGATGCGGGCTTGTCCTGCGAGGCCACATCAAAATCAGGGAGATGACGGACCTAGTACATTATGGAATCTGAGAGCCGCATGATGTCTGTGCAGAGACCGCGATTCCAGCTATGTGTCATCTTGTGTTCTCTGTTTTTAGCATAACTCCATCCACACCACTGACTGACTTCTTCCTGTATACACTGGAAAGGGGATCTGTCTTTGAATTAAGATTAGCTGTCAAAAACCTGGTGACAAATACCTTTTAAGTGAATAGAAGCTGAGACACAGTAACTGAGAATGACGTACACATTGTACAGAGCTCTGGTTTCAAGCTCAATACCCTGCCGGCTTTGGGACCTGAATATAATTGATCATTATGGGCCTCATGATCTCACCAATTGAGTATTGATAGCAGTGTAGCAGTAGTGGCTGAACATGCGCCGTTCTTATAAGCTCTTTTCTGTTTAGTTTGTAAGCATTGCACTGGTAGGGATCACTGAAGTCGAGAGTTAATTCCCCGCCATCTTAAGTGCTACTATTCTCCTCCAATTCTGCAGAGGCAAAACTTCATGCCCCACCATCAGTGAGCACACCACTCGTCAGCCTCTTGGGTTACCGCTTGATGGCAGGCACATCTGCTCGATTGACAGCTCAAACCAATGACATTGTCATGCTGCAGGCTTGAACTGTTAGCAGGAGTGCCTGCGCCAGGAAGCTGGAGGGAGGCTGAGGAGTGATGTGTGCCTGACACGCAATATCAGACCAACCCATTAAAGAGAGGCCATCAATATCTTGGTCATGATAAACTCTACTAAGGGAAAAAATAAGTTTCAGGAGGTGATAGGGGTCTTGTGGTGCTAAAATATTGGCCATGTATTTTTTCTGTGTTGCTTTTTTCACATGACATGTTTAGTTTTGCTTTACTGCTAAAAATCACATGATCTTACTTTTCACCGATGATCACACCGATTGATCCAGCATTAACATTCACCTGTGCGCTTAACATTAAACTCTGTGTGGAAACAAAAAGATTGGAGTGTTATTTTCACTTCATATTACTATTAAGCATTTCTTTTTTCTATAATTGTTGATTTTTTTCTTGCAAACTCCAGAGGGATCAAGAGAAGAAACTTGATCTTGTCTTTTGTTTGATGTAATCTGATCTGCCTTAGAGACTTAAGGCCACTTTACACACAGCGACATCCCTAGCGATGTTGCTGCCGATTGCACCCGCCTCCGTTGTTTGTGCGTCACAGGCAAATTGCGCACAATATCATTAGTCCCCGTCACACATACTTACCTGCCTAGCGACATCGCTGTGGCCGGCGAACTGCCTCTTTTCTAAGGGGGCGGTTCGTGCAGCGTCACAGCGATGTCACACGGCAGGCATCCAATTGAAGCGGAGGGGCGGAGAGCAGCCGCAGGAAAGTCACGCCCACCTCATTGCCGGAGTACGCAGGTACGGTGTTGTTCGTCGTTCCTGGGGCGTCACACGTAGCGATGTGTGCTGCCTCAGGAACGACGAACAACCTGCGTCCTGCACCAGCAACGATATTTGGGATTTGAACGACATGTCAATGATCAACGCTTAGGTGAATATTTTTGATTGTTAGTGGTCGTTCGTACGTTTCACATGCAGCAATGCAGCTAACAAGGTCGGATGTGCGTCACGAATTCCGTGACCCCAACGACATCTCGTTAGCGATGTCGTTGCGTGTAAAGCCCGCTTTATTCTCATGTGTGAATCACAGTATTTTTTGGACTATAAGACGTAACTAGGTTTTAGAGGGGGGGAAATAGGAAGAAAATAATTGGTCATGGCGCACTGTTATAGGGTTGGATCTGCTGATGACCATGTTATGATCCAAAATTCTGTACTAATGTCCCCCATCCTTGGCTCCTTCCAGGTATGTATGTCTTCCATTCTGGTGTATATGTCTTCCATCCTGGTATGTATGTTCCCCATCTTTGTCCCATCCTGGTATATATGATGCCCATCCTGGGTCTATTCTCGTGTAAATGGCCTCATCCTGGTCCCATCCTGGTATATATGAACCCCATCCTGGTATATATGTTTCCCATACTGGGCTCATTCTGGTATAAATATCCCTCAACTGGGAATACTGTGTATCATCCTCATCCTGGTGTATATGCTCCCTATCCTGGTATTTATGTCCCCCATCATGGGCCCATCCTGGTGTATATACCTCCCATCATGCTGCACACATAAAAAAAAAACAATTCTACTCACCTTCCATCCGCTCTCCCGTGCGCTGTGTCATCTTCCGATGGTGGCAACTGACTTCAGAGTGAAAGCAGCGCGGCGCATGACGTCAGTGCCATGCACACCCAGACACATGCTGACGTCAGCTACCAGAATATTTACTGCTCCCCATGCCTGGAATTATGAGCACTGGGACAAGTGAATATCCATTTTATTAATAACGTACACATGTGATCGCCAAGCAGCTCCAGTAAGCCGGCGGCTGGGTGATCATATGTGCCGCTATTAGAGAGAATGAATATTCACTGTTCCTCACACCCTTAAGCTAGCCCATGTCTCATTGCATGTCTTCAGTGCAGAGATGATGGCTATATTATGGGAGTGAGGAGCAGTGAATGTTCATTTTTTTTTTTAATAGCAGTCACACTATTAGCCCTGGTGCCAGCTCCTGCCTCTTGTGAACCTGGTCCTCCCTCCTATGACCCGCTACACTGCATCACTCTCTGCATCCTCTGCATCCACAGCCAGATACAACTGGACTATAAGAGGCACCCCACACTTTCTTTCAAAATTTAGAGGAAAGACGTGAGTCTTATAATCTAAAAAATATGATACTTCTCCATGTCAATATAGTACACTTAGCACCAAAAATGTAATTGGACTCTTTCGCAAATATAGAGGAATTGTGTCTCGATGTAATACACTTTGAAAACATTTTCCTGCATTTAAATAGCGTAAAATTTGTGTTTTTTATTCCAATTGTAGTGTGTGTATTTCTGAACTCTAAATATGATGCTCTCCAGTATTCTCTGGGTAATGGGATGAACGTTGTATGTGAAAAAAAACCACTCAGTGATATAGACTTAAGCTACTGACATTCTGACTACTCGTATAACGTATAGCCACAATGGATTCTGCACAGGTCCATCTGTTGACTCTTGTCTTTTTTTACTTAACTGATAAAATAAACTGAACGTGAAAAATTAACACTTCGACAGCAATAATTCAAGTGTTGGCCATCAAAAAATTATTCACATAGTTCATCCATATGCTGACAGAGTGACGTCTACTTTGTCAATGGTTTTTGTAATATACAATAAGGGGACAACTTTGGGGGATAAAATATGGGAGATCTTTCTATTTGACACTACTAATGATGATCAACTTGGATGTTTAATCCTGGGGATGTCTGCCATTCAGAGGCCGGTGACAGCGTGTTGTAAAACTTGAATTGCTAGTGTGGCGCTCCTGAGGCTTCCGTCGCCACAGGGACATTGCACCCCAGTCAGAGGTGTGATGTCCCATCCTGAGTAAGGAAAGGGGTACATGCCAGTTCACAGGCAAATCTGCACTACACCATTGTTAGGTACACACAGGGACCAGGGACAGTGGCAGCAACCCTCCCATGCTGCATGCTGGGAGGGGCCGTAAGACCCATCCCTGCTCCCATAGGGTGGTAGCTTAGCAACTGGGGGGGGGTGGGAAGAGCCAGAGAGTGTAGAGCAGAGAGGAAGGTCAGAGTTTCAGTTTACCTCAGGGAGTGAGAGAGTGAGGAGCCAGCATGTAGCTGTGAAAGAGAAAGGAGCTCTGTGAGTTCAGAGTGTCCGCAAGAGAGAAAGAAAGCAACAGAGAAGGAGAAAAACAGAGAGTAGAAGAAGAGCTCCAGTCAGGCAGGAGCTAAAGAAAGAAGAAAGTGATGCTTCCTGGTGAAGACCCTGGGACTCGGAGGGTCCAGGTGACACCAAGCAGGGAACGAAGGGATTCCAGGGCCACAGATAGCTTCAGAGCTGATGGCCAGTGAAGTCAGCTGAGAAAGGACACAATTAGAGGGGTGCACTGGCATTTACCCCCAGATCTACCCGGGATCGGCGGAGGTCCCTGACGGTGGTCCCAGCAGTCCAAAGGCTCCTGCAGGCCTTGACAAGAACTGTGAGTAAAAACCTGGAACTGCACCCTCTGGAGTTGCCTCAGTTATTTTCGCCTGCATAGACACTTACAAGCACTAACAGTGTCCCCGGGGCATCGCTCCACCTGTGGGGAGCAGGACCATCCAAGCTGCCATTCCATCAGCCCCGGAGGCCCCATACAGCAGCGGCAGCTTAATAGCCGCAAACCACAGGTGGCGTCACGAAAACATAAACTTTAATTACTCCCAAGTCACCAGCCATATTAACTGACACCCACCAGGGCCACGGAGCCGGGCCCCGCCACCACCGACGATCCCCGGACTAGTCCGGCCCGGCACCGGGTGTCCCATAGCCCTGGGGTGGGCGAGTCACTAGATGTCGCCTTACTTACGATATATTTTTTTCATGGTGTTTGGGCATATCATGATACTCAAACTTATGAACAAATTTTAAAAACAAAAAATGGTTAAGTTTTTTTTTTTCATTGCAAAGTTCTATTAGTTTGCTTTCATATTTTATACTTACAGCTGAAGCTTGGACATACACAGTGCCACTTGCTTGGATAGAAATGCCTACTGCCGCTGTTACATAGACTCCAGCACTTGAAATTACACAGCTTGTCAGTTCTCCAAAGTTCAAGTTAAGATAAATGCCAGCGGTCACACCTAACTGTAGAAAAGCAAATTAAAATATAGTTAACTATTCAATAATTAAAAAGCAAAACCATTGATGTCGGGTTCAAATCCCACCAAGTAGAACGTCTGTAAGGGATCTGTATGTTCTCCCTGAGGTTCCATAGGTTCTACAGCAGCGCAGTGACCATGTTTTCCTTTCCTTCCTTGTCGTTATTGGGTTTTCTGCAGCAGTTGTCATATACAATACGTGTTCCGTGTTGTGACTACCATAATCAAAGAAGGTGAGCAAGATATCTCTGCATGTCATCTCAGTTATTTGGAGAAGACCCTAGTGCCCTCTTTGTTTCCTATAGCTCATTGTCTCATATCCAAAGTCCATTGCATACATAAGGATGCACTAGAATGGGTTGCAACCTTAAGAAATGCTGCTGGAGACATGTCGCTCAAACTTTCAGGCTGGACAGTAGCATCATAAATAAGTATAACGTATCGGCTCAGTCAGCCTGATAGGTTTACAAACGGATATGACCAGGAAAGAAAAAAATCAGCTCAGTTAGCCTCTCTACTCTGCTATATACAGGTACAGCAGAGCAGGATCGCTGCAGTGCAGGTTTTCTCCCTCCAACTGCTTATCTCATTGTGTAGCTTTCTCAGGCTTAAGCCCCATTCTATTGCGTGCCTAGATTGGGTTGCAGCCTGGAGTAGGTGACAGTGGCCAACCTGGAGTATTCCTCAGAGAGCCTCTTTAAATATCTAGTAAGAGAAGAGCTGAATTTGTCATCTGTTCTTTTTGCACCACTTGTTATGTCCACTTTAGCCTAAAGGGTTATTCTCGTGTTAATAAACTGTAATAGTAGAGAAATAAGTAAGTTTGCAGCAGACTTGCTTTTTCTATCTGCAGTGATTTTTGTGCTGTGATAGCTCTTGTGTTAAACTGTTTACAACTCACTGTCAAGGAGATTGACCACAAAAGCCTGGCCAGTATTCCTAGTGCTCTGATCTCTATACAGTAGTAAGGAGCTGCTTACCTGACCCTCCCTGACAGCTCCTGATCCACAGTATATATCATAAATGTGCATGTCTTCAAATGCGGTAATGCACATATGATAAAATACTCTCATAAAGTGCTATAGTGTTTCTGTATATTCTTATTAGAAAAAAATGCCATAGTGCAAATTCACATCAATTAAACAGCCCATGTCAGGACAATCAAATAGACTATAATAGCCGCTTCTATTGTAAGAGGTAGATAGAGAATCTCGTAGGCTATGTGCACATGTTGCAGATTTGGTGTAGAAATGTTCTGCATCAAATCTGTACCTTCTGGCAGAAAAACGCACCAAAAAACTCCTCCTCCATTTTTGGTGCTTTTTTCCTGTGCTTTTTCTTAATGAAGTCTTAGGCTAAAAAACGCAGGAAAGAACACCCCAACAATTGACATCCTGCCTATTATTTCTGTATTAAAATCTGCACCAAATCTGCAAGGGAAAAAAAATGTAACCAATGTATTATAAATGCAATAAAAAATAGGATATAAAAAAATAGGTCCTTATACAATTGTCCAAAGTGTGCTTCAGATCATCCCGGCTATATATATATATATATATATATATATATATATATATATATATATATATATATATATATATATATATATATATATATATATATATATATATATATATATATATAATGAGAGAGAGAGATGTACGTATAGCAAAGTGAAAAGAGAAAGTTACTCCATAACAAACTTGGCTTAAGATGTGCCAGGATAATACAGAAGATAGGTTCTAGGTTCATGGCCCCCAGGAGTGGAGTATAGTCGAGGATTACTATGCGATCCTCACACAAGTGTGGCTCCAGCCTCAATGATCGGAAACGCATACCTACTTCGCTGTATTGCACTTGTACTTTAAGAAACATTGTTTTATTTTACCTAAGTCATGTAGATTCTGTAACAGATCATTGATGAGACACCAGTAAGGAAATTAGATGGCAAAAAAGTGAAGATACTTACACTGCCCAAACCCAGTGAGGTGCAGTCTGAGCTGCTTAAGGCGACCTGTAAACCAAGAAAACACATTTCTTTCAGGTGGGTGATCAACTGTATTATTTTATCACAGTGCCAATACATACGGTAGTAATAAATGAATGGCAACTGTATTGTAAAGCATTAATGGTATTTTGTAATTAGTTTTTTCTCTTTCAACATTTTTTCGTGAGATTTGTTTCTAGGAAAACTAAGTGACAATCAGTGTGTTTTATCATTACCAGTCTTACTGCTGTCACTGTAGTGGATTCCTGAAGACACACAGCAAGGCGAAACATAATGCGCCAGCAAAAGAAATCTATAACTTTATTAGCATGAGGTCATGCTCCCACGGGTAGAAATGCTGCATGATTATCCTTCTGTGCGTCCGCACCGTAATACTCAATAGTCATCTACCCTGTCTATTATGTTTTTGCTCTTTCAGTGCAGATTTGACACCTTGCAGAAGATTTATAAATGCGGTTTAACTTTTTGTCCTTCTTCACACATCCGTGTTTCCGGTATGTGTGGCATCCATTTTTTCATAGATACCACACATAGCTATTATAACCTATAGAGCAGCTCAATTTTTAGATGGACTATGTGTCCTTCCAACACACATAGTGACATGTCCATTTTTTTATGGCAGAACGGATGATAATGGCCAATAAAACTCTTTGGGTCTGTGATATGTGCAGCACATGGATGACATCAGTGTACCATCTGTGTGCTGTACGTGTTTAACATTGTAAAGTATAGAATGTCATCCTTTCTTTATCCATACTAAAAAAAACTCTGATGAATGAATGCAAAAACAGACACATGGATGACACATTGATGATACACTGATCCAAAACACTGACTGACATTGGTACAGATTTTTCACGTATGTGTTTTATATGGATGTGTGAAGGCGGCCTTAGACTAAATAATGGCAGTATGAGTTCGCATTACTCCCTGCACATGTCTACTGATCTGATTGTCAGACATGTGATGCTAACGGGTATGGCTAGATCAGAGATTGGAGATCCACCCACACCTGTTAACTAGTTGGATTGCACTGTCAAACTTTGGCAGCATGATCTAACGCACTCTGGTGGGGATCGAGCCATTCGGAGGCCCAGCTCCTTCATCAGGTGAAAAATCACAGCTGTACATCTGATGAAGGAGCTGTGCCTCCGAAACGCGTAGAAATAAAGATCACATGCTGCAGATACTTCAGTTTCTTCTTCACAGCAGAGCAGTTTTTAACACTTTCCCTTCCCGCATTGATTTTAGAGCCTCTTTCATGAGATCCAGAGCCCGTTCTTGGTATCACTGAGGCCTCAGCGATCAGTAAGATCAAGAGAATAGTGGTGTGAGAATATCCCTTTAATACATAATGTATTATATGTGTCACTCCAAATTGCCTTTTGAGCTTACAGTTTTATTTCTCACCTGAGAAAACCAATGAATAAGGAACTTAAAAGAACAATATCATGTTTCTTAATAAGGACACATGTTAATCTATGTCTAACAGTTTCATTTCTTGCCCAAAATTAATACATGTTTCAGAGTTTTAAAAAATCTGAAATGTTTATATTTTAACATCCAAATAAATATATGAAATCCTATACATAGGACATTACCTTAGTTTGCAGATTTGCTGCAGCCAGACTAATCAGTTTTGCTGCAGTGTTTTCAGCCATTTGGAAAACACTAACTTCAGTGCCTTGAGAGGGTGTGACTGGATAATTAGTATTTGATATGCTAAAGTCGTCTCCTATGAGCTGTAAGAGATAAACATTTTTTTCATCAAAAATGTTATATTAATAAAAGAT
Source organism: Anomaloglossus baeobatrachus (assembly GCF_048569485.1). NCBI lineage: Eukaryota > Metazoa > Chordata > Amphibia > Anura > Aromobatidae > Anomaloglossus > Anomaloglossus baeobatrachus. The sequence continues at coordinate 327,316,067 of NC_134357.1, forward strand.
ATCAGTTTATTGTGGAATCAGAACAATTATTATTCTTTCCTTCTCTTAGGTTGATTTCAGTAGACTAAAGGTGACTAAAGAATGAAGAAGAATGCCATGTATGGATAAGTTCTCAGTAAATATGAGCAGATCTTTTTAAATGTGAATTCGCCGGGTTTGCCAAATTTTTCCCAAAAATGAGAGAGACTGATTAACTGCACTAGAGCGGGTGATGTGATAGCTGCAGGGAAATATGGTGAAGGCCATGGCTAGCACCATGAGACTCTTAAGGGGGCTTTACACGCTGCGATCTCGCTAGCGAGATTGCAAGCTATGGTACCCGCCCCCGTCGGTTGTGCGACACGGGCAAATCGCTGCCCATGTCGCAAAACCTCGCTTGCCCCGTCACACGGACTTACCTGCCCTGCGATGTCACTCTGGCTGGCGACCCGCCTCCTTCCTAAGGGGGCGGGTTGTGCGGCGTCACAGTGACATCATACGGCAGGCGGCCAATAGAAGCGGAGGGGTGGAGATGAGCGGGACGTAAACATCTCGTTCACCTCCTTCCTTCCGCATTGGCGGTGGAGGCAGGTAAGGAGATGTTCCTCGCTCCTGCGGTGTCACACGCAGCGATGTGTGTTGCCGCAGGAACGAGGAACAACATTGCTAATGAGAGGTAAACGATTTTTTGTTTTAGGACGACCTCTCCGCGGCAAACGAGTTTTGCTGCTTTTGCGATCGTTTTAGATCGCACATAACTGTTACACGCTACGATATCGTTAATGACGCCGGATGTGCGTCACAAACAACGTGACCCCGACGATAAAACATTAACGATATCATAGTGTGTAAAGCCCACTTAAGTCTTCAGGAGTGTGTAAAATAACATCCGACATTTTTTTTTTTTAGGAGATCAAATGGCAATTTTTGAACCTGTGAATGTTAGGAAATTCCACTTAAAGTTGATGCCTCGCAGATCGATGCTCATCTCTAGTTGATGGATGCACAAGCTTTAGTTAATTTGAGGGGACATTTAAGGGGCAAAGCAACTATAGTCAATGACGTATGAAGTACACAGCCATACTTGATGTAGAGCCAATAAATACATCTCAATATCTTCTACTTTTCAGTCTACTTTTTAAATGATAAATTGCTAAAGGTAATCAATGAAGCACAGGCCTGTAACGTAAAACATTGTTGCGGAATGGGTCATAGGTAAATGTGAGCAATGATTTAGGAAACAAATTGTAAATGGAATAGACATGAAGATTAACTTACGGAATAGGAGTAAATAACATAATTAGTAGACGGTGTTACCGACTGGTGGTAGTAGCTGCATGATACTCCATTAAGTTGGAAAACGGCTGCAAAAAAAATCAAAGAAGAGGTTAACTTTGGTTTCTTTACTTTTCTTGTAATGCATACCTGTTGGAGTTCAGCATTTTCCATTTATTACTGCCTGTCTTAGCATTACCGATAAGAAAACTATCGTCTGATAACTGAATAAACAATTTACTAGTGTTGTCAATGCTCGACCATCATGTGTATGTGGTGATCTGTTCCACAGTGATCTGGTCATTTGGGTGGGAGATGCCCTGTATGTCGTAGAATATCCTGGTGCACACAATGAAGGAGCTCTTTAGGGCTTGTTCACACAAGTATATAAGTCCGACGTGTGCCATTTTCAATGGGGAAGTGCAGATGATCGATTTTTTTTCACTGACAGAATAAGTCTGTGGCAAAAATCACAACATGTTGTGATTTGAATTTGAAATTGGATGAAACTCCCCCATTCAAGTCTATGGGTGTGAGAAAAAATATCGGATGCCACAGTATAGCATCTGATTCTTACGAATACATTGGAGTTCTGTACTATAGGAAACTGTAAATGGTCCTGTAAATGATTAAGAGATGCTATGGTAAAAAAAATGGATTGTATACAGACAGCATGAGGATGACAAGTCATCCCACTTTTCTGAATGAAAATCAGATCTATTTTTTTATACTGTCGTCTGACACTAGCCATATACTATGGGATTTTTCATATGGTTTTCAGCGTCCACCAATCAAATGCATATGAATATCAAGAAAAGGTATTAAAATTAACCCATGAACTAATGTTAAAAATGCTGCAAAATCCATACTTTTATGTTTCACCATCTTTACGCTGAATATACTTTTAATTATACTTTTAAAAATTCTGAATGCCTGGCATAAGGGGTCGCACCTAGTCAAATCTCTGTCTTTTTTAAATTTGCTTCACTATTTGAGTTCATGGCCCTGATTTTTATTTTTCGTTACGCTTCTTTTTGGAGTAAAAATGGCTTTAATAATGACTTTTACGTGTGCACTTTTATATTATTTAACTTGTGCCATTTTACATTAACATTAGTAGGTTTCATCTGTTTTCTTTTTGTTCAACAATGTGGACAGTGTGTATTATCCAGATGTTTTAGCCTAATTCATCATTTTTTACTTTACTAAATGTTGCAACATTTATTGTACAATTATACTCCAGTATCCCAGTGGAGTAGAAAATCTGTCTAGTTTTATTATTGCCCAGGTGGAGAATAAATTATAACATTAGGATCATGTAACTGTTTGGTCTAAAAAGGTGCAAAACGAGAAAAAGACAAAAAAGAGCATGTTCAAAATTCATCAACCCATATGCACCATTTTGAAGAATTTACAACAATTGAATGAAGAATCGAGGCCTTTGGGTTCACCAAGAGTACTCCTTGTTGTACGTCTATATACTTTTTTTTGTGTTTTGGTGATTTACTGCCTTCTGTATGCATGGTATTAAACAGATGAAACATAACGATTTTGTGTGGTTAAGGCTACAAGTATTCAAAGTTTGAAAATTGCATTTTTTTTTAACAAATTATCACCAAATGTCCAAGTGCAATTTTCCATTAAAAATAACACTGTTTCAGGTTTAGTAGGATAAGCTGAAGCATTTCAGAGCTATCACTAAATAAACACATGTCAGATGTGAAAAATGGGACTTGGTCATTATGGTCATAATTGGCTCAGTCACTAAGGAGTTAAATTTAATATGCCGTAAATGTATAAGGTAGGATACCCCTAGAAGGCTAAAAATATAGCCCTGACAACAAGAATGTGTAATGGGTCTTTATAAAAGTTGAGTTATTACTTACCTGTGACTGCACTGTAAGCCGTATTTACGACCCCTTCGACTACGACAAAAACAGATTTCACCTAAAATGTTAAGAAACACCTTTTGTTTACACAGGAAGTATCAGACATATTGGATACCGTATCAGATCAGAAAATAAAATGTTATACACGCCATCTTTTCCTGTCATTGTTTGACTACAAAGGCCAGAAAGACGAACAAAAGGATCTTTCTATTTTCTTTTCCAATGGATTAATGACTTGCTGTTCATATGTTTAGAATATTGAGTGTCCTAAATGCTTCAGGCTTTCAAAGACGCCAAGAATTTAAAAGAAGTAACTTGCCTATTCTTCAGGCATCTTCCACTAGGAAGACGCTCCATACTGTGCAATAGAATTCAGTGGGAAGGTTGAAAAGATGCTCCAGCATTTTTTTTTTTTAAGTGTTTTGTAAACATTTTCGTCTAAAAAAAGTAAATGTTTTATTAATTGTCTTGTGGATTTTAGATAAATGACAGGAAACTGCTAATAAGAGATGCCCCCAAAAGGCAGAAATTCCTGAAGCATCCTCTACCTGAAAATCAGATGTGTTTGACCAGTGTGTGAACATACCCGATGGTCTATACTCGTGAGTATACCCATAGTCATCTTATAAATCCTCCAAATGGAAATGTTTACTTAGCTGCAGTGATAATGTGTGACACTATACCGTGATTAGTAGAGCCGTTATATGTTGGTACAGAATAAATAGAAATTAGCTAGGAATCAATGGCTGATGGTGATAGAACAGCAAGAAATTAAGTAGTGGGCTCTGAGAACCAACTTTCATTCTGTAACGCCACACATGCTAATGGAGAGAAACTAGTATCACCTCTAATCTTCTAATAGCTTGATCCTGGGCTTGATCGACAGACTCCATAATGGTACAATTGACTTTTCAAACATTGCACAATTGGTGAGGTACAGTTTAAAGAAATCTGCACTGATCCTGCTATATTAGAAATTGTGGGTAGTCAGAGAAGCTGATACATTCCTTTTCAATTTAAAAGTAGCATATACTCAACTATGGATCACCGGCTGCTACCCCTACCTATAGATCTACTCCTGCCCTGGGTCCCCCATCAGTCTCTATTCCTGCGGTTGGGTGCTGACCAGGAAAATAAAGAAGAGGAGACCAGATTGGGAGTAGGTACAATTTTTAATTTAACAACTTAACCACATCCAATCATGTCACTGGCTTTTAACATCATAATTGATGTGCCACTGTCCATTACAACGTGGAAAGCCAACGTATCTTCCTCCAAATATTGTAATCCCAGGGCTACTACTGCTTGATGGTGTTAAGTTCCCCCTGCGAGGAAAGATGTTGCAGTTGGAACTAAGTTAGTGTCTGCAGTGGCTCAATTAACTCCTTCTATATTGACTACCAGTCTAGGACTGGGGAGCCTTGGGCCCACCAGTAGCATTTACTCAGGTCCGACTGATTAGCTACATCCAAATATTACATTTCCCTCATTCCAAATTTACTTTAACTTCTATATAGTAGTAATCTGAGTAGTTTGTTAAATAAATGATGAGATATTGTCTTATCTGTACATAGAGAACCAAGTATATTGTGCCAACTGCTGCTCATATTTTGAAATTGGGGGCCCATGCCTGCACAGGGGCCCACCGGGGAATTCACCGGTTCTCCTGTGGGTCAGTCCAAGCCTTGTAACTGTTGTATGTAACAGATTCTCCCTTTGTTAGGGATACTTTACACGTTGCGACATTGCTACCGATATATCGTCGGGGTCACGTCGTAAGTGACGCACATCCGGCTCCGGTAGCAACATCGGAACGTGTAAATCCTAGTTGCAATGATGAACGAGCACAAAAGCGAACAATATCGCTGATCTGTGTAGCGTTGTTCATTTTCATAATGTCGGTGCGGCCGCATGTACGATGTTGTTTGTCGTTCCTGCAGCTCCACACATCGCTGTGTGTAAACCCGCAGGAACGACAAACATTTCCTTACCTGCGTCCCGCCGGCAATGCGGAAGGGAGAAGGTGGGTGGGATGTTATGTCCCGCTCATCTCCGCCCCTCCGCTTCTACTGGACGGCCGATTAGTGACGTCGCGGTGACGTCGCTGTGACGCCGAACGCACCTCTCCCTTGAAGGAGGGATTGTTTAGCAGTCACAGCGACGTCGCCGACCAGGTATGTGCATGTGAAGCTGCCGTAGCGATATTGTTCGCTACGGCAGCAATCACTACATATTGCATGTGCGATGGGGGAGATTGCTATTGCGCTGGACATCGCGAGCAATTGCTAGCGATGTCGCAACGTTTAAAGCCCGCCTAACTCCATCATCTCGCTTAGCGTGATCGCGGGTTGCCAATGGTTGCTATGACAACCAGAGGCCTGTTCTCCAGGCCTGCTATAGGTCAAAGCATAATATTGTAAAAAAACGTTTGTGTTTTATAAAAATTTTAACATAAAACACAATTTTTTAGAAAGAAAAGTTGATAGTTTAATAATAAAAAGAAATGCCCACATGGTATCACCACGTCCTTAATGAATAGTACTATGAAGAATCAGTACTACACAACTCCTGACAATTTTCTTCCAATATATAATTTCCTAATTTTTCCTAATTAGGATTATTTTTAATTCAAATGAGTTTAATTTTTTATTTTTCGTTTTAATGATCACATATTAAGTAATGAATAGAGTAGGGAGTTTAAGCTTTAAACTTTAAACTGTGCTACTTTATCAATTACAATTGATGTCTTTTTGCTGCTTTTTCTTTATATACATATATATATATACATTCTATTAATTTTTATTTTTTTCCTTCTAAAGTAGGTTTCTTTCATTTTGGTGAACCAGTCCAGCGTCCGCAGCTTGCTATAATAAGACACCACACACTGAGATTTTCTATTCAGTGAGGTGTGCCAGCTGCCATCAAAACTGGGCAGAAACCTGTTACCATAGAAGACTGTAGCATTAGCCTTGTCATCGATTTCATTCTGGCAGTTAGGCACCATGACAGGAGGCTGGAAATGGGTATCAGGCAGCCTTCGCTTGTTCATTGATCAAGTTCTCTAGATCATGGGACTTTATACTGAAAATATCCTTTGCTTTATGACTAATGTGGGGTTATAAGTATAGTTATGTTAACTTGTCTATTCCCATGTTATACGGCCTCAGTACTGCCAACCAACACAAGGTGTTACCGATTTCTGATTTACAGTAGTGATGTGTCGTTCGCGAACGAGCCGATTCTTTGAGCCGGCTCTTTGAAGTGAACGATATGAGCCGAATCATCAAAGTGAACGAGCCATAAAGAGCCGCTTTTTTTTTTTTTTTCTCTGCTTCAGGGGGAAGCAGGAGATAAGGAGAAGAGTAAAGTAAACACAAGCTCTGGGCAGGAGCTGACACTTAAAGCTATACACACATAGTGGTTCTTCCTTAGTTCAGTGGGCACAATTGAGTACCAGGGAATGATGTGCTAGGATTAAGTTTTCTGACCTCGACTGGCACATATGGTAATGTGTAGGAGGAGAGGGGCTCAGCTTGTTTGCTGATAACAATGATCATCTTCTCTAGGTATTAGGGTTCAGGACCACTACAGTAAAGACCTGACCAGTTGCTGGGTAATAGCATTTTAGACCAAACATATGTAAAGAAGTGTATACAGCTTCAATCATTGTATAGAGTTAGTGTCCAGTGTGTGCACAGCACAGATGACCGCTGACATGTTCATTTAACCCTGTAAGGTTTTCTTTCTGGCATAAATAAGAGAAAATCATTGATAATAAGCCATGTCTCCATTCCTTTAATGTTTAGTGGAAGCTGGTGTGTGTCTGTGTGTATGTGTGTGTGTGTGTGTGTGTGTGTGTGTGTGTGTGTGTGTCTGTGTGTGTGAGTGTCTGTGCATGTGTGTGTGTGTGTGTGTGTGTCTGTGTGTGTCTGTGTGTGTGTGTGTGTGTGTGTGTGAGTGTCTGTGCATGTGTGTGTGTGTGTGTGTGTCTGTGCATGTGTGTGTGTGTCTGTGTGTGTGTGTGTGTGTGTGTGTCTGTGTGTGTGAGTGTCTGTGCATGTGTGTGTGTGTGTCTGTGCATGTGTGTGTGTCTGTGCATGTGTGTGTGTGTCTGTGCATGTGTGTGTGTCTGTGTGTGTGTGTGTCTGTGTGTGTGTGTGTCTGTGTGTGAGTGTCTGTGCATGTGTGTGTGTGTGTGTGTGTGTGTATTTTTTTTTGTGACCACAATTGATATTTTTTTACTAGTTTGGTGACTACATACAACATATTCATTAGCCTCTATATGCATGTGTCTGTGGCGTTGTGGTGTCACAATTCTCGCAGTTAAGACTTTTTTTCTATTTCTGTTAACAAATCCTGGCATTTTTAGATGTAAATAGATCTGACATCTGCACACATCTATAAAACACTTTTTTTGTATCGCTTCCTAATTATCAGTGGCGTAACTAGAGTCTGGTGAGCCACAGTGTGAAATGTAGACCTGGGCACTCCCCCACCTGTCACACTCCGCGCGCACACATGTTGGTCAGATCATATGTATGGGCCCCGTGTATATATGTCCCTTATCCTGGTATATATGGTCTTCCCCTCCCACCACCATAGTCATCCAATTATTATAACGCATCCCCATATTCCTCCATATATCACAATGTACCCTCATAGTCATTTATATATTATAATGCATCCCATAGTCCCCCATAGTCATCCAATTATAATAATGCACCCCCATTATCCTCCATATAGTATAATACTGCCTCACAGCCCTCCATATAGTATAATGCAGCCTCACAGCCTTCCACATAGCATAATGCAGCCTCACAACTCGCCATAGACTATAATGCACCCCCCTCCTCCCCCATAATCCTCTGGCGAGCATGTACTCATTAAAAATAAATCTGTACTTACCTCTCCTGGTTTCCCCGCAGCTTAATGTGACTCACGATATCGCCACAGCGATGTCACTGCGGCGATATCGTGAGTGCATCGCCACGTGTGACCCGGCAAAATCGCCCCACAATTTATCGCTGGTCGCAGTCGCGAAGTTTTCGGTCCGGACCGAAAACCACGCAACTGCAATCTAGCGACATCGCTGCATGTGACACCTTCACACCAGCGACTTCAGGAGCTGCACTATAGCTCCTGGAGACACTGGTGTGATGCTATGGCATCACACAGCGACATTGCAGGAGAAGTCGCAGGTGAGATCGTCACATATGACATCTCACCCGTGACGTTGATGCGGTGGGCGGGGTTACACGGTCATCAGCGACGTTGCCCACCACATTGACATGTGTGACAGGGCCCTTACTTTAATTCAGAGATGGGAAACTTCAGGTCTTGAGTGCCACACACAGTGTAGATGATTCAATTATCAACTGTGCAATACTAAAGACCCCGTCAGACAGGGAGGTATCACTGGCGATGCTGCAACTTAGTAGGCATGGTCAAGTTACAATGACATCGCCAGTGTGTCGCCTCGTGTGACAGGGCAATTTCCCGCTGCCACCGCTCATCTCCTGAATTCGGAGGTTGCCTAGCACTGCTGGGAAACCTGGCGATGAGGAGCAGGCGATCTGAACACATTGCCGCGTGTGACGCAGCAATAGTGCTCTGACACATGACGGGAGCCATACAGAGTATAGCTCCCTGCCTCGCCTGGACTACAGGCATGTTCAGAGGCGATCCTCCACCAGTGTGACAGTACCATAAGGAAATCCTGAACACATGACCTGCACCCTCCAGACCTGGAGGTCCTCACCTCTGCTTTAGTTGATCAATGTGTGATTGCTGTAGGGCCGCACCCGACACCTCGGGTGATCAGCTGTTCTTAATGTTGGCCAGATTTGAAGGTGCTCCGTCTTGTATGTAGTGACAGCGGCTAGATACCGCACATCCGCCCTCCAGCCATCACACATTGATTACCTATAGTAAGGCCAGGCCATCAATGTTAGGACAACCTCTATACATTTGTTTTATGTGCAATACTACCTCAATGACATTTATTGTCACTTAACTGTTAAAAAAGTTGGTATGTAACTAGTGTTGCATTGCCATATTGTGTTCCACTTGCTGGGACTTGTAGTGCTGTGCACCACCAGCAGAAGTTGGACCCATGCTATGTTAGCATTTAAACATTTCTGTTCCAGGTTGTGTTGAAATAAACTGATTTTGCTATTCAGTATCCTATGCTTCCATATTTTGGTGTGCGTACAGTATGTGTGTACAATGTGTGTATGTACAGTATGTGTGTACAATGTGTGTATGTACAATGTGTGTATGTATGTGTGTCCTTTGTGTTCAGTATGTACAGTGTGTGTGTACAGTGTATGTATGTGTGTCCTTTGTGTTCAGTATGTACAGTGTGTATGTACAATGTGTGTATGTGTGTCCTTTGTGTTCAGTATGTACAGTGTGTGTGTACAATGTGTGTATGTATGTGTGTCCTTTGTGTTCAGTATGTACAGTGTGTGTGTACAATGTGTGTATGTATGTGTGTCCTTTGTGTTCAGTATGTACAGTATGTGTGTACAATGTGTGTATGTATGTGTGTCCTTTGTGTTCAGTATGTACAGTGTGTGTGTGTGTGTGTTGCACATATAGTGACAGGCAGCACAGTAATTGCATCTTTTGTAGGAGCGACACATATCAGAGCACTGACTAATGTAGAAAGGACATGTACAAAAAACACCACATAAAAGAGGAGCGCGGGCCCTGTCCAGAAGAGCTGACAATCTGAGGAAACGGAAACAATAATGCTAAAAACTGTTTTTACTGCTTCACTAGATACATACAAGGTGTAGAATGAGGTTCCCAATGTACAGGGGAGGTTCTGTATCATCACAAGGTGTAGCAGAGGGTTTTTTTTAAAAAAAGAGCCGTTTTTTGAGCCGAAAGAGCCGATTCTTTTTGGTGAGCCGAGCCGAATGAGCCGGCTCATCAAAAAGAGCCGGACTGCCCATCACTAATTTACAGTTTCATATAGGAGAGAGTGGTTTTAAGCAGAGAGACAGTGTTGTCGGGGTTAACTCTAGTGCCAGCCCACAGTGGGGTGGAGTAAAGAGAATATAGTGAAGGATATTTCCTGGGTTTAAGAGAGCAGTTGTGTAGTGGAAGCTAAGGCAGAAGTCACATGCAGGAGGAAGCAGAGGTGACGGAATCTGAGTGCAGATTTTGTTCTATGGAAGTGAATTGAGAGACAAGGGGGGACCTTCCCCCTCCCCCCCAAGCAGGCTGTGTGAAAAGGTCCAGTGCAACAAGGAACTTTCTTTTAGAGAAAAAGAGGCCGCCCGATTTAGGGCCACTGGTACTGGAGAATCAAATCTAAGAGAAGTAGCATAGTCATGCTGGGTACCCTAGGCACAGCGAAACACATAGACCCATGTGGTTAGTTACCAGTTGGATAGAGATAAGTCCCTCCGTGGTAGCCGAAGTGGAAAGAATAACTAACATGTCTGCAACTGTAATGGAAGCGCTGGTCTGTGCCCAAATGTCAATGCTTTGTAGGAAACATTGTTTGAAATGTGTGGCAAGCAATGTGGCATGGTGTTGTAAACTTGTTAATAGTAAAGCGCATGCAGTTTTTAACAGTTGCAGACTCTTCCTTAATGACTTTGAACGCGGTACCACACAGTGTGCATCAGATGATAAGAAGCCGGAATTCGGGTGAGAGGAACCAGTGCCATGAGGTAAAGCTTCCACACACTCAACCCTTGTTGGTAGCGTGCCGGAGTGAGGAATCTGAGCCTCTTGTCCATGGCTATCACATCGAGCAGCTTACATTAGCATAGTGAACATCCCACACTTGCTGTATATAGTCCTTTCTATCTTGGAGAGGGTTGCACATAAAAGGTGTCCTGATATGTAGGTGAAATTTATTTAGAAATTACCCAAGCTACCATTTCTGAGATAGGATTATCCTTTAACCCATTTTTACCTTACTTTCCCTTTACCCACTCTCAAAATAAATGAAGAAAATAAAGATGTAACTAATGTTTGAGGATTGTGCTTCTGATCTTTACTTACAGTTACAGTCACAGTTTGCAGAACTGCTGTCACAAGAGCTTGACCTAGTGCGATATTAAGGTTTAGTCTGCAAAAAGAATAACGTTATCATCATTAGTGAGGACAATAAAATATACTTAGGGAGTGCAATAAACAACTGGAAGAAGTTTGCCTTTTTGCTTATTTTGCTAGTTCAATAGATCTAGGAAATTGTTTATACTTAAAGGAAAATTCTATTTTTGTAGCATGTTAGTCAATAAATAGAAAGTAAACACAAGTCTGCAGGGTAAAACTGAAAAGTAAAAGGTAATTTTTTTATACTTTCAATGGCTGAACTTAAAATATCAAAAAAATTCAATCACGTACAGTTTTTTCACAAACACGGACAACACAGGCTTTCTTGGGCGGCAAGGTGGCTCAGTGGTTAGCACTGCAGTCTTGCAGCGCTGGGGTCCAGGGTTGAAATCCCACACAAGGACACCATCTGCAAGGAGTTTGTATGTTCTCCCCGTGTTTGCGTGGGTTTCCTCCGGGTTCTCCAGTTTCCTCCCACATTACAAAAACATACTCATAAGGAACCTAGATTGTGAGCCCCAATGGGGACAGTGTTGCCAGTGTATGTAAAGCGCTGTGGAATTAACAGCACTATATAAATGAATAAATATTATATTATATTATTATTCTTGCACCATACTTTGACCCCTTTGCGTGACTTATAGTGGATGACTATGGTATTAGATTAATTAGAAAGCATCGAATCATGGCATTCACTGATCAGCAAAAGAGTAACAATGTTTTGAACTTTTGACTTTCAGGCTCCATATCTCACCATCCACTACAGCTCTGAGCGTGAGACTACCTTCATTTTATAGAAAATCATCTTGGCTATCTCATACATAAATTGGACTTTCCATTATCTAGCATATAATTAGTTATTCAGATTGTCATGTCACTGCATTGTTACTGTTTTCTTCCTAAAAATTTAATTTTTACTATTTTGTTAGTATTTTGTAAATCCACCTTTAGTTTGAACACTGCCTAATTCCTTCTGGTATGTTCTACATCAGATTCAAGCATGATTCGACTGAAATCTGATCCCAGGTCTCTTGTACACGTTCTCAATGTTGGTGCATACTGGTCGACTCACTTGGGTATGTATACAGCTTTCTGTTCACCTCTATCCACAAGTGTTTGATTAGAGTGAGGTCTGGGAACTTTGGAGGCCAATCCAGCACTTTTACTTCATTGTCATTGAAGCATTTATTTGCCAATCTTGATGAATGCTTTTCAACATATGCTTCACGTCATTGTCCTCCTGAAACAATATGTCGTCCTGTCTAACGCATCGTGCTCCAGTGTGAGAAGTAACTAGCATGTAGCTCAGCATTGAAACCACCATCTATCCTAGTAGGTATCCAATGCCTTTGGCTGTGAAGCACCCCCGTATCATCAAGCTTCCTCCACCCGAACTTAAGGAGTACTTTGCACGCTGCAACATCGCTAGCCGATGCTAGAGATGCTGAGCGCAATAGTCCCCGCCCCCGTCGCACATGCGATATCTTATGATAGCTGCCGTTGCGAACATTATCGCTACGGCAGCTTCACACGCACTTACCTACCCTGCGACGTCGCTCTGTCCGGCGATCCGCCTCCTTCCTAAGGGGTCGGGTCGTGCGGCGTCACAGCGACGTCACACGGCAGGCGGCCAATAGTAGCGGAGGGCCGGAGATGAGCGGGACGTAAACATCCTGCCCACCTCCTTCCTTCCGCATAGCTGCTGGACGCAGGTAGGAGATGTTCCTCGCTCCTTCGGCTTCACACACAGCGATGTGTGCTACCGCAGGAAGGAGGAACAACATCGTATGTCCATCGGAGCAAAATTATGGAAATGAACGACGTGACACAGATCACCGATTTTTGACTGTTTCACGCTCGTTCATCATCACTGATAGGCTTTACACCTTGCGACATCGTTACTGGTGCCGGATGTGCGTCAGTTTCGATTTGACCCCGACGATATCGCAGTAACGATGTCGCAACGTGCAAAGTACCCCTAACAGTTCCTTCATTTTCTTGATCAGTTAAACCATTTTTCCTTGTTTTTTCCAGACCTATTTGCACCCATCAGAACCTAGTCTATTGACTTTTCTCATTGCTCCTAATGACCTGTTTCCAATCTTTTTCTGTTCACTTTTCATGCTTTTTGGCAAACTCGAGCCGATACTTCTTATGGCGATATTGAAGTCAAGGCTTCTTCACCTTTTTTCGGGTCACCTTTCCAGACTTGTGAAATGTGCATAGCACAGTGCTTGCATGGATGTCTGTGATCTCACTATTACTAAGAATATGAGCCACCTCCACTATTGTCTTTGTCACTCAAGAACTGATAGACCTTGTGGTGAGCCAACTTATTGACTGCGATATTTTACCTGGACATCAACCTTTTGACTTTTAAATGGATGGATGGATGTCATTTCATATTCTTCCAACTGTCATGGCACTCACATGATGCAGTTTGGCAATTATCATGACCCAGAGACTGCTTTCGATGAGCTGGATGATCCTGTTAATCTTTTCTTGGAAAATCTTCTTCATGGCTTCTCCTGGAATTCGAACGAGTGTCCTTTCACTTGGAAGCAACCTAATAGCACAAAAATCAACTATGCCTCTTTTATCAGACTCCGTGCTGTTATGCCTTGTGTGTGTGGGACAGTTTTCAGCTCTGCTACTTTGCTATATCCAAAACCTCTGATTATATCAAAACAGATGAATCCAGTAAACTAAGTGATATATATTTGGAAGCAGAGTCTCTTTGCCTATATCATGCTGCACTCAGAGGAGGTAGCAAAACCTTGCTGACAGATTCCCTTTAAATCCAAATTTAGTGCCCACAAAAGCCAAACTTTGTTGATACAACTGTTTCTCCTCTTCTCAAATTGATATTTCTCACTTGTCTTATTTACTGAACGTTTCCTATGTCATGTTGTGAATAAATATTTGACTGTTTAGATACTATGTTATACCAAGCCTGATGAAGAGACCTGAGTAGTCTGAAAAACTCACTATTTATTACCATCTTTTCAGGCATCCATTAAAAGTAGAGACAAGTGAACCCGTGGAAGTTCAGGTTCGCCGACTTCAGACGGACTTTAGATCAATATATCAATACCAATTATAATTAATAATAATAATAATAATAATAATAATAATACAAAAATATCAATTGTATAAGACAAACTAGGTCGCATAACTGGAAGCATCATGAAACTACTATACCTTCTTTTCTTAGTGTACTTACCCAGTTACTGATAAATTGATCACTACCAAGTTCACGTTAAAGATGTAATGAGGACAGCCATTCAACACATCAAAAGTAATGGGAACGCTTATGGTAACTTGGATGTTAATGATCGCAATCCTTTGAAGCAGAAAAATGTACAGAATGGATTTAGAACTTTTCCATGATTTTACTTACCGGAACAAGCATCCTTGCAAACTATTGAAGACAGAGTTGATTAACTCATTGTGTTACACTGATAAATAATTGTTCACAGCTATCACTATATTAATCATATATTCCGGAATATTATACTTGACCATTAGTGATGAGCAAACAGTTCAGCAGTTGATGCTCAGATGGCCGCGACTCAAGTACCCAAGTGTAATGGAAGTCAATGGGGAACTCGTGCATTTTTCTGGAAGATTTTCTGGAAAAATACTTGAGTCCCCGATTGACTTGCATTTTACTCAGATACTTGAGTCACACCCATCCGAGCATCCAACTGCTCTATAAGAATACCCGAATACTAAACTGTTCGCTCATCACTATTGACCATAGGTTGAATATTTTAGCAAAATATGCATTACTGTTTCAGTGTAAAAATATTCTTTAAATTATAGTACATATTCATTGCATTATCATGTTATTGTGTAACCCCTTCACGCTGCAGCTAGTTTTTTATTTTTGCACCTTAGTTGTTCAGTATGGTATCTATTGATTATAATTAGGGATGAGCGGACTCGTGGATGTTCTCGTTCATTGGGTTTGACCGAACTGTAGTCCAAAGTTCAGTTCAGGTACCAGAACTCTATGCGAATTTGAAGAAGAATCCTATAGGCAACAACAGGGACCCAAACTTTTGTGCTGTATAATGGTCATAGTAAGGGCTAGGGGGCTGCAAAAGGAAGCAAAATGGGGGTAAGAGCAGGATAATTGCTCTGTAAACAAATGTGGATATGGAAATTACTTAAAATAACAAAGTAAAAAAATAAAAAATAATAATCTTGAACCAGGAAGCGGAGGTCCAAGTGGAGGAGGGGGTTGAGGAGGAGATGGACTTAGCGGTGTAGGTGGAAGAGGCGGAAAGGGCAAGCTCAGGCCATGTGTCCAATTGCCCAGAAAATAAATGGTGCAGACCCAATCACGTAGTATGTGGAGATGCATGGACACATATTCTTCCATCGTGTTATGCAACCCTGCCTCCTGCTAATACGGAGAGTGGTGCTGGATCTTGTGGCGTGCTGAGAAGGTTTTCCCACATTTTGGCCATGATAACCCTCCCTTTCAAGGTGATGCCGGTGCCTCAGCTGCTTTGGCGACTTTATGCTCCAGTGATGGGAGTAAGGATGGCACATTGTCCTTATAGCTGGGATGCAACAGTGTGCCAACCCAATAATCAGCACTGGTAACAATCTGAGTAACTCGGTAGTCATTGCGCAGGCACTGCAGGATGTATTTGCACATGTGTGGCAGGCTGCCCAGAGGCAATGGCAAGCTTTCTTGGAGGGAGGTGTATTGCCTGTGTCCTCTGTATTCCCTAGCCACACTACAGTGAGCCCCTGAGCTGCTTTAAGTGCCACCCTGCTGTGAACACAGTTCCTCCTCCTCCTGCCCCACCTCTTTATCCTCCAAAACGGTCCCCTGGCTATACCATTGTGTACCTGGCTACTGTTGTTACAGGAACTGACCCTCTGAGCCATATGAGGATGACTGGACAGATAATCGTGGGAATGGCCCCTATTCCTTCTCCTCTTCCTCTGGTACCATCACCTCATGAATCATCGCATGAAGCATTTTTTCAAGAAGGCATAGAACTGGGATAGTAATGCTGATGATAGCATCATTAGTGCGGGCCATGTTTGTGGATTATTGAAAGCAGTTCAACATGGCACACACACATGGAAGCCCACACATTGGTTGTGAAATTGTGTTATTCCGCAGAGCGACTCACCCATGCATGCTGCAACTGAAATTCCAGTGCAGAATACTGCCACGGAGCCTGCTTTCAGAGTAATCATGGTTGTTGGGTGAGCTTGCACATTAGTCCTCTGGCAGGACCCCACCATTGAAAGGATCCACAAGTGATCTGAGCATAAGGTTTGTTTTTTGGCCCTGACATTTGCTAATGCACCAGAATGCTGGAGGTGAGGCAATCAGCCAAGGTATTGCATGTTAGCACATATTTTGCAATTGCAAGAACACAAATTAAGAGAGGGCATGACAAGTCTGAACTTACCCCCTGAGGAAGCTAGACATGAAACGTGTTGCGGTAAATACCGAGGCCTGGTACTTTACCAAAATTTTGGTAAGAACTGTATGGGCATTTGTGGCAATATATGTTAAAGTATCAGGTTATTACAAATTATATAATAGAGCTTTATATTGTGGATATTTAATCCATGATTATTGGTCTGGTGTCCCTCCAAAAAACCGTTGTGTGACAGACAGCTTCAATGTTTGGGACAGCAGTATGTCAGTGATGCTAAAGTTTTGTGAACATTGGATACTGTGTTCAGAGTTTGATTACAGTGTGATTCGACTCTCTTGGATAAGTAGAAGATGGAGATAAGATGCACGGAAATTAGACTGCACTCAGATGTCATCCAAGTGCAGTCAGATATTTTCAACGCACTCACTGACTTGCACAGCCAAGTGTGATGTAAATATAAGATCAACCTAGGGCATGCTGCATTTTTCTAGGACAGACTGTCCGTGGAAAAAATTAGACATGTGCATGGCTCCATAGAACAACATTGGTCTGAGTACAATCCCAATGATTTACATATTTGCATATCTCCTACAGAACATTTCCAATAAAGGCAAAACTATAATAATAAAAAAGTTTTGAAAGTATACTTACTCTGAGCTTTTACAACCAAGATTGACTACAGTGTTTAATTTTGTACCATCGTTACTAAAATAGAGTTGCGCTACGTTTGCAGTGTTAATCACAAGACTGTAGAAAATGAAAAAAAAGTGAAATCAAAGTTTTTAGTATCAGTAGTTTATTATCACATTAACAATTAAAAAATAGGCTACAATATCATATGTTTAAAGAGGTTGTCCAATCTTAGGCTACAAGTCTGCAGACTTTTGAACCCTCATATCATGGGCACTGTTCGCTCTGGGGATTCCCTGGTGCCAAGAACAGCAGTTATGTGACCACAAGTATACAATATGCATACTCGCGGCCACATTCAGACTAGACTGTTTCCGGCCTCACTCAATACACTTGCATTGAGCAAAACCGCTCCCATCTAGTCAGAATGTGGTCGGGAGTATATATATATTGTATACTTGCGGTCACAGGACTGCCATTCTTGGCACTAGAGATTCCCCGCGCTGCGCGGATGCAAAAGATGTGGTATACTTTTCCTTGACGATATTGTAAGTAATAAAGATATTATTCCTTTTGACATATTACTTAAAAAATACAATCTACCAATATCAGAGAAATATAAATGGACTCGTATATGGGAGTTTCTCCAAGAAACACATCTTCTATCAAAAAAATTACCCACCTTCATCATAGACTTACTAAACAACCCATTAAAGATAGGCTTATGGAATACCAGTAACATATATTCAATTTTTAATGATGACTATACGTTTAAGAAATTGAAATATATGGAATTTTGGGAAAAACAATTGAATACGACATTTCAATCTAACAAATGGAAATCTCCGTTAACCTATACATACTCGAATTCTACCTGTATATCCATACAAGAATCTTATTATAAGATTCTGGTTGAGTGGTACTATACCCCACAAAAACTACATAGATTATCTTCTCAAAATTCTGATTTATGTTGGAGAGAATGTGGAGAGAGAGGTACTACCAGTCATATTTTTTGGAGTTGTCCAAAACTGAAGGAATTGTGGAGAGATACAGAAATTCTCCTCCATAATGTATTCTCAACTGAAATTAGTCTCTCAGAGGAATTAGTTCTGCTATCAATTGGGATAGATCAACTTAACTTAAATTATAGACATATTACCTCTCATATCATACAAGTGATTAAAAATCTCCTCGCTGCCAACTGGAGAAATACTAATGTTCCATCTATACATGAAGTAATAGAAAGAATTTCCTCTCACAATCTTTACGAATTTAAGTTTGCTTTGAAAGATAGATTATATGATAAGTACTCGGTGAGATGGAATCTTTGGTCAAAGAAGTTCAATCTCAATCTTATTATATTAAATCCTTGAGTTAGTGGAGCTACTAGCTGTAAAAATGATTTATTCCTATTCTCCGTCTTTTTTTATTCTAATAGTTATGTTTAGCAATTTATGTGTTAAGAGATTCAATTTAAATTTTCAGCCAAAACTGTACTGCAACTCTAGTTTACCTTTTTCTTTACTGCTATAGACTTTCCCTCTCCCCCCTCCCCCCTATTTTTTTTTTTTTGGTTGTTTTTTTTTGTTTTCCCCCTTTCCCCTGCCCCACCTTTTCTATTTCAAAAATGTAATGTTAATTTAACTTTAGATTATAATGTGACTAATTGTTGTTAAATTTTACTGTGTGAACAATTTGTTTTGTTTGAACCAAATTTTAAAATAAAAAATATGTAAACACAAGTCTGCAGAAACATAGACACTGCAGACTTGTAATTTAAGGCTGGTCAACCTTTTTAATACCAACCAAAAATTCTCCTGATATGATCAAAGGAAACCTTAACAACCTTTTCATAATTATTAAAAGCTTCTTTTTTACTATTTTTATATTTACTATTCAACTATGAGGTATTTGCTATATAGCTGAAATAATTGATACAATATATTATATCATGCAAACAGAACATGTGTATTCTTGACAAGGGTATGTTTAACAAGCAAAGTATATTGCAATCACCCAAATGGCCTCATTAGTATAGAATAGTAAACAATATACATTATTGTTGTCTAAAGTGACAGGTACATCCATTGCCACATGTCCTACAGTCTATTCCTATATTAGCAACTTGCCATAATAAGTAAGGTGCCTATATATACGTCACCCGGCACCTGCTGATCTGTGGTGGGCATATGTAAATTGGCCACTATTCTATCTCCTCCACCGCTTCCTGAGGAAGTGATGCATCGACACACGCGTCTGAGCGTGAGGCACGCTGGAGAGACTCTCCTTACTGAATTGTATGTGCACTCAGCCTTAATAATCCTATGTTTGATGGCATAGCATCTTTCTTACTATAAATAATGTAGGGTGTGTTAAAACTATTGGACAATTGATCAGGTTTTCATAGTACTTGGTATGGAAAAACTGACCATTATACTTAGTAGCATCCTGCATCCAGAAAACCCCTTTCTTATAGGTACCTTACTTATGGCAAGTTGCTAATATATGAATATACTCTAGGACATGTGGCAATGGATGTACCTGTGCCTTTAGACAACCATAATGTATATGAGTTTATTATGGCGATTACGTCCATATCCATATCTTCCACTATTTCATTATAAAATTGTATAAAAGCCTTGAATTTTTCTGTTTTGCAAGGGTAGTTGGCAGACCCTACACTTCCAGTTCTCCTGCCTGTCTCCCTTTTTGTCACTCTCTGCCGGCCTCTGATCTCTGAAGGAAATGTCACTCTTCTCATAATGACCCGTGCCCGAGATTATGCTCAGGCGCTGCCATTGACCATATCGTCATGTCTGAGGGAGCAGTGCGTGCACAGATGTACAGTTTGGTTTGCGTAACGTCATCAGAAGCTTACTCCCATGCACTACACTTCTGAGGAGACAATGTAGCGCCCTGGGGAACCAGATATAGGCACATATAGGCCCCCGCATAACACCAGTCCCGCAACGGGTCACAGCAGCCGACCTGAAACCCTAGCCACCTCCCTTAGGGCAGGACGGACACACTAGTGGGCGGGAACTGGCAGTAGGAAATGCCCATCTAGGGGTCTGGAGAGCCCGGGGCGGGAAAAATGACAGTTTAAGCTCAGAGACTGAACTGAGAGGTCAGGCAAACTGACAGGCGTCAGGGTAGTGGCCCTGACATCCCGGCTAGGTGGCAGATGGTAGCCACAGTCCAGCAGGAGATGGGAAGACAGCTCGCCAGATCCAAGGTGGACTGGGACAGGGTAGGAGCCCTTCTGGTACCAACACTGGAGACCCGACTGGAAACCATGTGCACAGAAGGGGTTACTTGGACCCTGAAGCCAGGACTGTCACCGATGGCCTAGCTAATTAACCAATTGAGAGCAGGATTTTAGGTCCTGTCCCAACCTAAGTCCCGAAAAGTAGACAACCACCCACAGAGGGATAGAGCCACCACCAGGGCCTGTAAATCCCATGGGTCAGCGTCAGATGGGCATGGCTCCCAACAGAAGGACCGGGAGTGGACTCCCGTGTTTTAAACCAGGAAGTTCCATCTACAGAACACAGAGTGCAGAGGAGAGAGATTGCGACTATCAACCCGGGTGTGGGATCAGGATACACCCGTCTGCGGCAGACGGCCACCATCACCTTGGTTTACCACGGGACTTGTGTGCTTTAGTCGACCGTGGGTAACATCCCCAGCCTGGCCGGGTGCGCCGGCCCCTGCAATCACCCTCCTCAGCATAGACACACTGGGCCCCGGGACATCAATCTCTACCCACGGAGGGGTTAACATCCAGCTGCCATACCATCGCCCCGGGAGTCCCACAACCATAGCGGTGGTGTAACATATCACTACACACCGTGGGTGGCGTCACAGACTGTTTACCATACATCCCATACAAATACGTTCCCTTTTCAGTTGAAGTGTCAGCGGGACCCACGGGTCCAGTAGAACCCCTCGGGCCACACCGTAGATCCGGATCCGAGCAGCCCGACGGCTGGCGTGGGGGTGGCACAACAACTCCAGGGAATGAGCACACCAAGAGAACAGTTACTGAGGCAAGAGTAACCTGTCTTCCAGAGACTGGAGGATGTTAGCATGCACAGAAAAAGAGAGAGGCATAAAGAGCATGAAGAGCATGTCCTCTCCCTCTGCACTTGTGATTAAAACTTCAAGGCTGGATTTGTCTTCAATTTCTAAATAAAATAATACAAACAATAAGGATTAAAGGACCTTTACACTCATGTCTTTAGTTAAGGCGGGTTTAATGCCCTGATGACAGGTTACCTTTCAATATAAGGAAAATATATGAAACAAAAACATGACGTCATCCACATCCCCGGGCAAAATCTTGCACCTGCGCAGAGACCTCGCCAGTTCATTCATGCATGCGCTCCGATGTATTTACATAGAGTGCGGGAGAATATAGAAAGGTACTTGTGGGGTGTATAGGGGGAGTCATGATAACATGCACCTTTATAGAATGCAGCACAGGCGCTGCTTAAGGTGCTAGTTTTGGTTTATACCTCAAATATCTGGTGACATGTTCCCTCACCTATACACAATAGCCTGTCAGTCAATTCCAGGTAAAGCTAATGTTAGCCAAATATGTATGGGGGCCAACTTTTCCAATGTCTACATTACAAGTTCATTTTTTTAATTCTTTCATAAACTTTATTTATGTAAAGACTAAATCACTATCTTGAAATCATTGTTTATATTCACTTAGTCATAAATAACTTACCCAGTTATTTTAGTTATAGGATTGAGTAGAGTTGACAATACGCCAAAATCCACCACGGGAAGCAGTAATCCTGTACACTGCTTTTGAAATTCACTCTGAATTGCTTGTTTAAATTCTGCAAATGATACAAATAGAGAAGAATGCTGATTATTACTTTAAATATAAATGACCCTAAATACAAATAGATCGGCAGTGTTTTTGTAAATCTGCAGCAGGTCAAATCTTTTAGCGTTTTTGCCTCATTTTTCACCCTCAGAAATCAATGAGAAGGGGGAAAATGCAGCATAACATTTGTGATGTGTTTTTACAGACCTTTTTGCAGCTTTTTTTGCTATAAAACACACTTTATTACTATGTACTGTAGACCAATCATACAGGTAATTCACCTGAAAAAAGAAAACAAAACAGTTTTTCGCTGTGTTATATGCACAGCATTTTTACTACCAAGAGTAAAGGTTTTGGCTGCAGATAAAAAACAGCAAAAATGTGAACATATCCTTACTGTTTAAATAGTAGTAAAAGATAGCAACCAAAGCCATATAAATTCCTAGGAAATGTCAGCGACCACCCAAATAGCAGGAAGACTTCTGTTGGTGCATCGATTCTATCCTTACCTACACTCATTACAAAGTTTCTACTGATTGTGTATAACTTATATTGTCATAATCCTGATCCATCTATAACATTTGCATGGGTGAGCAGAGATAGACTAGAGCAGTATAAAACTGGTCCAAGAATATTTGTTTCATCCTTATCTGGTGATTCTTCTGCTGTGGATTCAATCTTTTATTCACATGCAATTTATCTTCACAAGTACATTGGCGTGTCAGTGCACTTGCAGTTTATTGATCCTATTACCTTCTCCCTGTCAATGTGTCCCCTCACATGGCAGTTGTTACTGATGAGATCCCATGATGACGGGAGGAGGGAGGAGCTAGAAGCAGAAGGAGGAGCTAGAGACAGGGGAGGAGCTAGAGTCAGAGCTCCACCCCTTCCTCCCTCTTCTATCTACATAGAATGTGATCCGTAACATCAGCTATCTCCTATCTTAGTAATGGCAAAACCTTCACTGATACAGATTTCATCTCAGAATTAAGAATATTGATAATGTCTGATCCATTCTGGCAGGGAAAGAAGCAAATTTGTCCAAAGAGATATATTACAAAGTTACTTATATTCATGTGTACTATTCATTTATTATAAAATAAAAATTAAAACAATGCTTACACTTTAAGAATGTGTCAGTAGATTACATGAGCTGAGCTGTAAGCTTTCACTTTAGCTGAGTGAAATCTAAAGCACTCAAACTTCTTTGGCACCATTCAGAAATTTGTATCAATGAGCAAAATGATCTCTTTAGTCAAATGTTCAGCCTAATCAATACTCAGAGATCAGTTATTGCTAAAAAGATTTCAGAGCTGGACCAAGCAAGATTTGGTAATGCAAACTAAAGACAGCTGAAATTCTGATTTAATTGATACCTTTGGTGCAGAAATCCACTTTGTAGTTCTTCATTAATCACCATTTGAAGTTTTCTGCTAATTAGATTTCGGTGTACAGGGGCCGAACTGTGCACTGGATCTTCTCCTCCCTATCTGTGATTCCCCAGCCCCTCCGCCTGCCTTTGTTCTGTGAATGACCTGTGACTACTGAGACTTCATACAGAGTAGGCAGGTCATTTACAGACCGGAGGCCAGCGTAGGTTCAGGGGAATCATAGACAGGGAGGAGAAGACCCAGTGCGCCGTCTGGTCCTTATGCTCTCAAAATCAGAAAATAGCAGAAAACTTCAAATTGTTATTATAGAAAAACAAAAAAGTGTCTCTACTTTTACATTACAAAATCATGCTGACAGCTTCTCTTTAACCCCCTGTGACCCTGTGCTGAGATTTCTATACTTTGAGGTCACTGATGTAGCATTGACTGTAAATTTTATAATGTTGGGTCAGAGATTTCCAATAATGATCATAGCTGACGACTAGTGATGAATAGTGTAGGTCTGGTAGTGCGTTTTTTTTTGTTTTTTTTTTAAAATATAGGAAGTCTGAGCTTATATAATTAATGGATGAGATCATCTGACATCATTGTGTCTCAGAAAATCAGTATTAAAAGTTAATTTTAATCAATAGATCTTGGAATAATAATAAGGTCTACAACTGGATGTGTTAAAAAAAATGTTTTTATGTGCTGAGATAATCTTATATATGTGCCCTGCTGTGTACTGTGTAATGGCCGTGTCTGACCGTACAGGCACATGGTCTGATCATTCCACATATCCTGGGCAGAGGAGGAGGCAAAAGCATATACAGACATTGCAAAACAGGATCACAAATTATTCATTCTTTGAGGTATAGCAATTTTTTTTAAAAAACAAGCAGGGAAATGTTTTACCTCACACAAAGAATCAGCTGTGATCCTGTGCTGTAATGTAATACTCTTTTGTGTCTTCCCCTGCTCAGGAGCTGTGGTATGATCAGACCATATACCTGTATGGTCAGACATGTATACATCATAGATGCAAAGCCTGCACCACATTCTGTAAGATCTGCAGCAGATGGATCAGGCACAAGGTGTACAAATTTTGCCCTAAATTATAGTGTTTTTTTGATAAATGCAGAAAAGTATGAAATGTATTTGCATTATGCATTTAGTTATAATTATCTATATAAATACTATAGTTAAAATGAACTAATTAATTACAGCACATACGAGTATGCATGGAAGAGATAATGCAAATTCTGCTTACGTTGTGCTATCCCAGAATATGACCCACATGCCTGCGAATAGACGGACCCTGTGGCGGCTGCCAACAAGAGAACGGTCCACACCAAGTTCATTTTGTGTTGACGAGAGACAGAACAGAACTTAAAAAAAAGATAAAAAGTGAAAGTGCATAAAATAAATCAGAGGTTGAAATCTAACATTTCCTGATACCATAGCGAGGTAGGATCCGCTAATCAACCCAGTAATCAATATGGAAGAAGAAAAATAATGACAGCACATGTTACATTACAGTACAAAGGGCAGTGAAATATAAAGGTTGTATTATGGCATTGTATAAAATGATCAAAGGTACGTAATAAAGGGAAACTCGCTGCCGGCAAACCGGTATATGTGCTATGCCGTGTACAGGGCGGATAGAAATAGTCTATGTAAAGAATATGGCTGGAGTCATTTCTATCACATTTACTTATATGTGTATATTAAGGGTTGCATGCCTCTGAATACATTTGGTATGTTTGGGAGTATCTAAAAGTCAGAGTATCAAATCTTCATAAACATTTTTACTACTTCACCATACAGACCAAATTTTCTACATCATCATTTGTAAATTTGCGTAAAATTGGGCCAAGTTTTTAGTTTAGTTTCAAAATGTTCCTTATTTCTGGAGAAGAGCTATTGTGTCTTTGATGATGGGGCTGGTTTTAAGGATTGACATGCAGGAATAAGACAAATTCAGTAAAAGGTGCACGTCACTTATTAAATTACTATTAATGGCAAATGCCTCAACAGAATTGTTACCCACAATCCTATGCTGGATGTGAGGAAGGTCACCACTTTTAATGGATTTGCCTTGCCCAACCCTTGCTTCACCCCTATGGGCAGTGCAGCCCAAAACTTGCATGAAAACACTGAAAGTCCTAAACGTTTTGTACAACTCTGTATTGTGCAAACATTTTACAGCATTTAAACTGTTTTCTGGCTAAATCATTCTCATGAATTGGGGCCTAAGTATTCAGAGGCCCCATTCATATCGATGGGTTGTTTGTGTAATACCGGATAGTTCTTCGAGCTGAAGAGATGCTCTATGTGACCATATCTCACTCTGCTCCACAGATGAAAACAGAAGAGCCCACTTTACTAAGAATTGTACTATACAATATCTGAAAATGGCATTACTAAACCTAACACAACTCAGATTTTATGTACTTGCCCTTTCTATCATGATAATGATTAGAGGCTTATCTGTCTCAGTCTACACAGTAAAGCAACAGCAAATAGGAAGCATTTCACCATTGTAATGCTTTAGTAACCCAAGGAAAAATTACATGTAATACAAATATATTTCTGAAAATAAAAATTGTTTAATTAAAATGGAATTTTCTTATAATATATCTCATTTAATAGAAGCCACCTATTGTCCTTTTGGCTGAAATTTCTAAATAATACTTAAATAATTTAATGTCACCTTTTTCAGGATGAACGTGCAGTATCTTCTTCGCTGGAAAACACTTAAAAGAATATATCACAATAAATAATATAGTAAAAATAAAGGCAAAATATATTACACAATAACAATTCAGTTCCTTATCATCTATAAAACTATAGCATAAATAGGAAATAACTGTATATGTATGTATATATATATATATATATATATATATATATATATATATATATATATATATGTCTGTAACCAATATGTGGTACCTGAATGGATAAAATAGAGCTGTAAGTTTAATGCTGGTTTGCTTCCCCCTTATATACTCACCAACCTGCCTCAATCAAGGAAATGTCCCAGAATTCTTGATAAGTACATTCTTTTTTGTACAATCTCCAAGTTAAATAGCTGTGGGCAACTTCTGGAAAGTTCGTATGAGCCAGTGTCTTTGGAACGTTTTAGACTATTTTCCATATTTGAGGACATGGCAGGAGATGCTCAAATTATTGGCGAGGAGATAGAGCCGGTACAGACAGCTGTTCCTCTGGCAAACCTTGTATCACCGCAGAGTGCACAAAGCACAATTTCATTGAATAGTGGACATGCAATGTTACTTCTCTCCTACAATTTTGGAACCCAGGACCCCAGCAATTCAAAGCCAAAAAAAAAGGGACTTTATAAGATTACAACAATTAGTCTGCCTTTGTCCTAGGTACAGAACCGCTCTTCTTTGTGGACTTTGGTAGATTAAACCAAGTCACTTGACCTAAATGGAGGAATTGATTTTGTCATATTTACTATCCTTTATTCAATAACTTTACCTCCCTGTTTACTTTTTCAGGAAGATTTGATGATTGTGCTCTTAATTCTTATGTACACTACAGTTCAAATATTTAGGGTCACTAAAGGCCCCGTCACACACAACGAGATCGCTAACGAGTTGGTTGCTGAGTCACAGTTTCTGTGACGCAGTAACGATCTTGCCAGCGATCTTATTATGTGTGATACCTACCAGCGATCAGGCCCCTGCTGGGCGATCACTAGTCGTTGCCGAGTGGTCTGGACCATTTTTTCAAAGGCGATGTCCTGCTGGGCAGGACGCATCGCTGTATTTGACACTGTGTGACAGGGTCCCAATGACTGCCGAGATTGTTATACAGGTCGCTACTGTGACCTGTATCGTTACTGCATCGTTAGTAAGGTCTGACTGTGTGACTTCTCACCAGTGACCTCCCAGCGACTTACCAGCGATCCTTATTAGGTCGTATCGTTGTCGGGATCGCTGGTAAGTCGTTGTGTGTGACTGGGCCTTTAGGTATTTCCTTATTTTTGAAAGAAAAAAACATTGTTTTTCAATGAAGCTAACATTAAATTAAACAGAAATATACTCTATACATTGTTAATGTGGTAAATGACTTTTCTAGTGCAAACGTCTGGTATTTAATGAAATATCTAAATAGGTGTATAGAGGCCCATTTCCAAGAACCACCAGTCCAGTGTTCTAATGGTACATTGTGTTTGCTAACTGTGTTAGGCTAATAGATGTTTAGAAATCCCTTGAAAACCCTTGTGCAAGTATGTTAGCACAGCTGAAAACAGTTTTGCTGATTAGAGAAGCTATAAAACTGACCTTCCTTTGAGCTAGTTGAGAATCTAGATGGTTACATTTATTGGTTCCATTAAACTCTCAAAATGGCCAGAAAAAGAGAACTTTCATGTGAAACTTGACAGTCTATTCTTGTTCTTAGAAAATAAGGATATTCCATGCGCGAAATTGCCAAGAAACTGAAGATTTCCTACAACGGTGTGTCCTACTTCCTTCAGAGGAGAGCACAAACAGGCTCTAATCAGAGTAGAAAAAAAGTGTGAGGCCCCGCTGCACAACTGAGCAACAAGACTAGCACATTAGAGTCTCTAGTTTGAGAAATCGCTGCCTCACAGGTCCTCAATTGGCAGCTTCATTAAATAGCACCCGCAAAACACCAGTGTCAACATCTACAGTGAAGAGGTGACTCCGGGATGCTGGTCTTCAGGGCAGAGTGGCAAAGAAAAAGCCATTTCTGAGACTGGCTAATAAAAGGAAAATATAAATATGGGCAAAACAACACAGACATTGGACAGAGGAAGATTAGAAAAAACGTGTTATGGACAGACGAATCGAAGTTGGAGGTGTTTGAATCACACAGAAGAACATTTGTGAGACACAGAACAACTGAACAGATGCTGGAAGAGTGCCTGACACCATCTGTCAAGCATGGTGGAGGTAATATGATGGTCTGGGATTGCTTTGGTCGTGGTAAAGTGGGTGATTTGTACAATGTAAAAGGGATTTTGAATAAGGAAGGCTATCACTCCATTTTGCAACGCCATGCCATACACTGTAGACAGTGCTTGATTGGAGCCAATTTCATCCTACAACAGGACAATGACCCAAAGCACACCTCTAAATTATGCATGAACCATTTAGGGAAGAAGCAGGCAGCAGGTATTCTATCTGTAATGGAGTGGTCAGCCCAGTCACCAGATCTCAACCCTATTGAGCTGTTGTAGGAGCAGCTTGACTGTATGGTTCGCAAAAAGTGCGTATCAAGCCAATCCAACTTGTGGGAGGGGGGATGCATGAGGTGAAATATCTCCAGATTACCACAGCAAATTAACAGCTAGAATGCCAAAGGTCTGCAAAGCTGGAATTGCTGCAAAGGAGCATTCTGTGACAAAGGCAAAGTGTGAAGGAGAAAATTATTATTTCAAGTAAAAATCATTATTTCCAACCTCGTCAATGTCTGGACTATATTTTCTATTCATTATGCAACTCATTTGGTAAATAAAACTATGATTTTTCATGGAAAAGACAAAATTGTCGAGGTGACCCCAAACTTTTGAACTGTAGTGTACATTAAGTTACAAACTGGCGAAAAGGGAAAAAGTGTGCTAAATGAATGGCATTGAATATTTGCAAGCAATGTAGAGCTTGTTCACATGTTGCGCTTTAAATGCGGTTTTGCTGCATTTTATAGTACCACCAAAATGAATGGGATTCTTGAAATCTCATGCACATTCTGCTTATTTTTTTCTTGCAGAATTGAAGCATTAAAGCGTTTTTTTTTTTTTTTTCAAATCTGTAGCCAGGGTGTACAGATAAATCATTGGGCCCCATTGCAGAATTTCTCATTGGACCCCTCCCTCGCTCACCCCCAAAATAATAATATTCAGTTGGTTCACAGAAGAGCATATTTCACAACTTTGCAGCCCTAACAAAGTATCGTAATTTTCCTCATATTGAAGTCCCTAGTTTCCTCTTTCATTGTAGCCATAAAGTATGATGGAAACAAAAGTGCCCCACAAACACTATATGATCCCCCACAGTAAATTTCTCTACAGTACTCTCCACATGCACAGTATGATGACCCTACTGTACCCCCCCTTCAACTACCCCAGCAAGGAATGATTACCCTGACATAGTAAAATTCCCAACTGTGACCCTCACACAGCCCTTCATGCAGTATAATGGCCCATACTACCCTCCAAGTCGTATAATGGCCCCTACACAGCCCTCCGCACAGTATGACGGACCCCACAAAAACCTTCACACTGTATATATGCTGGCATAAAGTATAACGGCCTTCAAATACCTAGATACATTTATTATTATACACTCCCCATATTCCTCCATATAGTATTATTCAGTCCCATATAGCATTATGCAGCCCCCATATAGTATTATGCAGTACCATATAGTATTATGCAGCTGAATATAGTATTATGCAGACCCTTAGAGTAGTATGCCGCTCCATATAATAGAATGCAGCCCCCATATACAGGGTGGGCCATAAGTATGGATACACCCTGATAAAATGGAAGTTGTTGCTGATATCACCTTACCGTTTGTGGCATATTAGTACATGGGAGGGGTAAAATATTTGAGGTCGGGTGATGCCCATGGCGGTCATCTGCAAAGCCGCCATTTTGAATCCAACTTTACTTTTTTTAATGGGACAGGGGTCATATGACACATCAAACACATAGAGAATTGCACAAGAAAAACAATGGTATGCTCATTTTTAATGTAGCTTTATTCATTATTGAGTTATTGACACGTTTGTGACATGGAGCAATGACAGTAACCCACTAAAGGATGTGCTCAAAGTGCTGCCCATTGTGTTGAATTGTCAAAACAGACCTCAATCTGAATAAGGGCATAGAGTGACTGGGTCCCAACTATGGACACACAGCCTTGGGGAGCATTATAAATAAAATGCCCAGCTCAGTGAAAAGGGAACCACACCTTATTCGTACTGAGTATAAGAGACCACAAAGAAACAAAAGAAATGAGCCAGAGAATGAGTCTGTATACATGCAACATATAAACGCATGTTCACACTGGCCATAAGATAAAGAAAACCCAAGATGAAAATAATATGGACATATACCCTGCTGTAACTAAATAAAAGCATTGTACATATAAATAAACAAAGGGAAGTTAGTAAACACTATTTTTAATCAAAAATTGTAAAGCCATCCCACTGCGACAAGGTGTACCCAAATCAGAGTGGTACCTAAGACTTTCTAGTATTAAAACCTTACCACGTGTCAAAACAGAC
Source organism: Anomaloglossus baeobatrachus (assembly GCF_048569485.1). Classification (NCBI taxonomy): domain Eukaryota; kingdom Metazoa; phylum Chordata; class Amphibia; order Anura; family Aromobatidae; genus Anomaloglossus; species Anomaloglossus baeobatrachus. Next base: position 327,346,830 of record NC_134357.1, read on the forward strand.
CTCAATCTGAATAAGATGGGGCAGGAACTCTAGAGGGGTCTTACCACAATAAATATTAGGAAAGTAGAAGTGAACTACTCACCTACTGAGGTTGTGACAGTCACAACCCCTATAACAGGCAAATTATATAGGCTAACAGCTGCAGCCCTGAGAAGAGTATATTAGATGTAGAAGAAGAACCGGGTATTCAGCCGCACTATCACCACATTGGAAGGTATTGTTAATTTATGTCTTTATTCTTTATGCAGAGGTCAACGCGTTTCAGGAGCTCCCTTCATCAAGACAACAGGCAAAAAATATTTCTAAAATGAATTGACTTTTAGGGTGTTTCCACTGTTTAGGCATCTCATTGTATCCCAAATCTGAACTCAAATATGGCACACTTTCTCTTCTCCACTTTCTACTGTGCCTGAAAGTAATTTTCAACCACATATGGAGTACTGACATACTTAGGAGAAATTGCTCAACAAATTGTATGGTGCATTTTCTCCTGTTATCCTTGTGAAAATGAAAGATTTGTGGTTAAAGCAACATTTTTTGTAGTAAAAATGTATTTTTTTATTTTCATGGCTCAATTTTATAAAATTCCATAAGGCACCTAGGAAATCAAGATGCTCACCAAATATCTAGATAAATTCTTTCAGTGGTCTAGTTTCCAAAATGGGGTCACTTGTGGGGGAGCTCCACTATTTGGACCCATCAGGGGCTCTTCAATGTGACATGGCATCCAAATCATTTTGCGCTCTAAAATTCAAATAGTGCTCCTTCCCTTCCAAGTCCTGCCGTGCTCCCAAACAGTAAAGTTACACCACATATGGGGTATCGATGTACGAGGGAGGAATTGTGCAACAAATTGTATATTGCATTTTCTCTTGTTACCCTTGTGAAAATCCAAAATTTGGGGCTAAAGTAAGATTTTTGTAGGAAAAAGTAAAATTTTAATTTTTATCTTTAACTTCAATAGTTCCTTTGAAGCATCTAAAACGTCTTGGATGTGGTGTTGAGTAGTATGAGGGGTGCAGTTTTTAAAATGGTGTCATTTGGGTATTTTCTGTCACCTAGGCCTCTCAGTCACTTCAAATGTGATGTGGTTCCTAAAAAAACGGTTTAGCAAATCCTGTTGGAAATATTAGAAATTGCTGATAAACTTTGACCCCTTCTAACTTCCTAACAAAAAAATATGTTTCAAAAATTGCGCTGATGTAAAGTAGACATGTGAGAAATGTTATTTATTCACTATTTTGTGTACATACCTCTGATTTAATGGCCAAAAAATTTAAAAGTTTGAAAATTGCAAAGTTTTCTAAATTTTCAGCAAATTTCAGATATTTTCACAAATACATACAAAAAATATGATCCTGTTTTCCTGTCATGAAGTACAAGATGTCATGAAAAAACATTCTCAGATCCATTGAAGCATTCCAGAGTTATAACGTCATAAAGTGACACTGGTCAGAATTGAAAAATTGGCCCGGATAGGAATTTGAAAACAGGCTGGGGGTGAAGGGGTTAAGCAGCGATTTTCTTGAAAAGACTTAAGTATTTTCCACTGATTTTTCTGCATCAGATATAAAACGTGTGCATACCGATATACAGTGGGTATGGAAAGTATTCAGACTCTCTAAAATTGTTCACTCTTTGTTTCATTGTAGCCATTTGGTAAATTCAAAAAAGTTCATTTTTTTCTTAGTAATGTACACTCTGCACCCCCCATCTTGACAGAAAAAACAGAAATGTAGAAATTTGCAAATTTATTAAACAAGAAAAACTGAAAAATCACATGGTCATAAGTATTCAGACCCTTTTATTACACACTCATATTTAAGTCACATGCTGTTAATTTCCTTGTGATCCTCCTTGAGATGGTTTTACTCCTTCATTGGAGTTCAGCTGTGTTTAATTAAAGTGATAGGACTTGATTTGGAAAGGCACACACCTGTCTATATAAGACCTCACAGTGCATATCAGACCAAATGAGAACCATGAGGTCAAAGGAACAGCCCAAGGAGCTCAGAGACAGACTTGTGGCAAGGCACAGATCTGGCCAAGCTTACAAAATAATTTCTGCAGTACTCAAGGCTCCAAAGAGCACAGTGGCCTCCATAATCCTTAAATGGAAAACGTTTGGGACCACCAGAACTCTTCTTAGACCTGGCCATCCAGCCAAACTGAGCAATCATGGAAGAAGAGCCTTGGTGAGAGAGGGGAAGAAGAACCCCAAGATCACTGTGGCTGAGCTACAGAGATGCAGTAGGGAGATGGGAGAAAATTCTACAAAGTCAATTGCAGCCCTCCACCAGTCGAGCCTTTATAGTAGAGTGGCCTGACGGAAGCCACTTCTCAGTGCAAGACATATGAAAGCCTGCACAGAGTTTGCAAAAAACACATGAAGGACTCCCAGACTATGAGAAATAAGATTCTTTGGTCTGATGAGATGAAGACAAAACTTTTTGGTGATAATTTTAAGCTGTGTATGTGGAGAAAACCAGGCACTGCTCATCACTTGCCCAATACAATCCCAACAGTGAAACATGGTGGTGTCAGCATCATGCTGTGGGGGTGTTTTTCAGCTGCAGGGACAGGATGACTGGTTGCAATAGAAGGAAAGATGAATGCGGCCAAGTACAGAGATATCCTGGAAGAAAACCTCTTCCAGAGTGCTCTGGACCTCAGACATGGCCAAAGGTTCAACTTCCAACAAGACAATGACCCTAAGCACACAGCTAAAATAACAAAGGAGTGGCTTCAGAACAACTCTGTGACCATTCTTGACTGGCCCAGCCAGAGCCCTGACCTAAACCCAAACCAAAATGAGCATCTCTGGAGATACCTGAAAATGGCTGTCCACCAACATTCACCATCCAACCTGATGGAACTAGAGAGGATCTGCAAGGAAGAATGGCAGAGAGTCCCCAAATCCAGGTGTGAAAAACTTGTTGCATCATTCCCAAGAAGACTCATGGCTGTACTAGCTCAAAAGGGAGCGTATACTCAATACTGAGCAAAGGGTCTGAATACTTATGACCATATGATATTTCAGTTTTTCTTGTTTAATAAATTTTAAAAAATGTCTACATTTCTGTTTTTTTGACAAGATGCGGTGCAGAGTGTACATTAATGAGAAAAAAATGAACTTTTTTGAATTTACCAAATGACTGAAATGAAACAAAGAGTGAAAAATGTAAAGGGGTGTGAATACTTTCCGTTCCCACTGTATTTCTCTCTTCCTTATACCATCCCATGAGTTGTGTCAGAGACAGGACTTGGTGCACATATTAACCTTATTTTGTCTTATTTAATAACTTTTTCCAAGAGTAATATGTGACGCCCTGGGCAAGCCAGGGGTCACAGGTCACAACACCACATGCACCCCACATTCCCTGCAGGTACACCGAGGTCAAAACTAAAATCCTTGTTGCCTTCCTCCAGGGGCTGGTGTCCACACCAGGGGGTGGGCCAGGAGGTTGGCTCCACCCACCGAGGAGTTCACAGCCCTGGAGGCGGGAAAACCAGGCAGTTTAGCTCAGGCAGAGCTTGAGCGAGGAGTAAGCAGTTGAGTCTAGTGAAGGGTTGAGAGTAGAAGGAAGTGGTAAAGGAGCAAGTGACAGTAGTGGAAGTGACAAGAGAAAAGTGACAGCAAGAAGCCTGAAGTTGGTCCGGGTGTGTGCCCCGGACTGAGGCAGCAAGGTTGACAGACGGCGGTGACCGTCTGCAGGAGAGATTGCTCGGAGGTTGCCGAAAGGACCGTGGACGGGTGGTGACCCGGCGGTACCGGAGCGGTATACAAAGAACAGTCAGCACCAGGGCAGGGGCCTTTCGGATCCCGGCAAGGCTAGGAGTCGCCATAATTTGCCAAATCCGTCAGTGAAGGGGACCTCTGTCTCCCAACAACCAAGTCCCGTTTGAAGGCAACAGTCCGACCGTGAAGGGGAGACACCGCCACCGCCAAGGCACCAGTTTCCCAGGGCCAGCGCCTGCGGGCAAGAGAGGGGCTCCTCCGGCTCATATCCAAGCTGGGGAGCGGGTTACCGGTGGGAATCCATCGTTACCAACAGACTACACATAGGTGCAGGGAAGAGACCGTCACCGTCAACTGCAGGGAACATCTGCACCGTAACCGTCCGAGGGACCCGTCCAACCAGCCGTTTGTTTACCGAGAACTGTGTCGTGTTTACTGGCTGAGTGAGTACCTCCGTGCCGTGCGGCACAGCGCTGCCCCTGCGCCCCTGCACCTCCACAGGCCCCATAACCCGCCTGTCCACAGAAACCAACCCCATCACTGGGCCCCGGGACCACCAATCCCCTACCCATGGAGGGGCAATTCAACAACTGGCTGCTCCATACCACCACTCCCAGGATCCCCAGCCAGAGCAGCGGTGGTGTCAACATAATCACCACAACCGTGGGTGGCGTCACGGACAATAAACAATCCCCACAACCAAACCCCTTTCACTCACAGACGAGGAGCGCCGCTAGAGTCCCCGGGATCCGGCCCATCGCTTGAGCCACCGAGCAGCAGCAGGCCGCAGCCGCAGCGGCAGCCGGACCCAAGCAGTAGGAGAGCGCGGCGTCCCCTCCTCCGCCCGCGACAACTATCTTTTTTATTTTTCTGTCACTATAGTGTACGAGGGCTTCTTTTACATGGGAAAAGCGGTTGTGGTGAATGACGCCATTCATTTTAACATGCAATGTACTGAGAAACAAGAAAAAATATTCAAGGTAGGTTAAAATGATGACAAAAATGCAATTCCACCATTTTTTGGGAGAGTTTCGGTTTCATGGGGTTCATTGTTTAGTAAAAATAACCTGACAACATGAATCTTATTCTTCAAGTCAGCACAATTAGGGTATGTGCACATGCTGCAGAAATTTCCTGCACCAAAAAAGCACCTTGTGGCCAAAAAACACACCAAAAAAAGCAGGAGGTTTTTTCGAATGTTTTGGTGATTTTTTGGAATTGTTTTTCGGGGGTGTTATTTTTTGTGAATTCAATGGCTGGAAGGGCTGAAAAAAACAGATCAACAATTGACATGCTGCGTCTTTATTCTGCACCAAAAACTGCAAGGAAACAGAAGCAACATGCACAGCATTTCTGGTTTCTCATAGACTTTGCTGGGATAAGAATATTAAATAATGCTGTGAAGGAGAGCGCGCAACAGGGTCTTACCTGGTAGGGAAATGAGACACAATATGATCACGGTACACTCACCTTCTCACATTGAGAGAGTCACAACCCCTATGTCACACACTCAGTAATGATATCCGCTGCAGCCCCAAAATTTAGAGTAAGTAGTAGGACATAGATAGAAATCGGGTATATACCGCGCTGATACTCAATGGTATATTAATACAATTCCTTTACTGTTCATATAGATCTAAGTGTTTCAGAGACATCCGTCTCCTTCCTCAGGACATCAAAGGAACAATACCTTAGGTCCTGAGGAAGGAGACGGATATCTCTTAAACGCATAGACCTGTATGAACAATAAAGGAATTATAGTAATATACCATTGAGAATTAGCGCGATATATACCTGATTTCTATCTACGTCCTACTGGGATAAGAATAAACATAAAGATTTGGGCAACAAACTGCATGAAAAACTGGACCTTGCGCAAAGGGCCTTGTGGTGATATCAAACTTGTGTCATTTTTTCATTGGAGTGGTAAAAATAAAATTCAAACCTTCATAGATAAATAAATAGAAAATGGTTTGGGTTAGAGGTGAGCAAAAAAATCAAGTAAAATAGAATTGTATTCAAATTTTTCAAAAAAATCACCAGATTTATGTAATTTTCTGTCATTATCTTCCATATTTCTGAACCATAAAAGGTCCATCAATATGTAAAGAAATTAAAAGCAAAACCTTTTACTCACATCTTCAGCCCCTGCAATCCTTACCCCCACCTGACTGTCACATCTTCGGATTGGCTTTGGCAGCAGTGAAATCCCCGGGCCTCGGTCGCGGTGCCAATTTCTCCAGGTTTGCTAGGCTTGAGAGGGTCCTGCACAAGCGCCTATAAAGGATGCGGCACGCGTTGAGACCAATGACGTCAATGCATGCACTAGTGACCGAGACCTGAAGATATTACCTTAATGAACACGAATCAAAGGTGCAAAGGTCACCAGATTGGTGGCAGTAATAAGTTATTGTTATTTTTTACATATTCTATTACGGACTGGAGAGACCATAGAGCATAAGGGACATTCAATTTGAGTTGAATAACTGCGAATCGACTCTCCCAGAAAAAAAAACCCCACACAAATTAGAATTTTTGGACCTACATACAACAGTGCAAAGAAGACCGTAAAACGTATTAAAACGATCAATTTATTGAATAAATTATTATTTTTTGTGTAATTAATACACACAAATATCCACTAGGTGGCGCCACATCACTATTATATAAAAGTCTAAGTTAGTGAAAAAATAATAGTAATGGCAGATACATATGGAATTTTAAAGATACGTAGTAATGTCATAAATATTATGTAGAAAACACCCAATATAGTTAAAAAACAAATCAAAGACTGCACAGGAACAACAGACAGTATTAGAAGTATTAAATACCTATATCAAGGAGAGCGGGGCCACATTCAACTTTTGTCTGATCCACTCAACTTTATTTTGGGTAGGTATGAGTTTTGTTATTTTTTTTATCAGTATGGGCATGATTTTCTCGCTTAGAGATGAGCGAGTACCGTAATATTCTTATATTCTCTCTCTCTTAGGTCAGTGTAATCATTTAGTTTTGTTTTTTAAATGTGCGGTGCACTGGGGGTTCATAGTTACCAGGATGAGGCTATATACCAGGATGGGGATATGATGTGATGGTATATACCAGGATGGGGACATGATGTGATGCAATATACCAGGATGGGGACATAAAGAAGCTATATAACAGGATGGGGACATATATCAGGATGGGGTTATATACCAGGATATGGACAGGATGTGGACATATTCTAGGATTGGACGATATACCAGGTTGGGACATGATGAGGCCATATAAACCAGGATGGGGACATGATGAAACTATACATACCAGGATGTGGATATCATGAGGCCATATATACCATAATGGGGCCATATATACCAGGCTTGGGACATATACCAGGATGAGGTAATATATTCCAGGATGGGGACATGATAGGGTAATATATATACCATGATGGGGACATACACCAGCATGGGGCCATGATGGGGACATACAGTATATACCAGGCTGGAGCCATGATGGGGACATGTGCCAGCATATAGTCAAGATGAAGACATACACCAGGATGGGGAACATATTTACCAGGAAGTGGCCCAGGATGGGGATAGATTAGTACAAGACAGGGGTTCATTGCTACACAATCAGGGGAATTAGGGGGGAAAATCGTATGTCTTTACAGGATTTCAAATACTTCAATTGCCCAAACGGGAAGGGGGGGTGGCGGATCGAATCTTGTACCTGGGCCCATCGGACTCTAGTTACACCACTGAATACATTTGTCAATATTGAGATATGCAGTAATATTACTATCATCATTTAAGACCAACAATAGGATGGACGTCATAGGAGTACAAAGATACTAGTGATGAGTGCCAGAACTTTCTTATCTAATATATAAAGCTGAGTGTATGTATGTATGTATGTCCGCTAAAGGAATCCGCATCATCACATTTAGAATCACGAAATTTTGCACAAACGCCTCATGTGACTCAGGGAACGTCATAGACTATGTTTTGAGGGGAAAATGTAACCCTGTGCTTTACAGTTACTCTCCAAAAAACCTGACTCCATTAAAGTCAATGGAGCTGGGACCTGAAGGTCAATAATAGCAGCTCTGGCTGGTTGCTATAGGAACAAAGGACATTATTAGCGTAAGAAGCTTATGTGTGACCTAATATGATTTCTGTGGAGAGACGGATAGAGAAAAAGAGAGACAGGGAGATGGACACAGAGAGGGAAAGAGACAGACAGAGGCAGACAGACATAGGCACAGACAGACAGAGATAGGAAAACAGGGAAAGAGAGAGACAGACAGGGAAATAGACAGACACCTACAGACAGGGAAGGAGACAGACAGACAGACAGACAGGGTAAGAGACAGAGAGACAGGGAAAGAGACAGATAGGGAAAGAAACAGATAGAAAAAGAGACATGCAGACAGAGACAGACAGACAAGGATAGAGACAGATAGAGACAGACAGAGACACAGGGAAAGAGACAAACAGGGAATGAGACAGACAGTTAAAACGACAGACAGAGGCAGACAGGTAAAGAGACAGACAGGGAAAGAGACACACAGGGAAAGAGACATATAAGGAAAGAGACATACAGACAAAAGCAGACAGGGAAAGAGACAGATAGGAAAAGAGACAAATAGGAAAAGAGACAGACAGAGACAGACAGGGAAAGAGACAGACAATGAAAGATACAGACAGAGACAGACAGACAGAGGCAGACAGGGAAAGAAATAGATTAACAGTGAAAGAGACAGACTAGGAAAGTGACAGACAGAGGCAGACAGACAGGGAAAGAGACAGACAGGGAAAGGGACAGACAGGGAAAGAGACAGACAAAGGCAGACAAGGAAAGAGACAGACTGAACGACAGGGAAAGAGACAGATAGTAAAAGAGACAGACAGGGAAAGAGACAGACAGAGGCAGACAGGAAAAAAGACAGACAGGGAAAGATACAGACAGACAGGGAAAGATATAGACAGACAGGGAAAGAGACAGACAGAGAAAGAAAGACAGAGAGACAGAGAGAGACAAACAGAGAGATAGAAAAATAGACAGGGAAAGAGGCAGACACACAGAGACAAGCACACAGTGACAGAAACACAGAGACAGACAGAGAAATAGAGAGAGACAGAAAGAGAGACTGATACAGTTACAGACAGACAGAGAGATAGACAGACAGATAGACACGGATAGAGACAGACAGAGACAGACACAGACAAACACACAGATAGACAGACAGAGACAGACAGACAGATAGACAGAGAGAGAAGACAGACAAAGATACAGAGACAGACAGGGAAAGAGCCAGACACACAGAGACAGGCAGGCAGAAAGAGAGAGACAGACAGATAGAGAGAGAGAGACAGACAGAGACAGAGAGACAGTTTCTATCCCGGGCAACACCGGGTACTACAGCTAGTATTCATATAAGTTTCACTATATGACATGTTGCTTTTTTGTGCCTTTAAGGCCATGTTCACACTGTGTTTTTTTGTTTTTTGACGCACTGTTTTTTTGTCCGCACTAAATTATACAATATTAATCATCTCTGATTATTGCATTTCTGCTGCATGTTTATTCAGCAGAAAAACCCGTCATTTGCGCTACATGTGAACATGGACTAAATGTCCAAGCAAAGTGAATAAGACGTCATGAAAACTCCACCCGCTGAGCCTTTGAACTGTGCAGTTTTAGTGGGTTTTTTCTCTATAGGCTTCTTTGTGGAGCCTGAAAAAAAAGGTAAGTGAAAAATGTCCCATTATATTTTTAAATGCAGAATCAAAGCTTTTCTGTAACATTAAAATGCATGAAAAACCCAAATTCACATCTGCACCAAACATGTATCAAATGTCTGTGGAAAATGCATAAAAAACGCAGTAAACACACAATAATCAGAGAAGATTGTTACTGCGTTGTGTGGTGCAGACACCTGCAGATGCAGAAAAAATGCAGCATTTACGCTACGTGTGAACACGGCCTCAGTGATACATTTTTATTAAATTTTGTATGGGTTTTAATAGAGAAAAATAATCAATTGTGCCTTTTTTTCCATTTGCACGATCCCAATGTTTAATCTGATCTCTGTGTTGTTCGGGTCGTTACGATTAAAGGGACTCCAAATATGTCTTTGTTATTTGCAGATTTTTTTATAAAGCGCAGTAAAAATTACATTATACTTTTTTTTATTATTTTGCAGACAGTGTTTCGGAGTGATTGCCCCTCATCAGTGCAAAGTAAGAGATATGATCTGGCTTATGAGAAGCTATAGTACAGACCACTAGAAGACTATTCTCCTTGCGGAGACCTGACAAACCTGTCTGGCGTATTAGTTTTAGTAATTTTATTGGAAGAAAAAAAATCTTACACTCTCCCACTAGAATACAGGACACAGAGATGCTGCTCTGTACAATGGATCTCTATCCTGTGTAATCAGAGGCTGCCATGCAGCTTCATCTATATAAAATCCTTTCTCTGATGTCATCACAGCTGGTAGCGCAACAGGTAGGAGGGCTGCTGTAATGTGTTTGAAAGTTGCTGTTTGATTCTAAGGGAGGATGAAATATAAGATTATATTTTTGTCATTTTTTCTCATTTGTTTATAGCAGTTTTATAAGAATGTTAAAATGATGATTAGACTCAAGCGGTCTCTCAGGATCTGACTGCTGTTTCAAATTATAATGTCATGTGTGCACGCGAGAAAGAACGATAACAGACACTATATCGGTTATGGACCTTCTCCATGACGGACGCTGAGCAACTGTCTCTTTTTATTGTTTGAAACTTTATACAGTTCAGGAGAAATAAGGGGTGTAGACAAAGTATAGTCCAATCAACTATCGCAGGTCGGGGCTCAAGAAGTATAGAAATTAGCATAATCTCTTCTGGATTGGTCAGTCCAAGCTTTAGGAATTCTCCTTTGTTCATCATCTTGGGTGTAGACAGGATGTGGCAGCCATCTTCAAGTTACATATACTGGTATATACTGTGTTAAGGAAAATCACTAAATATGCAATATACATATATACGTGTTAGTAAGAAACAAAAGCATGCATAAATATGTGTTAGTTTACATCTACTAGACTATATACCTGAGTCTATGAAATGGCTGAATTAAGTATTTCTGGTTACTTAATTCTTATCCTCAACAGGAACAAAAGAATCTGACTTCTTCCCCTACATAGAGGTACAGTATATAGCTATCTATATTTTCATGCAGCTGAATAATTTTTTTCTGGCTTCTCTGCCTGCGTTATAAGTCACGATTATCAAATCCTGCTATGCTTCTCAGTACAGACAGTGGCTCAATGGTACAGCTGCAGCCTATAGACAAAGTGCTCATGAGTGCTAGTCCCATTCTGGGAAACCAGAGCAGATTAGAATGTAATTTATGCACTGCTCTTTAGTGAATTTATTCACTGAACTGAGAGGCAGAGCAGGGACAAAAGCAGTAAACAACAGGACTGCAAGAGTGAACCGTCACATCAGGACAGTCCCACTGAATCCAGAATGGTTGGGAGGTATGGGATATTCTTAGTTTGTAGACTCGGATCCCACTAGTGGGATCTGCTTCTAATTTAAGATAGTGACAATTTAGCTCTATTACATGTGCTGTCATTGGAGAGGTGGTCAGAGTGACAATACAATTGGATGGATTTCCAACCACCTCTCCACTGACAGTGGTGCATCTCTGGACTCCTGTTCTTGAAGTCCCACAGTTCCACAGTTCCACAGGTCCCATTAATGGAACCGGAGTCAACTATACATACATTTACAAGATGGGAATATTGCATTAATTCCTGCAACGTAAAATGCCTGATATATCTTCACACACATCACAGCTTTATTTGCAAGTTGCAGTTTTGAGGCTAAAAGGATGTTAATGTAAAGTTTTTTTCTCTTCCCTCCGCATTCCTTCCCAGTATTGAGATCTGCACAAACACAAAGTCCGTGGATCTAAAATAAAACAAAGCCAGCGAGTCTGAATTTCAGACAGTCTGATAATCTCTATATAAGACCTTCTTTTTTCCATTATATGCTTTTAAGCTGGGATAATTAAATAGAACCTGTCACCAGGTTTTCCCATATAAACTCTGACAACCACCAATAAGCCCTCATATACAACATTCTAGAATGATGTATATATGTCCCCAAACTACTCTGCAAGGCAAAAAAATAGTTTTTATTATCATTACCTATGGAACGGTCCAGTCCAATGGGCATTGCTGGTCTTGACCTGGCGCCTCCTTTCTTCTTGTTTTGTGTGGATGACGCCTCCTATTTCATCACACAATGTTCTCCTTTGCGCTTCTGCACAGGCGCACTTCTTTCTGTTCTGCTGTGGGCAGGGCAAAGTGTTGTAGGTACATGCATGGGGGCTTTTTGGCATTCCCTGTGCATGTGTGTAGGAGGGGGGCGAATAGCGCCCTCTCCTATAAGGACAGTGTTAGTGTAAATTGCATGTGTCTGAAAGCATTTTGTCTATTGTAATGTATATGGAGAATGAAGCAGAGCTGAACAGGCGCGCCATTCAGCTCCACCCAGCGGTCACCGCTGGTATAGGCTAAGTAGTAGGAAAATGTATTTGTACTGTAAATGCTGTGTAACATGTATAGAGAATACTGACTTCTCGTGCTGTGTTAGGCAGGGGATATAGTACAGGTCAGGCGTGTGATAGATGCAGATTTAGGAATAGGAAGTAAGGTACGGTTAGGTGTAATATTAGTAGTAAGATAAGAATAAATGGTAACTAGGGATCAAGGAGCAGGAGGAGGATGGGAGGAGTAGTTAGTTAGCAATAGGAGATAGACAGGGAACACAGGATGAGCAGCCAGAAGGTTATCATAGAAATTGAGATAGGAGGGAGGAGAAGCGGAAGGTAATAGAATGTGTGCAGGAAGTGATTAATTAGTGAAGCGGCAGGAGCTAAAGGATATAGCATGGCCCAGGGCCTGCCGAGCATGGGGGGTACCCTCCAGGTGTTAAGACTTAACCCAGTGAACGGGTGGCACGGCGACCTTGGACCGGTTGGATGTTAGGTCTCAGAGACCCCTAGACCCCAGTCAGACATCGTACTGGCCAGAAGCAGCTGTGTGCCAGGACGGGGGCACAAGTGAGACACAGCAGCCGCACAGAAGGGATTCCAGGGGGAAGAGGTACAAGGGACTTAGCTGCTGGAGGACAGTACCAAGGGCAAGTTGGCCTGAAGTGGAGTTTTTCACACAAGGTTAGTTGAAAGCAGCATGAGCGGTCCTAAGGACCTGAAGTAAGGATTCAGAGAGTGCCACAATAAAGGAGTTCCAGTTGATATTACTAGAGACTGTCGTGTGATTATTACCACCCTCCCCCCGTTGAAGATGAGATATCAAATAGAAATGGAGGTGATCCCAAAGGTAATGGCTGATTCCTACGGTTCAAGTGGGAGCTGAACATGCACATTAACACTATCTGAAACGGGAATGAACTGTTGGCCATCACCTGACTCCTCTCTTCATGTGCATTACAATACTTTGCTCTGCCCTGTTGAGTGAAGAGAAAAGTATTGTAATGTGCATGTGCAAACACTGCCTGGCATTTCTCTGCGCATGTGCATTATAATACTTTGCTCTGTCTTCAGCAGGGCAGTGAGGAGTACACAGGAGCGAGATGGAGAAAACTGTGTAGATGACGTAGGATGTGTCATCCACACAACGCAAGACCAGCGATTCCCATAAGACTGGACCACCCCATAAGTGAGTATAATAAAAGCTGTTTTAACATAATACAGAGAAGATTGGTGACATATAAATACAGTATTTTAGAATACTGTATATTAGGGCTCACTGATGGAGACTGCACTTTACATTGGAAAAACCTGGTGACAGGTGATTCTCTTTATGTTTCCATTTCTAAGACTTGACAAAGAACATACCGTGAATCACTATGCGGATATTTGCTGTGTACACAAAGTATTTCTTTTTAAATTTTAATTATGATAGCTTCTGTAGGAATGCCTAATGTCTATGCACATACATTATTGGCCATTAAAGAAGGAACTGCTTTAATTACCTTGGACTGCATAGTCTCCAGGATATTTATCGCTTAATATTTCCTGCTGCCTGTGCAAACAAAATCATATCCTCCTGAATCCACAGTTCCAAAATATGAAAGTTCATCAGGAAAAAGAACAATACCAAAATATTTAGATACATTGTCAATCTGCATTAATTTTGGTTTTAGGGCTGTAGGATGTATGGCTAGAGTTGGTGTGAATCAATTAGCCAAACCCAATCAATCGGCCATGTCAGTATTCTGTGCTGGCTGGACGAGAGCCGTATCACCACTTCCCTGATGGCATCTGCGACTTTTATTTTATTTAGTCAGTCTGACACAACATGATATTTCTGTCACCTTGAAATAATAATGCCCTGCCAGGATCGAAGCAAAAGAAGATCCGTTGATGCCATTAGAAAAGAGGCGGTTTTGATGTCTCCTGTTCTGCAGCCACAGATTGCTGATGTAATGGATGGACAGTGTTGTGTGAATTGATTCGTACCAACTTTAGCTGTGGCTATGGCACACAGTCACGCTCTGGACAACCATACATAGGAGGCCTTGCTCCCACTTGTGTTTAATATGGACGAGTGCAATCTGGTAAAACATTGCATTGCTCTTGTTAAACAATTAAAAAGTCTTCATCTGCAATTTTTTTCTCATGCTGAATCGACATCAGAACAAAATCACAGCAAGCTACATTTGGCAGCGTATATCCGATCACACTCACCCATACAAGACTATGGGTGTGTGTCGAACATCGGACTGCACACGGATGTCATCCAAGTACAGTGGAATATACACAAAGACAGACAACGGGGGAGATGGAGAAATTACTTTCTCAATCTTTTCCTCACCTGGGGAATGTAATTTTCTCCATTTAATTCTATGGCCAAATACTGGTACCTGTACATGCAATGCAATCTATTATCAATCTTCAGTTGAAATCAGAAATTACAAACACTATCTAAAAAGACACATATGCATGCTTTTTTTTCCCTGTGAGGTCAATTAGGATGACCAAAATTAATATTTGACAAATGTCAGACTAATGAGAGAGAGAATGTTTTAAGGCACTTCTATTACTTTCTGCATAGTCGAAAGTTTACATGCACTAAGCGTACTATGCCTTTAAATAATATGGGACATCCCATATGATGATGTCATGTCTCTGGAAGCTTCTGATAGGTTTATTGGCAACATCTGAGGTAGAGACACACCTGTGGATGTATTTAAATGCAAATAAATAAATAGAATTGTGGAGTTGCCCAAGTCTGGTTTATCCTTGGGTGCAATTTCCAGATACCTGAAGGTGCCTTGTTCATCTGTACAATCAATTGGAAGGAGCCATGTACCAGAGATGAACTTGTTTTGGTCAGACATGTGCATATCAACCCAAGAACAAAAGCAAAAGAGCTTGTGAAGATGCTGGCGGAAGCTGGTAAGATTGTGTCATTATTCACAGTGAAACGGGTACTGTATCAACATGGGCTTAAAGACCACTCTGCCAGGAAGAAGCCGTTACTCCAAAACGAGGTGGTCTGACGAAACTAAAATTGAACTGTTTGGCCATTATGACCATCGTTACGTTTGGAGGAAAAAGGAAGAAGCTTTGAAACCTTAGAATACCATCCCAACTGTGAAACATGGTGGTGGAAGCATCATATTGTGGGATTGTTTTGCTACAGGAGGGACTGGTGCACTTCACAAAAAAGATGGCATCATGTGGAAAGAAAATTATGTGGCAATACTGAAGCAACATCTCAAGGTGTCAGCCAGGAACTTAAAGCTTGGGCGGAAATGGGTCTTCCAAATGGACAATGACTCAAAGCATACTGTAAAACTGGTTACAAAGTGGCTTAGGATAACAAAGTCAATGTTTTGGAGTGGCCATCACAAACGCTTAATCTCAATTCTATTGGAAATTTATGGGGAAAGTTGAAAAGGCAGGTGCGAGCAAGGCGACCTACAAACATGGCTCAGTTACACCATTTCTTTCAGGAGGAATGGGTTCAAATTCCTACTAACTAACTAATAAGTGAAATAATTAAAAAAAAAAACGGGCTTCTCTATATTTTTAGTTCCCAGCCGGGTACAAATAGGCAGCTGGGGGTTGGGGGCAGCCCGTAGCTGCCTGCTGTACCTGGCTAGCATACAAAAATAGGGCGAAGCTCACGTCATTTTTTTGGTGGGCAAAAAACTCCTGCATACAGTCCTGGATGGAGTATGCTGAGTCTTGTAGTTCTGCAGCTGCTGTCTGCTCTCCTGCATACACTAGTGAATGGAGCATGCTGAGCCTTGTCATTCTGCAGCTGCTGTCTGCTCTCCTCCAAACAGACAAACAACAGCTGCAGAACTATAAGGCTCAGCATACTCCATCCAGGACTGTATGCAGGACTTTTTACGCCCCCCAAAAATTATTTGGGCTTCGCCATATTTTTGTATGCTAGCCAGGTACTACAGGCAGCTACGAGGTGCCCCCAACCCCCAGCTGCCTATTTGTACCCGGCTGGGAAACAAAAATATAGGGAAGCCCTTTTTTTAATAATAATTTCATGAATTTCATGAAATAATTAAAAAACAAATGACGTGGGCTTTGCCATATTTTTGTATGCTATCCAGGTACAACTAGGCAGCTGGGGATTGGAATCCACAGCACAGGTTGGCCTGAGCTTTCTGGGCCCCTCTGCTGCAAATTGCAGTCCGCAGTCGTCCCAGAAAATGGCACTTTCATAAAAGCGCCATCTTCTGGCACTGTATGCAACTCTTCCAGCTGCCCTGGTGACAGGTGGCTCGCTGGGTAATAATGGGGTTAGGGCTAGCTGTATATTATCAACTGGCCCGAAGCCCTAAATTCATGGTGGCACGCCAATATTAGACATGGCCACCATGAATTTCTAGTACCAATAAAAAGAAACACAACACACAGAAAAATATTTTTATTATAAATAAAACACAACACAATTAGTGACTTCATCTTTATTGAAATAAAGAACCCCCCTCCGCAGTAATCCTGGGTCAAGGATCCCACGCTGTCCAATCCGGATCCAATATCATCTGATCGGTTTGCTGGAAGGCAAAGCGATCAGATGATATGTCAGGTTCAAGGGCCTGAATCACATGATACAGCAGCTGATTGTATAAACGGCTTTTATACAATCAGCTGATGCATCAGTGTAAAAAAAAACAAAACAAACTACACACCAGTGCAGGCTCCTATCCGACAGCATCAGCTGATAGTTTAGCCGGCCGGGCGGTAAAAAGCCGGCCTCACCGTTCGACTTATAGTGTCAGCTGATTCCGTCAGGTGACTGCATCAGCTGATCATCGCCAGGTCTGAGAAAGAGAGAGAGAGAAAGACGAGAGGGAGAGAAAAAGAAGAGAGAGAGAGAGAAAGAGAGAAAGAAGAGAGAGAGAGAAAGAGAGAAAGAAGAGAGAGAAAGAAGTGAAAGAGGAGAAATAAGAGAAAGAGAGAAGGAAGAGAGAGAGAAAGAGAAAGAAGGGAGAGAAAGAAGAGAGAGAAGAGAAAGAGGAGAAAGAAGACAAAGAAGAGAAAGGAGAGAGAGAAAGGAGAAAGAGAGAAAGGAGAGAGAGAGAAAGGAGAGAAAGAAAGGCGATAGCGAAAGGAAAGAGAGAAAGAAAGGAGATAGATAGGAGAGAGAGAAAAAAAAGAGAGAGAGAGAGAAAGAAAGGAGAGAGAGAAAGGAGAAAGAGAGAAAGGAGAGAGAGAAAGGAGAGAAAGAAAGGAGAGAGAGAAAGGAGAGAAAGAGAGAGAGAGAAAGGTGAGAGAGAAATGAGAGCGAGAGGAGAGTGAAAGAAAGAGAGAGAAAGGAGAGAGAAAGAAGAGAGAGAGAAAGAGAGAAAGAAGAGAAAGAAAAAGAAAGGAGAGAGAGAAAGGAGAGAGATAAAGGAGAGAGAGAAAGGAGAGAGAGAGAAAGGAGAGAGAGAAAGGAGAGAAAGAAAGAATAGAGAGAAAGGAGAGAAAGAAAGGAGAGAGAGAGAGAGAAAGGAGAGAAAGAAAGGAGAATGAGAAAGGAGAGAGAAAGGAGAGAGTGAGAGAGAAAGGAGGGGGAGAGAGATAGGAGAGAAAGAATAGAGAGAGAAAGAGAGAGAAAGATAGGAGAGAGAGAAAGGAGAGAGAAAGAGAAAGGAGAGAGAGAAAGAAAGAAGAGAGAGAAAGGAGAGAGTGAAAGGAGAGAGAGAAAGGAGAGAGAGAAAGGAGAGAAAGAAAGGAGAGAGAGAAAAAAAGGAGAGATAGGAGAAAGAGAAAGAAGAGAGAGAAAGGAGAAAGAGAGAAAGGAGAGAGAAAAAGGAGAGAGAGAAAGGAGAGAGAGAGAGAAAGGAGAGAAAGAAAGAATAGAGAGAAAGGAGAGAAAGAAAGGAGAGAGAGAGAAAGGAGAGAAAGAAAGGAGAATGAGAAAGGAGAGAGAGAAAGGAGAGAGTGAGAGAGAAAGGAGAGAAAGAAAGGAGAGAGAGATAGGAGAGAGAGAAAGAATAGAGAGAGAAAGAGAGAGAAGGATAGGAGAGAGAGAAAGGAGAGAGAAAGAGAAAGGAGAGAGAGAAAGAAAGAAGAGAGAGAAAGGAGAGAGTTCAAAGTGGAGAGGGAGAAGGGGTTAAACCCGCGCAAACCGCCAGTAATCCAGAAGGAGATGTTGATAAATTAAACAATCTTTTATTCCATGGGTCTACGCGTTTCAAGGTCTAAGACCTCATTTGATTTACTGGTCCTGAAGAAGAGGTCTTAGACCTTGAAACGCGTAGACCCATGGAATAAAAGATTGTTTAATTTATCAACATCTCCTTCTGGATTACTGGCGGATTGCGCGGGTTTAACCCCTTCTCCCTCTCCACTTTGAAGTCTGAAACACGTGGGGCCGCAGCAGCTGCCATTATCTCATGCTATCTGTGGTGGTTGTGACCTCTCACAACCTCAATCGGTGAGTGCATTTACCATTTGCTAACCGTGTGTTTAATCTGGTAAAATCCTATCAGCGCTTCTCTTTTCTAGCTTATCTACAGAAAGGAGAGCGTGAAAGGAGAGAGAGAAAGGAGAGAGAGAGAAAGGAGAGAAAGAAAGGAGAGAGAGAGAAAGGAGAGAGAGAGAGAAAGAAAGGAGAGAGAGATAGGAGAGAGAGAAAGGAGAGAGAGAGAAAGAGAGAGAAAGAAAGGAGAGAGAGAGAAAGAAGAAAGAGAGAAAGAAGAGAGAGAGAGAGAAAGGAGAGAGAGAAAAAAGAGAGTGAGAGAAAAAGAAGAGAGAGAAAGATATAAAAAAGAGAGAGAAGAGAAAGAGGAGAAAGAAGAGAAAGAAGAGAAAGAAAGGAGAGAAAGGAGAGAAAGAAAGGAGAGAGAGAAAGGAGAGAGAGAGAGAAAGGAGAGAGAGAGAAAGGAGAAAAAGAAAGGAGAGGGAGAAAGGAGAGAGAAAGGAGAGAAAGAAAGGAGAGAGAGAGAAAGGGAGAGAGAGAAAGGAGAGAGAGAGAGAAAGGAGAGAAAGAAAGGAGAGAGAGAAAGGAGAATGAGAAAGGAGAGAGAGAAAGGAGAGAGTGAGAGAGAAAGGAGGGGGAGAGAGATAGGAGAGAGAAAGAATAGAGAGAGAAAGAGAGAGAAAGATAGGAGAGAGAGAAAGGAGAGAGAAAGAGAAAGGAGAGAGAGAAAGAAAGAAGAGAGAGAAAGGAGAGAGTGAAAGGAGAGAGAGAAAGGAGAGAGAGAAAGGAGAGAAAGAAAGGAGAGAGAGAAAAAAAGGAGAGATAGGAGAGAGAGAAAGAAGAGAGAGAAAGGAGAAAGAGAGAAAGGAGAGAGAAAAAGGAGAGAGAGAGAAAGGAGAGAGAGAGAGAAAGAAGACAAAGAAAGAATAGAGAGAAAGGAGAGAAAGAAAGGAGAGAGAAAGGAGAGAAAGAAAGGAGAATGAGAAAGGAGAGAGAGAAAGGAGAGAGTGAGAGAGAAAGGAGAGAAAGAAAGGAGAGAGAGATAGGAGAGAGAGAAAGAATAGAGAGAGAAAGAGAGAGAAGGATAGGAGAGAGAGAAAGGAGAGAGAAAGAGAAAGGAGAGAGAGAAAGAAAGAAGAGAGAGAAAGGAGAGAGTTCAAAGTGGAGAGGGAGAAGGGGTTAAACCCGCGCAAACCGCCTGTAATCCAGAAGGAGATGTTGATAAATTAAACAATCTTTTATTCCATGGGTCTACGCGTTTCAAGGTCTAAGACCTCATTTGATTTACTGGTCCTGAAGAAGAGGTCTTAGACCTTGAAACGCGTAGACCCATGGAATAAAAGATTGTTTAATTTATCAACATCTCCTTCTGGATTACTGGCGGATTGCGCGGGTTTAACCCCTTCTCCCTCTCCACTTTGAAGTCTGAAACACGTGGGGCCGCAGCAGCTGCCATTATCTCATGCTATCTGTGGTGGTTGTGACCTCTCACAACCTCAATCGGTGAGTGCATTTACCATTTGCTAACCGTGTGTTTAATCTGGTAAAATCCTATCAGCGCTTCTCTTTTCTAGCTTATCTACAGAAAGGAGAGCGTGAAAGGAGAGAGAGAAAGGAGAGAGAGAGAAAGGAGAGAAAGAAAGGAGAGAGAGAGAAAGGAGAGAGAGAGAGAAAGAAAGGAGAGAGAGATAGGAGAGAGAGAAAGGAGAGAGAGAGAAAGAGAGAGAAAGAAAGGAGAGAGAGAGAAAGAAGAAAGAGAGAAAGAAGAGAGAGAGAGAGAGAAAGGAGAGAGAGAAAAAAGAGAGTGAGAGAAAAAGAAGAGAGAGAAAGATATAAAAAAGAGAGAGAAGAGAAAGAGGACAAAGAAGAGAAAGAAAGGAGAGAAAGGAGAGAAAGAAAGGAGAGAGAGAAAGGAGAGAGAGAGAGAAAGGAGAGAGAGAGAAAGGAGAAAAAGAAAGGAGAGGGAGAAAGGAGAGAGAAAGGAGAGAAAGAAAGGAGAGAGAGAGAAAGGGAGAGAGAGAAAGGAGAGAGAGAGAGAAAGGAGAGAAAGAAAGGAGAGAGAGAAAGGAGAGAAAGAAAGGAGAGAGAGAGACAGGAGAGAAATAAAGGAGAGAGAAAGGACAGAGAGAAGAAAAGGAGAGAAAGAAAGGAGACAGAGAAAAGAGAGAGAAAAGAGAAAGAAAGGAGAGAGATAGGAGAGAAAGGAGAGAGAGAGAAAGAGAGAAAAAGAAAGGAGAGAGAGAAAGGAGAGAGAGAGAAAGAAGAGGGAGAGAGAAAGAGAGAAAGAAGAGAAAGAAGAGAAACAAAGGAGAGAAAGGAGAGAGAGAAAGGAGAGAGAGAGAAAGAAGAGAAAGAGAAAGAGAGAAAGAAGAAAGAGAAGAGAAAGAGGAGAAAGAAGAGAAAGAAAGGAGAGAAAGGAGAGAAAGAAAGGAGAGAGAGAGAAACTAGAGAGAGAAAGGAGAGAGAGAAAGGAGAGAAAGAAAGGAGAGAGAGAAAGGAGAGAAAGAAAGGAGAGAGAAAGAGAGAAAGAAAGGAGAAAAAGAAAGGAGAGTGAGAAAGGAGAGAGAGAATGGAGAGAGAGAAATAGGAGAGAGATAGAGAGAGAGCTCACAGCTGATGTCCGGCTCCTCCCCTTAGTGTATAATTAAATTATAATATAAATATATTATTAATATAATTTAAAACTGAAAAAAAAAATGTTTACTGGGTCTAGAACTCGCAACCTTCTTTTTCCTAGGTGAGCGCTCTATTCTCTCAGCTATTGCCTCCAATGTGAAAGATAGGCAGATTTGCTAATCTTGAAGTCTGGATTTTTGAAATCTCAGCTGACCACGTGATTCACTTGATTGCTACGTGGAGCTCATACAGAGTACTTGTGTTCTGTAGCAGAGATGACAGTGTCGTGTGGATTACGTCGGACCTGGAGGGGTATTGGAGGATTTTAATAAAATGGTAAAACTGTGTTTTTTTGTCTTTTATTCCAAATAAAGGATTTTTCGTGGTGTGTGTTTATTTACTTTCACTTTATAAATAGATAATAATTATAATTTAAAATTATAAATAAAAAAAAATAAAAATTAATAATTTCTTGACCGGGACCAGATGTCCCGACGTAATGCTTCTTAGGGAGTCACTTTATCCACTAGTCTAGTGCCTCTTACGATATAGATAGGAAGATTTTGTAATCTTGAAGTCTGCAGTGCTGACTGAAGTCTCAGCTAACCGCATGAGTCACTTCATTGCTATGGTGCTGCTACATCTTGAGGGCGCTTAGCTGACAGTGTCGTGTGGATTACTGCAGACCTGGAGGGGTATTTTTGGGATTAATAAAGGGGTGAACCAGGGTTGATTTTTGTCTTTTATTGCAAATAAAGGATTTTTCGCGGTGTGTGTTTCTTTACTTTAACTTTCAGTTTAATCATGAAACGTATCTCAGGGAGACACCTGGCATGATTAAACTCATTTTTACCCCAATTGCCACCGCACCAGGGCAATTCGGGATGAGCTGGGTAGAGTCCCCCAGGACAGTCGCACCTAATTGTGCGGCTATTCCGGGCGGCTGCTGGGTGATATTGTTAGAGTAGTGGGCTCCCGATAACGTGGAGCTCTCCATCCTGACAATACCAGCCTCCAGCCGTGCGGCTTTATCCTGGCTGGTATCAAATATGGGGGAATCCGCATTTTTTTTTTATTTATTTCTTTTACTGCACGATATAGACCCGCCCACCGGCGGCTGTGATTGGTTGCAGTGAGACAGCTGTCACTCAGTTTGGGGACGTGTCTGACTGCAACCAATCATAAGCGCCGGTGGACGGGGAAAGTACGGAATAACTAATTGACTAATGAAGCGGCAGCCATTTTCTAAAGAGGAAAAGACGCCGCAGATTTGTGACAGCCGTGGAGCAAGACGCACGTGATTGGTGAGTAGGAAAGAGAGAAGGATTGTGCTGGGGACGCAGGACGCATGCAGATTGCAACATGTGCACATAGCCTTACTGTGAAAAATAGGAATTACTACTTACCGGTAATGATGTTTCCAGGAGCCAATATGACAGCACGGTAGGAGTTGCTCCTTTGACCTTTACAGGGACAGGAAAACGCAAGAGGTTAAAAGCCCCTCCCCATCCCCCTCTCCTCAGTGTTTTTTAAAGTACCACACCAGGATGGGAGACAACACCATTTTATTAATGCAGAACGTACAACACACGGTACATTATCAGACGGGAGGGAAATAAGCGTGCTGTCATGTTGGCTCCTGGAAACATCATTACCGGTAAGTAGTAATTCCTATTTTCCAGGACGCCACATGACAGCACGGTAGGAGAATGCCAAAGTAATCCCTATGAGGGTGGGACCACAGCCTGTAGAACCTTCCTACCGAACAATGTTTGTTGATCAGTGAGAAGATCTAGTTGATAGTGCTTACAAAACGTGTGGGGACCCGACCACGTCGCTGTACGGCAAATTTGTTCTAGGGAAACCCCCGCCCTTTCTGCCCATGAAGTAGACAGAGCCCTGGTGGAGTGAGCCCTAAGATGAGTGGGGGGTTCGCGACCCGCGGACTGGTAAGTAGCCGAAATAGTAGACCTAACCCACCGAGACAGAGTTGTCTTAGACACCGTCTTCCCTCGGTTTTTTCCCGCAAATTGCACAAAAAGGGTTGAATCTATACGCCAGCTCCGGGTAGCTTCCAAATAAGCCAGTATCGCTCTTCTGACATCCAGAGAGTGAAGGGATTCTTCTGCGCGGGTGGAAGTGCCGGAACAGAACGCCGGCAAGACCACTTCTTGTTTTAGATTAGTCACGGACACCACCTTCGGCCGGAACTTTGGATCAAGCTTCAAAATGATTCTGTCAGGCAGGACCTGGAGATATGGAGGACGAATGGATAAAGCTTGTAGTTCTCCAATCCTCTTTGCGGTGGTAATGGCCACCAAGAAAGCCGTTTTAAAGGATAATTGTTGAATTGAGACATCATCCAGAGGCTCGAACGGAACCTCGCATAGTCCATTAAGAACTAGACCCAGATCCCATGGAGGAACTGTGGAACAAATAGTAGGCCTCAATCTCTGAAGGCCTTTGACAAACCGGACAATCCAAGGATGGGAAGCGAGGGAAGTATCGAAGAACACACTGAGTGCCGAGATCTGGACTTTAATAGTACTGGGTTTCAGGCCCTGGTGGAAACCTTCTTGAAGAAAATCAAGGATCCGAGGAATATCCGGACGGGCACTGTCCCTCGGTTCCTCACCTAGGAAGGCACAAAACCGAGTCCATATACGCCGATAGATCGTCTGGGTAACCGGCTTCCTACTGGCTTGCAGGGTAGTAATAACCGCAGCGGATAAGCCCTTATTCTTCAAGAATCGCCCCTTAGGATCCAAGCAGACAGATGTAGATTGTGAAGATTCTGGTGGAACACCGGACCCTGGCTGAGCAGATCCTCCTGTAGAAGAAGTAGAACGGGCTCGTCCACCGCCATGTGGTTCAGGAGCGAGAACCAGCTCCTTCGCGGCCAAAATGGAACAATGAGGATGACTGTGGCCCTGTCCTGCCGGATTTTCTGAAGGACTCTGGAAATCAATGGAATAGGGGGGAAGGCATATGCCAGCTCCATGACCCACGGTTGAGACATCGGATCCACTGCTGCCGGTCGGTCGTTGAGATTGAGGGAGAAGAAGTTCTTGCACTTCGAGTTGTTCCTGGATGCGAACAGGTCCCAATGAGGCGTCCCCCACCGGGCAATCAGCGACTGGAACACTGCGTTGTTAAGACACCAACCTGCTGGGTCGAGCCGGTGTCTGCTGAGATAATCTGCCAGACAATTGTCTGATCCCTTCAGATGGACAGCCGAGATGGACAGAACAGAGGTCTCGGCCCAGCGGAAGATGAGGTGCGCCAAAGCTTGCAACTGGTGATGTCTCGGGCCGCCCTGGTGTCTGAGGAACGCCACCGTTGTTACATTGTCCGAGAGGATACGGACATGTTGACCCAGGAACAGGTGCTGTTTGCTGCTGAGGGCCTGCCAGACTGCGTTCAACTCCCGGTAGTTGGAAGAGTAGGCCATCAACCGGTTTGGCCATGTGCCTTGGAAAGAAACCTTGCCCACGTGTGCCCCCCAACCTGTTTGGCTGGCGTCGGTAATGAGCGTAACTGATGGCGAGGAGTCCCAATGAACTCCCACCGAGAGATGCTCCTTGTTTGTCCACCATTTCAGACTGTGTCGGAGCCGCACTGGAAGGATGATCTTGCGGTTCAAGGTGGTGTTGCTGGTCAGCGAGCAGTGGCGACCCACTGGTCTTGAAAGGATCAGCTGTTGAAGTGGTCTTGAATGGAACTGGCTCCACCGTACACATGGGATACAGGACGTCATCAGTCCCAACACTCTCATAGCCTCCCGGATAGTGCACTTCTCCTGACTTTGGAAGGCTCGTATCCTGCGTTGGAGTAATCTTACCTTCAGGGCCGGTAAGAAAGACATTCTGGCGTCCGAGTCTAGAAGTATGCCTAGGAAGACCTTTCTGGATTCCGCCAGCAAATTTGATTTGCGAATGTTCACCATCCACCCCAGACTCTGGAGTTGGAATAGAGCGATCCCCACTTGGTGGGACAATTCTCTTGGGTTGGCTGCAATGAGGAGGAGATCGTCTAGGTATGGAACGATGGTGACACCCAGTGTTCTTAGGTGGGCCACCACCTCTGCCATAACTTTTGTGAAGGTTTGGGGAGCGGATGACAGGCCAAAGGGAAGACACCGGAACTGGTAGTGATAGATTACGCCCTGTTTTTCCAAAGCAAATCTCAGGAATTTTTGACAGGCGGGGTGTATAGCTATGTGATAATATGTGCTTGATAGGTCTATTGTGGCCATAACCGAGTGCTGACTGATGAGTGGGATGGCTGATCTGATGGATTCCATACGGAATTTTTTTGTAGCGAACAAACCGATTCAGGGGCTTGAGATTGATAATGGTGCGCACATCTCCCGACGGTTTTAGGACAGTAAAGAGACTGGAGTAGTGGCCCCTGAAGCGTTCCCGATGAGGAACCGGACGGATAGCTCGGGTACTTAACAGAGTTAGTACCTCGGACCAGAGATGGCCGGACGAGTCTGGGGAGCGAAATTGTGTGACAAGAAACCTGTCAGGGGGTACCCGAGAGAATTCTATCTGGAGCCCTCCTGATACCACTTGGAGAACCCAAGGATTGGACGTGATACGTTCCCATGCCATTTGGAACTCCACCAGACGTCGGCCCACTTTGGCGTCAGGACCGATTTTGGTTTTTTCTAGTGTCAAAGGAAGGATTCCTCTCTTTTCCTCCTTTATAATAACTCCATCTACCCGTTTTACCCCTACTTTTATAGTCAGGATTCCTAAAGGAACGAAACCGACGGGTAGGAGGTCCCCGACTAAATCTTTCCTCGGGGAATCCCCCTTTCTTATCAGATGCTTTTTCTAGTATATCGTCAAGAGCAGGACCAAAAACTCTCACACCTGAAAATGGGATGGCACACAATTTGTTTTTAGAGGCGCAATCCCCTGACCACGTTTTTAACCATATGTCCCTGCGGGCAGAATTAGTTAATGCTTCATTTCTGGCAGAAAACCTAATTGATTCCGCTGAAGCATCTGCCATAAATCCTGTGGCAAGTTTCAGGAGGGAAATAGAATCCTGAACAGTCTCCCTAGGAGCCCTATCCACAAACAGGGACTCTAGGTCATCTAACCACCTGGACATGGACCTGGCCACTGAAGTAGACGCAATGTTAGTCTTGATAGTGGTGGCTGCAGCTTCCCATGCCCTTTTCAGAAGGCCGTCTGCCTTTCTGTCCATTGGGTCTTTTAACCCAGATGAGTCCTCAAATGGGATAGCAGTCTTTCTAGCTACCTTAGCCACCGGGACATCGATTTTAGGTACATCTTCCCAATCCTTAATATCATCCGGTTCAAATGGGAGGCGAGCCCGAAATTCCCTAGGAATTACTAACTTTTTCTCAGACTCCTGCCATTCCTCCATTATCATTGCTCTGACATGGGGATTGACAGGGAACACTCGATAGCGTTGAGACCTGAGTCCACCGAACATTTCGTCCTGGACAGACCTCGGTTTCTCCTGCTCCTCCACCATCATTGTCTTTCTGACAGCTCGAAGCAGTTCATCCGTATCACAGGAGGAAAAGAGATACCGACGGCCCTCCACTGGAGCCGGACCTGCCTTCTCCTCATCTAACTGAGAATCAGAGTCATAAGAAATCTCTCCCTCTTCTGAAGAGATCCCCAAGTCCTGTCGCTGTCGTTTGTGAGGCATGTCTCGACCTTCCTGGTGGGATGATGTACTGGCAATGACCGACTGCACTTCCTCGCGGATCATAGCCCTTATGTCCGTCAGCAGGGAATTTTGTTCACTGGAGACCAATTCAGCTATACAAGGGTCACATAACTGTTTTGTACAGGACTCTGACAAATGGGAATGGCAGACTGCACATTTTTTTGTCCTGACAGATTTCCTCTGAGGTTTCTTAGAAATAGTGCTGGTGCGCGTTGTGGAAGAATCCTAAAATGAAGGGTAAACTGAATCAGGGACTACCCTTATGATCCCTGGTCCGAACCCAGGTACACCTGCACTTACGTGACCCTGGGACTCTGCAGGGGCTCCAGCATCTGACCGGTCATCCTCATCCATGACAAGCGAAATACACAATACTGAGCCATTGCCCGGTCCCTCGGTTTTATTACCTGATCTGGGCGACGTCAGAGTCCATTCCCGCCTTCAGTGTTCCGCCACCGACGGTAAGACTTGCGTCCGTCCTGTACAGGGACAGGAAAAACACTGAGGAGAGGGGGGTGGGGAGGGGCTTTTAACCTCTTGCGTTTTCCTGTCCCTGTAAAGGTCAAAGGAGCAACTCCTACCGTGCTGTCATGTGGCGTCCTGGAAAGCTACATTTTTGGTGATTGAACCGTTCTCGAACGTAACTCGAACTGTCGAGCTTTTAGCAAAAAGCTCGAGTTCGATCTCGAGCACCCCCCAAAATCACTCGAACATGAAATTGGAGAACCTCGAACATCACTCATCTCTAGTCTCAAAACATTGTGAATGGCAAATGAAGTATACCAATGGCTAGTGCGGCTGGTATAGTTGTGAAGTCAGTCAGAGGTACGAACAAGTCCTATGTGATCTATGCCTGGTTAATTTTAATGAATGTGAACTTGTCCACATTGGCTGTGAATGGACGGCTGAACCTGTCTATGATCCCACCCCCTGCCATGCTAAACACACGTTCTGACAGTACACTCGCCACAGGGCATGCCAGAACCTCCAAAGAGTAAAGAGCAAGCCTAGGCGACATGTCTAATTTGCAGACACAGAAGTTAAATGGGGAAACCCATCTCTTTGCATGGATAGACATTTGGACCAGTACTCTTCCACCATGTTGTTGAAACATTGCCTCCTGCTAATATGAACTGTATTGGATGGTGGTGGTGCATGTTGTGGCATGCTGCAGATTCGTTTTTTACAAATTTCATCCAGGATAACCCTCCCTTCTGAGGTGGTGCCTTTGCACCAGCTGAAATGGCCACTTCCTGTTCCTCCTGTGCTTTGCTTTTCAACTGAGCCCTGGTGTTAGTTGGAAACAATGTCAGTAGTGACTCTACCAGCGTACGATTGTATTCAAGCACTTTCCGATCCCACTCCAGTGACAGAAGTAACATTGCTACGTTGTCCTTGTAGTGGCAATCCAGCAGAGTGGCCACCCAGTAATCAGCACTGGTCACAAACCTGGCAACTTGGCGGTTTTTTCATATGCACAGCAGCATGTATTGACAAGCTGTCCTCGGTCAGACGTATGTCGGCTGGGTCCTCTGTATTACCCCATCCATGCTCTAGTGATGTCCCTGAGCAAATTTCAATGCCACCCTGCTGTGAATATGGTTCCCCCTCCTCATCTTCCAAAACTGTCTCCTGGCTGCAAACTTGTGTACATTCTTGCTGTCGATACGGGAACCCACCCTCAGAGCAATGTGAGGATAACAGTCCTGATAATGGTATCAATGTTCCCTGTTCCTCCCGCTTCTCTTTCTTCTGTGAAACCACCTCATCCATCATGGCCTCAAGCATTTTTTCAAGTAGGCATACAAGTGGGAAAGTACGACTGATGATGGCATCATCAGCACTGACCATGTTGGTGGAGCATATGAAGCAGCACAACAGTACGCAAAGGTCCTGCATGGACGCCCACTCTTTGGTTTTGAAGTGGTCTTTTTCTGTAGAGTGACTCATCCATGGGTGCTGCTGCTCGTATAGTTTCTCAGTTTCTCCAGCAGGGCTGCCACTAGGAATTTCAGGGCCCCATACAGGCAATGTTTTCGGGCCCATTGAGACTCCACCTAGGCTCCACCCCAGCTTCGCCTCTGCCCCTCAAACTTTCTACAGTCTCACCACCACTCTTGCAAAAACACACAAATATATATTGTGAGGAAAGAGTTAACCTTTTTCACTGGCTTAGAAAATAATAGAAATTCATTCTCCCTTGCAAGACCGAACCAGACTTATTTATGTAATAACTATGAGACCAACCTCAAGGATGCAGAATGTAGTGTTCAAGTTGCTAATGGCTTTGTTTTCCCGCTGCTTGAAGCAATGTAGATACAATAATTATTCAGCACACGTAAAAAATTATTAATATGCCTTTTTTCTCTTCTCTACTCTTTCCTCTAGAAATCACCTTGGCGTATCATGATGAGACTCCTATAGAGAGGCATGCAGGCAGTCCTGGGTGACGGATGTGAAACAACACTCCCTGAGCAACCCGCGGCTCAGAAAGTATCTGGAGGCTAGCCTGCTCTCTCTATAGTCCACAGCTTCTCGATGGCCCCCTGTCCATCATTCACGCCAAAAGGGGGGATTATCAGGAAAGAGTTAACCTTTTTCACTGGCTTAGAAAATAATAGAAATTCATTCTCCCTTGCAAGACCGAACCAGACTTATTTACGTAATAACTATGAGACCAACCTCAAGGACGCAGAATGTTTTGACTTAGAGACGACTGAAAAACATCTTGTTATTGGAAGAAGCGTTATAAACTGTTATGGGAGTTTAAATCATTATGTTAATTTCTCTTGTGGGAATATGTAATTCACGCCTTTAATGAATATGTATGTTGCATAGTTACGCCTTAATCAACTTTGTCTAACTTTGTAATGTAAACAAATAATACACTTTCTATTTGGAGCCACACATCTCCAGTCTTATGTGTATAACAGCGTCTGCTTGTTTTCATTGAGACGGAATAGAAGAGGGGGGACACCGGTACCCTCTCTGCATTCGGACATCGCTGGCAACAGCTGTGATCGTTAGGTCAACCTAACATTATCTGGCGCCCGAAAAACAGGGACCCATGTTAATCCCAGGATGCAGTGAACTGTCTTGCCAAGCTGAGGAGGAGGTGACCAGATGTGGGGACCAGAAACACCTGGCCAGGTAAGAGTTGAACCTTATTCTTCTCTTTATGCCCCCCATCTCTGTTCAATTCCCTCCCCAACGCGCAAGAGGTACACTGTGAGTTGATACTGGGTTATTGACGGGTTTCTACTGAACTCTGAGAGAGCCTTGCTAGCAGATGTTTTCTGTGCCTTGTTTGTTTGTTTGTTTCTCTGTATTTCTCTGCCTCTCCGTGTGTCGCATGTCTGCTCTCCTGCGCTTTGCTTCTGTGCTGTTGTCTTTGTTGGTCGCTATAGATCCCATACATCAGTGAGTGTTGAAAGGGAATAGTGTACCTGCTCTGTCCAATGGACGTGATATTCACTGCCCTAGTGTTAGTGGGAATAGCCCTGTTTGCCATTGCCATCGGATATAGAGTGTACCTTTGGTACAAGAAGGGTAACCCAGCACCATTCAACATACTCAGCCCCCTCTGAACAGTTAGGACACCACCTTTCAGTAGGAATACAGATCAAGAGTCAGTCTCTGGGTACTTCCAGGATAGGTGGTTCTAGACCTCACCTTAGGTAGGAATACAAAAGGAGTTAGTCTCTGAGTACTTCCAGGATAGGTAGGTTTAGTCCAAAGGACGTTCAAGGGTGTAAAAGCTGAAGAAGATAGACGAAGAATGAGGCAAGGAATATCAAAAGACAGAAGATCTGGATGCACCCTGCAATATCTCATTACATGTTATCATGGCAAAAGAACAGCCAGTCAGTCCAAGGAAGTTTTTAAGACATTTGGATTGAAGGGGAAGGATCAATTGGACCCCAACAAATGGGACACAATAAGAGCTACTAGAGCAGGAGTGATAGCAGATAAATCATGGACTAAACTGGTCAGAACTCTTTCTGACATGGCAAAAACAGCCCACGATCAAGGTTGGATATACCATGAAGAATCAGACACTTGGGAAGAAGCTGGGAAGAAGGATAAGAAGGATAAGCAACCTCCTCCGTACCTGTCAGCTACTCCTGGAACGACTCCAAAAATAGCAGGATCCCCGGAATGGACCTGCACAAACTGTGGCCAACAAAATCCGGACTGGAGTGAAACATGCCTAGCCTGTGGAGCCCCACAGCACAAGCTACAAGCCACAGCACCAGTGCCTCTTTATCCCGTAGTGGAAAGAAGAGTCCTGATAAGACCACCTGTTAATCCACAAAACCCAGATGCTCCCAGAGATGCAGTTCCTCGTACGTATGATGACTACGTACCCTGGACTCCAGCCGAGCAGATGGCTTTCCTGCAAAATGCCCGACTAGAAACCCAGTCAGTTTTTCACATTACCTGAACCAAATACAGGTCTCCTACAGAAGCACTTGGTTGGACATGGAAGGTTTGTGTAGAGTTAAAATGTCTCCCGAACTGTATGCCAAACTCACTGCCCACCTGACAGGACATGTTCCGGACGATACCCGTAATGTGGAATCGGGCCAAGACTTCATGATAAGACTCAATCTCTTCTGCGCCCAGGAGCAAAGAACTAAGGGCACAATGGGACCAGTGCATCAAGGTCCTGTGGAAAATGTCAGCTCATTTTACTACAGTTTGATGCAGTCATTCGAAGATGAAGGGCTGGACATACAAGCAGCCGCAATACGTCGCCTGATGGTAAGATCCTTCATGGATGGAATACATGCACCTCTGGCAGATAGATTGAAAGCATGCTGCCAAGAATGGAGAAACATGGAAGACATAGATCTACTAGTCAACAAAGCAAGTGGCTTAGAAACCGACGCAAAGGATAAAAGGAGCAACAAGAAAGTTGTCATAGCAGCAGTGGACGGCCAGCCAGAAGGTACAAGAAGGAAGGCACCGACCTGCTACTATTGTGGAATCAGAGGACATGTAATCAGAGACTGTAGAAAGAAGAAGAGGGACACTCAAAACCAACCCGAGAATCAGGTGGAGAAGACTGCCTGACTTGCGGCAGCACGGGATAGGGATGCCAGAGGTCCATTTATACACGTCCCCCTTCACATTGGCAACAAGGAAATAAGAGCTTTGGTGGACTCAGGAGCCTCACGCTCCGTACTCCCCAGGAACCTAGTGCCTGAAGGATCCATCTCATCTGAAGCTACTGTAGTATCCAGATTTGATGGACAAGCCCAGATAATCCCAATAACACATCCACTGAAGGTGAAACTGGGACCACAGATGTTCGTGTCTAAATTCTTAGTGTCCCCCCTGGGTGGAGATGCCCTAGTGGGAGCAAATCTATGTTATGTCACCGCCGGAGTCTGCTCCAGCGACTTCTGCTCCGATCGCCAGGCGTCGCCGTGTTCCTGCCATGGATGGTGCTGGTGATGGGAGAGAAGTCGATGCCAGCGGCACCAGTGGGCGCAGGCTCCGATCATCCACTGGGCTGGGTTAGCTTGGGATCTGCAGTACCGCTGGCTGACTGTGGGTGGCATGTGTCTTCCAGCTGAAGTTGCCAGCGTTCAGCTACAGCCAATGGAAAGACACCACATCCTTCTTATTTCCCCTCCTGTCACATGATTACTGCCAGATATAGTTCTGATTTTCCTGGCTCCTGTTACGTCCTATTCTGTTGGTGATTCTTGTGTTGACTTCTGCGTGTTTTGACTACCCTTCTGCCTACTGTTTTTGTACCTTGCTGCCTGACCCGGATCTGACCTCTGCTACGTTTGCTGACTACGTCACTGCCTGCCGATTCTGTCCCTGTTCCGCAATTCCTGGTTTGACCCTGCCTGACTACTACTCTCATCGGACTGCAGCCTTCCACAGGTGATCTCCAGTTCCCTGTGTAATTCCAAATCCCTGTATAGGGGTTAAAGGGTTTCAGGGTTCTGGGGGTCCTACTTGGTGAGTGGCTTCCCTCTAGCCTCCCCTTTACAGCCCATCTGAGTCTGTGGATCCAGGCAGGCGTTACATTATATCTGGCCATCTAACCAGGAGAGAAAAAAAAAAAAGAAATGGATTCTCTCCATGCTGTGCTAAATCAGGTGCACACCCTTTCTGGATTTGTACATAGACTAACACAGCAAGTGCAGGACCTCAGGTCTGCTGAGGTCCAAGCCCCCGCTGCAGTACCTACCTCAGCATGTCCAGAGTCCCGTCGACTGCAAGGGAGCAGATCACGTGGTGGAGTGCCTGGATCAGAGAGGCAATCGCTTCCAAGGCAGCAGCACCACCTGAGCGGACCCCAGGATACACGCTCAGGTGCCCAGGTACTTCCTGCAGACCCTATGAGGTTAATGTTACCTGTCTCATTGTCTCACCAGGGAAAATCTGTACGGCTGCAGGCCTTTGTTGATTGTGGCTCTGCTGCTAATTTTAAAAACACTATTGTAGCAAAAGAGCTGGGTTTGAATTTGCTCAGGTTAAATGCACCTATTAGAATATCTGCTATCGATAGTACACCTCTCACCCAGGGTGTGGTTACTTTTGTAACTCCAGAGATCTCCATGCTTGTTGGTGCTCTGCATGTAATATCTGTGTCATTTTTTGTTCTTGAGAATCTGATGTCAGCAGTGGTATTGGGCATGCCTTGGATGCGTAAACATAACCCGGTCATAGACTGGCATCAGGGTGAGATTGTGCGCTGGAGCCCTGAGTGTCAGGAGACGTGCATGTCTTTATCTCTGAACCTGACTAGAGCTGAACCTATCTTCATACCTTATGCATTCAGGGAATTTGCTGATGTGTTTTCTGTAGCTGAATCTGAAAAATTACCTCCGCACAGAGATTATGACTGCCCCATAGATTTGGTCCCCAATTCCCGACTCCCCAAGGGTAAAATGTATAATCTTTCTGGTCCGGAGTGTCAGGCCATGAAAGATTATATAGCAGACAGTTTGCAGAGAGGGTTTATTAGACCATCCAGGTCACCAGTCGGCGCTGGATTCTTTTTTGTTGATAAGAAAGATGATGGCCTCAGACCTTGTATTGACTACCGTGAACTGAATGCTATTACTGTAAAGAATCAGTACCCTCTGCCACTCATCCCCGATCTGTTTAACCAGCTCATAGGAGCCTGGTGGTTCACCAAGCTTGATCTCAGGGGAGCATATAACCTTATCCGTATCAGAGAAGGTGATGATGAGTGGAAAACTGCATTTAATACTCCAGAGGGACGTTATGAGTACCTAGTAATGCCTTTTGGATCAAGTAATGCGCCGACTGTGTTCCAGAACTTTGTTAATGACATTTTCAGAGATATTTGTGGTCAATATGTGGTGGTCTATCTGGATGATATCCTGATTTATTCTCCTGATGCTACGTCACATGTCCAACATGTGTGCACTGTACTCCAGAGACTCAGGGAGAATTCCCTATTTGCTAAATATCAGAAATGAGTTTTTTTTGAGGCAGAGGTTAATTTCCTGGGTTATATATTGTCTGCAGAAGGCTTCCGCATGGATCCTTCTAAGCTTCAACCGATTAAGGAGTGGGTGCAACCCAAGTCTCTGAAAGCCTTGCAGCGTTTCCTTTGATTCGCTAATTATTATCGCAAATTCATTAGAGATTTTTCCAAAATTGCCAAAAACCTCACCGATTTGACTAAAAAGGGGGCTGATGTGGTTAATTTGAAGCCAGAGGCGATCCATGCTTTCTCAAAATTAAAAGGATGTTTCTCCTCAGACCCGACTCTGGTTCAGCCTGACCTTATGCGTCCGTTTATTGTGGAAGTCGATGCATCCGAGGTTGGAGTCGGAGCGGTGCTATCACAAGGTACTCCGTCTCTCACTCAGCTTCGTCCTTGTGCCTTCTTTTCCCGCAAGTTTTCTCCCACAGAGAGAAATTATGACATTGGTAATCATGAGCTGTTGGCATTTAAATGGGCCTTCGAGGAATGGCGCCACTTCTTCGAAGGTGCCAAACATAAGGTCACAGTCATCACAGACCATAAGAACCTCACTTATCTGGAATCTGCTAAGACACTCAATCCTAGGCAAGCTAGGTGGGCATTGTTCTTCTCCAGATTTGATTTTGTGGTAACATTCCGGCCCGGTACCAAGAACACCAGAGCTGATGCACTTTCCCGTAGCTTCTGTCCCTCTCAGTCTGAAGACTCTGAACCAGTGCATATTTTAGCTAAAGGCATTATTATGTCATCGGTTTCCTTAGATTTGATAGAAGAGGTCCATAATACCCAAGACCAAGCTCCTGAAACCACCCCTGTCTATAAACTGTTTGGCGCCCCCTCATTGCGCCTACGGGTACTCCAGGAATCCCACAATTCTGTGCTGTCAGGTCACCCTGGTATCGGCAATACCCTCCGATTAGTAACCAGGAAATTTTGGTGGCCAACCGTAGCGAAAGATTGTAAGGAATATGTACTGGCTTGTGAAACTTGTGCTCGAGCCAAGACACCCCGTACCCGCCCTGCCGGATTTCTCCAGTCCTTACCTACTCCAGTAAGCCCTTGGACACATCTCTACATGGACTTCATCATTGACCTTCCACCCTCAGAAGGGAAGACTTGTATCTGGGTAGTAGTGGATAGATTCATCAAACAGTGTCATTTTGTTCCTCTGTCCGGATTACCCAATTCTGAAACTTTTAGCAAGTTGTTTATTAGGCATATTGTGCGGTTACACGGGGTTCCGGAAAATATTGTTTCTGACCGAGGAACACAGTTCGTCTCAAAATTCTGGAGGGCGTTTTGTAAAAAGATCCATATAGAGCTATCTTTTTCATCTGCCTACCATCCAGAAACTAATGGTCAGGCCGAACGTTCCAATTAAACCCTTGAACAATATCTCCGGTGTTATGTGTCTGACCGTCAGTCTGACTGGGTGGAATATCTGCCGCTAGCTGAGTTCGCTATCAATAATCAGTATCAGGAATCCATCAAGACTACCCCCTTTTTCTGCAATTTAGGGTTGCATCCACGTTTTGGTTCTTTTTCTTCCGCTGTGGTGGATACTCCTGAGGCT
The DNA here is from genome assembly GCF_048569485.1 of Anomaloglossus baeobatrachus. Taxonomy (NCBI): domain Eukaryota; kingdom Metazoa; phylum Chordata; class Amphibia; order Anura; family Aromobatidae; genus Anomaloglossus; species Anomaloglossus baeobatrachus. Next base: position 327,382,904 of record NC_134357.1, read on the forward strand.
GACTCAACTGTAGACAAATTAAAGGCTATCTGGTCTGATGTGAAAGAGAACCCGAAGAAGGCAAAGGTTGGTCAAGCCTCCTCTGCTAATAAGAGATGTTCCAAGGGCCCTAGCCTTGGAGTTGGGGACAGGGTATGGTTATCCACACAGAATATTAAACTCAAGGTCCCTTCTGCTAAGCTGGGTCCGAGATTTATTGGACCTTACGAGATAATCGAGGTAATTAATCCCACAGCTTTCCGCCTGCAAGTCTCCCCATCCTTCAAGATATCGAATTTGTTCCATAAGTCCCTCCTCAAAATATATATCGTGTCCCCATTCACCCAGTCAGTGACCCTCCTCCTCCTGTTTTGGTGGAAGGTAACTTGTATTTGGTGCATTGGAGGGGTTACGGCCCCGAGGAGAGGTCATGGGTCCCTGCGAGCGATGTTCATGCTAGGGGTCTGGTCCGACGGTTTCACCTCCAATTTCCTGGGAAGCCGGGTTTTGAGGGTCCGGAGGCCCCTCGTGGAGGGGGGGTACTGTAACGTCACCGCCGGAGTCTGCTCCAGCGACTTCTGCTCCGATCGCTGGGCGACGCCGTGTTCTTGCCGTGGATGGTGCTCGTGATGGGAGAGAAGTCGATGCCAGCGGCACCAGTGGGCACAGGCTCCGATCATTCACTGGGCTGGGTTAGCTTGGGATCTGCAGTACCGCTGGCTGACTGTGGGTGGCATGTGTCTTCCAGCTGAAGTTGCCAGCATTCAGCTACAGCCAATGGGAAGACACCACACCCTTCTTATTTCCCCTCCTGTCACATGATTACTGCCAGATATAGTTCTGATTTTCCTGGCTCCTGTTACGTTCTATTCTGTTGGTGATTCCTATGTTGACTTCTGCGTGTTTTGACTACCCTTCTGCCTACTGTTTTTGTACCTTGCTGCCTGACCCGGATCTGACCTCTGCTACGTTTGCTGACTACATCACTGCCTGCCGATTCTGTCCCTGTTCCGCAATTCCTGGTTTGACCCTGCCTGACTACTACTCTCATCGGACTGCAGCCTTCCCCAGGTAGTGATCTCCAGTTCCCTGTGTAATTCCAAATCCCTGTATAGGGGTTAAAGGGTTTTCCGGGTTCTGGGGGTCCTACTTGGTGAGTGGCTTTCCTCTAGCCTCCCCTTTACAGCCCATCTGAGTCTGTGGATCCAGGCAGGCGTTACAATCTACTATCAAGACTGCAAGCTCAGATTGTCTACAAAGAAGATGGATCTGTTATCCTGCAAATTCCAGAAGATATCCCAGAAGAATTCCTGTGCACCCTCCAGATGATTGAAGATCAACCAGAATCTGATGTTACACGTGAGGTAAACACGGATCCAATACTTCTACAAGTTCCTGCAAAACTCTGGTCCACACCGAAAACTGACCTCGGCACACTTCCTGTGCCCCCCGTAAAAGTTTCAGTCAAGCCTGGAATTACACCACTGCAGCTAAGACAATATCCTCTCAATGCTCAACAGGAAGCTGCCCTGGATTACCAAATAAAAGAACTGTTGAAGTCGGGAGCCCTTAGAATTACTAAGTCTCCTTACAACACTCCGCTGTTTCCTGTTAAGAAGAGACAAGTAAAAAAAGGTGACCCAGTTACGTACCATATGGTACATGATCTGAGGGCAGTGAACTCAATACTGGAGCCCCTCACCCCTGTTGTACCAAATCCACATACGCTGCTCACACAGGTGCCGGCTGCATCCACCCATTACACAGTCATAGACCTTGCTAATGCCTTTTTCTCAGTACCACTGGACCCAGCATGCCAAGATTTCTTTGCATTCACGCACAAGCAAAATCAATATACATGGACATGGCTGTCCCAAGGTATGCAACATTCTCCTACGCTATATACTCAGGCAATGAGCAATGTGCTTCGGGGCTGGGAGCCCCCTGAACACTGTGTCCTTCTTCAGTACGCGGATGATTTACTACTGTGCTGCCCTAGTGAAGAGGAATGTAAAACGGCTTCAATAAGCCTTCTTACCTTTCTGGCAGAAGTAGGATGCAAGGCAAGCAGCGATAAATTACAATTCTGCAAAACAAGGGTCGTCATTGCCTTTCTGCGGGACAAAAACACCTCAGCCCGGACAGACAAGAAGTTATCAGGAAAGCAAGCATTCCTAGGAATCTCAAACAGCTCAGAGGATTTTTAGGACTAATATCATTCTGCAGACAGTGGATTCCTAATGCATCGCTACTCATGCAACCGCTGTATGATTGCACAAAGAATGTTCCTTTCTCCCTTACAGAAGAAGCTCGACAAAACTTTCAAAAGCTCAAGGAACTAGTGATTGATGCACCTGCTCTGGCACTACCAAACTATGATCTCACCTTTAATCTGTTCGTAGCAGAGCTTCAAGGATTTGCCGTAGGAGTACTCACCCAGAAGACGGACAAACATCACATAATCAGGTACTACTCCTCTCAACTTGACAACGTCACCAAAGCAGCACCAACCTGTGTCCGTGCTGTTACAGCAGTTTCAAATATACTACAGAAAGCATCTGAAACCTCACTCGATTTCCCGACTACCATTCTTACCAGCCATGACATCTATGCTGTTCTCAATCAAGTGCAGCTGAAACACCTCTCCATGGCAAGACAAGTCAGACTTCAGTGCACGCTGTTGCTACCCCCAAACATCTCATTTGCTCGAGTTACAAGTCTAAACCTTGCTGATCTGCTGATCTTCACAAGTTTAGAAGGGGGGACAGAAGAGAGGACAGAAGAGTGACAAACGTACCAGCGCACCATTTGATCATGATTGTCAGGAACTCATTGAACATGAGGCAAAGTCCCTGCACAATATTCAGGCAACACCGCTTACAAATCCAGACTTTGAACTTTTTGTGGATGGTAGCAGATACGCTGATGAAGCAGGCAAGTTCCACACCGGATTTGCGGTAGTGACTCTATATGCAGTCTTAGCCAAACAACCGCTACCTCCACGCATATCTGCTCAAGAAGCAGAACTTCTTGCTCTTATCTGGGCAATTGAGTTTCTGGAAGAACGAACAGAGAACATCTACACGGACTCAGCCTATGCATACGGCATTGTGCACGATTTTGGCACTATCTGGCAGACTAGAGGATTCCTCCCAGCAACAGGAAATCCCATCAGGCATGGAGCCTCAGTGAAGAAACTAATGGAAGTAGCCTTGATACCAAAGCAGCTAGCAATCATAAAGGTTGCTGCCCACACCAAGGCTCAAACACCCGAGGCAAGGGGAAATCGCTTGGCCGATCAAACAGCAAAACAAGCAGCCTTACTCCCTTTGAAGGAGACGGAAACAGTGTCAACGACAGAGGAAGAAATGCAGAACCTCTTTGAGACACAAGAAAACGCCTCTGAGGAAGAAAAGGCCGGATGGCGGGCCAAGGGGGCAGAAAAGGTGGAGGGGATTTGGCGCCTAAACGGACTTTCCGTCCTGCCACGCAGTTGGTTTCCTGCCATTTTCCAAGTACTCCACTACCCCACACACGGTAGCACAAACGCAATCATGAACCAGATGCAACCTTTTTGGGTAGCCCCCGGCTTCAGACAATACGCCTCCCAGAGAATAAAAGCTAGTCGCATCTGTCAACAGCACAATCCAGGCCAGCTAACTAAAACCCCGCAAAGACACGTGCCAAAGACGTTTGCCCCATTTCAAAGAGTACAAATAGACTATATACAGTTGCCAAAACATGGCATCTACGATTTTGTACTTGTCTGTGTAGACCTCTTCTCAGGATGGCCAGAGGCCTACCCTGTAAGCTCAGCCACAGCCCGAATTACAGCAAAAAATTGGCCTGTGAGCTGGTGCCTTGGTTTGGACTCCCTGAAGTCATAGAGTCAGACCGAGGTACTCATTTCACTGGACAAGTTTTCCAGAACACCTGTGCCCTGTTAGGCATTCAGTCAGCCTTACACACGCCTTACCACCCACAGTCATCAGGGAAAGTGGAAAGGTGAAATGGAACGCTAAAGCTCAAACTAGCCAAGGCAGTGGAGGAGACTGGTAGACCATGGACAGAATGTCTCCCCATAGCTCTTTACTCTATAAGGACCACCCCGCAGGGAAAGCAGAGGCTCTCACCCTTTGAAATACTCTTTGGTAGTGCACCCAGGTTAGGATGCTACTTCCCGCAGGAGTTACACCTGCAATGTGATATCCTAACGTCTTATGTTGTTTCTCTGCAGAAGAGACTAAATGAAACCCACCAAAGGGTCTACTCTTCTCTACCTGTTCCTGATGCCGTTCCAGGAACCCACTGTCTAAAGCCTGGTGACCGGGTCTACCTAAAGAAGCACGTGAGAAAGACCCTTAGCCACGATTCGAAGGGCCTTTGACTGTCCGGCTGACCACTCCAACCTCCGTCAAACTTGAGGGGAGATCGACATGGGTCCATGCCAGCCACTGCAAGAAGGCCTAATACTGCTGATAAGTATTTTTATGTGTACTCCCTTTTTGGGGCCTTCTACACCACGGCAGAATTCATTTGAGACCCATCATGAAGTGTTAGCTGAAAAACTTGAGATCACAGACTGCTGGATATGTACACACGCACCTGTGACAGCCTCTTCCATGCCATACTTAGCCATACCAGTCCCAATAAATGAAGTGTTCCAATGGGGAGGCTGTTATAATAAACTATCAGTTAATGACACCAAATATCAAAAACTGTGGAACACTAGTGTGCCCATACCAATAGTAGGGTGGGTAGATTTCCCCTGGTGGCAAGGCAACCTTACTACTGGCCTTCCCGGAACCCAGCAATATTTAGCCTTTGAAGGAAGCAGATGGGTACCCCGTAATTACACAAAAACACCTACTATGGGCAAGATTCCAACAGAAGGAATCAAAATAAGTTTTGGGCGAACCTCTGACAGTACAGATGCATTTAAACCCTTGCTGTTAGAGAGACATCTGCATGACCATGGGTGGGTATACAATTCATTGTTTCCAGAAGGCACAAATGACACTTGTTACTCCTAACCCGGAAATTCATAGTGCAATGATTCTGACCCATATGTGCCTGGCCGAGAAACCTGTGGTGAACCGTCCGCAGGGTATTGTAGTTCCCTAGGCCAACTTCCCGGATGGTGTATGCTCAGAAACATATCGGCCTTTATAGATAAAGTACATAGACTCATATTGCAACATTCTGCCATCTGGGATCTCCCACCGCAAACCTACTGGGTTTGTGGTTACAATGCCTACAAATGGCTACCAGTAGGAGTAAATGGCACCTGCACCTTGGCCCGTTTGACCCTTGCCACCTTCATTATCAATACCATTGATATACCGGCAGGGAAAATGCCTCTCCATCTACTGGTAAAGAGAGCGGCAGACAACAAAGACAGGCCTAGTGGCCGACCGCATGTGATTCAAATGAGGCATGTCAACAAATTTTTCAGTTCTCTTTTTATCTATCCCATGATAATGTAGATGTATGATAAGTTGGTGGACAGCACTGACTATCTTGGTGATCAAATTTTTGAGGTTCTCCAAGCAGTAAATAGTACCATTGCCATACAGAGACAATTAATCATTGTAACCAACCAACATACTTTGGTACTGGATTACCTCACTGCGGCCTAAGGGGGGATGTGCCAAATAATAGGCCCCAGCTGTTGTCACTACATAGATCTAAAAGGAACCTTAAAAGCCCAAGCCAGTATAACTGAGATACAAAAGCTGAGGAAAAAAAATGATGAGGAGGTACTCAGAAGCTCAGATGCTTGGTGGAGCAATACCTTTTCAATGTTCAACCCCGCAAACTGGTTTAAGGGAATAGGAGGATGGTTCATGGGGATATTGCAATCAGTGTTCCAAGTGTTACTCTGTTTACTAGTGGCTTATGTAGTGTTCAAGTTGCTAATGGCTTTGTTTTCCCGCTGCTTGAAGCAATGTAGATACAATAATTATTCAGCACACGTAAAAAATTATTAATATGCCTTTTTTCTCTTCTCTACTCTTTCCTCTAGAAATCACCTTGGCGTATCATGATGAGACTCCTATAGAGAGGCATGCAGGCAGTCCTGGGTGACGGATGTGAAACAACACTCCCTGAGCAACCCGCGGCTCAGAAAGTATCTGGAGGCTAGCCTGCTCTCTCTATAGTCCACAGCTTCTCGATGGCCCCCTGTCCATCATTCACGCCAAAAGGGGGGATTATCAGGAAAGAGTTAACCTTTTTCACTGGCTTAGAAAATAATAGAAATTCATTCTCCCTTGCAAGACCGAACCAGACTTATTTACGTAATAACTATGAGACCAACCTCAAGGATGCAGAATGTTTTGACTTAGAGACGACTGAAAAACATCTTGTCATTGGAAGAAGCGTTATAGACTGTTATGGGAGTATAAGTCATTATGTTAATTTCTCTTGCTGGGAATATGTAATTCACGCCTTTAATGAATATGTATGTTGCATAGTTACGCCTTAATCAACTTTGTATAACTTTGTAATGTAAGCAAAATATTACACTTTCTATTCGGAGCCACACATCCCCAGTCTTATGTGAATAACAGCGTCTGCTTGTTTTCATTGAGACGGAATAGAAGAGGGGGGGACACCGGTACCCTCTCTGCATTCGGACATCGCTGGCAACAGCCGTGACTGTTAGGTCAACCTAACAATATAAATATATAAATATATATAAATATATATATATATATATATATATATATATATATATACACACACACACACAGTCATGGCCAAAAATATTAGTATTTCCCTCAGGAGATTAATACAACACCCCTACACCGCTCCTCTCCATAATACACCCTCTACACCGTCCCTCTCCATAATACGTCCTCTAGACAATACACCCTCTACACTGCCCCTCTCCATGATATCTCTCCCACACTGCCCCTATGTATAATATCCCCCATACATACACTGCTCCTCTGTATAATATCCCCCCACACACACTGCTCCTTGGAACACATTGTTAAGAAAGAGATAGTGGGTATCACAGTGTAATAATGAAATATTCTCATTGAATACTTTGTTCTGTACAGAGCTCAATGTGCTGACAGCAAAATCACACAAAAATCATCAATAGAAATCAAATGTTTTAACCAATGGAGCCCTGGATTTGAAGACATACACAAACTGAAAGTGGAAACAAGTCAAAATGAAAATCAAAACAAGACAAAATGAAGGTGGAAACAAGTCAAAATAAGGTTCAGTATTGTGTGTGGTCTCCATGTGCCTGTTTGACCTCCCTACAACGACTGGACATGCTGCTGATGAGGTTGTGGATGGTCTCCTGAGGGATCACTCCCAGACCTGGACTAAAGCATCCGCCAACTTCTGGACAGTCTGTTGTGTAACGTGACGTTGGTGGATGGAGCGAGACTTGATGTCCTAGATGTGCTCAATCAGATTCAGGTCTGGGGAATGGGCGGGCCAGTCTATAGCTTCAATGCCTTCATCTTCCAGGAAATGCTGACACACTACCGTCACATGAGATATGGCATTGTCCTGCATTAGGAGGAACCCAGGGCCAACTGCACCAGCATATGGTCTCACAAGGGGTCTGAGGATCTCATTTTGGTACCTAATGGAAGTCAGGCTACCTCTGGCGAACACATGGAGGGCTGTGCGGCCCTCCAAAGAAATGCCACCCCACACCTTTACTGACCCACTGCCTAACCAGTCATGCTGAAGGGTGTTGCAGGCAGCAGATTGCTCTCCACAGCGTCTCCAAACTCTGTCACGTCTGTCCCATGTTCTCAGTGTGATCATGCTTTCATCTGTGAAGAGCACAGGACGCCAGTGGCCAATTCGACAATCCTGGTGTTCTGTGGCAAATGCCAAGCATCCTGCCCGATGTTGGGCAGTGAGCACAACCCCCATCTGTGGACGTCAGGCCCTCATGCCATCCTCATGGTGTCATTTCCTAACTGTTTGTGGAGACACATGCACATTTGTGGCCTGCTGGAGGTCATTTTGTAGGGCTCTGGCAGTGCTCCTCCTGTTCCTCCTTGCACAAAGGCAGAGGTAGCGGTCCTGCTGCTGGGTTGTTGCCCTCCTATGGCTTCCTTCACATCTCCTGGTGTACTCACCTGTCTCCTGGTAGCACTTCCAACCTCTGGACACTATGCTGACAGACACAGCAAACCTTCTTTTCACAGCTCGCATTGATGTGACATCCTGGATGAGCTGAACTACCTGTGCCACTTGTGTGGGTTGTAGAGTCAGTCTCTTGCTACCACAAGTGTGAGAGCACAAACCAATATTCAAAAGTGACCAAAACATCAGCCAGAAAGCATTGGTACTGAGATGTGGTTTGTGGTCCACACCCACAGAAACACTCCTTTATTGAGTGTGTCTTGATAATCACCAATAATTTCCATCTGATGTCTATTCCATTTATACAACAGCATATGAAATTGATTGTCAATCAGTGTTGCTTCTTAGGTGGATAGTTTGATTTTACAGATGTTTGATTAACTTGGAGTTATATTTGGTTGGTTAAGTGTTCCCTTTATTTTTTGAGCATCAACTAACTCATTGTTACATGCCAAATCTTTTCATACTAAAGGCACCATCAGAGGCATACCCATTGGCCAATTTCTCCATGCCAGAATTTTTTTTTCTACGGAGAAAAACTTCAAACAACAATCGGATGATTTATACAGCCGTTTCCATGACAGGGGATACAGTCATCGCAACATTTGTCATGGCCTCAAAAGGGCTGCGAATACTGCATGCAATGACCTTCTATATCAGCCAAAGAAGGAGAGTACCAATTGTAGACAGGAGGTGACACTGATTACTAAATTCAAAAATCAATGGTCTGATTTTACTGAAATTTACAGTAATTGTGCAAAAAACATTGGAAAATTTTGCACACTGATCCGGTCCTCAAAACATACAGCAAAATCGACAGTGGGATGATGTCCTGTCTGAATGTTCTCTTAAACTGATTAAACTGATTGTGGAGAAGAAACAAATCTTACCGATCTTACCAAGTTTTCTGATAATGCTTCATATAGGACTCTGTTATGATTCAAGGACCGAGGAGGATCAAAAAATGCGGAAATCCAAAAGGTAACAGAGTGGCTGGAACCTTAACAGACTGCAGACCTAATCCTGACACATAACTAGAAGTAGCCGTGGGATGAGCCTACGATGACCTAGTCGTCTCGACACAGCTGGAGGACTAAATATTCTTACAGATAGAGATATAAGAAAGCTAATCTGCCTCGGAGCAATCCCCAAAGGTATAAATAGCCCCCACATGTAAAGACTACGGTGATATAGGAAAACACATTACAAAGCTAGAAAAGACAGATTCAGTAAAGGTGAGGCCCAAACTATCTTTATAGGAATGAATAGGAAGGAGCACTGTCTGTAGCCCTAAAAAATACCAGCACGCCTGATATGGAAAAACCCTGAGACCACACGGCCTCTCCCCTACTAAATCAGCACTGAAATATTACTGGGATCCAAAAACACTAATATAGATGAGGGACTGAATTAATACTAAGCATGACAAAACACACTGCAGAATCATGGAGCTAAGTATACAGACACTCCCAGCAGGGAATGATCCAATTCCACCAAGAACTCCACACAGGCAAAATAGGAATCCAGCATAGTATCAAATCAGAAAAAACAATAAGAAAGTGGAAACAATAAGCAGAGACACAAAACCACTTATCTGAGAGGAGTTCTGGTAATGAGCAGGGCTGGTTTCAGAATGTCCTTAACACACTGGATATCCATTGAGCACCGGCAAGTAACAGGAGAATACTACTCAGTTATATAGTCCCAATCTGAAAGGCCTGATTGACAGTCCTGTACAGGTGTGTGGCTTTCGTTCCACAAATCAACTGCACAGTCAGCACTGACCTCAAGAGGGAGCCCCAAACTGGAAAATGTATTCACAACAGGACTCTAAAAGGAAAAATAAATATTAATCTATTCAAATTGGAAGACTCTATTACTGCAGTGAACGAGAAAAAATGTAAATGAGATACCTTGGACTTTGAAACCAATCAGGTTTACAATTGACAACAAATCAGAAGGAGATGATCTCCTGGACCAAGATCTATACTAAAACAAAATATAAAAAATAGAAAAACAGTGGTAATAGGGTGAGTTTTTCCTCCACAGAGGCTGAATCTTCTGATTTTAATACGGACATTTCTGATACTGATACCATTCCAACTACCAGCTCATATGAGACTCAAATTGGGAGTGCAAAAAACTCAAAAGCCAAGTCACAAAAAAACACAAAGAAAAAAGAAAACGATCACGATGAGCTGGGCAAAAACATTCTCGCAACAGAAATATACAGTCATCGCACCTGGACGGGGAATTATAAAATCAACAACAAGATCTTACTGTTATTAACCTGTCGGCTACTCTTCTGGGAAATGAACAATTGAGTATTCTTAAGAAAAGATAGAATTTTGTCCCTAGTACCAGATTAAATGTGTTTGAAATGATTTTGGACATCAACAACTTTATCAGGAGACTTATTGTAAAAAAACACTTTTTTCAAGAAAATTTGAATGATCATCTATCAGAAACTTTAAGTAATGTTGAGAATTTTGTTCCATCATCATTTTCAGAGCAGATCTCAATACAACATTTAAGGGATCTTTCAGATACTGTAGGTCGAATTTTTTCTTTACAGAATGATAATTTTTCAAATAGAGTTCCTAATTCTAAGTATTATCCTATCCAATCTAAAAGTCAGGTGATGGATGATTTTCAGAGTATTGTTGAGGAGGAGTTAATCAAACTCTCTAAGGAAAAGAAAAATATTCATCCTAATCTTTCAATTCATCAAAAATCGGCTCTGGAAGCGATGAGGGATAATGTGAACATTACAATTTGAAATTCGGATAAAGGTGGTTCTATTGTTGTCTTGGATATTTTGAACATCAATGATTTGGGCCTTAGATTCCCATCCGAACACAATTTGACCCAGTTATCATTCCTGGATATCTTAATAACACGGGGGTTGATGGTAGGTTGGAGACAAATACATTTCTTAAACCAGCAGCTACGAATTGTGGAACGCGGAAGAAATAGGAGAGCACATTATACCCATATGGAGGACCTTGTGGAAAGGACGGTGTGGGGAAGGTAGGAGTACGATTATGTTATCTGTATATGCATTGTACATATACAAAGTTCAGAGTACACCTGTGGGGTTATAAAGTGGCTTGATTGGCGTTGTAACCCCTTAGCATCTTGGATATCCAGCAGCATGGTTGCTGCTTTATGTTTTATCTAGACACACTTGGTATTATCGGCCTCCTGATGAACCAGAATGTTGGGGAAACACGTCAAGGCATGGGGCGACATTACGATAAGTTGTAACAGGCTGTCCCTGATTAAGACGCTGTTCTCATAGAGAACTACTGTGACCTCCTGTGTCCCCCGAGGGGGTTCTTGTGAACCCAGCGCTATTGCACTTGTATCACTTTAATTTTGAGCATGGCACTTTATCTTTTGTTGCAGGGGTATACAGGGTAAGGGTAGGGACAGCTGTTGGTGAGTGGGGGTGCCATATCGCACATCTAGGGTGCCAACCTCCACGGCTAGGTAGGGCACAGGAGGAAGTGGATATTGTAGGGTTTTATTTCCTCCCTCCTTCTGTGCACTGATTTGCTATGTTTGTATAATATTGTGGTTTCAGACCATTTTAGTATTATCAATAAATATGAAGTTTTAGTTAGGACTCTATGTTTAAGTATATTATACCTGATAACTAATTATTTGTCTGTTAAACATTTTTCTAACCTGGTGAGAGGAGGAGTACATTTTTACTGAAAATTATCCATTTGTTAGAAATATTTCTATTTTTCTTAGATATATAGACGATATTATAATAATCTGGAAAGGGGAAAAGAAGGAAATTGATAAATTTATATCTTACATCATTAATAATCCATATAACCTAATTTTTACTTTTGAGTATAACAAGAACGAAATTTCCTTTCTGGATGTTACATTTTCAGCTAATTTATATGCCCATAAAATTGATTGCAATCTATACAGAAAGCTTTCTGCAGGTAACTCTGTCTTGTATGCTGATAGCTGTCATCCGAGACATGTAATTAATAACATCCCCACAGGAGAATTCATTCTGGTAAAAAGGTGTTGCATTATGGAGACTGCATTCCAGAGAGAGTGTAACAACATTGAAAATAGATTTAGGAGTAGGGGATACTCCAGCGAAGTTCTGAATTGGCAAAAAACAAAACCAATCAGAAAACTAGAAGTCAATATCTGGAGAATAAAATGGATCTAAATCTTACATAAAATAGACCTGTTGTTTTTTTTCAACAAAATTTAGTAAAGACAATTACTCTGTATTAAATATTATAAACATTTTTTTCCCATGTTAACAACTGACAGAATTTTAAAGAACATTCTGAATGAAGGGTTAATTTTGTATCCAAGAGAAATCGCACTATTGGATCTAAAATTTCCCCTAGGGACCATGCAAATAAAGGTTTTTCTCATCCTAAAAAATCTAACATGTGGCTATCTACTACTGGATCATACAGATGTGGACATAAATTATGCAGTTTGTGCAAGTACATGAACAACACACATTTCTTTTTTTTCATGTGTAAGAAACAAAGAGTTTAACTTTGAAACATTTATTAATCGTGGATTGAACAATGTTGTTTATTTGATTACCTGCATCACATGTAATCTTCAGTATGTGGGCAGCACTGGTCGCACATTTAGACGTAGAAATTCAGAACACCTGTATGATATCATCAACAGCAATAGTAGAAGCTCTTCAGGAGCCTCACAACACTTTATTAATATGCATGGTGGCAATACAGATTCCTTCAGGGTTAATGCCATTGAAAAGATCGTTCTGCCTAAAAGAGGCGGGGATCTTACTGATATTATGCATATGAAGGAGGCAAAATGGATGTTTTTGTTAAATACAAGAATGCCTTTAGGATTAAATCTGAGAAATGAATTAAATAATATCTATTGATTGTTTATCAGTTTTATGATGTTTGATAAATATTGCTGTGTACTAGTAACTCAAATTAGCTTGCCCAGATGGTTCGGTTTGCCATGTCATATCCGGTTAACTAACCTTTTTCAACCTGTTTTTCATTCCTTTGTGGTGTGGACTATGAATAAGGACGCAAGACATCCGAAACGCGTCTTCCTTACTATGTTACCTTCATGGTTTTAATCGCATAATTTTTAATGCATATCCAATAAAAGCAAGTAATTTTTTATATTGTGAATGTGGATGCTGGAATATCTTCTATTGTGACCTCTGGTTTTCTGCCGACCACCTTCCGTGCACTGTCCCAGGATTGTGTCTCCACTAAGTGGTGAGCTGGATTTTTTTTTCCTTTTCTAGTGCAAAATCGACCCAGTATTACACCTAGGAGATCTGCTAATCTGAGGGATCTACTAGTAAAAAGCCACTATCAACCTAAACCAAACGCTGGTCTGACTTCTAATATTCAGGGATTTTATCCATGTGGATCCTGCAAAGCCTGCACAAATATGTCCAAAAGCAAGGAGTTCACCAACTGGGATCATTCTTTAGAATATAACATCATTTCACATGCTCTTCTATAGAGATTATTTCCTCTCTCTGGATGATTGAATTTGCTACTGTTTGTATGCTTGTTCCATATTCATCTATTTACTTGGGCAATCTCTTGCATTGCATCTAACTTATTGCTTAGGTATTCGTGTTTTTAATTCATATTACTTACTAAGGACATAATAAAACCAATAATGGTGCTTACATTGTTCATATGTATGCGTGTACTTTTTCTATGTTTATATGAATCCCTTAAGTGGGTTGCACGCTGCATGGACTTATCATATTTTTCCCTACTCTATACGGATATATAATCGTTGCGCCTGTATATTTTGTGCGTGTGTCCATACGCTATCTATATACTCCTTTGGTAGCTTGTCCTGACAGGTTGTTGCATTATTTTCTTTGTGCGCATGCGTACTTGTTTTCCATACACTACTAGGACCATTTTGATTATTTCTATGTGCCCTTTATCAATAAGTTACATGCACCGTGTATGCGTGCATATTGTTTATTCATCACTATGGCAACTTACTCATAGGGACTCATATTTGTTGTGCTCAGTTTGCTTGTGCGCATGTGTACAGTTTATTTACACACTACCATGGCATTGTGTCTTGGTCGTTTTTCGCATTTACTTCCGTTTGCGCATGCGAAATTGCTTTGCTCTTTATATATCATTAAGGTCACTTCTATTGTCCCTGTGTCTGCGCCGTATCAATAGGTGACATGTAGTGCGTATATTTCTTTCTCTTCTACATTGGAACTTCGTGAATTGTGACAGATTATGTTCTATCTGCTATACTTTAGATCATTTTTTGGTTCTCTTGTGTGGATTTTGGATTGCACTCTGTGGGCTTGCATCATTCGCCTTTAGGATGTGATGTTGGCGCACAGGCATGCATCCTGTTTATCTATCACTATGGCAATCTGCTTGTTGCTGTGCGCCCCCGGTGAGCAAGCTGCACATAGTGTATTAACATCGTTTCCCTTTTTCATCTGTATCTATGAATGGGAATATGCTGGACCTGCCACCTGAAGAAAACTTACTCTGCTTACCTTGGGCGTCTCGTGTAACTAGGTTACACGCTGCGGACTGACATCATTCCTTTTCCTGTTCGGGCTCCTGATTGAGCCATGGGGCGGCTCCCCCTCCCTCCTCCATGCTGGATGCCGTACATCCACAGGCTTCTGATTTAGGGTAATTTGCTTTATTATATATATTGTATCAAGTCAATGTCTCCTCACTCGCTCCTGATGAAGCCGCCGCCAGCCGTAACACTTGTAGAGCTGGTTATCGGCTTTTCCCTTTCTTATTCCTTGTCTCTCCTCTTTGGGTGCCAGTATGGTATTGTATTACCTGGAGTACACTTTCCCTTATTTTTCTTCTATGCGGTACATTATTTGGGCACTTAATTAGGATTGTATCATTTTGCTCATATTGAAGTTCCTATGGGTTTATTGTTCCCACTGCTATTCAAACTGTTGAGGCAGTCCATATATGGATAGGAATTACGCTCCTTTTACACACATCCTTCTTTGGGGTGGTATTTTATAGGTAACGCCTTGGGATTGCTGCACATACTTCCATTCCGGTATTCCATGTCCTGGGAAAATAATCCTATTTTTGGACTTTTATTGTTTATTGTGTGGGACCATACAGTATCATCCAGTTATATTGTATAATTGTGTACATTATATTGTTGTGACTATTGGGACAGCCGCTCACATGGTTTTAAATGTTAATTGTCGTATATATGTTGCTTTTTGATACAATAAAGATTTAATATTTTTCATATTGGTGTGCACTATTTTTGCAGAGATCCTTTCTCTTATAGTTCCTTCTAAAGAGATTATTTATCATGCCACCTGCACCTGTGATAAAATTGATATCGGCATGACTATCAGTGAGTTCAGGGTTAGAGTGAGGGAACATGTAAGAGATATAATCAAGGCCAAAACAACCAAAGAGGAAGAACAACTGAAAACTATTGCAAGTCATTTTAAACAGGTACATAACTGTGATCCGAGTCATTCGTCTTGCAAAGCCATTGTTACTATAACCCTGGGAGTCAGGGGTGGCAAACTCTTCAAAGCCCTATCTCAAACGGAAATTAGATGGATCTATAGATTGGACACGGTGTCTCCAAGGGGTCTGAATAAACATTTTGGGTTCTCATCATTCTTGTAGGTAAAACAATTATTTTGCTATGTATTGGACGTCTTTTAGGGGGGTGGGACTGGTTTTAACAGTTTAATTTCATGTAATTGTTTTGTTCATTTTTTTTATTTATTCATATTAATTTGTGTTTTCTATTCAACTTTAGTGTGCAATTACTTACATATGGCTTCTTGATCTGGCGCCTTTAGGTTTTTCTTTTCCAGACCGTGATGTGGGTTGATGGGATTCTGCACTGTGAGACATGAAGATGAGATCTGAGTTATATATACAGAACATACCGTGTTTTTCCAAAAATAAGACACTGTCTTATATTTTTTTTGCCCCCCAAAAAAGCGCTAGGGCTTATTTTTGGAGGAGGTCTTATTCTTGGAGAAACACGGTTGGGGGTAAGTTTACCCCCCAAAAAAGAAGACACCCCCCCCACTACCCAGGAGACTCATATTCACCAGACCAGGACGTCTGCGTGGTTCCCAGGTCCTTCTGTGATCTCCGGTCGGTGCTGCACGCCATCCTGCCCTGCTGCTAGCTGACACACTGACACACACACAGCAGATCACACACACAAACACAGCAGATCACATACACACACACACACACAGCAGATCACACACACAAACACAGCAGATCACACACAGCAGATCACACACAGCAGATCACACACACACACACACACAGCAGATCACACACACAGCAGATCGCAGATATACACAGCAGATCACACACATCCTATCGCAGGCACACACACAGCAGATCACAGATACACACAGCAGATCACACACACACAGCAGATCGCAGGCACACAGCAGATCACAGATATACACAGCAGATCACACACATCCTATCGCAGGCACACACACAGCAGATCGCAGATACACACAGCAGATCACAGATACACACAGCAGATCGCAGATACACACAGCAGATCACAGATACACACAGCAGATCGCAGGCACACAGCAGATCACAGATATACACAGCAGATCACACACATCCTATCGCAGGCACACACACAGCAGATCGCAGATACACACAGCAGATCACAGATACACACAGCAGATCGCAGGCACACAGCAGATCACAGATATACACAGCAGATCACACACATCCTATCGCAGGCACACACAGCAGATCACACACACACACAGCAGATCACACACACAGCAGATCACACACACAGCAGATCGCAGATATACACAGCAGATCACACACATCCTATCGCAGGCACACACAGCCGATCACAGATACACACAGACGATCACAGATACACACAGACGATCACAGATACACACATCCGATCGCAGGCACACAGCAGATCACACACACAAACACAGCAGATCACATACACACACAGCAGATCACACATACAGCAGATCACACACACAGCAGATCGCAGATATACACAGCAGATCACACACATCCGATCGCAGGCACACACAGCAGATCACACACACACACACACACAGCAGATCACACACACAGCCGATCACAGATACACACAGCAGATCGCAGGCACACAGCAGATCACAGATATACACAGCAGATCACAGATATACACAGCAGATCACACACAGCAGATTGCGGGCACACACAGCCGATCACAGATACACACAGCAGATCGCAGATATACACAGCAGATCACACACAGCAGATCTCAGGCATGCACAGCCTTCACAGATACACACATCCGATGACAGACACACACAGCCGATCACAGACACACACATCCGATCACAGACACACACAGCCGATCACAGACACACACAGCCGATCACAGACACACACAGCCGATCACAGAAAAACACAGCCGATCACAGATACACACACACAGCCGATCGCAGACACACACATAAAATCACATCCAGCACTTACGGCAGCAGAGAATGAAGCAAGTCACGTGTCCGGCCGCAGGTCCTGTTCTTCGCGCTGCACCGCACTGCCTCTCAGGATTCTCCCGGCGAGAAGAGATCGGTGTCACTGGATGAGGTGAGTATGCGATCCGATGTGTGTGCGATCCGATGTTTGTGTGTGTGTGTGTGTGTGTGTGTGATTTGTTGTTTGTGTGTGCGATCTGATGTTTGTGTATGCGGTCTGACTGTGTGTGCAATCTGACTGTGTGTGCGATCCGATGTTTGTGTGTGAGATCTGGTGTGTGTGTGTGTGTGTGTGAGAGCTGATGTGTGCGGTTGTGAGATCACTGACCTGCCACTCTGTCGGGTGAGTAATTGCCGGGTGCCGCTGTCTATAATGAAGTGTCCTGCAGTATCTGTATCTTTTTTAGCTGCACGGACACTTCATTATTGATCCGCGACTAGGGCTTATTTTCGGGGGAGGGCTTATATTTAAGCCTTTCTCCGAAAATGCTGAAAATCCCTGCTAGGGCTTATTTTTGGGGGAGGTCTTATTTTTGGAAAAACACGGTATTATTGCTCACTATACACATTTTATAATTTATTTATTATATGACAGCTAATTACAATGTCTGGTTTATATCACACATATTTTGATTATATATTTATAATTTTTATGTAAATATAATGTCACTTTACTTTTAGTACTTTTACTTTTTAGTACTTTTAATTACTATTAATTATTATTTAATAATAATTCATTTTTAGCATGTATATCTATTTTGGTCATTTTTATGCGCTAATACATTAGTATATATATTATAGTATTAAATTATTTTTATCTTTGACTTATTCAGTAATTTTCCTATTTTTATTGCTCCTTTTGATAATTACCATAGTTTTCGCTTTATAAGACGCACCTGATTATAAGACGCACCCCCAAATTTGGTGAAGGAAAAGAGATTTTTTTTTAATGTTAAATGGGGTCCATCTTATAATGCCAGTGTCCCTCTAACAAATCATATAGGGTATATGTCCCTCATAGCCCCCCATCCTAAAATTAGCCCCCTTAATCTGGATATGGCCCCCTTATATTGAATATAGCCACCTTGTGATGGCACACGTTCCCCTGTGCTGCCTATGGCCCCCTATGGATTGCATACATTCCCCTGTGCTGCCTATGGCCCCTATGGATTGCATACATTCCCCTGTGCTGCCTATGGTCCCCTATGGATTGCACATGTTCCCCTGTGCTGCCTATGGCCCCCTATGGATTGCATACATTCCCCTGTGCTGCCCATGGTCCCCTATGGATTGCACACGTTCCCCTGTGTTAGATAGTGCCCCCATGCTGCTGCCCATGGCCCCTATTGATCGCACAAGTCTCCCTGTGTTAGATATCGGCCCCATGGTGCTGCCCATGGCCCCTATATAGATGGCACAAGTCCCCCTGTGTTAGATATTGCCCCCATAGTGCTGCCCATGGCCCCTATATAGATTGCACAAGTCCCCCTGTGTTAAATATCGCCCCCATAGGGCTGCGCATGGCCCCTAAAGATCGCACAAGTCCCCCTGTGTTAGATATCGCCCCCAGGATGATGCCCAAGTAAAATAAAACCCTCTTTCCTTACCTCCTCCAGCGCTGATCTCCCTCCTGTCTCCCTCCGTGCTTCTCTTCCTTACTTCCTGGTTCTCAGTGCGGTCATGTGATCGGCACAGTAGACTGAGATCTCTGCGTGCCTGATCACAGTGGAAGCAGGGACACGGGGAGAAACGCTAGAGGGGATAAGTAAAGCTTTTTTATTTTAGAATGAGCAGCAGCCTGGGGGCCAAATCTAACACAAAGGCGGCATGTACCATCACAGGGGCGCGCAGAGACATATAATATGCACCGCTGCCCCAGCCACTCACGGCGGTGCGATTTCAGCACCACCGGAGATGGACAGCGGCTGTGCATATTATATGAGCGGGAGCAGGAGAATAAACGCTGCAGCCCGCAGCGTTCACCTGCCCCCAGCAGCGCCCCCACCTCCCCTGGACGCTGCAGTGTACATATATATATACACCCCCCCCCGTATATTCGGCCTATAAGACGCACCCCTTACTTTCCCCCAAAATGTGGGGGAACAAAAGTGCGTCTTATAAAGCGAAAAATACGGTACTTATTTTTTCATTCTATGCAATTGTAATTATCATTGCATTTTTCAATTTTTGTATTTACTTCTGGTTTTCAATACTATATTTAAATATTCTGCAACTTTTGCACTTTATCACCTTCATACTACATGTATGCACTACACCTAATCACTGTCTCCTACACTTTCTATGATCTCTTTTTTTTTTTTAATGTGTGCAGGTCTGTGCGCATAGTCAGATGCACCGACACTGGACGTTTAGACAGCTGTCTGCACACACACTCCTTGACGGTGATGGACGCGGTCACCTCGCTGCTTGTGGTGCCGAACTTCCTGGTTGTGTTAGTGTACCTCCCAGCACTCGGCTACCGCCGAGCCGCTCGGGTCCGGGCTCGTTGTTGGGTGGCTCGAGCGCCTCCGGACCCGGGGTTACGTTGCTCTGAAAGGGTGCTGGCGCTACTTAGGGGGGTGGTAGGTAGGTGTACGGCCGAGCCGTGTTTAAGTTCGTGCCGCCACTCACGGGTTGTCGTGAAGGTGGACACCACCGCTGCGGTTACTGGGCACGCCGGGGGCAGATGGTGATGCAGCAAGATGTTAACCCTTCTGTGGGCAGGGGCGGAGCTAGCCGATGGCAAGATAAGAAGCAGGGAGACGGAGCTCGTGCTTACCTGACAATACAAGGAGACACAGAGACTGACCATAAGGAGCAGGAGACAGGCAATGGTGTGCAGGAGAGGGCGGACAGCGGAGGAAGTGGCAACAGAGGCAGAAGAAGCGGGAATTCCCCATTATTTAAGCTCCCAGACTGAGCGGCAGACCAGCAGTCCCATAATCAAGATGGAGGCGGCTGGGAGACACACACGGCTGCCAGGAGGATATGGAGGCCTCACAGGACCTGGACACCAATGCTGGTAGGGATACTGTGCCCCCGACCACTGAGCCCCAAATCCACCAAACAGAGACCCACAGGGAGACCAGTAAAGTGGCAGGACAAGCCTCACAAAACACTCCAGACAGGGAACGCCAGAATCCCAGCACAAAATCTCCAGAGGCTGCAAATGCAGGGGGGGGGAGTGTCACTGCTGCTGCTGTTGCTGCAGAACTTTCTCATAAGCAATCACAAAATAACATTGCACAGTAGAGTCCTGGAGGGGAGCCCCGACCTCAGCGACATGCAAAGGGAGGGAATGGGAGCCCAGTCCTGAATGTAACCCAGGGAGAGGATGAACCCTGCGACTGGAAAGAGCACATAAGAGCTATACCAACAAGGAGGGAGATGGATTTCCTGCTGGGAGAGCTGAAAGCCTTACACAAACAGGATATGAAAAACCTGCAGTCAGAAATTAAGCAAGTGGGTCAGAGGATGACTGAAATAGAAGAAACACAAGAGCAAATACTCTCCCAAATAGATGCTCATCACCAAGTGTTGTCAGATCATTCCTTACAAATACAGGACATTCT
The DNA here is from genome assembly GCF_048569485.1 of Anomaloglossus baeobatrachus. Lineage (NCBI taxonomy): Eukaryota > Metazoa > Chordata > Amphibia > Anura > Aromobatidae > Anomaloglossus > Anomaloglossus baeobatrachus. Next base: position 327,404,114 of record NC_134357.1, read on the forward strand.
AACCCACTTGGATGACATAGAAAATCACCACTGTTGTAACAATCTACGCATAAGGGGGCTAAAGGAATCAGTGGAAGCAGCACAGCTAGAGGAGTGGGCTCAAAAATACTTCAACTATCTCCTCCAGAGAGACCCGGGGCAGCACATCGAAATAGATCGGATCCACAGGGCACTGGGCCCTAAACCGTCCAACCCTGCACGCCCAAGAGATGTAATTTGTAGAATCCATTTTTATAAAGAGAAAGAAGCTATTCTCAAAAGCTGCAGGGACAATGGGGCGGGCTCACACCAAGGGACTCCCATGCTGGTTCTCTCAGATCTGGCACGCAGAACCTTACAGCTACGCAGGGCCCTGATACCATTGCTTTCCGCTCTACGAGATAAGGATATCCCATACAGATGGGGGTACCCTTTCTAGTTGTCAGCAAGGAAAAATGGGAAAACGGCAACTTTCAAGAGCCTGGGAGATCTCCCAAATTTTTTGGGGACTTTTGACCTGCCCATGATTAATCTGCCAGACTGGCCAACACCGAAAACACCGGAACCTCTTCCACCTAGAGAGCAGTGGAATCAAGTTCAAACCAAGAAAGGCAGAAGATCCTCACAGTCTGGCTATCGCTGATGTGACTGGAGCGGCCGAGTTTGGATGATGGAGTTGAAAAGGGGGATCAGGGCCATCCTCTTATTTTTTTCGCAGTATGCTCACCGATGTCGACCTCACACATGTTGTTTGTCTCTCCAATAGAGAGATAATACTTAATACATCTGCCTATTTCTGTCTATTGAGAGCTAATACTATATCAGAATTTAGTACCAATCATTATTTGAGCTCTTATTTTCAAGATGCTATGTTTCCTGATCGATATTTTGTTATATTAGGATGTTCTATTAGTCTCTGTGTTTCATACAGTTTCAAATTGGGGTGTTTCGGGCCTTCTCATCCACAATGTGCCTGGGCGGGGGGAGTTTTGGATACCCCATAGTATGTGCATTAGTCTGGGAGGCGGGGACTCCAACCTGTTGCTGGAGGCTTCTCTCACCTCTCCTAGGGCTGCAGCGTTTTGCTGTACTTGACAAAAGTCGATATAGTTGTTTGAGAAATTTTCTTGAACTAACCCATAGGTTAACACTTTTCTTCCTTTGTTAACCTCTTCTTTCACTACCTTCTTTTCTCTTTTTCTTCCTCTTTACACTATCACTAAACATTCTCTATACCATGGTGTCACACGTAACCTTCTGCACGTACAATGCTAAGGGCCTAAAAAAGCCAGAAGAAAGGAGCCAGATTATGTACCGTTTTCACAAACAGAATATCAAAATTGTTATGTTACAGGAGACACACTTCACAGCAGGTGGTGTTCCCAGCTGTAAAATAAAAAATTACCCAACATGGTTCCATTGCCCTCACCCAGATCGTAAGGCATGCGGGGTCTCGGTGGCATTTCATTGGTCCTTTCAACCTGAAGTAGTCGATTCTTGCTTCGGCTTGGATGGACGCTATCTCTTACTTAAGATATCTTATTTAGGCAGTATTTATACCATCGCTAATGTTTATTTTCCAAACCAGGGACAGGTGGCGTTCGCTCTAGAGGTATTTGGGAAACTTTCAGAATTCGCCGGCGGGTCCCGTATTATCCTTGGCGGGGACTTCAACATGATCCTGGACCCAGCAGTGGACTCGTCTTTGGGTAGGTCAGCTGTCCCTCACTCTGCGATACGTAGACTTAAAAAAGAGTTGGTGTCTCTTACACTGATAGACCTTTGGAGGATCCTGCACCCCGGAGTCAGGGACTATAGCTTTCACTCACTAGCACATAATAGTTACACGAGAATAGACTATTTATTCATTTCCCATGATCTCTTTGACAACACTCCAAAATGTTCATTGGATACATTTTTTGTGGTCAGACCATGCGCCAGTTTATGGAGAGGTGGGAATGTTAGATAGAAATGGTTCGGGATATACTTGGAGACTTAATGACAACTTACTGAAAAATGAAGTGTGGCTGGAAGAGATTCACACAGCAATTACAAATTTCGGGGCCGACCATGCGATGGATCCGACACCTGACCCAAAAAAATGGGAAGCCCTGAAGTGTGTAATTAGGGGTATGTGTATCACTCATGGTTCCAGACTTAAGAGGGAAAGGGCGACGGAGTTAAAGGAATTATTATCACAACTGGGTGAGAAAGAAACAATAAACAAAAACACACCAAACGACATCCTCAAAGCAGAGATATCTACTTTGCAGCACCAAATCTTATCCATCTAAGACCAAAAATCCTTGTGTTCTAGAGACAAAGCTCGGAAAAATTTCTTTGAATTTGGAGACAAAAGTGGAAGACTGCTTGCCCGGACTCTCTCTACATCCCAGGCAGGCTCAGCCTCCGATCCTTACTCTTAACACAGTCGGGGACCCTGATCCATTCTACATCTGACATCCTAGATGAATTTAAGAAATATATATTAAATATATATATTATAAATATATATTTATATATATATATATATATATTATAAATATATATAATGTCATCATTATATAACATACCATCACAACACACGCCAGATGCTGTAAATTTTGAACGGAACACGGTAGAATATATATGAGAAAATAACCCAGGGAGGTTGGGGGTGGAAGAGGCAGAGGAGTTGGAAGCTTACTTTACGGAATCAGAACTCCTCGGTTTTATATACTATGTGGTGAGGCATGTGGATCTCTGATGCTGAAAGTTTATAATTCTATATCTAAAACATGTGGCTTTCCTAAACAATCTCTCCAAGCCCGGATAGCGGTTATTCCAAAGCTGGGGAGGGACCCCTACCTACAGTTAGGTCCAGAAATATTTGGACAGTGACACAATTTTCGCGAGTTGGGCTCTCCATGCCACCACATTGGATTTGAAATGAAATCTCTACAACAGAATTCAAGTGCAGATTGTAACGTTTAATTTGAAGGTTTGAACAAAAATATCTGATAGAAATTGTAGGAATTGTACACATTTCTTTACAAACACTCCACATTTTAGGAGGTCAAAAGTAATTGGACAAATAAACCAAACCCAAACAAAATAGTTTTATTTTCAATATTTTGTTGCGAATCCTTTGGAGGCAATCACTGCCTTAGGTCTGGAACCCATGGACATCACCAAACGCTGGGTTTCCTCCTTCTTAATGCTTTGCCAGGCCTTTACAGCTGCAGCCTTCAGGTCTTGCTTGTTTGTGGGTCTTTCCGTCTTAAGTCTGGATTTGAGCAAGTGAAATGCATGCTCAATTGGGTTAAGATCTGGTGATTGACTTGGCCATTGCAGAATGTTCCACTTTTTTGCACTCATGAACTCCTGGGTAGCTTTGGCTGTATGCTTGGGGTCATTGTCCATCTGTATTATGAAGCGCCGTCCGATCAACTTTGCGGCATTGAAAGCCATGCATGCCCATGCCATCACGTTGCCTCCACCATGTTTTACAGAGGATGTGGTGTGCCTTGGATCATGTGCCGTTCCCTTTCTTCTCCAATACTTTTCCAGAACTGAGCTGGCTTCATGAGGTGTTTTTCAGCAAATTTAACTCTGGCCTGTCTATTTTTGGAATTGATGAATGGTTTGCATCAAGATGTGAACCCTTTGTATTTACTTTCATGGAGTCTTCTCTTTACTGTTGACTTAGAGACAGATACACCTACTTCACTGAGAGTGTTCTGGACTTCAGTTGATGTTGTGAACGGGTTCTTCTTCACCAAAGAAAGTATGCGGCGATCATCCACCACTGTTGTCATCCGTGGACGCCCAGGCCTTTTTGAGTTCCCAAGCTCACCAGTCAATTCCTTTTTTCTCAGAATGTACCCGACTGTTGATTTTGCTACTCCAAGCATGTCTGCTATCTCTCTGATGGATTTTTTCTTTTTTTTCAGCCTCAGGATGTTCTGCTTCACCTCAATTGAGAGTTCTTTAGACCGCATGTTGTCTGGTCACAGCAACAACTTCCAAATGCAAAACCACACACCTGTAATCAACCCCAGACCTTTTAACTACTTCATTGATTACAGGTTAACGAGGGAGACGCCTTCAGAGTTAATTGCAGCCCTTAGAGTCCCTTGTCCAATTACTTTTGGTCCCTTGAAAAAGAGGAGGCTATGCATTACAGAGCTATGATTCCTAAACCCTTTCTCCGATTTGGATGTGAAAACTCTCATATTGTAGCTGGGAGTGTGCACTTTCAGCCCATATTATATATATAATTGTATTTCTGAACATGTTTTTGTAAACAGCTAAAATAACAAAACTTGTGTCACTGTCCAAATATTTCTGGACCTAACTGTATGTGCAAACTACAGACCAATATCGCTTATCAACATTGATGTTAAACTATACTCCAAAATGACTGCACTTCGCCTAGTCCATATATCCCAAGACTAATTCATAAGGATCAGGTTGGTTTTGTTCCCGGGAGGGAGGCACGGGACAACACCATGAGAACCATTTGATTTCATGGGCTAGAAAGCAAAAAATCCCTGCCTGCTTTTTAACGGTAGATGCTGAAAAGGCATTCAATAGGGTTCGTTGGGGTTTCCTTGAAGCCTCACTCCAGGGGATAGGGATTCGCCCTCGGCTGAGAAATTGGATAATGGCATTATACGAAGCTCCCACAACTCAGGTGAGCATTAATGGTCGCTTGTCCAGCCCACTTGAGATTAGAAACGGCACCAGACAGGGGTGCCCATTGTCCCCGTACTTATACATCATAGTGATGGAGTTTTTAGCAAACGCTATTAGGAGGAATCCTTCAATCAGTGGAATACAAGTGGGCCCTCGTTCCCATAAGTTGGCTGTGTTTGCAGACGATTTATTGCTCTATGTTACTCAACCAAGGATAAGCTTACCGGCTGTCCTGGTGGAGTTTGAGAAATTTGGTAGATTGTCTAATTTTAAGGTCAACCTCCAGAAAACGGAGATAGTAAATGTGTCACTCCCTACTGTAGAAGAAAGATCACTTAAACCTTCCTTCCCATTTAAACGGAGTAGTAGCTTTATTAAATATCTATGGATTAAAATACCAGCAGATCCCCAAACCATATATGACCTAAACGTCACAGACCTTTTGCACTCCATTCAGAGGGATCTCACAAATTTGCATAACCACCCAATCTCTTGGTTCGGTAGAATTAACAGTATAAAAATGGATATTTTACCCAGAGTTTTATATTTATTTCAGACCATCCTGTACAATTTGGGAGAGCCCTTCTTCCATAAACTAAGAAGGATGATACGGCATTTTACCTGGCATGGTACCAAATCTCGCCTGAAACATTCTCTAGTAATACGCTCCCGGTGGGAGGGAGGGACGGGACTACCTGACTTTAAAGCCTACCATGCAGCGGCAGTTGGAAACTGTATTCTAGATCTATTACACAATAAAGAGAATAAATTGTAGATGGTAGAAAATGGTAGAAATGGAACATACCTTGGCTCCAGCTAGTGCATTGGGAATTTTTTGGCTGTCCTCAGGTGATCACTTATCGAACATAGAACTGACTCCATTCCTCCTCTCCCTAACTGGCACAAGGCGCACCATCAATAGAAGATACGGCTTGACCAAAAATCCGGGACCTCTAACGCCTCTGGTGGGTAACCCTCAGTTCCCCTGTTGGCTACACGAGTTCCACCCCAGTCTTATCTCTGTCTACACAATGGGAATTCCCCGTGTTAGGGATGTGGTATCCTCCGCAGCTTGTAGAACATTGAACTCCCTATTGGGAGATAGAAGGATGGAACCGGGACTCTGGTTTCTTTATCTTCAACTTCGAAGTTACGTTGATTCTTTGACACTGAGGTCCAGATCTGATGAGGGAATGACCCATTTTGAAAAGCTATGTATTGCTCAGGAGATACCAACTCATGTTATCTCTACAATCTACAAAATAGTGTCGCTACAGAGTGGGGGAGGGGGCCTGCCTGGATATGTAGACCAGTGGCATAGAGAGATGGGTCGTGTTTTTTCTGAAACACTTTGGAACAAAACTTTTACCTTAACACACAAATTAACAGTATCCAGTAGGATACAAGAACTAAATTATAAAATTTTATCCAGATGGTATAGAACGAAAAGACAAACTCCATAAGATTTTCCCAGAGGTTGCCGACGAGTGTTGGAGGTGTCGGGGATCACCAGGGACAATGCTACACGTTTGGTGGATATGCACAGCGATTAGAAAACTGTGGGATGAAATTTTCTCCCTATATAACCATCTCATACAGTCGGAAGTGACCACCAAGCCAGAGATAGCATTACTTTCCATGTTTAATGGATCAGTCCCAAAAATCCGTAAAGATCTCCTATCTTATTTTGTAATCTCAATGAGACAGATTATTCCCAGACACTGGAAAACATCCTATGAGTTGAAGAGAGTAGACTGGGTGGAAGCTGTAGATACTCTGCGCCATATGGAGGAGCTGAGGGCATCTGACACAAACACAATTCAGACTTGGTTCACAACCTGGTATCCCTGGATTGAATTCAGAGAATCTCAACAATTTCAGATCTGGCTAACTCAAGGTACTCTAGAATAGAAGGGGTCTACGATTAGTGGGTCTTGAGACCGAGGTGACTGGTGAGGTGACATCATGGTGATATGTTTCTCTTTTCTTCCTTTTCTTTTTCTTCTCCTTATTCTCCCTTCCTGCTTTATGTCTTACTTCTCTTTATTTCTTTCTATTTAATCTTACTTATAATCTTTCTTAAGGAATCCTAGAGTGGGAGTTCCTGAACCTGTTTGTTATAGTTGAGTATTATAAGACAATCACATATGTTACAGTGTACATCAGACAGTTACTACGAGGGGCTTTCCTATCGTTGTGTTTTGATTGTTTTTTCTCTTGGAAAAGAGACGCTTCCATAGGGTTTCAGGGATCAGTATAATATCAATTGGATGCCGATGAGACCCTGGAAACCTTATTCCCCTTATGCAGAGGATGTCGTTAGCGTCGAAATTTATTGTTGGACTGCCTCTTCAATATAAACATACACTAAAAGAAATGTAACTGTCAATTGAAAATTATACTTTTTGTAACCTTGATTTGATACAAATATATAATAACAATAATAAAGATATATTAAACATAAAATGATGATTAGACTCAAGCGGTCTCTCAGGATCTGACTACTGTTTCAAATTATAATGTCATGTGTGCACAGGAGAAAGAACGATAACAGACACTATATCAGTTATGGATCTTCTCCATGATGGACGCTGAGCAACTGGCTCTCTTTATTGTTTGAAACTTCATACAGTTCATGAGAAATAAGGGGTGTAGACAAAGTATAGTCCAATCAACTATCGCAGGTTGGGGCTCAAGATGTATAGAAATTAGCATAATCTCTTCTGGATTGGTCAGTCCAAGCTTTAGGAATTCTCCTTTGTTCATCATCTTGGGTGCAGACAGGATATGGCAGCCATCTTCAAGTTACATATACTGGTATATACTGTGTTAAGGAAAATCACTAAATATACAATACACATATATACATGTTAGTAAGAAACAGACAAAGTGCTCATGAGTGCTAGTCTCATTCTGGGAAACCAGAGCAGATTAGAATTTAATTTATGCACTGCTCTTTAGTGAATTTATTCACTGAACTGAGAGGCAGAGCAGGGACAAAAGCAGTAAACAACAGGACTGCAAGGAGTTAACCCTCAAATCAGGACAGTCCCACTGAATCCAGAATGGTTGGGAGGTATGGGATATTCTTAGTTTGTAGACTCGGATCCCACTAGTGGGATCTGCTTCTAATTTAAGATAGTGACAATTTAGCTCTATTACATGTGCTGTCGTTGGAGAGGTGGTCAGAGTGACAATACAATTGGATGGATTTCCAACCCCCTCTCCACTGACAGTGGTGCATCTCTGGACCCCTGTTCTTTAGATAGACACAGGTCCCATTAATGGAACCGGAATCAACTATACTATGATAATCTCTATATAACACCTTCTTTTTTCCATTATATGCTTTTAAGCTGGGATAATTAAATAGAACCTGTCACCAGGTTTTCCCATATAAACTCTGACCACCACCAATAAGCCCTCATATACAACATTCTAGAATGATGTATATATGTCCCCAAACTACTCTGCAAGGCAAAAAAATAGTTTTTATTATCATTACCTATGGAGCGGTCCAGTCCAATGGGCATTGCTGGTCTTGACCTGGCGCCTCCTTTCTTCTAGTTTTGTGTGGATGATGCCTCCTACTTCATCACACAATGTTCTCCTTTGCGCTTCTGCACAGGCGCACTTCTTTCTGTTCTGCTGTGGGCAGGGCAAAGTGTTGTAGGTACATGCATGGGGGCTTGTTGGCTTTCCCTGTGCATGTGTGTAGGAGGGGGGCGAATAGTGCCCTCTCCTATAAAGACAGTGTTAGTGTAAATTGCATGTGTCTGGAAGCATTTTGTCTATTGTAATGTATATGGAGAATGTAGCAGAGCCGAACAGGCGCGCCATTCAGCTCCACCCAGCGGTCACCGCTGGTATAGGCTAAGTAGTAGGAAAATGTATTTGTACTGTAAATGCTGTGTAACATGTATAGAGAATACTGACTCCTCGTGCTGTGTTAGGCAGGGGATATAGTACAGGTCAGGCGTGTGATAGATGCAGATTTAAGAATAGGAAGTAAGGTACGATTAGGTGTAATATTAGTAGTAAGATAGGAATAAATAGTAACTAGGGATCAAGGAGCAGGAGGAGGATGGGAGGAGTAGTTAGTTAGCAATAGGAGTTAGACAGGGAACACAGGATGAGCAGCCAGAAGGTTACCATAGAAATTGAGATAGGAGGGAGGAGAAGCAGAAGGTAATAGAATGTGTGCAGGAAGTGATTAATCAGTGAAGCAGCAGGAGCTAAAGGATATAGCAGGGCCCAGTGCCAGGGCCTGCCGAGCACGGGGGGGGTGGGGGTGGGTACCCCCCAGGTGTCAAGACCTCATCTAGTGAACAGGTGGCACGGCGACCTTGGACCGGTTGGATGTTGGGACTCAGAGACTCCAGTCGGACATCGTACTGGCCAGGAGCAGCTGTGTGCCGGGACGGGGGCACAAGTGAGACACAGTAGCCGCACAGAAGGGATTCCAGGGGGAAGAGGTACAAGGGACCTAGCTGCTGGAGGACAGTACCAAGGGCAAGTTGGCCTGAAGTGGAGTTTTTCCCACAAGGTTAGTTGGAAGCAGCATGAGTGGTCCTAAGGACCTGAAGTATGGATTCAGAGAGTGCCACAATAAAGGAGTTCCAGTTGATATTACTAGAGACTGTCGTGTGATTATTGCCACCCCCCCCCCCCCGTTTAAGATGAGGAGGTATCATAGAGAAATGGAGGCGATCCCAAAGGTAATGGCTGATTTCTACAGTTCAAGTGGGAGCTGCACATGCACATTAACACTATCTGAAACGGGAATGAACTGTTGGCCATCACCTGACTCCTCTCTTCATGTGCATTACAATACTTTGCTCTGCCCTGTTGAGTGAAGAGAAAAGTATTGTAATGTGCATGTGCAAATGTTGAGGAGGGATACAAGTGATCCCCTTCTTTCCCCGATCTGATCGTTGTTCCGAATTAAAATGTCGTTTGTGCACGGCGAAAAAGAATGATAATTAATTGGAAATCAATTAAAACTCTTCCTCTCACGACCAAGGCTGAGGCAAGACTGAAAATCTTTATTCTCGGACACTTAAACCACGAAGTAAAAGGGGTGTAAACAAAAGTTCTAGTCCAATCAAGTATCGTAGGTCAGGGCTTCATGACGTAGAGAGATCTGCATATGCCCCTTGGATTGGTCAGTCCAAGGCTTCAGGAATTTCATTGTCCATCTGTCTTGGGTGTAAACCAGGAAATGGTGGCCATCTTCAAGCTATACATATATAAATTTTAGTATATACTGAGTTTAAGGAAAATACACTGAATATGCAATATACTTATATAAACGTGTTAGTAAAAGAATAAAAGAGAACAAAGACATGCATAGATATGTGTGTTAGTTTACATCTTACTAAACTATATACCTGAGTCTATGAAATGGCTGAATTAAGTATTTTTGGATACTCAATTCTTTATCCTCAACAGTCCCCCCTAAAGACTTACTTCTGCCATTTCTGAATTCTAAGGGTACCGTGTTCCCTTAGGAAGAGAGGTAGAAAGACTTATCGGAAAACCTGCCTAACTGAACATTGAGGCATGGGTGGAGAGGGGAAGTGGTTTTTTTCACCGGTTTGAGACCAAGGACTCCTAGGCGAGTCCTCACCCTTTGTAGTTGGACTTTCCCATGTCCCAAGGTTCTCTAAGTCCTCTCTTCTAACAGTTTATTCTAGCAGAATCGTTTTGTAACTGGGGGAGAGGGTCGTGTTGGTCTTTATGGGCATGTCGTCTGTCATATCTAGGTCTTCTGTTTCGAGTAAAGGAAAGGTCCCTCCTAATGTGACTTCAGCTGTTTTGGAAAATATTTTCTTCAAACACGGAATTACACAAACCAGAATGGCTAATAATATAACTAATACTATACTTAAGGCAGTCCCTATCTGGATCAACCAGCCTTTAAAAGAACTCGTCCATCCAAAATAATCTCCCCAAGGGTCGGTCACTCCTGAATTTTTCTTTAATTCTTCAGACAGTGTAGTAAGTTTCTTTATAGCTAAGGTGACCTTCCCATCCACTCCAGTGTTATCTGGTATATATGTGCAACAAACATCCCCCACCATTTTACAGACTCCACCTTTCTCTGCAAGGATCATATCTAAAGCCATTCTGTTTTGATAAGCCATGATGGAAGTCGGATATAATTGTTCTGCCAGTCCCTGTAAGGCGTCACGTGTATAATTAACAAAACGTTGCTGATTATAGTAGATGTAGTTAATCCAGTCTACATTTTTATTTACAGTAATTATGGGGATAATGGATTCAAACCCCGCCCTGACTTGGTCTCTAGCCTTATATTCGTCAGGGACCCCCTAGGCACTCCAATGGCATCAATATAAACATGTGGGTCAAAAGAACCTTTAGGTGTATTTCTACTGGTACGGTCATCATCTGCACCCCGTCGAGTCCGTAAGTTGATTTTGATGTGTGCTATAAAGTCATTTTCTTTGACAGTGTGGTCAGCGGGGGCTATGTGTATAGGCATAAGTGCCTTAGCTAAAGTGCATTCTCCCGTCCAATTTCCTTCTACTCGTGATCGAATTTTCATATCCCCACAAATCCAAAACACATCTGCCACGGACTGTACCTGGTTAATTAAGTGATCACGGGTGAGATTGCTATAGGATCCACAGAACCCATCTCGAAATCTACCCATATCTCTCCCTTGACCACTCACATTATAACAGGTATAGTTGCCAGGGTATATAGTAATGCCTTTCCCAGGGGAGAAGGCCTTAGCTACTATCGGGTATCTCTTTTTCCATTCTTCACATGCATTACCCTCAGTCATATTTGTAAACAGACTAATAAGACATAATTCAGCTTCGTAATCTAAATTCAGTGGGACAGTTCCTAAATGAGGTCAGGCTCCTGCACATACATAACAGTCTGACCTGTTGGCTTGGTGTACTGTATATTTCATCCATTCTAACCATAGGTTGGTATCTGTATAACCCTGTTCAACTGCATATACATCTTCCATGGTGGGATTAGCTATGGCTACCATACTGTGAAAGGTCTGAATATGTGTAAGCATTCGAAATACTGGTAGAATTTTTGTCATCTGTAATAACCTAAATTTTCCCAACTGCATACAACCATTGTGTCCACCCTTTATATGTGTACCCAGAAGGTATATACCTTCATCCTGTGGTTGGGGGTGTTCTATGTTGAGAACTAAAGGGTTACACTGGTTATTCGTAGTACATGTTCTAGTGGCTGGTGCACGGGAGAGTGTCATCCTGGTAAGTAAAGATCTGCCCTTCTCATCCCGTTTATTTAAGGCTACACTTGGTTTGTATCCCCAATTCTCACCAGTATTCCACCCAACAGCCTTCCATGAGCTACATGTGTCTCCATATCCTCCTCCTGTAACACATATGTACTGTTGCCCCTGTCTCAGGTGTGCCTGACATCCCATTTGGGGGACCCGTCCTAGTTGACATTTCACGATATCACAGTAATCAAATGTAAAAGTGACAACTTGTGTCGAACTATTGTACCAAAACGTAACCACATCATTTGTTTTAGTAACAGTGGCCTGAGACCACACAGATTTTGTGCAAAGGATAAGTATAAGCAGGACACTCAGTGCAGCTCTGGTGGATCGACCCTTCTGCAATGCGAGGCGTGGATCCATGTTGTCCTGCCTTCAAGTTTCACGGAGGTAGGAGTCACCAGGATTATCTGGAACGGGCCTTCGTATCTGGGCTCCAGACAATTCTTCCTGACGTGTTTCTTAACCACCACCCACTCTCCTGGTTTCAATGTGTGGGTGGCTAGATCTGTGTCAGGATCTGGAAGAGAAGAGAAAACTGCTGCATGTGTTTTAGTTAACTCTCGACTTAGTTCAATAACAAACTGCACAACTGAGTCATGGTGGTCAGACAAATTTTGAGGGAAATAGGACCCTAATCTGGGGACGGAACCAAAAAGTATTTCAAAGGGGGTTAGGCCATGTTTTGCAACAGGGGTGTTTCTGACATGGTACAGGACTATAGGGAGAAGTTCTGTCCAGGGCAGTGCACTGTCTTGTGAGGCCTTGAGCAGTTTGGTTTTCAGAGTTGAATTCATCCTTTCCACTTTCCCACTGCTCTGGGGGTGATAAGGAGTATGCAGTCCGAGACTTGCTCCAAGCATATTCCACAGTTCTTGGTAAATGTTAGCTGTGAAGGCTGGTCCTTGATCGCTTTCGATGACTTCTGGCATTCCAAACCTGCACACGGTTTCCGTGATGAGTCGTTTAGCTGTGACTCTTGCAGTCATGTTGACTACCGGGTAGGCCTCGGGCCAACTGGAAAAGATGTCGACAACTACCAAAACATACTCGTACTTCCCCACTTTGGGTAGTTGGATGTGGTCCACTTGTATCCTTTGAAATGGATAAAGAGGCTTCGCCAGATGTTTTTGTGGTGTCTTCTCTGTTCGTGCAGGATTACATGTTATGCAAGTCTGGCAGCTTCTGGTGTACGCGGATATTGCTGAGGAAATTCCTGGTGCGTAGTAGAACTTCTGGATGAGTGCCAACATTTGATTCTTCCCTCTGTGCGTACAACCATGGGCCCATGCTACTACTGCAGGGAACATTCTTCTTGGTAGACAGACTCGACCCTCAAGCTTCCATAGTTTCCAATCCACTTTGGCTCCCATCTTCTTCCATTCTTGTCTTTCATCATATGGAGCATGGATCTGTTCCGATATGAGTTTATCATATGGAGTCCTCCCCACTTTATTGCCTGAGTCTTCTGGCTGTGTAGTCTTCCCCGTCCTGGTTATTACCATAAGTAGAATATCCGCCAATTCTTACGGTTTCTCTCGTGCTGCCGTCTTCGCTAGTTCGTCAGCATACTGATTGCCAAGTGCTTCTGGGCTGTCCAGCCGTCCATGCGCCCTGACCTTCATGACAGCTATTTCTCTGGGCATCTGAACTGCCTGCAACAGTCTCTGGACAAGTACCGCATTCTTCACTGGAGTTCCAGTTGAGTTAATGAGTCCTCTGTGCAACCATAGCAGTCCAAAGTCGTGTACAACCCCAAAGGCATACCTGCTGTCAGTATAGATGTTGACTCTTTTCCCTTCTGCCGCTTCACATGCCTTGATGAGAGCTACCAATTCTGCTTCTTGTGCTGACATGTGGGATGGTATGGCTCCCGATGTAATTGGCTGATCCAGAGTGGTCACAGCAAATCCCGTGTAGAACTTGCCGCCATCCCCGTACCGAGAACCATCTGTCCACAAAGTAAGATCTGCATCCGGCAAAGGTGTTTCAGACACTTGACAAGGTGTAGTAGTTTCCTTTTCCATCTCCTTTAAGCAATCATGGCTGCAAACAGGGACGTCAACCATGTCGCAGGAGCTGCAGCGTTCATGGGCTTCATGCTGACATATGGGGTAGTCCCCCCTAGAAAGCGGAAGAAGAGTGGCGGGATTCAAGGTGGTACATCGCTGTAGAGTAACGTTGTCAGGAAGTAGTAGGGAGCACTGAAGACGAAGGTGACGTTGGGCGGACAGGTGTCTTGGTTGAGTCTGGTCAAGAATCGCCTTCAAATCATGGGGTGCTTGAACCACCGTGGGGTGGCCAAGGGTAATGTCGGCCGTTTTGTCAAGAAGAAGATGTGCAGCATGGACCGCACGAAGACAGGTGGGCGAGGCCCTTGCCACAGGGTCAAGTCTGCAAGAGTAGTATCCAACTGGGCGTTTTCTGGAGCCATGGTCTTGTGTTAACACTCCAGAGGCATGGCCATCGATCTCATGAAGAAAAAGAGTAAATGGCAAAGCATAGTTCGGAAGGCCCAATGCTGGGGCTGTTAAGATGGCGTCTTTGAGTTTCTCGAAAGCCCAATTTCGTTTGTCATAATCCTCAGGAGAGTCGTCGTATGTGATATGATTGGTCTTGACAGCATCGTACAACGGTTGCATGATCCTGGAAGCGTCTGGTATCCACTGTCTGCAATAAGTGATGAGGCCTAAGAAGGCTTGCAGTTGTTTGATATTCCTGGGAAAAGATAAAGCATCAATGGCCTCTTTCCTGTCCTCCGTAAGATGCTTACAGCCTGGTGAAATACAATGACCAAGGAATACGACTTTGGGTTGGCACCACTGAACCTTTGCCTTAGAGACCTTACAATTTTGGGCTGCAAGGAACTGGAGCAAAGATACGGAGAAGTCGTAGCAGTCTTGTTCACTCCCAGCACAGAGGAGTAGATCGTCCACATACTGTAAAAGAGCCACTTCTGGATGCTCTTGCTGCCATGGTGAGAGAATGATAGACATTACTTGAGTGAACTGATTGGGACTGTTTTGTGCTCCTTGTGGAATGACTGTCCATGTATACTGGCCTCTTTGGAAGGTGAAAGCGAACAGATATTGACAGTCCGGATGTAGAGGTACACTGAAGAAAGCGTTGGCGAGATCAATGACAGTGAAAACGGTCGCTGAGGGTGGGATCTGTCCAAGAAGAGTATGTGGATTAGGTACCACTGGGGTTTCCAACAGAGTAGCAGCATTGACGGCCCTCAAATCTTGCACTAACCGAAACTTAGGAGCTTCTCCTTTAGATGTCTTCTTTTTGACAGGAAACAATGGCGTATTGCATGGCGAAACACAGCGAATGAGGGCCCCGTTTTCAAGGAGAGCCGATATTTGCAGTTTGAGTGCTTCTTCCTGGATGGATTTCAGAGCATATTGCGGCACTCGAGGTAGCTGGGCCCCAGGTTTAAGACGCACCATAACGGGAGGTACTTGCAGACGGCCAACATCTTCGGGACCCGTTGACCATAGAGACTGTGGTATAAGAGCTATAACACTGTCAGGTATTCCATACAAGGGATCGTCTCGATACAAGAGCATCATAGGCAATGCTGAGACAATACACACGTCTTCAATTCCCTCCGGTGTATTGGGATTGTAGAAAGTTACCGTCATGCCATCGGAGTCGAAATTGATGTTGGCTCGGAAACGGTGTAAGAGGTCGGCACCCAGAAGATTAATGGGACAGGTAGGCGACACCAGGAGTCTGGTCAAAACTTCAGGGAAAGGACCGATTGGGACCGGCACTGTAAGTTGGTTTTTAGTTGGTGTGCCATCTACACCAACACAAGTAGAAGTGTCTGAAGTAAGAGGAACTGACAATGGTAAGTCTTGTTGTCTAATAACAGTTTTGGCCGCACCTGTGTCCACCATGAATGTGATTGGGTTCTCATCTACCAGTAGGGTGACTGCAGAGCAAGGAGAAAAGGCACTTGTGGTAGAAGCCATGGTAGGTTCAGGCGTGCCTGACCATCATTGTGGCTGTTGTTGGGCCTGGTTCTGGACAACTTGTTGAGATTCCAGATATGGTCTCCTTAGTTGTCTTTTATCACCGTTCCGAGAGTAATACCTATTAGGTGGCACTCGACAATCCCGTTTGATATGTCCTTCTCTTCCGCACCTGAAGCAAGGGCCTCTGACTCCTCTCTGGTCAGGGTAGTTTTGAAATTGTGGTGAAGGTTCAGCTGTAGTCTGATAGATAGCGGGAGGGTACACTTGCGTAGGAAATGGTGATACATTAGACATAACGTATTGAGGGTTCTCAGAGTCCTCTTCCGCCAGGACAACCATCGCCTTCTTGGAGGGTTTCATATTCTTCTGGAAGCTTTTTGCAATAATAATAGCATCTGTCATGGTAGCATTTTCAATCTCCGGGCGAGTCTTCATTATATTGTTCCTAAGCTCCTCCCTCAGACCAGCGACAAAGGCTTGTGACAAAAGCTGAGCCTGTGGTTTAATCTGTTGTGAGAATCCGAGGTCTGCGAACATCTGGGTGAGTCTGGAAGCGTATTTTTCAACTGACTCTGCTTGATCTTGAGTCACATCCTTAAGGCTGGTGGCTTGATCAGATAAACGATCTTGTGCCCAGGATTTCAACTGTTCACAAAAAGTGACACCGGATTGCCAGGTTTCTTCAGAAGACAGGCGAGAATCATTCAGGGCCCCTTCCATGACTGGCCAATAAGAGTCTCCTGCTTTAATTTGGGCCAATGACATTAAATCTTGCCAGGTAGCTGCGTACATCCTCTGGATCTGTACGATACGGCGGTAAAATGGCATAGGTTGGGCCTCTGGGTCTGGCAGTGTGGAGACTAAGGTTGCTGCCTGTCCAGGAGTAAACTTTATGTACATCAAGGGTTCTGAGTCGTCCTTATCAAGTACGGCTTTCTGTGTCCGGACTGGTACTTGATCATCACTTGCATCTTCAACCATAATAGGTAGTTTCCTGGAGATGATAGTGGGTTTGGATGGGCGAACATATCCTTGGAGGGCATCCTGGAGTGCCTTAACAGTCGCTTCCAAACTTCCGACTAGACGAATTTCTTGCAAATTCAACATCTGGCCATGGATCAGGGGCATTATGGTTTTAACAATCTCGTTTGCACAAGCTCGGATAGGGAATCCGAAAATTCCAGCCGAAATGGCGGGCAAGGCTATTGACCGTAAAGGCATCTGGGCCTGAGAGGCCTGGGAAGCGTGTAGAATGGCTGCTTCGACTGCCTCTCGGAGGATCCGGCAACTGGTGTCATGTTGATTGGAATCATAAAGTGGGCCAACTGCATGAATGACTAGATTGCAGGGCAGGTTGCCTGGGCCTGTAATAGCAATACGTCCTGGTTGGACAGGGCCTTGTGTACGTACTAGGGCTTCTGAATCTCGTTGTATAGATTCGCCTCCAACCTTGACTATACGAGCAGCTAGGCCACCACTGTGGCGCAGGTGGCCGTTGGCAGGATTAACCACGGCTCCTACAGACATGGTAGTGATGTCTCCTTTTCCAACTGAGAGGAGGAGTGTGCCATTGGCACAGGCATGATAACGCTAAAAGACAGGGTCCCACTCCTCGGATATGGTAGAAAATGAATCCTGTGATCCTCCATCTGTATGGGGATTATCATAAGCCACACCGTCCTGTGCATAAGTAACACCCTCCTGTCCGGGTGGATCCAGATCAATAAGCTCATGTGACAGTGCAGAACGGGTAGTATGTGGTAGGGGCCTATGAGGTTGCAAAACTGGAGGTGCCACTGAGGATGCTGAAAGATTGGGACAAAGCAAACCGGGTTCAGGCACCGGGCTATAATAGGTGCCGGCTGGGGTGATGACTGGACAAAGTAATTGTGGTTTATGAGGTGTAGTAAGATGGCCACCACAGGAAGTTCCAGGCATCTGACTTCGGGGAGTATTGCCATGTTGGGACACTATGGGTGTACTGGGAGGGGCAGAAGCTACGGGCGGTGCCAGGGGCGTTACTTTTAAGGGCTCTAAACTAGCTTGCATTACAGCATGCAAAGGAGGGGTTTGGTTAATACCGGATACAGCAGATCCTAGAGAAGGAGAACGATGGGTCACAGTTGAAGGAAGACATTTAGTGACGTCAGAAACAGCAACAGGCAAAGGGGGGTAAAGGGGGGGACTGTAAGCTATAGCAGGCAGTGAATGAGGTCTTTGTCCTCCACAGTTATAACAAACACCACAATAATCAGGATTTTGGCAATCACAAACAGGGCATATCCATCCACCTGGACCAACGCCTGAATCGGCCGCGGAGCTATTGTAAGACGGCGGCAATGAGGTTTGTGAATCCATCACTTGAACCTTTGATTTTTCACTTAAAACATAACCATACAATTTAACATCTCCTTGGTCCACTTCAATCTCCTGCCAGCCCTCTTTCTGTAACACCGCAGCTGTCCGAAACCAAGCCCTTGCTGTATCTAACAGATTATTATCTTCAAGTATCCCCTTATTGGCGGTCAATATAGACTTCCATACACTGGGCTGCAGCCTGCCACCTGGTGGTAATCCAACAATTTTACACAATTTCTTACAATTTTTCGTATATTTTTTCCCTTCTCGTTTTCCAACTAGAATACTAGCGCTCTCGGCATCCTCCGGAAGAACCGTTTTCCTTCTGAACAAAGTATACATAGTGCTTAATTGGACCGACCGCTCCAACCGAACCCTCTTCCCACTTCCCTACTATGCAATAAGGACACACTTAGACGTCCAACGCGTGAATACAAAAACCGTTCCTTCACGCGTCCCTATTACCGGCGTCTCACATAGCAGTGCATGAGTTAATACTCAGGGGAATACGCTGGTTCAAAACACTTTTCTCCACCACCGGAATCCCTCCCCCTCTTTCCCGTGTAAGCGGACGCACTTTTTCAGCGTCCAACACGTGGATACTAATACCGTTCTCCACGTGTTCCTATTTCCGGCTATTAACACAAGAATCGATGTATTTTATATATATATATATATATAAAACACTGGGGGACACGCCAATTCCCTTATCTCTCTGTTCCAAAAACAAACCAACGATTACAAAATGCTGAAAAACGCATAAACTAGTTAATTTCTCTCAAATCCAAACCAAGATAACACTTGTTTTTCTTTCAAATCATTACAACTCTGCTTGCTTTACGATACAAAGGCTGCAGTCACCTCCTGTACATTAGCCCACTGACCAGCCTTTACGCCGTGCAATCAGAAGCCCCCCCCCGCTCCTCACTCCAAAGAGCTGCGCTGCTTTAACACCCAGCGTCTGCCTCTTCACCCTCCACCCCCCTTCTCCTTCACAGAACAAAGACAACAGCTGCGTCTGTGGGCATTCCAACCCCCCCCCCCCTCTTTCTAACACACACAAACTTTCCTCTTAGTGAAGAAATGCAGGGGCAAGGGGGGATTAACTATCAACCTTCCCGCTTTCTTTGTCTAAGACACTGCAGACACAGCATGTAATACAATTTCCCGCGCAGTCTGTGACTACCTCCCTTCTTCCTTCGGTCACAGCGAAGAAGAAAAAAAACTACAGGCAATTAACTCTTTGAAAACTAGATCAGAGCGTAGAATTTACAAGCTATCTATGAAGCTAAAAACACCGTTCACAATTAGCAATAAAGAAAACAAACGATCAGATCGTATGACCCACGGACCCTATGACGCTATGGGGTCTGGGTCCGTCTCTTTGTTCTTAGACTACCGGCGAAAGATTCAAGCCCGCTAAGGGTCAATAGCGTCAACCCCTTCCTCAGTTCAGGGATCAGACCTTTCGCCACAAGACTCCGAAACCGCAGGCAAATCTCATATACATTATATATGACACTTACCTGCGATTTTGAGTGATCAGCTCCTGTTTCGGTGGCCTGTGGGTACTAGGAAACGATCCCTCGGATCCGAGATAGAAGTTCGGCCAATCTTTCTTACGGTATCCCAGCAGTGCCTCCAATTGTTGAGGAGGGATACAAGTGATCCCCTTCTTTCCCCGATCTGATCGTTGTTCCGAATTAAAATGTCGTTTGTGCACGGCGAAAAAGAATGATAATTAATTGGAAATCAATTAAAACTCTTCCTCTCACGACCAAGGCTGAGGCAAGACTGAAAATCTTTATTCTCGGACACTTAAACCACGAAGTAAAAGGGGTGTAAACAAAAGTTCTAGTCCAATCAAGTATCGTAGGTCAGGGCTTCATGACGTAGAGAGATCTGCATATGCCCCTTGGATTGGTCAGTCCAAGGCTTCAGGAATTTCATTGTCCATCTGTCTTGGGTGTAAACCAGGAAATGGTGGCCATCTTCAAGCTATACATATATAAATTTTAGTATATACTGAGTTTAAGGAAAATACACTGAATATGCAATATACTTATATAAACGTGTTAGTAAAAGAATAAAAGAGAACAAAGACATGCATAGATATTAGTGATGAGCGAGTACTAAAAAGCTCGGGTGCTCGAAGCTCGGGCCGAGCCTCCCAAGATACTCGTGTACTCGGCCCGAGCAACGAGCCCAATGTTATCCTATGGGAGACCCGAGTATTTTTGTGAAATGACCTCCCGGCAGCATGGAGAAACCCTAAAAATGTCACAAAAGTCTCAGAAGAGTGCTCAAATGACATGGCAACAGCATGGGGAAGACCCCTTGAAGCATTTATCACTCAAAAGTCACAGCTGTGAACAATTTTGTCCGCGTTTTACGCCATTTTTACGGACTCACCAGAAAACCTTCCAAAATGACCCCAAAATGATTTTTCATGGCGGAAATGTTAAGGGCACATACCCAATAGTGAGATAGAGCTGGTGTATGTTACTTTTTGAGATCAATACATGAAAGATTTTACGTGAAAACATTGTGTGGCACTCCGATGTCCCTGAGAAGAGACGTACATGAAGGCCTCTTGAGTCTAATGTGCCCATTTTGAGGAAGTGAGTCTTTGTAGTATTTTCCTTTGCCAGGGCAGTCCTAAATTGTGAGGTTCACCAATGCCCCTGCATACAGACGTGCATGAGGGCCTCAAAACATTAAGTGTCCATTGTCAGGAAGTGGGTGTATTATAGTATAGCCCTTAGGCAGGGCAGCCAAAAATTGGGAGGCTCCACATTGTCCCTGGGTAGAGACGTGCATGATGGCCTTTAAACCTGAAGTGCCCATTGTAAGGAAGTGGGTCTATTTCAGTATAGCCCTTTGCCAGGGCAGCCAAAAATTGGGAGGCTCCACATTGTCCCTGGGTAGAGACGTGCATGAGGGCCTCAAAACATTAAGTGTCCATTGTCAGGAAGTGGGTGTATTATAGTATAGCCCTTAGGCAGGGCAGCCAAAAATTGGGAGGCTCCACATTGTCCCTGGGTAGAGACGTGCATGATGGCCTTTAAACCTGAAGTGCCCATTGTAAGGAAGTGGGTCTATTTCAGTATAGCCCTTTGCCAGGGCAGCCAAAAATTGGGAGGCTCCACATTGTCCCTGGGTAGAGACGTGCATGATGGCCTTTAAACCTGAAGTGCCCATTGTAACGAAGTGGGTCTATTTCAGTATAGCCCTTTGCCAGGGCAGCCAAAAATTGGGAGGCTCCACATTGTCCCTGGGTAGAGACGTGCATGAGGGCCTCAAAACATTAAGTGTCCATTTTAAGGAAGTGGGTGTATTTCAGTATAGCCCTTAGGCAGGGCAGCCAAAAATTGGGAGGCTCCACATTGTCCCTGGATAGAGACGTGCATGATGGCCTTTAAACCTGAAGTGCCCATTGTAAGGAAGTGGGTCTATTTCAGTATAGCCCTTTGCCAGGGCAGCCAAAAATTGGGAGGCTCCACATTGTCCCTGGGTAGAGACGTGCATGAGGGCCTCAAAACATTAAGTGTCCATTTTAAGGAAGTGGGTGTATTTCAGTATAGCCCTTAGGCAGGGCAGCCAAAAATTGGGAGGCTCCACATTGTCCCTGGATAGAGACGTGCATGATGGCCTTTAAACCTGAAGTGCCCATTGTAAGGAAGTGGGTCTATTTCAGTATAGCCCTTTGCCAGGGCAGCCAAAAATTGGGAGGCTCCACATTGTCCCTGGGTAGAGACGTGCATGAGGGCCTCAAAACATTAAGTGTCCATTGTCAGGAAGTGGGTGTATTATAGTATAGCCCTTAGGCAGGGCAGCCAAAAATTGGGAGGCTCCACATTGTCCCTGGGTAGAGACGTGCATGATGGCCTTTAAACCTGAAGTGCCCATTGTAAGGAAGTGGGTCTATTTCAGTATAGCCCTTTGCCAGGGCAGCCAAAAATTGGGAGGCTCCACATTGTCCCTGGGTAGAGACGTGCATGAGGGCCTCAAAACATTAAGTGTCCATTTTAAGGAAGTGGGTGTATTTCAGTATAGCCCTTAGGCAGGGCAGCCAAAAATTGGGAGGCTCCACATTGTCCCTGGGTAGAGACGTGCATGATGGCCTTTAAACCTGAAGTGCCCATTGTAAGGAAGTGGGTCTATTTCAGTATAGCCCTTTGCCAGGGCAGCCAAAAATTGGGAGGCTCCACATTGTCCCTGGGTAGAGACGTGCATGAGGGCCTCAAAACATTAAGTGTCCATTTTAAGGAAGTGGGTGTATTATAGTATAGCCCTTAGGCAGGGCAGCCAAAAATTGGGAGGCTACACGTTGTCCCTGGGTAGAGACGTGCATGAGGGCCTCAAAACATTGTTCCCATTGCAAAGGAGCGGGTCTCCTGTCGTTGTAATGTCCATTCTGCAAAGAATGGGCGAAAAAATTTACCACTGGGGGTATACCTGAAACAAAGACCTAACTATTGTAACGGTCATCATGATGGCGCATGAGGAGAAGGAGGAGCAGTCCAGCGATTATCCAAAGTCGAGAAGTGTACCCATGGGTGAGTGGAGGTACATGGCAAACTTTAAATTCCGCTCTCATTTGCTGGTGGTGTGGTGAAGTCTGGCCCAATCCAACCCTTGTTCATCTTTATCAGAGTCAGCCTGTCAGCATTTTCAGTTGACAGGCGGGTGCGTTTATCTGTAATGATTCCACCTGCGGCACTAAAAACACGCTCTGACAAAACGCTAGCAGCAGGGCAGGCCAGGACTTCCAAGGCGTAGAGAGCCAATTCATGCCACGTGTCCAGCTTGGATACCCAATAATTGTAAGGCACAGAGGAATGTCGGAGTACAGTTGTTCGATCTGCAAGGTACTCCTTCAGCATCTGGGCAAACTTAGGATTTCTTGTGGCACTACCCCGCACCTCAGGGGCTGTGGTACGTGAGGGGCTGAGAAAACTGTCCCACATCTTAAAGACTGTTCCCCTACCTCTGGCGGATTGGACTTGTGCCTCTCTCGGCTGTACGCCTCGGTTGTCCACTGATTCCTGACCTATGCCGCTAGCGTTTTGTGAGGGGAATGCTTTGCCTACTTCCGTGAGTATGGCCTTCCGAAACTGCTGCATTTTGGTTGACCTCTCCTCCACGGGAATAAGAGACAAAAAGTTCTCCTTGTAGCGTGGGTCTAACAGTGTTACCAACCAGTAATGATTGTCGGCCAAGATGTTCTTAACGCGAGGGTCACGAGACAGGCAGCTTACCATAAAGTCAGCCATGTGCGCCAGACTCTTAACAGCCAGGACTTCAGTAGCCTGACCAACAAGATGACTGAACATGCTGTCCTCCTCCTCCTCCTCCTCCTCCTCCTCCTCCTCCTCATCTACCCTGTCCTCTGGCCAGCCACGCTGAATCGAGGATATGACTGGTGTGCATGTCATATCCTCAATTTGGCCGGAGAGTTGCTCCATGTCTTCATCCTCCTCCTCGTCATAGTCCTCCACTGCACGTTGTGATGAGACGAGGCTGGGCTGTGTGTTATCACCCACACCCACTACTGTTTCTTGCTGCAACTCATCGCGCTCCGCCTGCAATGCATCATGTTTGTTTTTCAGCAGGGACCGTTTTAGAAGGCAGAGTAGCGGTATGGTGACGCTAATAATGGCGTCATCACCACTCACCATCTTGGTGGAGTCCTCAAAGTTTTGGAGGATGGTACATAGGTCTGACATCCATCTCCACTCCTCAGGTGTTATGTGTGGAGTTTGACCCATTTCCCGACGGCTTAGGTGATGCAGGTACTCAACAACTGCCCTCTTCTGCTCACATATCCTGACCAACATGTGCAGAGTTGAATTCCAACGCGTGGGGACATCACACACCAGTCTGTGAGCCGGAAGATGCAAACGGCGCTGAAAGCCGGCAAGGCCGGCTGAAGCAGTAGGTGACTTTCGAAAATGTGCAGACAGGCGGCGAACTTTTACCAGCAGATCAGACAGCTCTGGGTATGACTTTATAAACCGCTGAACCACGAGGTTGAGCACATGGGCCACGCATGGAACATGTGTCAGCTGGCCTCGCCTCAAAGCCGCCACCAGGTTCCGGCCATTGTCACAAACGACCTTTCCTGGCTTTAGGTTCAGAGGTGTGAGCCAGTGATCTGCCTGCTGTTTCAGAGCTGTCCACAGCTCTTCTGCATTGTGGGGTTTGTCACCTATGCAGATTAGCTTCAGCACAGCCTGTTGCCGCTTCGCCGAGGCAGTGCTGCAGTGCTTCCAGCTTGTGACTGGTGTGGAGGGCACAGTGGATGAGGATGCGCAGGAGGAGGAGGAGGCTGAAGAGCATGACATTCCGGAGCTGTAGAGTGTGGGTGAAACACTGACTGAGGTAGGGCCTGCAAACCTTGGTGTGGGAAGGACGTGTTGCGTCCCTCGCTCAGACTGGGTCCCAGCTTCCACAATATTAACCCAGTGTGCCGTCAACGAGATGTAGCGGCCTTGCCCACAAGCACTTGTCCACGTGTCTGTGGTTAGGTGGACCTTGGGTGAAACAGCGTTGTTCAGGGCACGTGTGATGTTTTGTGACACGTGGTTATGCAACGCGGGGACGGCACACCGGGAGAAATAGTGGCGGCTGGGGACCGAGTAACGTGGGACAGCTGCCGCCATCAGGTCACGGAATGCTTCTGTCTCCACCAGCCTAAAAGGCAACATTTCCAGCGCAAGCAGTCGCGAAATGTTAGCATTTAGAACTGTGGCATGTGGGGTGTTGGCAGTGTATTTGCGCCTGCGTTCAAAGGTTTGCTGAATGGATAACTGAACGCTGCGCTGGGACAAGGACGTGCTTGATGATGGTGTTCTTTCTGCGTAGGCAACTGTAGGTGCAGGAGTGGAGGAGGCTTGTTCGCAGGCAGCATGGACAGAGGATTGGCTCGCATGCACAACCAGCGAAGACGTAGCAGTGACATCAGCAAGCACTGCTCCTCGACTCTGTTGTACTTCCCACAAAGTCGGGTGCTTGGCTGACATGTGCCTGATCATGCTGGTGGTGGTCAGGCTGCTAGTTTTGGTACCCCTGCTGATGCTGGCACGGCAGGTGTTGCAAATGGCCTTTTTTGAATCATCTGGATCCAACTTAAAAAACTGCCAGACTCGTGAAGACCTAACATTTGGACAGGCACCTTGTGTCGTCGTGTTGTTCCGGGGAACGGTTGCCTGACTTCTGCCTGGGGCCACCACCCTGCTTCTTACTGCCTGTTGTGATGCTACGCCTCCCTCCCCCTGTGCACTGCTGTCCTCGCTCTGCATATCCTCCTGCCAGGTTGGGTCAGTTACTGGATCATCCACCACGTCGTCTTCCTCTTCCGCACCCTGCTCCTCCTCCTGACTTGCTGACAATTGTGTCTCATCATCGTCCACCACTTGTTGAGACACGTTGCCAACTTCGTGAGAACGTGGCTGCTCAAATATTTGGCCATCTGTACAGACGATCTCCTCATGACCCACTTCAATATGAGCTGGCGAGAGGCCAGAATGTGTGAATGGAAACGTGAACAGCTCTTCCGAGTGTCCAAGTGTGGGATCATTAATGTCCGAGGAGGACGTGTACTCAGCCTGGTGGTAGGAAGGAGGATCAGGTTCAGAAATGTGCGGTGCAGTATCACGGCTACTGACACTTGACCGTGTGGAAGACAGAGTGTTTGTGGTGGTGCCAATCTGACTGGAAGCATTATCCGCTATCCAACTAACAACCTGTTGACACTGGTCTTGGTTCAAGAGCGGTGTACTGCTGCGGTCCCCAAGAATTTGGGACAGGACGTGCGAGCGACTAGATGTGGCCCTTTGTTGTGGCGAAATTAGAGCTTGCCCACGACCTCGGCCTCTGCCTGCACCACCATCACGTCCACTTCCTTGTTCCTTGCCAATGCCCTTGCGCATTTTGCAATGCTGTGCACTGCTGACGTGTATATTCACTACTTGTGCGTTATATCAAAGTTTCTGGAAATTGCACACAAGTGCACCTGTACGCTGCCACCGACAGGCACACACGTGCGGTTTTAAAAACCAAGCACGGACGCAATAATAACCTAACACAGGTTTTAGGAGCAAAAATTAAGAACTCTGACACTATCAGCCACTGCTGACTGACGTGTATTATACACTACACTTGTGCGTTATATAATAGTTTGGTAAACGCACACCAGTGCACCTGTACGCTGCCACCAACAGGCACACACGTGCGGTTTTAAAAACCAAGCACGGACGCAATAATAACCTAACACAGGTTTTAGGAGCAAAAATTAAGAACTCTGACACTATCAGCCACTGCTGACTGACGTGTATTATACACTACACTTGTGCGTTATATAATAGTTTGGTAAACGCACACCAGTGCACCTGTACGCTGCCACCAACAGGCACACACGTGCGGTTTTAAAAACCAAGCACGGACGCAATAATAACCTAACACAGGTTTTAGGAGCAAAAATTAAGAACTCTGACACTATCAGCCACTGCTGACTGACGTGTATTATACACTACACTTGTGCGTTATATAATAGTTTGGTAAACGCACACCAGTGCACCTGTACGCTGCCACCAACAGGCACACACGTGCGGTTTTAAAAACCAAGCACGGACGCAATAATAACCTACTAACAGGTTTTTTTGGGGAGCGACAATTACAGTACAGACAAGTCAGACACTATCTGGACTGTTTTACACTGTGTACACCAGCCCCAGATATGAAGGCTGGTATACGGTCACCACTACCCTGCCTGCCTGCCTGCCTGTATACTGCTACAATAGTCCTGACAAGGACTCTTTTGGTCACTAGCCTGTATTCAGACCTGGCTATACCCTGCCTGTATATAGCAACAATAGTCCTGAGAAGGACTCTGCTACTGTACTCCGACCTGGCTATACCCTGCCTGCCTGTATACAACTAGAATAGTCCTGAGAAGGACTTTTGGTCACACTGTTTGCAGCCCTGCAACTGAAAAAGCTATAAAGGGCCGCAAAGCTTTCCCTGAATCAGCGACACTCTCCCTACACTCACTGTCAGAATAGCTGTGAGCAGAGCACAGCGCGCCGGCCGATATAAAGGCTCGGTGACGCTGTGCAGGCCGGCCAATCACTGCAATTCCACAACTAACAGGGCTGTGGCATTGCAGTGGTCTGCCAGCCAATCCCTGCATGAGGGCTGGCTCTCAAAAGAGCGCCAACATGCAGAAATGAAGACCACGAGTAAAGCACGAGTATCGCGAGATTACTCGGTCCCCGCCGAGCAGCCCGAGTACAGTGATACTCGTGCGAGTACCGAGTAGTGACAAGCATGCTCGCTCATCACTAATAGATATGTGTGTTAGTTTACATCTTACTAAACTATATACCTGAGTCTATGAAATGGCTGAATTAAGTATTTTTGGATACTCAATTCTTTATCCTCAACACAAACACTGCCTGGCATTTCTCTGCGCATGTGCATTATAATACTTTGCTCTGTCTTAGCAGGGCAGTGAGGAGTACACAGGAGCGAGATGGAGAAAACTGTGTAGATGACGTAGGATGTGTCATCCACACAACGCAAGACCAGCGATTCCCCTAAGACTGGACCACCCCATAAGTGAGTATAATAAAAGCTGTTTTAACATAATACAGAGAAGATTGGTGACATATAAATACAGTATTTTAGAATACTGTATATTAGGGCTCACTGATGGAGACTGCACTTTACATTGGTGTGTACACAGAGTATTTCTTTTTAAGTTTTAATTATGATAGCTTCTGTAGGAATGCCCGATGTCTATGAACATACATTATTGGCCATTAAAGAAGGAACTGCTTTAATTACCTTGGACTGCATAGTCTCCAGGATATTTATCGCTTAATATTTCCTGCTGCCTGTGCAAACAAAATCATATCCTCCTGAATCCACAGTTCCAAAATATCAAAGTTCATCAGGAAAAAGAACAATACCAAAATATTGAGATATATTGTCAATCTGCATTAATTTTGGTTTTAGGGCTGTAGGATGTATGGCTAGAGTTGGTGTGAATCAATTAGCCAGACGCAATCAATCGGCCATGTCAGTATTCTGTGCTGGCTGGACGAGAGCCGTATCACCACTTCCCTGATGGCATCTGCGACTTTTATTTTATTTAGTCAGTCTGACACAACATGATATTTCTGTCACCTTGAAATAATAATGCCCTGCCAGGATCGAAGCAAAAGAAGATCCGTTGATGCCATTAGAAAAGCGGCGGTTTTGATGTCTCCTGTTCTGCAGCCACAGATTACTGATGTAATGGATGGACAGTGTTGTGTGAATTGATTCGTACCAACTTTAGCTGTGGCTATGGCACACAGTCACACTCTGGACAACCATACATATGAGACCTTGCTCCCACTTGTGTTTAATATGGACGAGTGCAGTCTGGTAAAACATTGCATTGCTCTTGTTAAACAATTAAAAAGTCTTCATCTGCAATTTTTTTCTCATGCTGAATCGACATCAGAACAAAATCACAGCAAACTATATTTGGCAGCGTATATCCGATCACACTCACCCATACAAGACTATGGGTGCGTGTGAATCATCGGACTGCACACGGATGTCATCCAAGTGCAGTGTAATATACACAAAGACAGACAACGGGGGAGATGGAGAAATTACTTTCTCAATCTTTTCCTCACCTGGGGAATGTAATTTTTTCCATTTAATTGTTTGGCCAAATACTGGTACCTGTACATGCAATGTAATCTATTATCAATCTTCAGTTGAAATCAGAAATTACAAACACTATCTAAAAAGACACATATGCATGATTTTTTTCCCCTGTGAGGTCAATTAGGATGACCAAATGCATTTTTTAAGGCATTTTTATTACTTTCTGCATAGTCGAAAGTTTACATGCACTAAGCGTACTATGCCTTTAAATAATATGGGACATCCCATATGATGATGTCATGTCTCTGGAAGCTTCTGATAGGTTTATTGGCAACATCTGAGGTAGAGACACACCTGTGGATGTATTTAAATGCAAATAAATAAATAGAATTGTGGAGTTGCCCAAGTCTGGTTCATCCTTGGGTGCAATTTTCAGACATCTGAAGGTGCCTTGTTCATCTGTACAATCAATTGGAAGGAGCCATGTACCAGAGATGAACTTGTTTTGGTCAGAGATGTGCATATCAACCCAAGAACAAAAGCAAAAGAGCTTGTGAAGATGCTGGCGGAAGCTGGTAAGATTGTGTCATTATTCACAGTGAAACGGGTACTGTATCAACATGGGCTTAAAGACCACTCTGCCAGGAAGAAGCCGTTACTCCAAAAGACACATAAAAGACAGATTAATTTTTGCTACTGCACACAGGAACAAAGACTTTCATTTTTGAAGACATGTTCTGTGGTCTGACGAAACTAAAATTGAACTGTTTGGCCATTATGACCATCGTTACGTTTGGAGGAAAAAGGAAGAAGCTTTGAAACCTTAGAATACCATCCCAACTGTGAAACATGGTGGTGGAAGCATCATATTGTGGGATTGTTTTGCTACAGGAGGGACTGGTGCACTTCACAAAAAAAGATGGCATCATGTGGAAAGAAAATTATGTGGCAATACTGAAGCAACATCTCAAGGTGTCAGCCAGGAACTTAAAGCTTGGGCGGAAATGGGTCTTCCAAATGGACAATGACTCAAAGCATACTGTAAAACTGGTTACAAAGTATCCTAGGATAACAAAGTCAATGTTTTGGAGTGGCCATCACAAAGGCTTAATCTCAATTTTATTGGAAATTTATGGGGAAAGTTGAAAAGGCAGGTGGGAGCAAGGCGACCTACAAACATGGCTCAGTTACACCATTTCTTTCAGGAGGAATGGGTTCAAATTCCTACTAACTAACTAATAAGTGAAATAATTAAAAAAAACGGGCTTCCCTATATTTTTAGTTCCCAGCCGAGTACAAATAGACAGCTGGGGGTTGGGGGCAGCCCGTAGCTGCCTGCTGTACCTGGCTAGCATACAAAAATATGGCGAAGCTCACGTCATATTTTTGGTGGGCAAAAAACTCCACTCCTGGATGGAGTATGCTGAGTCTTGTAGTTCTGCAGCTGCTGTCTGCTCTCCTGCATACACTAGTGAATGGAGCATGCTGAGCCTTGTCATTCTGCAGCTGCTGTCTGCTCTCCTCCATACAGACAGACAACAGCTGCAGAACTATAAGGCTCAGCATATTCCATCCAGGACTGTATGCAGGACTTTTTACTCCCCCCAAAAATTATTTGGACTTCGCCATATTTTTGTATGCTAGCCAGGTACAGCAGGCAGCTACGGGCTGCCCCCAACCCCCAGCTGCCTATTTGTACCCGGCTGGGAAACAAAAATATAGGGAAGCCCTTTTTTTATTAATAATTTCATGAATTTCATGAAATAATTCAAAAACAAAAGAATTGGGCTTTGCCATATTTTTGTATGCTATCCAGGTACAACTAGGCAGCTGGGGATTGGAATCCACAGCACAGGTTGGCCAGAGCTTTCTGGGCCCCTCAGCTGCAAATTGCAGTCCGCAGCCGCCCTAGAAAATGGCGCTTTCATAAAAGCACCATCTTCTGGCGCTGTATGCAACTCTTCCAGCTGCCCTGGTGACGGGTGGCTTGCTGGGTAATAATGGGGTTAGGGCTAGCTGTATATTATCAACTGGCCCTAAGCCCGAAATTCATGGTGGCACGCCAATATTAGACATGGCCACCATGAATTTCTAGTACCAATAGAAAGAACCACAACACACAGAAAAATATTTTTATTATAAATAAAACACAACACAATTAGTGACTCCATCTTTATTGAAATAAAGAACCCCCATCCGCAGTAATCCTGGGTCAAGGGTCCCGTGCCGTCCAAAACGGATCCAATATCATCTGATCGGTTTGCTGAAAGGCAAAGCGATCAGATGATATGTAAGGTTCAAGGGCCTGAATCACATGACACAGCAGCTGATTGTATAAACGGCTTTTATACAATCGGCTGATGGATCAGTGTAAAAAAAACAAAACAAACTACACACTTCAGTGCAGACTCCTATCCGACAGCATCAGCTGATAGTTTAGCTGGCCGGGCGGTAAAAAGCCGGCCTCACCGTTCGACTTATAGTGTCAGCTGATTCCGGCAGGTGACTGCATCAGCTGATCATCACCAGGTCTGAGAAAGAGAGAGAAAGAAGAGAGGGAGAGAAAAAGAAGAGAGAGAGAGAAAAAGAGAAAGAAGATAGAGAGAGAAAGAGAGAAAGAGAGAGAAAGAAAGAGAGAAAGAAGAGAGCGAGAAAGAAGAGAGAGAGAAAGAGAAAGAAGAGAGAGAAAGAAGTGAAAGAGGAGAAATAAGAGAAAGAGAAAAGGAAGAGAGAGAGAGAAAGAGAAAGAAGAGAGAGAAAAAAGAGAGAGAAGAGAAAGAGGAGAAAGAAGACAAAGAAGAGAAAGGAGAGAGAGAAAGGAGGGAGAAAGGAGATAAAGAAAGGCGATAGCGAAAGGAGAGAGAGAGAAAGAAAGGAGATAGATAGAAGAGAGAGGAAAAAAGAGAGAGAGAAAGAGAGAAAGAGAAAGAAAGGAGAGAGAGAGAAAGGAGAAAAAGAGAAAGGAGAGAGAGAGA
Organism: Anomaloglossus baeobatrachus; assembly: GCF_048569485.1. Classification (NCBI taxonomy): domain Eukaryota; kingdom Metazoa; phylum Chordata; class Amphibia; order Anura; family Aromobatidae; genus Anomaloglossus; species Anomaloglossus baeobatrachus. Next base: position 327,436,048 of record NC_134357.1, read on the forward strand.
ATGGAGAGAAAGAAAGGAGAGAGAGAAAGGAGAGAAAGAAAGGAGAGAAAGAAAGGAGAGAGAAATTAGAGAGAGAGAAAGGAGAGAGAGAGAAAGGAGAGAAAGAAAAGAGAGAAAGAAAGGAGAGAGAAAGGAGAGAAAGAAAGGAGAGAGAGAAAGGAAAGAAATAAAGGAGAGAGAAAGGATAGAGAGAGAGAAAGGAGAGAGAGAAAGGAGAGAGAGAGAAAGGAGAGAGAGAGAGAAAAGGGAGATAGAAAGGAGAGGGAGAAAAGAGAGATAGAAAGGAGAGAGAGAAAAGAAAGAGAAAAGAGACAAAGAAAGGAGAGAGAGATAGGAGAGAGAGAGAAAATTGAGAGAGAGAGAAAGAAAGGAGAGAGAGAGAAAGAGAGAGAAAGAATGGAGAGAGAGAGAAAGGAGAGAGATAGAAAGAAGAGAGAGAGAAAGAGAGAAAGAAGAGAAAGAAGAGAAAGAAAGGAGAAAAAGTAGATAAAGGAGAGAAAGAAAGGACACAGAGAAAGGAGAGAGAAAGAAAGGAGAGAAAGAATGGAGAGAGAGAAAGGAGAGAGACTGAGAGAGAGAAAGGAGAGAAAGAAAGGAGAGAGAGAGATAGGAGAGAGAGAAGAAGAGAGAAAGAAAGGAGAGAGAGAAAAGAAAGAGAAATAAAAAGGAGAGAGAGAAAGAAAGGAGAGAGAAAAAGGAGAGAGAGAGAAAGGAGAGAGAAAAAGAAAGGAGAGAGAGAAAGGAGAGAAAGAGAAAGAGGAGAGAGAGAAGGAAGACAGAGAAGAGAAAGAAGAGAAGGAAGAGAAAGAAAGGAGTGAATGGAGAGGAAGAAAGGAGAGAGAGAAAGGAGAGAGAGAAAGAGAAAGGAGAGAAAGAAAGGAGAGAGAGAAAGGAGAGAAATAAAGGAGAGAGAGAGAGATAGGAGAGAGAGAAATGAGAGAAAGATAGAGAGAAAGAAAGGAGAGAGAGAAATGAGAGAGAGAGGAGAGTGAAAGAAAGAGAGAGAAAGAAGAGAGAGAGAGAAAGAGAGAAAGGAGAGAAAGAGAAAGAAAGAAGAGAAAGAAGAGAAAGAAAGGAGAGAGAGAAAGGAGAGAGAGAAAGGAGAGAGAGAGAAAGGATAGAGAGAAAGGAGAGAGAGAGAGAGAAAGGAGAGAAAGAAAGGATAGAGAGAAAGGAGAGAAAGAAAGGAGAGAGAGAGATAAAGGAGAGGAAGAAAGGAGAATGAGAAAGGAGAGAGAGAAAGGAGAGAGTGAGAAAGAAAGGAGAGAAAGAAAGGAGAGAGATAGGAGAGAGAAAGAATAAAGAGAGAGAGAAAGAAAGAGAAAGATAGGAGAGAGAAAGGAGAGAGAAAGAGAAAGGAGAGAGAGAAAGAAAGAAGAGAGAGAAAGGAGAGAGTGAAAGGAGAGAGAAAGGAGAGAAAGAAAGGAGAGCGAGAAAGGAGAGAGAGAAAGAAAGGAGAGAAAGATAAGAGAAAGAGATAGGAGAGATAAATGAGAGAGAGAAAGAGAGAGAGAGAGAGAAAGGAGAGAGAGAGAAAGGAGAGAGAGAAAAAAAGAGAGAGAGAGAGAAAAAGAAGAGAGAGAAAGATATAAAGAAGAGAGAGAAGAGAAAGAGGAGAAAGAAGAGAAAGAAGAGAAAGAAAGGAGAGAAAGGAGAGAAAGAAAGGAGAGAGATAAAGGAGAGAGAGAAAGGATAGAAAGAAAGGAGAGGGAGAAAGGAGAGAGAAAGGAGAGAAAGAAAGGAGAAAAAGTAGATAAAGGAGAGAAAGAAAGGACACAGAGAAAGGAGAGAGAAAGAAAGGAGAGAAAGAATGGAGAGAGAGAAAGGAGAGAGACTGAGAGAGAGAAAGGAGAGAAAGAAAGGAGAGAGAGAGATAGGAGAGAGAGAAGAAGAGAGAAAGAAAGGAGAGAGAGAAAAGAAAGAGAAATAAAAAGGAGAGAGAGAAAGAAAGGAGAGAGAGAAAGGAGAGAGAGAGAAAGGAGAGAAAGAAAGGAGAGCGAGAAAGGAGAGAGCGAAAGAAAGGAGAGAGAGATAAGAGAGACAGATAAGAGAGATAAATGAGAGAGAGAAAGAGAGAGAGAGAGAGAAAGGAGAGAGAGAGAAAGGAGAGAGAGAAAAAAAGAGAGAGAGAGAGAAAAAGAAGAGAGATAAAGATATAAAGAAGAGAGAGAAGAGAAAGAGGAGAAAGAAGAGAAAGAAGAGAAAGAAAGGAGAGAAAGGAGAGAAAGAAAGGAGAGAGAGAAAGGAGAGAGAGAGAAAGGATAGAAAGAAAGGAGAGGGAGAAAGGAGAGAGAAAGGAGAGAAAGGAGAGAGAGAGAGGAGAGAGAGAGAGAGAGAGAGAAAGGAGAGAGAAAGGAGAGAAAGAAAGGAGAGAGAGAAAAAGGAGAGAAAGAAAGGAGAGAGAGAGAGAAAGGAGAGAAATAAAGGAGAGAGAAAGGATAGAGAGAAAAAAAGGAGAGAAAGAAAGGAGAGAGAGAGAAAGGAGAGAAAGAAAGGATACAGAGAAAAGAGAGAGAAAAGAGAAAGAAAGGAGAGAAAGAAAGGAGAGAGATAGGAGAGAGAGAAAGGAGAGAGAGAGAAAGAAGAGAAAGAGAGAAAGAAGAGAGAGAAGAGAAAGAGGAGAAAGAAGAGAAAGAAGAGATAGAAATTAGAGAAAGGAGAGAAGGTAAGGAGAGAAAGAAAGGAGAGAGAGAGAAAGGAGAGAAAGAAAGGAGAGAGAGAGAAAGGAGAGAAAGAAAGGAGAGAGAGAAAGGAGAGAAAGAAAGGAGAGAGAAAGAGAGAGAGAAAGGAGAGAAAGAAAGGAGAGTGAGAAAGGAGAGAGGGAATGGAGAGAGAGAGAGAGAAAGGAGAGAGAGAGAAAGGAGAGAAAGAAAGGAGAGAGAGAATGGAGAGAGAGAGAAATAGGAGAGAGATAGAGAGAGAGCTCACAGCTGATGTCTGGCTCCTCCCCTCAGTGCATAATTAAATTATAATATAAATATATTATTAATATAATTTAAAATTAAAAAAAAAATGTTTACGATGTCTAGAACTCGCGACCTTATCCTTCCTAGGTGAGCGCTCTATTCTCTCAGCTATTGGCTCCAATATGAAAGATAGGCAGATTTGGTAATCTTGAAGTCTGGATTTTTGAAGTCTCAGCTGACCACGTGATTCACTTGATTGCTACGTGGAGCTCATACAGAGTACTCGTGTTCTGTAGCAGAGATGACAGTGTCGTGTGGATTATGTCGGACCTGGAGGGTATTGGAGGATTTTAATAAAATGGTAAAACTGTGTTTTTTTGTCTTTTATTCCAAATAAAGGATTTTTCGTGGTGTACGTTTATTTACTTTCACTTTATAAATAGACAATAATTATAATTTAAAATTATAAATAAAAAAAAATAAATAAAAAATTTCTTGACCGGGACCAGATCTCCCGATGTAATGCTTCTTAGGGAGTCGCTTTATCCACTAGTCTAGTGCCTTTTAAGATATAGATAGGAAGATTTTGTAATCTTGAAGTCTGCAGTGCTGACTGAAGTCTCAGCTAACTGCGTGAGTCACTTCATTGCTACGGTGCTGCTACATCTTGAGGGAGCATAGCTGACAGTGTCATGTGGATTACTTCAGACCTCGAGGGGTATTTTTGGGATTAATAAAGGGGTGAACCAGGGTTGATTTTTGTCTTTTATTCCAAATAATGGATTTTTCGCGGTGTGTGTTTCTTTACTTTAACTTTCAGTTTAATCATGAAACGTATCTCGGGGAGACGCCTGGCATGATTAAACTAATTTTTACCCCAATTGCCACCGCACCAGGGCAATTTGGGATGAGCTGGGTAGAGTCCCCCAGGACAGTCCCACCTAATTGTGCAGCTATTCCGGGTGGCTGCTGGGTGATATTGTTAGGGTAGTGGGCTCCTGATAACGTGGAGCTCTCCATCCTGACAATACCAGCCTCCAGCCGTGTGGCTTTATTCTGGCTGGTATCAAATATGGGGGAATCCGCATTTTTTTTTTATTTATTTATTTATTTTACTGCACGATATAGACCCGCCCACCGGCGGCTGTGATTGGTTGCAGTGAGACAGCTGCCACTCAGTTTGGGGACGTGTCTGACTGCAACCAATCATAAGCGCCGGTGGACGGGGAAAGTACGGAATAACTAATTGACTAATGAAGCCGCAGCCATTTTCTAAAGAGGAAAAGACGCCGCAGATTTGTGACAGCCGTGGAGCAAGAAGCACGTGATTGGTGAGTAGGAAAGAGAGAAGGATTGTGCTGGGGACGCAGGAGGCATGCAGATTGCAACATGTGCACATAGCCTTACTGTGAAAAGCCATGTTTTTGGTGATTGAACCGTTCTTGAACGTAACTCGAACTGTCGAGCTTTTAGCAAAAAGCTCGAGTTCGATCTCGAGCACCCCCCAAAATCACTCGAACATGAAATTGGCGAACCTCGAACATCACTCATCTCTAGTCTCAAAACATTGTGAATGGCAAATGAAGTACACCAATGGCTAGTGCGGCTGGAATAGTTGTGAAGTCAGTCAGAGGTACGAACAAGTCCTATGTGATCTATGCCTGGTTAATTTTAATGAATGTGAACTTGTCCACATTGGCTGTGAATGGACGGCTGAACCTGTCTATGATCCCATCCTCTGCCATGCTAAACACACGTTCTGACAGTACACTCGCCACAGGGCATGCCAGAACCTCCAAAGAGTAAAGAGCAAGCCTAGGCGACATGTCTAATTTGCAATGGGGAGATAAGGTATGCACACCAGTGACTATGTAAGGGGAATACATGAAATAGCAGAAACTGCTGTGTGAATACTGACTTGAAAAATCCAATAGCTATATGTAAGAGTGAAAATGTGAAAAATGGAATCTGCATTACTGCCAAGAACATATGAATAAAGAGAAATTTAGCTACTGAATTGATCAATGTAATAGAGCCCCAACACTACGCCAAAGTATTTCTCTACGTTGGGGTCCCTAGCTTGTGTGTGTCCTCTCATGCAGTTAAAAAACTTACCGTGTATGGGAAGCTGAGACCCAGGCTATTTATGCGTATGATATGGATTGGCAATAGGTGTGGTTGGGGAGGGTTCACAAACGAAAAACTACTAACAATAAGGAATAACGTTTGGAACACCATTCTAAGTCTGAACTGGGTGCAGAAACCTAAAAAAACATCACTATGGGGAGATAAGGTATGCACACCAGTGACTATGTAAGGGGAATACATGGAATAGCAGAAACTGCTGTGTGAATACTGACTTGAAAAATCCAATAGCTATATGTAAGAGTGAAAATGTGAAAAATGGAATCTGCATTACTGCCATGAACATATGAATAAAGAGAAATTTAGCTACTGAATTGATCAATGCAATAGAGCCCCAACACTACGCCAAAGTATTTCTCTACGTTGGGGTCCCTAGCTTGTGTGTGTCCTCTCATGCAGTTAAAAAACTTACCGTGTATGGGAAGCTGAGACCCAGGCCATTTATGCGTATGATATGGATTGGCAATAGGTGTGGTTGGGGAGGGTTCACAAACGAAAAACTACTCGTTTTCTCTTTATTCATTCTATTTATTCCACTTGGTGAGTGGCATCCCTCTAGCCTCCCCTTTACAGTCCATCTGAGTCTGTGGATCCAGGCAGGCGTTACAATCTACTATCAAGACTGCAAGCTCAGATTGTCTACAATGAAGATGGATCTGCTATCCTGCAAATTCCAGAAGATATCCCAGAAGTCCTGTGCACCCTCCAGATGATTGAAGATCAACCAGAATCTGATGTTACACGTGAGGTAAACACAGATCCAATACTTTTACAAATTCCTGCAAAACTCTGGTCCACACCAAAAACTGACCTCGGCACACTTCCCGTGCCCCCCGTAAAAGTTTCAGTCAAGCCTGGAATTACACCACTGCAGCTAAGACAATATCCTCTCAATGCTCAACAGGAAGCTGCCCTGGATTACCAAATAAAAGAACTGTTGAAGTCGGGAGCCCTTAGAATTACTAAGTCTCCTTACAACACTCTGCTGTTTCCTGTTAAGAAGAGACAAGTAAAAAAAAGGTGACCCATTTACGTACCGGATGGTACACGATCTGATGGCAGTGAACTCAATACTGGAGCCCCTCACCCCTGTTGTACCAAATCCACATACGCTGCTCACACAGGTGCCGGCTGCATCCACCCATTACACAGTCATAGACCTTGCTAATGCTTTTTTCTCAGTACCACTGGACCCAGGATGCCAAGATTTCTTTGCATTCACGCACAAGCAAAATCAATATACATGGACATGGCTGCCCCAAAGGTATGCAACATTCTCCTACACTATATACTCAGGCAATGAGCAATGTGCTTCGGGGCTGGGAGCCCCCTGAACACTGTGTCCTTCTTCAGTACGTGGATGATTTACTACTGTGCTGCCCTAGTGAAGAGGAATGTAAAACGGCTTCAATAAGCCTTCTTACCTCTCTGGCAGAAGTAGGATGCAAGGCAAGCAGCGATAAATTACAATTCCGCAAAACAAGGGTCACTTTCCTGGGTCATTGCCTTTCTGCGGGACAAAAACACCTCAGCCCGGACAGACAAGAAGTTATCAGGAAAGCAAGCATTCCTAGGAATCTCAAACAGCTCAGAGGATTTTTAGGACTAATATCATTCTGCAGACAGTGGATTCCTAATGCATCGCTACTCATGCAACCGCTGTATGATTGCACAAAGAATGTTCCTTTCTCCCTTACAGAAGAAGCTCGACAAAACTTTCAAAAGCTCAAGGAATTAGTGATTGATGCACCTGCTCTGGCACTACCAAACTATGATCTCACCTTTAATCTGTTCGTAGCAGAGCTTCAAGGATTTGCCGTAGGAGTACTCACCCAGAAGACGGATAAACATCACATAATCGGGTACTACTCCTCTCAACTTGACAACGTCACCAAAGCAGCACCAACCTGTGTCCGTGCTGTTACAGCAGTTTCAAATATACAGTAGAAAGCATCTGAAATCTCACTCGATTTCCCGATTACCATTCTTACCAGCCATGACATCTATGTTGTTCTCAATCAACTGCAGCTGAAACACCTCTCCATGGCAAGACAAGTCAGACTACAGTGCACGCTGTTGCTACCCCCAAATATCTCATTTGCTCGAGTTACAAGTATAAACCTTGCTGATCTGCTGATCTTCACAAGTTTAGAAGAGGGGACAGAAGGGAGGACAGAAGAGAGTGACAAACGTACCAGCACACGATTTGATCATGATTGTCAGGAACTCATTGAACATGAGGCAAAGCCCCTGCACAATATTCAGGCAACACCGCTTACAAATCCAGACTTTGAACTTTTTGTGGATGGTAGCAGATATGCTGATGAAGCAGGCAAGTTCCACACGGGATTTGCGGTAGTGACTCTATATGCAGTCTTAGCCAAACAACCGCTACCTCCACGCATATCTGCTCAAAAAGCAGAACTTCTTGCTCTCATCTGGGCAATTGAGTTTCTGGAAGAACGAACAGCGAACATCTACACGGACTCAGCCTATGCATACGGCATTGTGCACGATTTTGTCACTATCTGGCAGACTAGAGGATTCCTCACAGCAACAGGAAATCCCATCAGGCATGGAGCCTCAGTGAAGAAACTAATGGAAGTAGCCTTGATACCAAAGCAGCTAGCAATCATAAAGGTTGCTGCCCACACCAAGGTTCAAACACCCGAGGCAAGGGGAAATCTTTTGGCCGATCAAACAGCAAAACAAGCAGCCTTACTCCCTTTGAAGGAGACGGAAACAGTGTCAACGACAGAGGAAGAAATGCAGAACCTCTTTGAGACACAAGAAAATGCCTCTGAGGAAGAAAATGCCGGATGGCGGGCCAAGGGGGCAGAAAAGGTGGAGGTGATTTGGCGCCTAAACAGACTTTCCGTCCTGCCACGCAGTTGGTTCCTGCCATTTTCCAAGTACTCCACTACCCCACACACGGTAGCACAAACGCAATCATGAACCAGATGCAACCTTATTGGGTAGCCCCCGGCTTCAGACAATACGCCTCCCAGAGAATAAAAGCTTGTCACATCTGTCAACAGCACAATCCAGGCCAGCTAACTAAAACCCCGCAAAGACACATGCCAAAGACGTTTGCCCTATTTCAAAGAGTACAAATAGACTATATACAGTTGCCAAAACATGGCATCTACGATTTTGTACTTGTCTGTGTAGACCTCTTCTCAGGATGGCCAGAGGCCTACCCTGTAAGCTCAGTCATGGCCCGAATTACAGCAAAAAAATTGGCCTGTGAGCTGGTGCCTTGGTTTGGACTCCCTGAAGTCATAGAGTCAGACCGAGGTACTCATTTCACTGGACAAGTTTTCTAGAACACCTGTGCCCTGGTAGGCATTCAGTCAGCCTTACACACGCCTTACCACCCACAGTCATCAGGGAAAGTGGAAAGGTTAAATGGAACTCTAAAGCTCAAACTAGCCAAGACAGTGGCGGAGACTGGTAGACCATGGACAGAATGTCTCCCCATAGCTCTTTACTCTATAAGGACCACCCCACAGGGAAAGCACAGGCTCTCACCCTTTGAAATACTCTTTGGTAGTGCACCCAGGTTAGGATGCTACTTCCCGCAGGAGTTACACCTGCAATGTGATAGCCTAACGTCTTATGTTGTTTCTCTGCAGAAGAGACTAACTGAAACCCACCAAAGGGTCTACTCTTCTCTACCTGATCCTGATGCCGTTCCAGGAACCCACTCTCTAAAGCCTGGTGACCAGGTCTACCTAAAGAAGCACGTGAGAAAGACACTTGAGCCACGATTCGAAGGGCCTTTGACTGTCCGGCTGACCACTCCAACCTCCGTCAAACTTGCAGGGAGATCGACATCGGTCCATGCCAGCCACTGCAGGAAGGCCTAATACTGCTGATAAGTATTTCTATGTGTACTCCCTTTTTGGGGCCTTCTACACCACAGCAGAATTCATTTGAGACCCATCATGAAGTGTTAGCTGAAAAACTTGATATCACAGGCTGCTGGATATGTACACACGCACCTGTGATAGCCTCTTCCATGCCATACTTAGCCATATCAGTCCCAATAAATGAAGTGTTCCAATGGGGAGGCTGTTACAATAAACTATCAGTTAATGACACCAAATATCAAAAACTGTGGAACACTAGTGTGCCCATACCAATAGTAGGGTGGGTAGATTTCCCCTGGTGGCAAGGCAACCTTACTACTGGCCTTCCCGGAACCCAGCAATATTTAGCCGTTGAAGGAAGCAGCTGGGTACCCCGTAATTACACAAAAACACCTACTATGGGCAAGATTCCAACAGAAGGAATCAAAATAAGTTTTGAGCGAACCTCTGACAGTACAGATGCATTTAAACACTTGCTGTTAGAGAGACATCTGCATGACCATGGGTGGGTATACAATTCATTGTTTCCAGAAGGCACAAATGACACTTGTTACTCCTAACCCGGAAATTTGTAGTGCAATGATTCTGACCCATATGTGCCTGGCCGAGAAACCTGTGGTGAACCGTCCGCAGGGTATTGTAGTCCCCTAGGCCAACTTCCCGGATGGTGTATGCTCAGAAACATATCGGCCTTTATAGATATAGTACATAGACTCATATTACAACATTCTGCCATCTGGGATCTCCCACCACAAACCTACTGGGTTTGTGGTTACAATGCCTACAAATGGCTACCAGTAGGAGTAAATGGCACCTGCACCTTGGCCCGTTTGACCCTTGCCACCTTCATTATCAATACCACTGATATACCGGCAGGGAAAATGCCTCTCCACCTACTGGTAAAGAGAGCGGCAGACAACAAAGACAGGCCTAGTGGCCGACCGCATGTGATTCAAATGAGTCATGTCAACAAATTTTTCAGTTCTCTTTTTATCTATCCCATGATAATGCAGATGTATGATAAGTTGGTGGACAGCACTGACTATCTTGGTGATCAAATTTTTGAGGTTCTCCAAGCAGTAAATAATACCATTGCCATACAGAGACAATTAATCATTGTAACCAACCAACATACTTTGTTACTGGATTACCTCACTGCGCCCAAGGGGGGATGTGCCAAATAATAGGCCCCAGCTGTTGTCACTACATAGATCCAAAAGGAACCTTAAAAGCCCAAGCCAGTATAACTGAGATACAAAAGCTGAGGGAAAAAAAATGATGAGGAGGTACTCAGAAGCTCAGATGCTTGGTGGAGCAATACCTTTTTAATGTTCAACCCTGCAAACTGGTTTAAGGGAATAGGAGGATGGTTCATGGGGATACTGCAATCAGTGTTCCAAGTGTTACTCTGTTTACTAGTGGCTTATGTAGTGTTTAAGTTGCTAATGGCTTTGTTTTCCCGCTGCTTGAAGCAATGTAGATACAATGATCATTCAGCACCCGTATGAAATCACTAATATGCCTTTTTTTCTCTTCTCTACTCTATCCTCTAGAAATCACCTTGGCGTATCATGACGAGACTCCTATCGAGAGGCATGCAGGCAGTCCTGGGTGACGGATGTGAGACGACACTCCCTGAGCAACCCGCGGCTCAGAAAGTATCTGGACGCTAGCCTGCTCTCTCTATAGTTCACAGCTTCTCGATGGCCCCCTGTCCATCATTCACGCCAAAAGGGGAAATTGTGAGGAAAGAGTTACCCTTTTTCACTGGCTTAGAAAATAATAGAAATTCATTCTCCCTTGCAAGACCAAACCAGACTTATTTACGTAATAAACTATGAGACCAACCTCAAGGACGCAGAATGTTTTGATTTAGAGACGACTGAAAAACATCTTGTTATTGGAAGAAGCATTATAGACTGTTATGGGAGTATAAATCATTATGTTAATTTCTCTTGCTGGGAATATGTAATTCACGCCTTTAATGAATATGTATGTTGCATAGTTACGCCTTAATCAACTTTGTATAACTTTGTAATGTAAACAAAATAATACACTTTCTATTCGGAGCCACACATCCCTAGTCTTATGTGTATAACAGCGTCTGCTTGTTTTCATTGAGACGGAATAGAAGAGGGGGGGGACACCGGTACCCTCTCTGCATTCGGACATCGCTGGCAACAGCTGTGACCGTTAGGTCAACCTAACAATATAAATATAAATATATATATATATATATATATATATATATATATATATATATATATATATCTATATATATATACATACACACACACACAGTCATGGCCAAAAATATTAGTATTTCCCTCAGGAAATTAATACTACACCACTACACCGCTCCTCTCCATAATACACCCTCTACACCGTTCCTCTCCATAATACGTCCTCTAGAGAATACACCCTCTACACTGCCCCTCTCCATGATATCTCTCCCACACTGCCCCTATGTATAATATCCCCCATACCATACACTGGTCCTCTGTATAATATCCCCCCCACACACACTGCTCCTTGGAACACATTGTTAAGAAAGAAATAGTGGGTATCACAGTGTAATAATGAAATATTCTCATTGAATACTTTGTTCTGTACAGAGCTCAATGTGCTGACAGCAAAATCACACAAAAATCATCAATAGAAATCAAATGTTTTAACCAATGGAGGCCTGGATTTGAAGACACACACAAACTGAAAGTGGAAACAAGTCAAAATGAAAATCAAAACAAGACAAAATGAAGGTGGAAACAAGTCAAAATAAGGTTCAGTATTGTGTGTGGTCTCCACGGGCCTGTATGACCTCCCTACAACGCCTGGACATGCTGCTGATGAGGTTGTGGATGGTCTCCTGTGGGATCCCTCCCAGACCTGGACTAAAGCATCCGCCAACTCCTGGACAGTCTGTCGTGTTGGTGGATGGAGCGAGACTTGATGTCCTAGATGTGCTCAATCAGATTCAGGTCTGGGGAATGGGCGGGCCAGTCTATAGCTTCAATGCCTTCATCTTGCAGGAACTGCTGACACACTACAGCCACATGAGGTATGGTATTGTCCTGCATTAGGAGGAACCCAGTGACAACTGCACCAGCATATGGTCTCACAAGGGGTCTGAGGATCTCATTTCGGTACCTAATGGAAGTCAGGCTACCTCTGGCGAACACATGGAGGGCTGTGCGGCCCTCCAAAGAAATGCCACCCCACACCTTTACTGACCCACTGCCAAACCGGTCATGCTGAAGGGTGTTACAGGCAGCAGATTGCTCTCCACAGCGTCTCCAAACTCTGTCACGTCTGTCCCATGTTCTCAGTGTGAACATGCTTTCAGCTGTGAAGAGCACAGGGCTCAAGTGGCCAATTCGACAATCCTGGTGTTCTGTGGCAAATGCCAAGCATCCTGCCCGATGTTGGGCAGTGAGCACAACCCCCAAGTGTGGACGTCAGGCCCTCATGCCATCCTCATGGTGTCGTTTTCTAACTGTTTGTGCAGACACATGCACATTTGTGGCCTGCTGGAGGTCATTTTGTAGGGCTCTGGCAGTGCTCCTCCTGTTCCTCCTTGCACAAAGGCAGAGGTAGGGGTCCTGCTGCTGGGTTGTTGCCCTCCTATGACTCCCTCCACATCTCCTGGTGTACTCACCTGTCTCCTGGTAGCACTTCCATCCTCTGGACACTATGCTGAGAGACACAGCAAACCTTCTTTTCACAGCTCGCATTGATGTGACATCCTGGATGAGCTGAACTACCTGTGCCACTTTTGTGGGTTGTAGAGTCAGTCTCTTGCTACCACAAGTGTGAGAGCACAATTAATATTCAAAAGTGAACAAAACATCAGCCAGAAAGCATTGGTACTGAGATGTGGTTTGTGGGCCACACCTACAGAAACACTCCTTTATTGAGTGTGTCTTGATAATCGCCAATAATTTCCATCTGATGTCTATTCCATTTATACAACAGCATGTGAAATTGATTGTCAATCAGTGTTGCTTCTTAGGTGGATAGTTTGATTTTACAGATGTTTGATTAACTTGGAGTTATATTTGGTTGATTAAGTGTTCCCTTTAATTTTTTGAGCATCAACTAACTCATTGTTACATGCCAAATCTTTTCATACTAAATGCACCATCAGAGGCATACCCATTGGCCAATTCCTCCGTGCCAGAAATTTTTGTTTACGGAGAAAAACTTCAAACAACAATCGGATGATTTATATATGACAGGTGATACAGTCATCGCAACATTTGTCATGGCCTCAAAAGGGCTGCGAATACTGCATGCAATGACCTTCTATATCAGCCAAAGAAGGAGAGTACCAATTGTAATCAGGATGTGACACTGATTACTAAATTCAAAAATCAATGGTCTGATTTTACTGAAATTTACTGTAATTGTGCTAAAAACATTGGAAAATTTTGCACACTGATCCGGTCCTCAAAACATACAGCAAAATCGACAGTGGGATGATGTCCTGTCTGAATGTTCTCTTAAACTGATTAAACTGATTGTGGAGAAGGAACAAATCTTACCGATCTTACCAAGTTTTCTGATAATGCTTCATATGGCACTCTGTTATGATTCAAGGACCAAGGAGGATCAAAAAATGCGGAAATCCAAAAGGTAACAGAGTGGCTGGAACCTTAACAGACTGCAGACCTAATCCTGACACATAACTAGAAGTAGCCGTGGGATGAGCCTACGATGACCTAGTCATCTCGAAACAGCTGGAGGACTAAATATTCTTACAGATAGAGATATAAGAAAGTTAATCTGCCTCGGAGCACTCCCCAAAGGTATAAATAGCCCCCACATATAAAGACTATGGTGATATAGGAAAACACATTACAAAGCTAGAAAAGACAGATTCAGCAAAGGTGAGGCCCAAACTATCTTTATAGCAATGAATAGGAAGGAGCATTGTCTGCAGCCTTAAAAAATACCAGCACGCCCGATATGGAAAAACCCTGAGACCACACGGTCTCTCCCACACTAAATCATCACTGAAATATTACTGGGATCCAAAAACACTAATATAGATGAGGGACTGAATTAATACCAAGCATGACAAAACACACTGCAGAATCATGGAGCTAAGTATACAGACACTCCCAGCAGGGAATGATCCAATTCCACAAAGAACTCCACACAGACAAAATAGGAATCCAGCATAGTATCAAATCAGAAAAAACAATAAGAAAGTGGAAACAATAAGCAGAGACACAAGACTACTTATCTGAGAGGAGTTCTGGTAATGAGCAGGGCTGGTTTCAGAATGTCCTTAACACACTGGATATTCATTGAGCACCGGCAAGTAACAGGAGAAAACTACTCAGTTATATAGTCCCAATCTGAAAGGCCTGATTGACAGTCCTGTACAGGTGTGTGGCTTTTATTCCACAAATCAACTGCACAGTCAGCACTGACCACAAGAGGGAGCCCAAAACTGGAAAATGTATTCACAACAGGACTCTAAAAGGAAAAATAAATATTAATCTATTCAAATTGGAAGACTCTATTACTGCAGTGAAAGAGAAAAAATTTAAATGTGATACCTTGGACTTTGAAACCAATCAGGTTTACAATTGACAACAAATCAGAAGGAGATGATCTCCTGGACCAAGATCTATACTAAAACAAAATAAAAAAAATAGAAAAACAGTGTGTAATAGGGTGAGGTTTTCCTCCACAGTGGCTGAATCTTCTGATTTTAATACGGACATTTCTGATACTGATACCATTCCAACTACCAGCTCATATGAGACTCAAATTGGGAGTGCAAAAAACTCAAAAGCAAAGTCACAAAAAAAACACAAAGAAAAAAGGAAACGATCACGACGAGCTGGGCGAAAACATTCTCGCAACAGAAATATACAGTCATCGCACCCGGATGGGGAATTATTAAATCAACAACAAGATCTTACTGTTATTAACCTGTCGGCTACTCTTCTGGGAAATGAACAATTGAGTATTCTTAAGAAAAGATAGAATTTTGTCCCTAGTACCAGATTAAATGTGTTTGAAATGATTTTGGACATCAACAACTTTATCAGGAGACTTATTGTAAAAAAACACTTTTTTCAAGAAAATTTGAATGATCATCTACCAGAAACTTTAAGTAATGATGAGAATTTTGTTCCATCATCATTTTCAGAGCAGATCTCAATACAACATTTAAGGGATCTTTCAGATACTGTAGGTCGAATTTTTTCTTTACAGAATGATAATTTTTCAAATAGAGTTCCTAATTCTAAGTATTATCCTATCCAATCTAAAGTCAGATAATGGATGATTTTCAGAGTATTGTTGAGGAGGAGTTAATCAAACTCTCTAAGGAAAAGAAAAATATTCATCCTAATCTTTGAATTCATGAAAAAGCGGCTCTGGAAGCGATGAGGGATAATGTGAACATTACAATTTGAAATTCGGATAAAGGTGGTTCTATTGCTGTCTTGGATATTTTGAACATCAATGATTTGGGCCTTAGATTCACATCCGAACACAATTTGACCCAGTTATCATTCTTGGATATCTTAATAACACGGGGGGTTGATGGTAGGTTGGAGACAAAAACATTTCTAAAACCAGCAGCTACGAATTGTGGAACGCGGAAGAAATAGGAGAGCACATTATACCCATATGGAGGACCTTGTGGAAAGGACGGTGTGGGGGAGGTAGGAGTACGATTATGTTATCTGTATATGCATTGGACAATACAAAGTTCACAGTACACCTGTGGGGTTATAAAGTGGCTTGATTGGCATTGTAACCCCTTAGCATCTTGGATATCCAGCAGCATGGTTGCTGCTTTATATTTTATCTAGACACACTTGGTATTATCGGCCTCCTGATGAAATAGAATGTTGGGGAAACACGTCAAGGCATGAGGTGACATTAAGATAAGTTGTAACAGGCTGTCCCTGATTAAGACGCTGTTCTCATAGAGAACTACTGTGACCTCCTGTGTCCCCCAAGGGGTTTTTTGTGAACCCAGCGCCATTGCACTTGTATCACTTTAATTTTGAGCACGGCACTTTATCTTTTGTTGCAGGGGTATATAGGGTAAGGGTAGGGACAGCTGTTGGTGAGTGGGGGTGCCATATCGCACATCTAGAGTGCCAACCTCCACGGCTAGGTAGGGCACAGGAGGAAGTGGATATTGTAGGGATTTATTTCCTCCCTCCTTCTGTGCACTGATTTGCTATGTTTGTATTATATTGTGGTTTCAGACCATTTTAGTATTATCAATAAATATGAAGTTTTAGTTAGGGCTCTATGTTTAAGTATATTATACCTGATAACTAATTATTTATCTGTTAAATATTTTTCTAACCTGGTGAGAGGAGGAGTACATTTTTACTGAAAATTATCCATTTGTTAGAAATATTTCTATTTTTCTTAGATATTTAGACGAAATTATAATAATCTGGAAAGGGGAAAAGAAGGAAATTGATAAATTTATATCTTACATCATTAATAATCCATATAACCTAAGATTTACTTTTGAGTATAACAAGAATGAAATTTCCTTTCTGGATGTTACATTTTCAGCTAATTTATATGCCCATAAAATTGATTGCAATCAATACAGAAAGCTTTCTGCAGGTAACTCTGTCTTGTATGCTGATAGCTGTCATCCGAGACATGTAATTAATAACATCCCCACAGGAGAATTCATTCTGGTAAAAAGTTGTTGCATTACGGAGACTGCATTCCAGAGAGAGTGTAACAACATTGAAAATAGATTTAGGAGTAGGGGATACTCCAGCGAAGTTCTGAATTGGCAAAAATCAAAACCAATCAGAAAACTAGAAACGAATATCTGGAGAATAAAATGGATCTAAATCTTACAGAATATAGACCTGTAGTTTTTTTTCAACAAAATTTAGTAAAGACAATTACTCTGTATTAAATATTATAAACATTTTTTTTTCCCATGTTAACAACTGACAGAATTTTAAAGAGCATTCTGAATGAAGGGGTTAATTTTGTATCCAAGAGAAATCGCACTATTGGATCTAAAATTTCCCCTAGGGACCATGCAAATAAAGGTTTTTTTCATCCTAAAAAATCTGACATGTGGCTATCTACTACTGGATCATACAGGTGTGGACATAAATTATGCAGTTTGTGCAAGTACATGAACAACACACATTTCTTTTTTTTCATGTGTAAGAAACAAAGAGTTTAACTTTGAAACATTTATTAATCATGGATTGAACAATGTTGTTTATTTGATTACCTGCATCACATGTAATCTTCAGTATGTGGGCAGCACTGGTCGCACATTTAGACGTAGAAATTCAGAACACCTGTATGATATCATCAACAGCAATAGTAGAAGCCCTTCAGGAGCCTCACAGCACTTTATTAATATGCATGGTGGCAATACAGATTCCTTCAGGGTTAATACCATTGAAAAGATCGTTCTGTCTAAAAGAGGCGGGGATCTTACTGATATTATGCATATGAAGGAGGCAAAATGGATGTTTTTGTTAAATACAAGAATGCCTTTAGGATTAAATCTGAGAAATGAATTAAATAATATCTATTGATTGTTTATGAGTTTTATGATGTTTGATAAATATTGCTGTGTACTAGTAACTCAAATTACCTTGCCCAGATGGTTCGATTTGCCATGTCATATCCGGTTAACTAACCTTTTTCAACCTGGTTTTCATTCATTTGTGGTGTGGACTATGAATAAGGACGCAAGACATCCGAAACGCGTCTTCCTTACTATGTTACCTTCATGGTTTTAATCGCATAATTTTTAATGCATATCCAATAAAAGCAAATAATTTTTTATATTGTGAATGTGATGCTGGAATATCTTCTATTGTGACCTCTGGCTTTCTGCCGACCACCTTCCGTGCACTGTCCCAGGATTGTGTCTCCACTAGGTGGTGAGCTGGATTTATTTTTCCTTTTCTAGTGCAAAATCGACCCAGTATTTCACCTAGGAGATCTGCTAATCTGAGGGATCAACTAGTAAAAAGCCACTATCAACCTAAACCAAACGCTGGTCTGACTTCTAATATTCAGGGATTTTATCCATGTGGATCCTGCAAAGCCTGCACAAATATGTCCAAAAGCAAGGAGTTCACCAACTGGGATCATTCTTTAGAATATAACATCATTTCACATGCTCTTCTATAGAGATTATTTCCTCTCCCTGGATGATTGAATTTGCTACTGTATGTATGCCTGTTCCGCATTCATCTATTTATTTGGGCAATCTCTTGCATTGCATCTAACTTATTGATTAGGTATTCGTGTTTTTAATTCATATTACTTACAAAGGGCATAATAAAACCAATAATGGTGCTTACATTGTTCATATGTATGCGTGTACTTTTTCTATGTTTATATGAATCCCTTAAGTGGGTTGCACGCTGCATGGACTTATCATATTTTTCCCTACTCTATACGGATATATAATCGTTGCGCCTGTACATTTTGTGCGTGTGTGCATACGCTATCTATATACTCCTTTGGTAGCTTGTCCTGACAAGTTGTTGCATTATTTTCTTTGTGCGCATGCGTACTTGTTTTCCATACACTACTAGGACCATTTTGATTATTTCTATGTGCCCTTTATCAATAAGTTACATGCACCGTGTATGCGTGCATATTGTTTATTCATCACTATAGCAACTTACTCATAGGGACTCATATTTGTTGTGCTCATTTTGCTTGTGCGCATGTGTACAGTTTATTTACACACTACCATGGCATTGTGTCTTGGTTGTTTTTCGCATTTACTTCCGTGTGCGCATGCGAAATTGCTTTGTTCTTTATATATCATTAAGGTCACTTCCATTTTCCCTGTGTCTGCGCCGTATCAATAGGTGACATGTAGTGCGTGTATTTCTTTCTCTTCTACATTGCAACTTTGTCAATTGTGACAGATTATGTTCTATCTGCTATACTTTAGATCATTTTTTGGTTCTCTTGTGTGGATTTTGGATTGCACTCTGTGGGCTTGCATCATTCCCCTTTGGGATGTGATGTTGGCGCACAGGCATGCATCCTGTTTATCTATCACTATGGCAATCTGCTTGTTGCTGTGCGCCCCCGGTAAGCAAGCTGCACATAGTGTATTAACATCGTTTCCCTTTTTCCTCTGTATTTATGAATGGGAATATGCTGGACCCGCCACCTGAAGAAAACTTACTCTGCTTACCTTGGGCGTCTCGTGTAACTAGGTTAGACGCTGCGGACTGACATCATTCCTTTTCCTGTTCGGGCTCCTGATTGAGCCATAGGGCGGCTCCCCCTCCCAACTCCATGCTGGATGCCGTAGATCCACCGGCTTCTGATTTAGGGTAATTTCTTTATTATATATATTGTATCAAGTCAATATCTCCTCACTCGCTCCTGACGAAGCCGCCGCCAGCGGTAACACTTGTAGAGCTGGTTATCGGCTTTTCCCTTTCTCATTCCTTGTCCCTCCTCTTTGGGTGCCAGGATGGTATTGTATTACCTGGAGTACACTTTCCCTTATTTTTCTTCTATGCGGTGCATTATTTGGGCACTTTATTAGGGTTCTATCATTTTGCTCATATTGAAATTCATATGGGTTTATTGTTCCTACTGCTATTTAATCTGTTGAGGCAGTCCATATATGGATAGGAATTACGCTCCTTTTACACACATCCTTCTTTGGGGTGGTATTTTATAGGTAACGCCTTGGGATTGCTGCACATACTTCCATTCCGGTATTCCATGTCCTGGGATAATAATCCTATTTTTGGACTTTCATTGTTTATTGTGTGGGACCATACAGTATTGTTGTAGCTGTTCTGTTTTGTCACGTCAGCTTATGGGATCACCAGTGAGATCCTCTGAATTAGGCCTCTTCAGACCTAATCAAGATCGAGCGCTCGGAGAAAAAGACCTGCATCCATGTGGGCATGATCAATTTTTCTGTTTATTTAACCAAAGTACAGTTTATTTATACTATTTACATATCAATGTGATATTGCAAAAAAAAGTTTCTAGCTGGACTTCACAAGTTGCTCATATGACCTTTAAGTTTTAGCAAAACAAAAATGTAGAGTCATGCATATGAGATAAGAAGAAGATAAGAAGAACATTTAGAGACAATAATAATCCTTGAGCCTGTCTCTTATTCTGTAGGCTCCATGACTATGAACGACCATCAGATATACTTACTAATAACAATAAAATATCTTTAATGAAGAAATAGAGAAACTATTAACCCTTCTATATCAATTTCCCCCTTTTGTAAATGGTATAACCTTCACTACAGGGTCAGTAGGCGTCCAAACAGGAGCTGCTGGCTCATGGGCCTAGTACCCATGAGGGGTTTTCCTACCACTTCACCCATCCACCCTCAGTGTGGACACCTACTCCCAGTCAGCAGAGGCCATTTGGGGTCCGTAGTAAACTACAGAGGGTTCAATGCTGGGACTCTTAGAACATACATTATTCATTAGTTTAGGTAATGCATATATCAATGTTTTTACAGCTATATAAAGCAGTAGACAGAACAACAATATTTGCATACAGGTTTGTATAATGCCAGAAACCCAACCTGCTAGGCCCTTAAACCAATTGGCTGGATTCATAAAAGAAAATGTATTTCCCCACCAGGAGTCCTTGTTGGCATCGTGCTCTTTTAACCATTTATCCCTAAGTTCACTTGTTTTCTGTATATCTGCTCTAACCTGGAGGTTGCCTGCAGGGTCAATGTAATGGCAACAGGCAAGACCAATTATTTGACACATTCCGCCGTCTTTTGCTGTCACAAAGTCTAGCACTATAGTATACTGGTTAGTGACTACAATTAATTGTTTTTGTATAGCATTGGTAGCATTTAGAATCTCAAGAACCCGAAAAATTTGATCATCCAGGTAGTCAGTGGACTCTACTAGCTTGTCCCACATTTGCATTAAGAAAGGGTGTATGAAAATAGCACTAAATACCTTATTTGCTTTTCCCATTTCTACTACATGAGGCCTACCATTTGGCCGGGGTTTATTATCTGCTGCTCGTTTATACAAGGTATGAATTGGGACAGCTGCTACATCTACTTTACTATGAGGAACTATGAAAGTGGCTGGTGTAAGTCTGGCAAGTGTGCAAACCCCTCTCATGTCAGGGCTCACCCACCTGTGAGCACGATTCCTACAAACCAAAAACACTCCCTCTGGGAAAATACAAAAGTGAGTTTGACTTTGTACACAATAAAGCAGATTCAGAAGCCCCTTCATGACTTTATGAGCACACCACTTATTGTTCATTTGTTTTCCCGTCATACCCGAGATACAGCTACCCCGCTCCCTCCTAAAAGTCCGTCTAATAAATGATGATGTACAGCCCTCAATACCCTTCTGATATACTGTCTCATTGTCCTTGGTTAAGTCATGTGTATGTATATAGAAACAGTTATTGTCTTTTCCACAATTTCCAACATTGGTTGTCTTCAATATCTTGGTTATTTAATTCAGTCTTTAATATGGTATTGAAGACTGAACCATAATCCATCATGGGGAATGGGGCCCGAATGAGGAATCTTAGTCTTTATTTTGGCAATTATGCCCTTGTCTTAATCGTATTCCATCCACCACGAGTATTCATCGGGTCGTGTGATATTTAGCTGGAACCAGGGTTTAGTGACCCATCCAACTATAGTCAATGTAGCAGATACATCACGAGGTGCATCTTCTCCCAAAAATCTAGATTGAGTCCAGGTTTCATTGTGTATACAGTCTGGTACCAATACCTCCTGTGGTTCCAGAGGTAAGGCTAAATAAGGCATAGTCTTTGAAGAAATAGGACTGTGTGTGCAGATCCAACAGTCTTTTGGCTTTTCTCCTTCCATGTCCTCAGTAAGAGAAATATGGTGGCAAATGAGTTTATTATCCCAGTCCGTATTTAAAAGTTCGCTCAGTGTCTTTGTTTGGTGCAGCAACCCTGCTACACCTAGCAGGATAATTAGCAAAACTGTCATTCTGCCGATGGAGTGACCTTTTTACAGTGACTAGCGTGGATCCAGGTGGGTTTTCCCTCAAGTTTCACTGAGGTGGATTTGGTCAGCTGGACTTGGAATGGGCCATCAAAGCGTGGATCTAGGCTCCTTCTCACGTGTCTGCGCACGACCACCCAATCACCTGGATTCAGCTGATGCACATCTGCACTTGCATTGGGATCTGGAATGGATGAAAAGACATGTTTATGCACCACATTAAGTCTTTCCTGTAAGGCCTGGACGTAGGCTGTCATAGTGCCGTGTTGCATCTGTAACACTTGTGGAAAGTAGAGACCTGTTTTTGGGGCACTACCAAAAAGGACTTCAAAAGGAGACAAGCCTGTCTTTCTATTTGGAGTGTGTCTGACTGAAAAGAGTGCCAGGGATAAGCACTCTACCCAATTCTTTCCTGTCTCTGCCATGGCCTTTTGAATTTTTAGTTTAAGTGTCCCGTTTAATCTCTCTACTTTTCCACTGCTCTGTGGATGATAAGGGGTATGGAATGCCTGCTCTATTCCCAGGGCCTGCATAATGTCCCTCATTATTTCTCTAGTGAAGTGTGTACCCCTGTCACTTTCTATGGCTTCTGGGATGCCATACCGACAGACTAATTCCTTCATCAGTTTTTCTGCAGTTGTTTTAGCATTTGCACATTTTACTGGATAGGCCTCAACCCATCCTGAGAAGAGATCTACACATACCAGGACGTATTCATACACTCCTACCTTGGGTAGTTGTATGTAGTCTATTTGCAGTCGTTAAAACGGGTAGAGCGGTCTGGGTGTTGCTTTCTTAGGGACTTTTACTGTTTTACCTGGGTTGTGTTGTGCGCAGATAATGCAGGATTGTACGTGTTTGGAGGCTACGTAACTGAAGCCAGGAGCGATCCAGAAGGCATTCACCTGGTTACACATGTGACTTTTTGGGGCGTGAGTGGGGCCATGTGTTGCTTGTGCCATCATAGGGAACAGGGACCTTGGTAAACACAACCTATCCTTACTTTCCCATACTCCATTCGAGTTCAGCCCAGCTCCCATTTTCTCCCAGTGTTCCTTCTCTGTTTGGGCAGCCTGATGCTGGAGGGATTTCAGGACATCCAGACTCACTGTGGCTGGGACTTGCTGGCTCCCTGCCACTATCCTCTGATCCCTAGGCCTCTTTGCCGCTGCTTTCGCAGCTGCATCCGCCCTTCTATTGCCCGCTACCTCCAATGAGTCACCTTTTGTGTGTGCTTTGTGTTTTTCCACAACATCCCTAATACCCACTGGTATAATACACAATCCCAGCAGAAAATTGAGACTACTTATATACCTTCACAGCA
This sequence comes from Anomaloglossus baeobatrachus, assembly GCF_048569485.1. Classification (NCBI taxonomy): domain Eukaryota; kingdom Metazoa; phylum Chordata; class Amphibia; order Anura; family Aromobatidae; genus Anomaloglossus; species Anomaloglossus baeobatrachus. Next base: position 327,459,298 of record NC_134357.1, read on the forward strand.
CTTGATTCTAGAAACATATGTAACAATACACCTTCCAAGGATCAGTTAACGTCACATGTAAATAAAATTATATAAACCGCTCTTGACATTGATCATGAAAAAAAAAAAATACATATGTCAGGTATCCACTCAAATACTCTATATGGCTATGCCCTGTGACATTTCACAACCAGAACATCCTTTCACAGTCCACAGTATGACCTATAACCATTAAACTTATACATACATATTATTTCACCAAGTCTTTTATCTCAATTTCTCATCACTTTGTTATTCAGAGGCTTCTCATCAATATACAACAACCTATTGCCTGCCTACTTTATCTAGGCATTAATATGAAACCACTTATGAACACAAATCCCTAGACCAGTGTATTGCCCATCAAAGATGCAAAGATGGCCAAAGCAAAACACAAAACACAGCAACACAGCAAATGCAATTATACAGAGACTGTCCCAAATTCCGTGCTATGCAATCTATGCAATCAGTTAATGGACAGACAACAGATTATCTTATTACTCAATATTTCAACTCTCATTCAGACATGCATGAAAAAACAATACTCACTGGTGATGCCAGAGTTCTTGAACCGTGTGTACAGCCTTACCCAGAATATTCGGGAAATTAGAGAGAGTGAAATAAAATGTAAGAATAAAGCTTCTCACCTTGCTGCAGCTGAAATTTCACTGTCTCCAGAGTCCCCAAAACTTCTTCCGAATAGGCTGGTTGGCCACGGCCCCACGTTGGGCGCCAAAAACTGTTGTAGCTGTTCTGTTTTGTCACAAGTCAGCTTATGGGATCACCAGTGAGGTCCTCTGAATTAGGCCTCTTCAGACCTAATCAAGATCGAGCGCTCGGAGAAAAAGACCTGCATCCATGTGGGCATGATCGATTTTTCTGTTTATTTAACCAAAGTACAGTTTATTTATACCATTTACAGATCAATGTGATATTGAAAAAAAAAGCTTCTAGCTGGACTTCACAAGTTGCTCATATGACCTTTAAGTTTTAGCAAAACAAAAATGTAGAGTCATGCATATGAGATAAGAAGAAGATAAGAAGAACATTTAGAGACAATAATAATCCTTGAGCCTGTCTCTTATTCCGTAGGCTCCATGACTATGAACTACCATCAGATATACTTACTAATAACAATAAAATATCTTTAATGAAGAAATAGAGAAACTACTAACTCTTCTATATCAATATCATCCAGTTATATTGCATAATTGTGTACATTATATTGTTGTGACTATTGGGACAGCCACTCACATGGTTTTAAATGTTTTTAATTGTCGTATATATGTTGCTTTTTGATACAATAAAGATTTAATAATTTTCATATTGGTGGTGTGCACTATTTTAGCAGAGATCCTTTCTCTTATAGTTCCTTCTAAAGAGATATTTATCATGCCACCTGCGCCTGTGATAAAATTGATATCGGTATGACTGTCAGTGAGTTCAGGGTTAGAGTGAGGGAACATGTAAGGGGTGCTTCACACACAGCGAGATCACTGCTGAGATCGCTGCTGAGTCACAGTTTTTGTGACGCAGCAGTGACCTCATTAGCAATCTCGCTGTGTGTGACACTGAGCAGCGATCTGGCCCCTGCTGTGAGATCGCTGCTCGTTACACACAGCCGTGGATCATTTTTTTATTGTTGCTCTCCCGCTGTGACGCACAGATTGCTGTGTGTGACAGCGAGAGAGCGACGAAATGAAGTGAGCAGAGAGCAGGAGCCGGCATCTGGCAGCTGCGATAAGCTGTAACCATGGTAAACATCGGGTAACCAAGGTGGTTACCCAATATTTACCTTCGTTACCAGCCTCCGCCGCTCTCACGCTGCCTGTGCTGCTGGCTCCTGCTCTCTGCACATGTGGCTGCAGTACACATCGGGTAATTGACCCGATGTGTACTGTAGCTAGGAGAGCAAGGAGCCAGCGCTAAGCAGTGTGCGCGGCTCTCTGCTCTCTGCACATGTAGTGACAGCTAAGCTGTGTTTGACAGCTAAGCTGGTGTGTTTAAAGTCAATCCTAGCAGCAGAGGCGGCGACACGCACCGCACGCTGTTACAAAAAGAATCCAGATTGATTCTGGATCTAAACGCAATGGGACCGCTAGGTTTGAATGACATAAACGACTTGTCAGTTTTTCTTTAAAAACCTTTTTTTTTTTTTGACATGTCGACTATATGACACCCTGACTGTGACTCCCTTGTTTTGCTAGCACTATCTGATCATGGTGTTGATTAATAGCTACTGTTTTGCATTTTAACATTATTGCATACATTGTCTCTGAAAAAGAGAAAGAAAGAAAAAAAAAAGAAAATTTTTTTTTCATTAATTTGAAATAATTTCTACTGTTTTTGTGCTCGCTGTACTGTACATCAGAATTTTTGTTCTGTTCTTGTAGGGATTGTGATTCTGTCCGCCTTTTCTATATTATTGTATTTTGAGAGATATGTGTATTAGACTGTGATATGTTAATACCCTTGAAGTCTTCACCTGTTTTTTGCGGCTACTAATTGTATACTTGCATTTGCATTTTAAATCACTCTGCTAATGCAGTACCCGCACCATTTGTGTTAAAAGGGCGGTGCTGCACGGCAGTTTGCACTGGACCCGTGGAATATAAGTTCTAGTGAAACGGCACGCCGTCGTCCGGCGTTGTATGGCTTGTCTCACCCTCCCCACTGCTTGTACCTTCATGTTTCCCCTGCAATAAAGACGGAGTGATACGGTGATCATCTGGAGTGCGACTTTCTTTCTCCTTTGGATTTATTTTGGTCTTCACCGCAAGTCTGCACCATGATCCCCTCCATGGCTCAGTAGAGCTCAAGTAGCTGAACGTGTAGTAACACGTGGAGTAGGTGGTGCACCGGGACTCTTACCTCTTTCATTCATAAGGACTTGTGCTATACCGTAAGTGCACACCTATTTATTTCCGCATAAGTGACAATTATACAGTTCGTTATTTGCTGCTTTGTATAAACCCCTGGCCTTTTGTTGAAACATGGCAGAAGCCGCCATGGATTTTACTGAGAGCGGCGTCACTGCGGGGAGGGAAGACGCCACAACATTTTTTAGTTGCTGCAACGACAAAGTGAATCTAGAGATTTTGGGCAGTAAAAGTCTTGAAACACGTATTATATCTCTAGTGGAAAAAGAGCTTAATCTCTTTTGGACTGTACAATCCTTAAAGTCTTATAAGGACTGTGAACGAGTGCCACGAGGCCTCAGAGTTGTGAAACAGATTTCTTTTTATCAGGACGATGTTATTTTTAAACAAGAATGGGATAAGGTATTACAGGAGAGTTCTATGAGATTCCTGCAGATTGTATTGCCAAAGAATGAGGAAGAGCATAAGAAGATCACCACTGGGCTGCTGGACCTAAGAAAGGAATTGGAAAACCGCATTAGTGAGGAGGCTTGGGGGTCTTTTCTGACTAAATTGGATAAAAAATGAATACCACTTCAGGCGCAAATAAAGGAAAGGAAGAGAGAGAAATACATTAGAGATAAAATGGACTATGACAACCAGCAAGTTTTTTCTTGGAACAAATCCCGATCTTCAGCCTATAATTTTAAAAGATCTTCTTATAAATATTCAAATAAATATGTTAATAAGAAAAAGAACGCTTGGACCACGGACTCCGACTCCAGTGGGGGAGGAGCTCGTGGTCAGGCATAAAAAACCAACGCCTGCGGCTGCTTCTCGGCCTCCGCTCTCGTCTACCCCTCCTTTGGGAGGTGAGTTAGGAGGGGTGGCAGACGAGGGTGGAGAGTGGATCCTCAATCCCGGGAAGCGAAAACAGGTCTCTTGGAGGGCTTAATAAATGTTCACGGTCTGAATGTATCGCTGGATTTGTTGCCAGTTGGTAAGCAAATTAATGCATCGAATAACACAGTGTTTAACTTGACTTCTTTCCCCTTTACAGCTGACATGTTCTCTGTACTCAGAAAAGGCTTGAATTTTTGCCTTCCTGAAGAGTTCAACCTTACAGATTTTCATATAGACCTATATAAGGGTTGCAGGAAACTACACCTAAAAAAGTATTACAGCACTCAAAAAAAGAGTGGTCAATCAGGAGCTATAGGTGAGCAACAATGTAGGGTTGGCCCCCTTGGCTTCTTTGGAGGCCAGGGGAGCTCACCCTCCCTGGAACAGGACGTACGCTTACTTCTTAGCCTAAATAACCCAGACTTTACCCCGACTGATTTAATGGACGACATTGACCCTGACTGTACTGAATAGACCCCTTTTAAAAAAGGTTTAAACTCTACTTTCTTCCCTCCACTGACCCCAGGTAACAGTGTGGATTTATTCCAGGAATTAGTGACCAGAGACCTGGAAGCCCTTAAATATATACCATCTGTAAAAAACTTGTCTGATAACGAATCTAAGGCGCTTAGGTTGTTGCAGAATAATCGGGATTTAATAATCAGAAGGGCTGATAAGGGCAGTGCGGTGGTTCTGCTGTCTAAAAAATCCTATCAAGTGGAGTCTGAAAGACAGCTAAATAATGCCAGTGTGTATAGGAAATTACCCAGTGATCCTACTTGGACTTATGTGAAGCAATTAAGAAGCTTCCTATTCAAATGGGTGAATAACAATATTTTAACAAAAAATACTGCTGAAAAGCTTTTGCCATTTTTTCCACAAAAAGCACACTGGTATTATTTACCTAAAATACATAAGAGCTTGTCTTCCCCCCCCCCCGGCCGCCCCATAGCCTCGGGGATGGGATCCCTGACTGAACCCCTTTCCCAGTATCTTGAATGGTTGCTGAAGCCTGTGTCTAAAATGATTCCCTCTTACATAAGAGATACGGGTGATTTTATGGAAATGATAAATAATTTTCAATGGCAGGACGGGTTCCAGCTGGTTTCGCTGGACATTGAGAGTCTGTACACCCGGATCCCTCAAGATCTGGGTGTGCAGACTGTCAAAGAAGTCCTGATAAAATTTGGACAGGATCCTTCCCTGGTGGCATTTGTGGCAGAAGCATTTAACTTCATATTGAGTCAGAATGCTTTTACCTTTGGAGAACAATGGTATTTGTGTCGCGGGCGGAGGAGGGGACGCCGCGCTCTCCCTCTGCTCGGGTCCAGCTGCCGCGGCTGCTGCGGCCTGCTGCTGCTCGGTGGCTCGAGCGATGGGCCGGATCCCGGGGACTCGAGCGGCGCTCCTCGCCCGTGAGTGAAAGGGGATTGGGTTTTGGGATAGTTTATTGTCCGTGACGCCACCCACGGTTGTGGTGATTAAGTGGACACCACCGCTGCTCTGTCTGGGGAGCCCGGGAGTGATGGTATGGAGCAGCCAGTTGTTGATTTGCCCCTCCGTGGGTAGGGGTTTTGATGCTCTCGGGGCCCAGTGAAGGGGTTGGTATGGTGGACAGGCGGGTATGGGGCCTGTGGATGTGCAGGGGCGCAGGGGAAGCGCTGTGCCGCACGGCACGGAGGTACTCACTCAGCCAGTAAACACGACACAGTTCTCGGTAAACAAACGGCTGGTTGGACGGGTCCCTCGGACGGTTACGGTGCTGCAGTTCCCTTCAGTTGGCGGTGACGGTCTCTTCCCTGCACCTATGTAAAGTCTCTTGGTAGCGATGGGTCCCCACCGGTTACCCACTCCTCGGCTTCAATCTGGGCCGAAGGAGCCCTACTTTGTCCGCAGGCGCTGGCCCTGGGAAACTGGTGCCCTGGCGGTGGCGGTGTCTCCCCTTCACGGTCGGGCTGTTGCCTTCAATCGGGACTTGGTTGTTAGGAGACAGAGGTCCCCTTCACTGACGGATTTGGCAAATTATGGCGACTCCTAGCCTTGCCGGGATCCGAAAGGTTCCTGCCCTGGTGCTGACTGTTCTTCGTATACTGCTCCAGTACCGCCGGGTCACCACCCGTCCGCGGTCCTTCCAGCAACCTCCAAACAGTCCCCCTGCAGACTATCACCGCCGTCTGCTGACCTTGCTGTCACAGTCCGGGGCACACACCTGGACCAACTTCAGGCTTGCTTAACTGTCACTTTCTGTCGCCACTCTTACTGTCCTCCTTTACCACTTCACTGTTTACTCCTTCACTTCCCTAGCTGGACTCTGTTCTTCTTCCTGTCCAAACTCTATCTGCCTGGTTCTCCCGCCTCCAGGGCTGTGAACTCCTCGGTGGGCGGAGCCAACCGCCTGGCCCACCCCCTGGTGTGGACATCAGCCCCTGGAGGAAGGCAACAATGATTTTGGGTTAGCCTTGGTGTTCCTGCAGGGAATGTGGGGTACATGTTATGTTGTGACCTGTGACCCCTGGCTTGCCCAGGGCGTCACATTTGCAGTGTGGGGGTACCGCAATGGGTACCCCCGCAGCTTGCATTTTCGCAAACCTTTACCTAGCAGCTTTAGAGGATAAACTAATATATAGTCTTGGTAATCCATTCCTTAGACATAGAAAGATGTACGCAAGATATGTGGATGATGTATTTCTGGTATGGGATGGTACAGAATCAGAGTTTGAGCGGATTGTCACTTATCTGAATACCACTAATGCTTTTAATATGCTATTCACTAGTCAGTTTGGCGGCCAGGAACTTGTTTTCCTGGACGCTAAACTGACAGTGAATGACGGGACCATCCTTAGGGAGGTCCACAGAAAACCTACAGCCGTTAATAATTTGCTGCATTTTAATAGCGCTCATCCTTCCCATACCAGAACCTCTCTCCCATATAGTCAGTTCTTGCGTTTAAAACGTATTAATAATGATCCTCGCAAATTTGAAGAGCAAGCCTCTGATTTAAAGGCACGCTTACTTGAACGAGGTTATCCCTCTAGGATCATAGAAGCTGCTTTAGACAGGACTGCGATGGCGACGAATGATCATGATAGACCTCGCAAAAAAATGTTTAAAAAAATTCCAGGAAAAATGCCGCATAATGCCGCCGGGGATGGATGCACCTTCAATTTCAAATACAATTCTATGTTTGACATTGTGAGATCCAGCATAAAAAGTCACTGGCATTTGTTGAAAAACGATAAAGACCTTAAAGACCTGGTTAAAGAGGGTCCCTTGGTATCTTACAGAAGAGGCCATAATGTAGGCGACCTTTTGGTAAAAAATAGATTCGTGCCCACAAAGGAAAAGACATGGTTAGACAAGAAAAAAATTAAGTGTAATTTTAGATGTGGGAATTGTCCTTTCTGTTCGGCCCATAAAACGGGGGATGTAATAAAAGTGGGGTGTGAGTACCTCAGGGTTAATGATTTCATATCGTGCAAGTCTACTTATAGAGTGTATGCATTATTCTGCCCCTGCAATTTTTATTACATTGGAAAAACTATCCGGCCCCTTTATGTCCGTTTTAGGGAACATTGCAAATCCTTAATATCAGGGATAGGTTCAGCAAAACTTATTAAACACATGCAGGAATGCCATAATAGTAATTCCAATCTACTTTCTTTTGCTGGCCTGTTTAAAGTCAATCCTAGCAGCAGAGGCGGCGACACGCACCGCACGCTGTTACAAAAAGAATCCAGATTGATTCTGGATCTAAACGCAATGGGACCGCTAGGTTTGAATGACAGAAACGACTTGTCAGTTTTTCTTTAAAAACCTTTTTTTTTTTGACATGTCGACTATATGACACCCTGACTGTGACACCCTTGTTTTGCTAGCACTATCTGATCATGGCGTTGATTAATAGCTACTGTTTTGCATTTTAACATTATTGCATACATTGTCTCTGAAAAAGAGAAAGAAAGAAAACAAAAAAATTTTTTTCATTAATTTGAAATAATTTCTACTGTTTTTGTGCTCGCTGTACTGTACATCAGAATTTTTGTTCTGCTCTTGTAGGGATTGTGATTCTGTCCGCCTTTTGTATATTGTTGTATTTTGAGAGATATGTGTATTAGACTGTGATATGTTAATACCCTTGAAGTCTTCACCTGTTTTCTGCGGTAACTAATTGTATACTTGCATTTGCATTTTAAATCACTCTGCTAATGCAGTACCCGCACCATTTGTGTTAAAAGGGCGGTGCTGCATGGCAGTTTGCACTGGACCCGTGGAAGCTAAGTTCTAGCGAAACGGCACGCCGTCGTCCGGCGTTGTATGGCTTGTCTCACCCTCCCCACCGCTTGTACCTTCATGTTTCCCCTGCAATAAAGACGGAGTGATATGGTGATCATCTGGAATGCGACTTTCTTTCTCCTTTGGATATATATTATAGTTTTGAATTATTTTTATCTTTGACTTATTCAGTAATATTCCTATTTTTATTGCTCCTTTTGATAATTACTTATTTTTTCATTCTATGCAATTGTAATTATTGCATTTTTCAATTTTTGTATTTACTTCTGGTTTTCAATACTATATTTAAATATTCTGCAACTTTTGCACTTTGTCACCTTCATACTACATGTATGCACTACACCTCATCACTGTCTCCTACACTTTCTATGATCTCTTTTTTTTCAATGTGTGCAGGTCTGTGCGCATAGTCAGATGCACCGACACTGGACGTTCACACAGCTGTCTGCACACACACTCCTTGACGGTGATGGACGCGGTCACCCCGCTCCCTATGGTGCCGAACTTCCTGGTTGTGTTAGTGTACCTCCCCGCACTTGGCTGCCGCCAAGCCGCTCGGGTCTGGGCTCGTTAGTGGGTGGCTCGAGCGCCTCCAGACCCGGGGTTACGTTGCTCTGAAAGGGTGCTGGCGCTACTTAGGGGGGTGGTAGGTAGGTGTATGGCCGGAGCCGTGTTTAAGTTCTTGACACCGCCCACGGGTTGTTGTGAAGGTGGACACCACCGCTGCGGTTACTGGGCACCCCGGGGGCAGATGGTGATGCATCAAGATGTTAACCCCTCCGTGGGCAGGGGCGGAACTAGCCGATGGCAAGATAAGAAGCAGGGAGACGGAGCTCGTGCTTACCTGACAATACAAGGAGACACAGAGACTGACCATAAGGAGCAGGAGACAGGCAATGGGGTGCAGGAGAGGGCGGACAGCGGAGGCAGCGGCAACAGAGGCAGAAGAAGCGGAAATTCCCCATTATTTCAGCTCCCAGACTGAGCGGCAGACCAGCAGTCCCATAATCAAGATGGCGGTGTCTGGGAGACACACATGGCTGCAAGAGGATATGGAGGCCTCACAGAACCTGGACACCAATGCTGGTAGGGATACTGTGCCCCCGACTACTGAGCCCCAAATTCACCAAATTGAGACCCACAGGAAGACCAGTAAAGTGGCAGGACAAGCCTCACAAAACACTCCAGACAGGGAAGGCCAGAATCCCAGCACAAAATCTCCATAGGCTGCAAATGCAGGGGGGGGGGGTGTCACTGCTGCTGCAGAATTTTCTCATAAGCAATCACAAAATAGCATTGCACAGTAGAGTCCTGGAGAGGAGCCCTGACCTCAGCAACATGCAAATGGAGGGAATGGGAGCCCAGTCCTGAATGTAACCCAGGGAGAGGATGAACCCTGCGACTGGAAAGAGCACATAAGAGCTATACCAACAAGGAGAGAGATGGATTCCCTGCTGGGAGAGCTGAAAGCCATACACAAAAAGGATATGTAATACCTGCAGTCAGAAATTAAGCAAGTGGGTCAGAGGATGACTGAAATAGAAGAAACACAAGAGCAAATAGTCTCCCAAATAGATGCTCATCACCAAGTGTTGTCAGATCATTCCTTACAAATACAGGACATTCTAACCCACTTGGATGACATAGAAAATCGCCACCGTCGTAACAATCTACGCATAGGGGGCTAAAGGAATCAGTGGAAGCAGCACAGCTAGGGGAGTGGGCTCACAAATACTTCAACAATCTCCTCCAGAGAGACCCGGGGCAGCACATCGATATAGTTCGGATCCACAGGGCACTGGACCCTAAACCGTCCGACCCTGCATGCCCAAGAGATGTAATTTGTAGAATCCATTTTTATAAAGAGAAAGAAGCTATTCTCAAAAGCTGCAGGGACAATGGGGTGGGCTCACACCAAGAGACTCCAATGCTGGTTCTCTCAGATCTGGCACGCAGAACCTTACAGCTACGCAGGGCCCTGATACCATTGCTTTCCGCTCTACGAGATAAGGATATCCCATACAGATGGGGGTACCCTTTCTAGTTGTCAGCAAGGAAAAATGGGAAAACGGCAACTTTCAAGGGCCTGGGAGATCTCCCAAATTTTTTGTGGACTTTTGAACTGCCCATGATTAATCTGCCAGACTGGCCAACACCGAAAACACCGGAACCTCTTCCACCTAGAGAGCAGTGGAATCAAGTTCAAACCAAGAAAGGCAGAAGATCCTCACAGTCTGGCTATCGCTGATGTGACTGGCGTGGCCGAGTTTGGATGATGGAGTTGAAAAGGGGGATCAGGGCCATCCTCTTATTTTTTCCGCACTATGCTCACCGATGTCGACCTCACATATGTTGTTTGTCTCTCCAATAGAGAGATAATACTTAATACATCTGCCTATTTCTGTCTATTGAGAGCTAATACTATATCAGAATTTAGTACCAATCATTATTTGAGCTCTTATTTTCAAGATGCTATGTTTCCTGATCAATATTTTGTTATATTAGGATGTTCTATTAGTCTCTGTGTTTCATACAGTTTCAAATTGGGCTGTCTCGGGCCTTCTCATCCACAATGTGCCTGGGCGGGGGGAGTTTTGGATACCCCATAGTATGTGCATTAGTCGGGGAGGCGGGGGCTCCAACCTGTTGCTGGAGGCTTCTCTCACCTATCCTAGGGCTGCAGCGTTTTGCTGTACTTGACAAAAGTCAATATAGTTGTTTGAGAAATTTTCTTGAACTAACCCACAGGTTAACACTTTTCTTCCTTTGTTAACCTCTACTTTCTCTTCTTTCACTACCTTCTTTTCTCTTTTTCTTCCTCTTTACACTATCACTAAACATTCTTTATACCATGGTGTCGCACGTAATCTTGTGCAAGTACAATGCTAAGGGCCTAAACAAGCCAGAAAAAAGGAGCCAGATCATGTACCGTTTTCACAAACAGAATATCAAAATTGTTATGTTACAGGAGACAAACTTCAGAGCAGGTGGTGTTCCCAGCTGTAAAATAAAAAATTACCCAACATGGTTCCATTGCCCTCATTCGGATCGTAAGGCATGTGGGGTCTCGGTGGTATTTCATCGGTCCTTTCAACCTGAAGTAGTCGATTCTTGCTTCGGCTTTGACGCTATCTCTTACTTAAGATATCTTATTTAGGCTTTTCGCTCTAGAGGTATTTGGGAAACTTTTAGAATTCGCCGGCGGTTCCCGTATTATCCTTGGCGGGGACTTCAACATGATCCTGGACCCAGCAGTGGACTCGTCTTTGGGTAGGTCAGCTGTCCCTCACTCTGCGATACGTAGACTTAAAAAAGAGTTGGTGTCTCTTACACTGATAGACCTTTGGAGGATCCTGCACCCCGGAGTCAGGGACTATAGCTTTCACTCACTAGCACATAATAGTTACACGAGAATAGACTATTTATTAATTTCCCATGATCTCTTAGACAACACTCCAAAATATTCAATGGATACATTTTTGTGGTCAGACCATGCGTCAGTTTATGGAGAGGTGGGAATGTTAGATAGAACTGGTTCAGGATATACTTGGAGACTTAATGACAACTTACTGAAAAATGAAGCATGGCTGGAAGAGATTCACACAGCAATTACAAATTTCGGGGCCGACCATGCGATGGATCCGACACCTGACCCAATAAAATGGGAACCCCTGAAGTGTGTAATTAGGAGTATCTGTATCTCTCATGGTTCCAGACTTAAGAGGGAAAGGGCGACGGAGTTAAAGGAATTATTATCACAACTGGGTCAGAAAGAAACATTAAACAAAAACACACCAAACGACGTCCTCAAAGCAGAGATATCTACTTTGCAGCACCAAATCTTATCCATCTTAGACCAAAAATCCTTGTGTTCTAGAGACAAAGCTCGGAAAAATTTCTTTGAATTTGGAGACAAAAGTGGAAGACTGCTTGCCCGGACTCTACATCCCAGGCAGGCTCAGCCTCCGATCCTTACTCTTAACACAAAGTCGGGGACCCTGATCCATTCTACATCTGACATCCTAGATGAATTTAAGAAATTTATATTAAATATATATATATTATAAATATATATAATGTCATCATTATATAACATACCATCACAACACACGCCAGAAGCTGTAAATTTTGAACGGGACGCGCGAGAATACATACGAGAAAATAACCCAGGGAGGTTGGGGGTGGAAGAGGCAGAGGAGTTGGAAGCTGACTTTACAGAATCAGAACTCCTCGGTTTTATAAACTATGTGGTGAGGCATGTGGATCTCTGATGCTGAAAGCTTATAATTCTATATCTAAAACATGTGGCTTTTCTAAACAATCTCTCCAAGCCCGGATAGCGATTATTCCCATGCCGGGGAGGGACCCCTTACTATGTGCAAACTACAGACCAATATCGCTTATCAACATTGATGTTAAACTATACTCCAAAATGACTGCACTTCGCCTACATCCATATATCCCAAGACTAATTCATAAGGACCAGGTTGGTTTTGTTCCCAGGAGGGAGGCACGGGACAACACCATGAGAACCATGTCCTTGATTTCATGGGCTAGAAAGCAAAAAATCCCTGCCTGCTTTTTAACGGTAGATGCTGAAAAAGCATTCGATAGGGTTCGTTGGGGTTTCCTTGAAGCCTCACTCCAGGGGATAGGGATTCGCCCTCGGCTGAGAAATTGGATAATGGCATTATACGAAGCTCCCACAGCTCAGGTGAGCATTAATGGTCGCTTGCCAGCCCACTTGAGATTAGAAATGGCACCAGACAGGGGTGCCCATTGTCCCCATACTTATACATCATAGTGATGGAGTTTTTAGCAAACGCTATTAGAAGGAATCCTTCAATCAGTGGCCCCCGTTCCCATAAGTTGGCTGTGTTTGCAGACAATTTATTGCTCTATGTTACTCAACCAAGGATAAGCTTACCGGCTGTCCTGGTGGAGTTTGAGAAATTTGGTAGATTGTCTAATTTTAAGGTCAACCTCCAGAAAACGGAGATAATAAATGTGTCACTCCCTACTGTAGAAGAAAGATCACTTAAACCTTCTTTCCCATTTAAATGTAGTAGCTTTATTAAACATCTAGGGATTAAAATACCAGCAAACCATACCCCAAACCATATATGACCTAAACTTCACAGACCTTTTGCACTCCATTCAGAGGGATCTCACAAATTGGCATAACCTCCCAATCTCTTGGTTCGGTAGAATTAACACTATAAAAATGGATATTTTACCCAGAGTTTTATATTTATTTCAGACCATCCCGTACAATTTGGGAGAGCCCTTCTTCCATAAACTAAGAAGGATGATACGGCATTTTATCTGGCATGGTACCAAATCTCGCCTGAAACATTCTCTAGTAATACGCTCACGGTGGGAGGGAGGGACGGGACTACCTGACTTTAAAGCCTACCATGCGGCGGCAGTTGGAAACTGTATTCTAGATCTATTACACAATAAAGAGAATAAGTTGTAGATGGTAGAAAATGGTAGAAATGGAACATACCTTGGCTCCAGCTAGTGCATTAGGAATTTTTTGGCTCTCCTCAGGTGATCACTTATCGAACATAGAACTAACTCCATTCCTCCTCTCCCTAACTGGCACAAGGTGCACCATCAATAGAAGATACGGCTTGACCAAAAATCGGGACCTCTAACGCCTCTGGTGGGTAACCCTCAGTTCCCCTGTTGGCTACACGAGTTCCACCCCAGTCTTATCTCTGTCTACACAATGGGAATTCCCCGTGTTAGGGATGTGGTATCCTCCGCAGCTTGTAGAACATTGAACTCCCTATTGGGAGATAGAAGGATGGAACCGGGACACTGGTTTCTTTGTCTTCAACTTCGAAGTTACATGGATTGTTTGACACTGGGGTCCAGATCTGATGAGGGAATGACCCATTTTGAAAAGCTATGTATTGCTCAGGAGACATCAACTCATGTTATCTCTACAATCTATAAAATAGTGTCGCTACAGAGTGGAGGAGGGGGCCTGCCCGGATATGTAGACCAGTGGCATAGAGAGATGGGTCGTGTTTTTCCTGAAAAACTTTGGAACAAAACTTTTACATTAACACACAAATTAACAGTATCCAGTAGGATACAAGAACTAAATTATAAAATTTTATCCAAATGGTATAGAACGCCAGACAAACTCCATAAGATTTTCCCAGAGGTTGCCGACGAGTGTTGGAGGTGTCGGGGATCACCAGGGACAATGCTACACCTTTGATGGACATGCACAGCAATTAGAAAACTGTGGGATGAAATTTTCTCCCTATATAACCATCTCATACAGTCGGAAGTGACCCCCAAGCCAGAGATAGCATTACTTTCCATGTTTAATGGATCGGTCCCCAAAATCAGTAAAGATCTCCTATCTTATTTTGTAATCTCAATGAGACAGATTATTCCCAGACACTGGAAAACATCCTATGAGTTGAAGAGAGTAGACTGGGTGGAAGCTGTAGATACTCTGTGCCGTATGGAGGAGCTGAGGGCATCTCACACAAACACAATTCAGCCTTGGTTCACAACCTGGTATCCCTGGATTGAATTCAGAGAATCTCAACAATTTCAGATCTGGCTAACTCAAGGTACTCTAGAATAGAAGGGGTCTATGATTAGTGGGTCTTGAGACCGAGGTGACTGGTGAGGTGACATCATGGTGATATGTTTCTCTTCTCTTCTTTTTCTTTACCTTATTCTCTCTTCCTGCTTTATGTCTTACTTCTCTTTATTTCTTTCTATTTAATCTTACTTATATTCTATCTTAAGGAATCCTAGAGTGGGAGTTCCTGAACCTGTTTGTTATAGTTGAGTAGTATAAGACAATCACATATGTTACAGTGTACATCAGACAATTACTACGAGGGGCTTTCCTATTGTTGTGTTTTGATTGTTTTTTCTCTTGGAAAAGAGACGCTTCCATAGGGTTTCAGGGATCTCTATAATATCAATTGGATGCCGATGAGACCCTGGAAACCTTATTCCCTATATGCAGAGGATGTCGTTAGCGTCGAAATTTATTGTTGGACTGCCTCTTCAATATAAACATACACTAAAAGAAATGTAACTGTCAATTGAAAATTATACTTTTTGTAACCTTGATTTGATACAAATATATAATAACAATAATAAAGATATATTAAACATAAAATGATTAGACTCAAGCGGTCTCTCAGGATCTGACTGCTGTTTCAAATTATAATGTCATGTGTGCAAGCGAGAAAGAACGATAACAGACACTATATCAGTTATGGACCTTCTCCATGACGGACGCTGAGCAATTGGCTCTCTTTATTGTTTGAAACTTCATACAGTTCATGAGAAATAAGGGGTGTAGACAAAGTATAGTCCAATCAACTATCGCAGGTCGGGGCTCAAGATGTATAGAAATTAGCATAATCTCTTCTGGATTGGTCAGTCCAAGCTTTAGGAATTCTCCTTTGTTCATCATCTTGGGTGTAGACAGGATGTGGCAGCAATCTTCAAGTTACATATACTGGTATATACTGTGTTAAGGAAAATCACTAAATATGCAATATACATATATACATGTTAGTAAGAAACAAAAGCATGCATAAATATGTGTGTTAGTTTACATCTACTAAACTATATACCTGAGTCTATGAAATGGCTGAATTAAGTATTTCTGGTTACTTAATTCTAATCCTCAACAGGAACAAAAGAATCTGACTTCTTCCCCTACATAGAGATACAGTATATATCTATCTATATTTTCATGCAGGTGAATAATTTATTTCAGGCTTCTCTGCCTGCGTTACAAGTCAAGATTATCAAATCCTGCTATGCTTCTTAGTACAGACAGTGGCTCAATGGTACAGCTGAAGCCTATAGACAAAGTGCTCATGAGTGCTAGTCCCATTCTGGGAAACCAGAGCAGATTAGAATTTAATTTATGCACTGCTCTTTAGTGAATTTATTCACTGAACTGAGAGGCAGAGTAAGGACAAAAGCAGTGAACAACAGGACTGCAAGGAATGAACCCCTTAAATCAGGACAGTCCCACTGAATCCAGAATGGTTGGGAGGTATGGGATATTCTTAGTTTGTAGACTCGGATCCCACTAGTGGGATCTGCTTCTAATTTAAGATAGTGACAATTTAGCTCTATTACATGTGCTGTTGTTGGAGAGGTGGTCAGAGTGACAATACAATTGGATGGATTTCCAACCACCTCTCCACTGACAGTGGTGCATCTCTGGACCCCTGTTCTTGAGATAGACACAGGTCCCATTAATGGAACCGGAATCAACTATACATACATTTACAAGATGGGAATATTGCATTAATTCCTGCAATGTAAGGCTATGTGCGCACGTTGCGTACAGTTCACTGCAGAAATTTCTGCAGCGATCTGAAGAGCACATGTGCGCTTTAAATCGCTGCAGAAATGTCCGTAATGAAGCCGATTCCATGCGCTCTGCCTGCAGCTCCTGCCATAGACAGAGCAGGAGCTGCCGGCAAAGCGCACAGAAGAAGTGACATGTCACTTCTTTGAACGCAGCGCTTCGGCAGTAGCCGAAGCGCTGCGCTCTAAAACGCCACGTGCGCACGGCCCCTGCACAATCTCCATAGACTGTGCAGGGGAGGCAGGACGCATGCAGTTACGCTGCGCTACAAAGCGCAGCGTAACTGCATGTATTTACGCAACGTGCGCACATAGCCTAAAATGCCTGATATATCTTCACACATGTCACAGCTTATTTTGCAAGTTGCAGTTTTGAGGCTAAAAGGATGTTAATATAAAGTTTTTTTCTCTTCCCTCCACCTTCCTTACCAGTATTGAGATCTGCACAAACACAAAGTTCGTGGATCTAACATAAAACAAAGCCAGCGAGTCTGAATTTCAGACAGTCTGATAATCTCTATATAAGACCTTCTTTTTTCCATTATATGCTTTTAAGCTGGGATAATTAAATAGAACCTGTCACCAGGTTTTCCCATATAAACTCTGACCACCACCAATAAGCCCTCATATACAACATTCTAGAATGATGTATATATGTCCCCAAACTACTCTGCAAGGCAAAAGAATAGTTTTTATTATCATTACCTATGGAACGGTCCAGTCCAATGGGCATTGCTGGTCTTGATCTGGCGCCTCCTTTCTTCTTGTTTTGTGTGGATGACGCCTCCTATTTCATCACACAATGTTCTCCTCTGCGCTTCTGCACAGGTGCACTCCTTTCTATTCTGCTGTGGGCAGGTCAAAGTGTTGTAGTGTAATAACCTGCAGGTAACGGGATACGCAAGGACTGCATGGAACCACGGGGGTTAATCAATGCAAATTTAATAACATATTGCACAACACAGGTGGAGGAAAAATGCGGGAAAGGAGCACAGCAGTAGAGATAATGCAATATACATACAACTACTTTCAATAGCTTGTCAAGGGTAGGAAGCCTCAGATTGTACTCCCAAAAGCAAAACACAGAAATCCTTATTAAACAAAAAAAATGCAGGGTCCTTGTTACCTTACTCGTATAACACTGTGCAGAGTCTTTTCCTATCTGTCCCTAACTAAAAGTAGTGTGCACACTTAACTGCAGGTTTCAGCGTGGGGTACCTCGTCACCGTTGGGGCCCGTATTCCGCCGGCAGACACCTCTAAAGTTCAGTCTTTGTCCCGTCTCTGTAATTTGCCCGTGCTGTCTGGCTCCTCGCTCCACATCCAGCCTTTCTTGGATCTGTGTCTTGGGGAGATGTCACGCAACACTCAGGTACTTGGACCTTGTTCAGCAGGGCAGAATGCGGCCTTGCCTTATTTTGCACGTCCGGACACACACTTCTCTGCATAAAAACAGCTACCAAACAAAACTAGCTCCTCTGCACATCCTGTTCAGGACTGTACCAAGTAAATCAAGTAGCAGGTGTTTGTGTCCGCTGTTCTTTGTTTTGACAGTAGGTGGCAGCATAACAAGGAAAAGTCCACAGTCTTCTAACCTATATATGTAAATGTTAACAGATCTTACATTTCCCCCCCTCTTTAACCTCGGCCGTCCCGGCCGATACTCTCCTGAGGCGCTCTGCACAGGGGCACACGGTGGCAACTCCTGCCCTGCTTCACAACCTGTTGCTTGGGAGCCAATGTCTTAAAACAGGATCCAGTGACAGAACACACAAATTCATCTGACAAGTACCGATCAGGGGGAATACCAGCGTTAGCCCGCTCAGTCCGACGTGGTACTACGGCTAAGTCACCAGACGTCGGCGCCGTATCAGGGAGTACAGTATTCTCGTCCCCATCGCTGGCGATTGGTGACTCCTGCTCTGCAGGGGTGGCACCTGTCTCTTGAATGGATGGGGGTGTGGATCTCCCCCAGTCTGCTGGGTTGGTCGGGGCCCGCCACCATTCTTCATCGTCAGAGCCCTCTTCGACGGTAACAGGAACGGGCACGGGCACCGTCTCCGAGGTACTTTGTCTGGTCCTGTCTTCTGAATAGCAGGGCCTCAGCATACGATGCAGGATGAGGGTGTCGCCTCTTCGCTCGCCTCTCACTTCGTATACTGATCCGTGGGGAGAGATTCTTCTGATCACAATGTACGGCTCCGTTTCCCAGCGCTCACTCAACTTGTGTCTCGGGTGTTTCTCTGCAACTAGTACTCGGTCTCCTGGCACGAACGGGGCTTCACACACAGGTTTCCGCTGCGGGTGTGTCTTTTCTTGCAGCCGCTTGGTGACAATTCGATGGATAGTCTCCAGCCGTCGACGGTGACAGTCAACCCAGGAACCTACGCTCTGACCTTCGCTGATCTCGGGGGGAGCCAGGTTGAGCTCTTCAATGCCTCTTCCGGCTCTTCCAAACAGTAGTACGTATGGGGTGTACCCAGTGGTGGAGTGGACACGATGATTGTACGCCCACACGAGTTCTGCGAGATAGCCGGGCCAGTGATTCTTACGATCATCCTCCAACGTGCGTAGCATTTGTAGGAGGGTCCGGTTAAATCTCTCGCAGGCTCCGTTGGCCTGCGGATGATAAGGCGTAGTCCTTGACTTCTGCATTCCGTAAATCCTTTGCAGCTCTCTCATGACACTGCCCTGAAAGCAAGCCCCTTGGTCGGAATGTATTCTTTTGGGGCAGCCGTACACCCGGATAAAGTCATCACTGATGGCTCGAGCAGCTGATTCAGCTGTCTGATCTCTGGTGGGCGTCACCACCGCAAATTTGGAGAAGTGATCTGTCATCACAAGGCAGAACTGATAGCCCCGGTGGGAGTGGCCAATCTTCAGATAATCGATCATGAGTACTTCCAACGGCTCTTTGGTTACAATAGTCTGTACTGGTGCTTGCTGTGGGGGAGCCTTACTTAACTCGCAGGAACGGCACAGTTTACAGGCCTTCTCTACTGCCCGAAGCATCTGAGGACAGTATACTATTCTTTGCAACCACTGGTAAGTCTTGTCCGGTCCGAAATGGGCTCCCTTCTCATGCGCCTCTCGGGCCAGTGGTACTGCCACCTTCTGGGGTATCACTACTTGCCACCGTACTTCCAACACTGTAGCTAGGTGCACCTTCCGATACAGCATCCCTTCTTGCACCGACAGCTTATCCCACTGGCTGAGAATCTGGAGGGCCACGTGCGACAGCGTGGCCCTTATTTCCTTTCTAGGCTTGCTCTGCTGGATCACCCACTCTTTCACTTGAAGCAGTTCTGGGTCAGATGACTGGATTTTCACCCATTCCTCTCTGGTTTGGCCAAGCAGGCGTGATGTCGTGCCCGATGTAATTTCCAGCATACGAGCCTCTACCACTTGAGCGGTGAATTTACTGAAGTCCGGAATTTCGTCTTCCTCTAACTGTTCATCTCTCTCCCCCACTGGGGCTTCGGTGGTAACACGAGAAAGGGCATCCGCATTCTGATTTTCATGCTTAGAGCGGTACTGCACATGATAATTGTATCTGGAGAGTCGTGCCAGCCACCTCTGTTCCATTGCTCCCAGTTTGGCGGTGGAGATGTGAGCCAGGGGATTATTATCCGTATAGACTTCAATGTGGGCTCCCGTGAGATATTCCGAGAACCTTTCGGTTATTGCCCATACTAGTGCCAGTAACTCCAGCCGAAAGGAACTGTAATTCTCGGGATTGCGCTCGGCTTCTCGCAACGTCCGACTTCCATATGCAATCACCCGTTCAGTACCATTCTGTACCTGGGCCAGTACTGCACCCAGGCCGTAGAGGCTCGCGTCTGTATACAACCGAAAAGGGAGGTTATAGTCTGCATAGGCAAGCACAGGGGCGCTAACCAAGGCCTCTTTCAATCGGTGTAAGGCTTCTGCTTGTCTTGGTCCCCAGCAAATTTTCTGTGCTTTTGGTCCTTTCGCAGTCCCTCGGAGCAATTCGTGCAAAGGTTCTGCCTCCTTCGCGAAATCTTTGATAAAGCGACGGTAATATCCGGCTAGCCCCAGGAAAGCTCGAACCTCTCGCACTGTGCTGGGTGTGGGCCATTGTAGCACTGCTCTCACTTTCCCATCGGAGGGCTGTACGCCGGCTTCTGACACCTTGTGTCCGAGATATTCAATCTCTTCCTGAAAGATCCGGCATTTTTTTGGTTTTAGTTTAAGCCCATGGGCCCATAACCGCTGAAACACTTGGCCCAGGTTTTCTAGATGTTTCTCAAAGGTTGCAGAATACACTACTATGTCGTCCAGGTAAATCAATGTGGCCTCGAAGTTCATGTCTCCAAGGCAACTTTCCATGAGGCGCTGAAAAGTTCCTGGGGCATTATTTAGTCCAAACGGCATGCGATTGAACTCGAAGAGTCCCATGGGTACAATAAATGCGGTCTTGGCCTTGTCTTTCTCTGCCACAGGGACCTGCCAATATCCGCTGGCCAGATCGAGGGAGGAGAAGTAACGTGCCTTTCCCAATGCCGACAGGGACTCCTCTATCCGGGGCAGAGGGTAGGAATCATGAACCGTGCATCCATTAAGCTTGCGGTAGTCAACACAGAAGCGGGTAGACCCATCCTTTTTCTTGACCAGCACGATTGGGGCAGCCCATGGACTCTGACTTTCTCTTACCACCTCGCTCTTCAGCATCTGCGCCAAAAGCTCTTTTACCTCTTGGTAGTACTTTGGGGGTATTTGTCTGTACCTTTCCCTGATCGGTGGGGCATCTCCTGTGGGTATTTCGTGCTGAATCTTGTCAGTACAGCCGAAATCTTCTGCGTGACGGGAGAACGTGGCTTGATTCTCCCAAATAAAGTCCTCTATGGCTTGGGCTTGCTCCGAAGCGAAGGGGCTCAGGTCCACTCCCATCTGCCCTAAGATGACGCAACTGTTCCATTGATCAGTGGGTTTCTCTTTTCTTTCCATAGAAACAGCCCAAGTCCAGGCTTCCCCTGCCATGGGCTGCAATTCAATCGATTCTGCGGCCGCCACCTCTTCAGGCGCCAGGTAGACATGGGCCAGAACAACTCCCGAGGTCAAGGTGTAGGCCTGTTCACCGGTGTTCACGCAACGGAAAGGGACCCTTCCATTTCTTACTGTTGCTAAAGTGCGAGCCACCAACGGTTCATCTCTGTTCTCTTCACCACGGTAAGGCTCCACCAACACCTCCATCCCCTCGAGTGTACGGTGGGCCCCGACTGGCAAGGTGAGGACTGTCTCACGATTTGGAGGTAGAGTAATTGTTGTCTGTCTTGGGACTCGAACCCTCCCCACCGGGTAGCGGCTCCCACCATTCTTCCACAGTCCTCGGGCACGGATAAGGTGTTGGAAGACCTTTTGGGCGGGCCTGTTAGCAACTGTTGTCTTCCAGTAATCACAGCCCCCCTTGTTGAAGAGCAACTGGTCTAATTCTTTCAGGACGTTCATGCCAACGATAGCTGGCACCTCTCTGTCGTACCGGCCCTTCGTTAACACAATCCCTTTTTTGCCTAAGTTCTGGCCACAGGCACGTATGTCCATCCACACGACCCCTACACCCGGAATGGGAAGATTGTTTGCAGCCCTCAGTTTGATATGTGCCCCTTTGTCAATGGATACAGTTTGTCCAAAATGTTGGTAGAAGAACTGTTCTGGCATGGTGGTCACTTGGGACCCAGTATCCATCAGGCATCTTACTTCTTTCCCTTCAAATTCGGCCGTGATCGTCGGCGTGCAGGCTGCTATATCTTCAGGGCGTTGGTTTTCTCTAAGTTCAGTTGGTCTCCCCGCCATGTGCCCATCCATGGAGGGAGGCACTAGTTTAACGGCGGTCTTTCTTGAGACGTCTTCCTCTCCGGACAGTGTCGGAATAAATGGTTCCGATTTCCACAGTTCCAACACTGGTAGTCTCCAGCGGGTCTTGATCGTCTCTGCTCGATCTGTCCCCTCTCTTCTTGATAGGTATGCGTGCGGGTATTTGGCCGCGGTGCTGTAGTTCCTACTTCTGACGCCGGGGCTTGCATATTCTTCAGCAACTATTGTAGAGCAGTAACAGTCTCTTGTAACTGATCCACTTTAGCCTCAAGCTGGCTCGGTTCTCGGTTTTTCTCACCCGGGACTACCTTATGCATACAAACTTCACCCCAGGCGTTCTGCGGGTCGCAATTTTCAGTTTGTGCGCGGGAGACTGCTTCTTCCAATATCTGCTGGAAAGTTAGTTTTTTTTCTACCCTGAGCCGTTCACGGAGGGCACCTTTGATCTTGGGGTTATGTAACCCACGGAGGAATTGATCTCGTAGGGTACGGTCAGCATAACCGGGAGTTTGTGCTAGCTCTGGCTCTGCTGTAAGCATCTGTCTCATTATTCTCTGGAGTGCATTTGCATACTGTGGCAGACCTTCTTCTTCACCCTGCAGCCTGTAGAACAGTTGCGCCTGTAAATCTCCTGCTTCTGGTTTCCCGCCATACACTCTCTCTAGAATCTTCACCACCTGCTCTAACGTCTTTTGTTCACTCTCAGGGCGCAATAAAATGGTCTCTTGAGCATGGCCTTCAAGGGCAATCAACAGTATCTCCCCTTGATTTTCAGCAGTCACTCCTGCTACTCTCAACATGCCCCTCACTCTCTGCGCCCAGTCATGGAGAAGTACATTGCTGCCAGTAAATTTTGGTATATGGGTCAGCATAGCCTCCAGGGACAGCTGCCTTGCTGGTATTCCCCCATCTGGTTGTATTAGAACACCTCCATCAGCGACACCCCCATCAGCGACACCCCCCTGTCCGTCCATTGTTCCGTACCAGCCTGCGTATCCTGCTGACTACGCCAAATATAATAACCTGCAGGTAACGGGATACGCAAGGACTGCACGGAACTACGGGGGTTAATCAATGCAAATTAAATAACATATTGCACAACACAGGTGGAGGAAAAATGCGGGAAAGGAGCACAGCAGTAGAGATAATGCAATATACATACAACTACTTTGAATAGCTTGTCAAGGGTAGGAAGCCTCAGATTGTACTCCCAAAAGCAAAACACAGAAATCCTTATTAAACAAAAAAAACGCAGGGTCCTTGTTACCTTACTCGTATAACACTGTGCAGAGTCTTTTCCTATCTGTCCCTAACTAAAAGTAGTGTGCGCACTTAACTGCAGGTTTCAGCGTGGGGTACCTCGTCACCGTTGGGGCCCGTATTCCGCCGGCAGACACCTCTAAAGTTCAGTCTTTGTCCCGTCTCTGTAATTTGCCCGTGCTGTCTGGCTCCTCGCTCCACATCCAGCCTTTCTTGGATCTGTGTCTTGGGGAGATGTCACGCAACACTCAGGTACTTGGACCTTGTTCAGCAGGGCAGAATGCGGCCTTGCCTTATTTTGCACGTCCGGACACACACTTCTCTGCATAAAAACAGCTACCAAACAAAACTAGCTCCTCTGCACATCCTGTTCAGGACTGTACCAAGTAAATCAAGTAGCAGGGGTTTGTGCCCGCTGTTCTTTGTTTTGACAGTAGGTGGCAGCATAACAAGGAAAAGTCCACAGTCTTCTAACCTATATATGTAAATGTTATCAGATCTTACAGTAGGTACATGCATGGGGGCTTGTTGGCTTTCCCTGTGCATGTGTGTAGGAGGGGGGCGAATAGCGCCATCTCCTATAAGGACAGTGTTAGTGTAAATTGCATGTGTCTGAAAGCATTTTGTCTATTGTAATGTATATAGAGAATGTAGCAGAGCCGAACAGGCGCGCCATTCAGCTCCACCCAGCGGTCACCGCTGGTATAGGCTAAGTAGTAGGAAAATGTATTTGTACTGTAAATGCTGTGTAACATGTATAGAGAATACTGACTCCTCGTGCTGTGTTAGGCAGGGGATATAGTACAGGTCAGGTGTGTGATAGATGCAGATTTAGGAATAAGAAGTAAGGTACGGTTAGGTGTAATATTAATAGTAAAATAAGAATAAATGGTAACTAGGGACCAAGGAGCAGGAGGAGGATGGGAGGAATAGTTAGTTAGCAATAGGAGTTAGACAGGGAACACAAGATGAGCAGCCAGAAGGTTACCATAGAAATTGATATAGGAGCGAGGAGAAGCTGAAGGTAATAGAATGTGTGCAGGAAGTGGTTAATCAGTGAAGCAGCAGGAGCTAAAGGATATAGCATGGCCCAGTGCCAGGGCCTGCCGAGCACAGGGGGTACCCCCCAGGTGTCAAGACCTCACCCAGTGAACGGGTGGCACGGCGACCTCGGACCGGTTGGATGTTGGGACTCAGAGACCCCAGTCGGACATCGTACTGGTCAGGAGCAGCTGTGTGCCAGGAAGGGGGCATAAGTGAGACGCAGCAGCCGCACAGAAGGGATTCCGGGGGGAAGAGGTACAAGGGAGTTAGCTGCTGGAGGACAGTACCATGGGCAAGTTGGCCTGAAGTGGAGTTTTTCCCACAAGGTTAGTTGGAAGCAGCATGAGCAGTCCTAAGGACCTGAAGTATGGATTCAGAGAGTGCCACAATAAAGGAGTTCCAGTTGGTATTACTAGAGACTGTTGTGTGATTTATGCCACCCCCCTCCCCCCCCATTTAAGATGAGGAGATATCATAGAGAAATGGAGGCGATCCCGAAGGTAATGGCTGATTTCTACAGTTCAAGTGGGAGCTGCACATGCACATTAACACTATCTGAAACGGGAATGAACTGTTGGCCATCACCTGACTCCTTATTATAATACTTTGCTCTGTCTTCAGCAGGGCAGTGAGGAGTACACAGGAGCGAGATGGAGAAAACTGTGTAGATGACGTAGGATGTGTCATCCACACAACGCAAGACCAGCGATTCCCATAAGACTGGACCACCCCATAAGTGAGTATAATAAAAGCTGTTTTAACATAATACAGAGAAGATTTGTGACATATAAATACAGTATTTTAGAATACTGTATATTAGGGCTAACTGATGGAGACTGCACTTTACATTAGAAAAACCTGGTGACAGGTGGTTCCCTTTATGTTTCCATTTCTAAGACTTGACAAAGAACATACCGTGAATCACTATGCGGATATTTGCTGTGTACACAGAGTATTTCTTTTTAAGTTTTAATTATGATAGCTTCTGTAGGAATGCCTGATGTCTATGCACATACATTATTGGCCATTAAAGAAGGAACTGCTTTAATTACCTTGGACTGCATAGTCTCCAGGATATTTATCGCTTAATATTTCCTGCTGCCTGTGCAAACAAATTCATATCCTCCTGAATCCACAGTTCCAAAATATGAAAGTTCATCAGGAAAAAGAACAATACCAAAATATTGAGATACATTGTCAATCTGCATTAATTTGGGTTTTAGGGCTGTAGGATGTATGGCTAGAGTTGGTGTGAATCAATTAGCCAGACCCAATCAATCGGCCATGTCAGTATTCTGTGCTGGCTGGATGAGAGCCGTATCACCACTTCCCTGATGGTATCTGCGACTTTTATTTTATTTAGTCAGTCTGACACAACATGATATTTCTGTCACCTTGAAATAATAATGCCCTGCCAGGATCGAAGCAAAAGAAGATCCGTTAATGCCATTAGAAAAGAGGCGAGTTTGATGTCTCCTCTTCTGCAGCCACAGATTACTGATGTAATGGATGGACAGTGTTGTGTGAATTGATTCGTACCAACTTTAGCTGTGGCTATGGCACACAGTCACACTCTGGACAACCATACATATGAGGCCTTGCTCCCACTTGTGTTTAATATGGACGAGTGCAATCTGGTAAAACATTGCATTGCACTTGTTAAACAATTAAAAAGTCTTCATCTGCAATTTTTTTCTCATGCTGAATCGACATCAGAACAAAATCACAGCAAGCTACATTTGGCAGCGTATATCCGATCACACTCACCCATACAAGACTATGGGTGCGTGTCGAACATTGGACTGCACGCGGATGTCATTCAAGTACAGTGGAATATACACAAAGACAGACAACGGGGGAGATGGAGAAATTACTTTCTCAATCTTTTCCTCACCTGGGGAATATAATTTTTTCCATTTAATTGTTTGGCCAAATACTGGTACCTGTACATCCAATGTAATCTATTATCAATCTTCAGTTGAAATCGGAAATTACAAACACTATCTAAAAAGACACATATGCATGATTTTTTCCCCTGTGAGATCAATTAGGATGACCAAAATTAATATTTGACAAATGTCAGACTAATGAGAGAGAGAATGTTTTAAGGCATTTTTATTACTTTCTGCATAGTCGAAAGTTTACATGCACTAAGCGTACTATGCCTTTAAATAATATGGGTCATCCCATATGATGATGTCATGTCCCTGGAAGCTTCTGATAGGTTTATTGGCAACATCTGAGTTAGAGACACACCTGTGGATGTATTTAAATGCAAATAAATAAATAGAATTGTGGAGTTGCCCAAGTCTGGTTCATCACTGGGTGCAATTTCCAGATACCTGAAGGTGCCTTGTTCATCTGTACAATCAATTGGAAGGAGCCATGTACCAGAGATGAACTTGTTTTGGTGAGACATGTGCATATCAACGAAGAAAAACAAAAAGCCAGCACTAAATGTGCACTTCAGCACTAAAAATTCCAAACTGTACTTATTATAAAAAATGTTGAGATTTTTGGCAAAAAATTGCAATTTCTTGAGCTGCCTCGCCACGTCACGGCAAATTTAATTTGAGGCAGTCCTACACTAAAATATTTTTATAAAATGTGCCATACGGCCTCACATATGAATAGTAGAACTGCTCTTAGCAGCACTCACCTGGTCTATTTCAATCCCGTACCCATGACTGAGTCATGGCTGTGTGCGTGACTGGTCCAAGCAAATGCTGCATGAAGTAAATAGCCTGTGGACAAGGCCTGATGACAATGTGAACAGTCACCAACCGTCAAAATCTAGACAGATGGAATACATCCCAAATTGGGGTGCATAGCAAGGTGGGGGTCAGCCACCGACCAATTCAATGAAGAAAAACAAAAAGCCAGCACTAAATGTGCACTTCAGCACTAAAAATTCCAAACTGTACTTATTATAAAAAATTTTGAGATTTTTGGCAAAAAATTGCAATTTCTTGAGCTGCCTCGCCACGTCACGGCAAATCTCATTTGAGGCAGTCCTACACTAAAATATTTTTATAGCAAACAATTGAAAGGAGCCATGTACCAAAGATGTTGTTTTGGTCAGACATGTGCATATCAACCCAAGAACAAAAGCAAAAGAGCTTGTGAAGATGCTGGCGGAAGCTGGTAAGATTGTGTCATTATTCACAGTGAAACGGGTACTGTATCAACATAGGCTTAAAGACCACTCTGCCAGGAAGAAGCCGTTACTCCAAAAGACACATAAAAAGACAGATTAATTTTTGCTACTGCACACAGGAACAAACACTTTCATTTTTGCAGACATGTTCTGTGGTCTGACGAAACTCAAATTGAACTGTTTGGCCATTATGACCATCGTTACGTTTGGAGGAAAAAGGAAGAAGCTTTGAAACCTAAGAATACCATCCCAACTGTGAAACATGGTAGTGGAAGCATCATATTTGTGGGATTGTTTTGCTACAGGAGGGACTGGTGCACTTCACAAAAAAGATGGCATCGTGTGGAAAGAAAATTATGTGGCAATACTGAAGCAACATCTTAAGATGTCAGCCTGGAACTTAAAGCGGAAATGGGTCTTCCAAATGGACAATGACCCAAAGCATACTGTAAAACTGGTTACAAAGTGGCTTAGGATAACAAAGTCAATGTTTTGGAGTGGCCATTACAAAGGCTTAATCTCAATTCTATTGGAAATTTATGGGGAAAGTTGAAAAGGCAGGTGCGAGCAAGGCGACCTACAAACATGGCTCAGTTACACCATTTCTTTCAGGAGGAATGGGTTCAAATTCCTACTAACTAACTAATAAGTGAAATAATTAAAAAAAATGGGCTTCCCTATATTTTTAGTTCCCAGCCGGGTACAAATAGGCAGCTGGGGGTTGGGGGCAGCCCGTAACTGCCTGCTGTACCTGGCTAGCATACAAAAATATGGCAAAGCTCACGTAATTTTTTTGGTGGGCAAAAAACTCCTGCATACAGTCCTGGATAGAGTATGTTGAGCCTTGTAGTTCTGCAGCTGCTGTCTGCTCTCCTGCATACACTAGTGAATGGAGCATGCTGAGCCTTGTCATTCTGCAGCTGCTGTCTGCTCTCCTCTATACAGACCGACAGCAGCTGCAGAACTATAAGGCTCAACATACTCCATCCAGGACTGTATGCAGGACTTTTTGCTCCCCCCAAAAATTATTTGGGCTTCGCCATATTTTTGTATGCTTGCCAGGTACAGCAGGCAGTTACGGGCTGCCCCCAACCGCCAGCTGCCTATTTGTACCCGGCTGGGAACCAAAAATATAGGGAAGCCCTTTTTTATTAATTATTTCATGAATTTCATGAAATAATTCAAAAACAAATGACGTGGGCTTTGCCATATTTTTGTATGCTATCCAGGTACAACTAGGCAGTTGGGGATTGGAATCCACAGCACAGGTTGGCCTGAGCTTTCTGGGCCCCTTTGCTGTGAATTGCAGTCCGCAGCCACCCCAGAAAATGGCGCTTTCATAAAAGCGCCATCTTCTGGCGATGTATGCACTCTTCCAGCTGCCCTGGTGATGGGTGGCTCGCTGGGTAATAATTGGGTTAGGGCTAGCTGTATATTATCAACTGGCCCAAAGCCCGAAATTCATGGTGGCACGCCAATATTAGACATGGCCATCATGAATTTCTAGTACCAATAAAAAGAACCACAACACACAGAAAAATATTTTTATTATAAATAAAAAACAACACAATTAGTGACTCCATCTTTATTGAAATAAAGAACCCCCCTCTGCAGTAATCCTGGGTCAAGAGTCCTGCGCCGTCCAATCCGGATCCAATATCATCTGATCGGTTTGCTGGAAGGCAAAGTGATCAGATGATGTGTCAGGATCAGAGAGATAGAGAGATAGGCTCGACTCGAACACCGCCCAAAACAACTCGAATTTGAAATTGGCGAATGGTTCGATTCGAACATCGCTCATCTCTACATATGAGGGACTTTTGCTGTTCTGACACCTCAGGAGCTCTGCCAATGTTACATGGCACCCTCAAATCATTCCAGCAAAATCTGCTCTCCAATATGGGGCTCCTTTGCTTCTAAGCTTTGCACTATACCTCAAAATTAGTTTGCAGCCACATATGGGGTATTGGTGTACTCAGGAGAAATTACTTAACAAATGCTATCTTTCATTTTCTCCTATTACCCCTTTTGAAAATTAAAAACTTTAGGCCAAGGCAAAATTTTCAACATTTTTGTGCGAAAAAGTAAAATTTTCATTTTCATATCTATATAGCTTTAAGTACTGTTAAGCCCCAAAAGGGTTAATAATAGAGATGAGCAAGCCTCTAGAGGCTCGAGTTCGGTTCGGTTCATTGAACGGAGGCCGCGTTCGAGTTTGGTTCGACGAGCCGTTCGACGAACCTCTCGAACCCCATTGA
Source organism: Anomaloglossus baeobatrachus (assembly GCF_048569485.1). Lineage (NCBI taxonomy): Eukaryota > Metazoa > Chordata > Amphibia > Anura > Aromobatidae > Anomaloglossus > Anomaloglossus baeobatrachus. Next base: position 327,489,299 of record NC_134357.1, read on the forward strand.
AAACAATGAGAGGCAATCACAAACACGTAAAAACACATTATAAATGTACACATACAGTTAATAAACATTGCCATAACACTTACCTGTCCCTGTGACATGTCCTGCACTCTGTCTCCTGCCGCTATTCCTTCCGATAATTGCTGCGTCCTCCCGGTAACCAGCACTGATGATAGGACCTATAGTGACGTCAAAATAGCATGTGACCAGTCACATGTCTATTATCTCATTGGCTACAGACTGGTATGTGACATCATGCTAGGTCCTGTCAGTGCATCTCTGGTACGCAGTGCTCGTTTGAGCATGTCTGTGTACCTGCGAAATGCTCTGGTACATAGTTGACTACCCGTTCCTGCATGTAGATGCTCTTTACGTAGTCAGCCACATGGAGGGACTAGCTGTCACAGCCGGTAAATAGCGGCTTCAGGAATCACGTGATCGGAGCACCGTTGCTATTACCATAGCAACGGTGCTCCGATCACGTGATTCCCGATGCCGCTATTTACCCGTCTGTCAGCGGTGACATCACAACTTTCAGCATGCACCGGCACCAGGAATCACGTGATCGGAGCACCGTTGCAATGGTAACCTGTCTTTCAGCGGTGACGTCACCGCTTACAGCCAGCAGCCTGTGGTCATTCCCACTAAGTGGTTACTGCACGGAGCACAGCGTCTTCCCCCATGCAGTGCTGTCTGATGTAGCAGAGCTGCATGGGTTGAAGGAGAAAGCAGACAGAAGACCATGGATCGTGGAGGGATAAGAGGGAGTATTAAACATGGAGTCTCTAAGTGTGTCTGTGTATTTATTTCTATTAAAGTATTTTTTCTCTTCCTTTATTGGAGATTCTTAATGGCCGGGTCAAACTTGCCTGACATTAAGAATCTCTGGCTTAATACTAGCTAGTAAAACAAAGCTAGTATTAACCCATCATTACCCAGCAAGCCACCAGGCTTCAGGGCAGCTGGAAGAGTTGGATACAGTACCAGATGACGGCGCTTCTATGAAAGCTCCATTTTCTGGGGCGGCTGCGGACTGCAATTCGCAGCAGAGGGGGTTGCCCAGAAACCTCAGGCTAACCTGTGCTGCGGATTCCAATCCCCAGTTGCCTAGATGTACCCGGCTGGACACAAAAATGGGGTGAAGCCTACATCGTTTTTTTTTTAATTATTTCATGAAATTCGTGAAATAATTAAAAAAAGGGCTTCCCTATATTTTTAGTTCCCAGCCGGGTACAAATAGGGAGCTGGCGGTTGCGGGCAGCCGTATCTGCCTGCTGTACCTGGCTAGCATACAAAAATATGGCGAAGCCCACATCATTTTTTTTTCTTAGTTTTTTGGCAAAAAAAATAAAAAATGCTTCCCAGGATTTTCCATTGCCAGTGAAGGTAACACCAAGCAGTTGGGGGTAGCAGCCAGTAGCTGCTTGGATTACCCTTAGCTAGCAATACAAACAATGCAACAGGAGCCCATATATATTTTTTTTAATTATTTATTTAAATAACTAAAAAAAAATGGGCTTCCCTGTATTTTGATTGCCTGACATCACAGTACTGTAAAAATAAATCAGTATAAAAAATGACGTAGCGCTCTGCGGTATTTTTTATTCTCAGCGCAGATAAAGCAGACAGCTACGGGTTGCCACCCCCATCTGCCTGGCATTACCTTGGCTGGCAATCAAAATACAGGGAAGCCCATTCATTTTTTTTATTTAAAAAAATAGTTTAAAAAAAAAGACGTGGGGTCCCCCCATTTTTGATAGCCAGCTACGGTAAAGCAGACAGCTGTAGCCTGAAAACCACAGCTGGCAGCTTTACCGTGGTTGGTGATCCAATGTGGAGGTCACCCAGGCTCTTTTTTATAATTATTTTATAAATAATAATAATGATTACAAAAAAAAAGTAGGGTCCCCCCCAAATTGGATCACCAGCCAAGGTAAAGCGGACAGCTGTGGTCTGGTATTCTCAGGGTGGGAAGGTCCATAATTATCGGCCCTTCACAGCCTAAAAATAACAGTCCGCAGGCACCCCAGAAGTAGATGCGCCAATCCTGGCGCTTCACCCCAGCTCATACCGTGCCCTGGTGCAGTGGCAAACGGCGTAATAAATGGGTTTGATACTAGCTGTAAGGTCACCTGACATCAAGCCCAGCAGTTTGTGATGTCATGCCATCTATCACATACCCGACATCACAACTGTCAGTAGTAACAAAACAAATAGACAAAAAAAAATGTATTTTCCCTCTTTCACCAATTTATTGTAAGGAAAAAAAATAAGGGGGTCCCACGACGACTCTGGACCGTCTAGAATATGGGGGGGACACGCTCAGGGAATGTATCCCCCATTTTCTAGGAGTGCAGACCCTCCATGTGAGGAGTGTGGGTGCAATGAATCTGCACCCACTCTCCCCAGGTCCACAGCAGCAGAGTCCATGTCGTAACTGTTGCTATCAAAGCTGCAATGCCCTGCTCATGAGGTGAGGGCATGCCTAATCAGGAGAACTATTCTATATTTCCAAATGTTGGTATTTTCTGATATTATTGCTATTCCACCTACTATATATTGGGGATAGGATCTTAGAGATGGAATACCCCTTTAAGTCCAGTTATCCAGCTGAATATATACTCAACAACAGAGCTCGCTATTTAGACATGTTTTCTTGTGACGTATAACGGACTGTCATGTTTGGTATTCATTCAGCAGGGCAACTATAAAATCAAATACCTCCATTTGGAAATGTAGTATAGCTCTCCTGATCAACTATGTTCCTTACCTCATGAGCAGGGCATTGCAGTAGCTTACAGATTCATGGTTACCGCCACTCACTGTGTCTGAACACAGGAAGCAGAGCTGACAGCTGCTCTGTGGATGCGGCAGCGTCTATTGTGAAGGAGGGAGCCGCGGGAGATCAACGCTGCACAGGTACCGTGGGACACCGGGGAACACTGGTGTGGTTATAGGGGGTGACCTGGCAGGGCCTGGGGAGGAATTTCCTGTCGCATGTGTCATGGCACATGCAACAGAAATCAGAGGAGGGTGAATGCGTACGGCACGCTGCTGTGCGCGCGGCCATCTTGGATTTTCGGGAGGGGTCGGGGGAGGGCACTTTGGCGACTGCGGGGGACCGGAGGGGACTGGGGAGGAGATTTATCTCCCATCTGACATGTTTGTTCATGCCAGATGGGAGATAAATAATTTTTTACTGGCGCAGCCATTTACTGTAACGTGATCATCGGTATACGGTGTATACCAGTGATCATGTGAGTGGGGACTGGAAAAAACGGCCTGAATCATGATCTCCAGGGTCTCAGCTAGCCCCTTAAACCCCGGAGATTTTCTGACGCTGCGGGGCGCTATTCACTTATTTCTGCCTGCTGTTTATAAATGGCAGATCAGAATAAGGCTGCATTCACACGAGCGATCCGTTTTTGCGGTCCGAAAAAAAGGTCTGTTTTTTTCACGGATGCATCCGTGAGGCATCCGTTTCCGTTCCGTCCGTATACGGTCCGTATGTCATCCATTTGTCATCCGTGTGCCTTCTGGTTTTTTTTGCGTACTGCAAAAAAACTGAAGGAGGGAAAATACATAAATATACCCAGGATCCATAGCTTCAACCTACATGAGGCGGTCACATGTTCACTCCAGTGCCATTTTCTACTGCTTTTCACAGCGTAGAGCACTCTGGTGATTTTCCTGTGCTTGTACACTTCATATCAGTCTTTTCTGTCATTATAATGGCAGAAAGACACATAATGTCCCAGTCTCCTGCATTTTGTAATTTTGCACCCTTTGGTGCCTTTCATGTGGCACTATGGGGTGCTTAGCCTTGTATTTAGCAAAAAATAAATAAATTTTAAAATCACAACACAGTTGGCAGCTTCACCTTGGCTGGTGATCCAAAACTGAGGGCACCCCACGCTGTTATTTTCAATTAAATAAATAATTACAAAAAAAAAAACACGTGGGGCCCCCTCAAAATTGGATCACCAGCCAAGGTAAAGTGGACAGCTGGGGTCTGATATTCTCAGACTAGGGAGGTCCATGATTATTGGACTCTCCCCAGCCTAAAAATAGCAGTCCGCAGTCGCCCCAGAAGTGGCGCATCCATTAGATGTGCCAATCCTGGTGCTTTGCCCCAACTCATCCCATTGCCCTGGTGCAGTGGCAAACGGGGTAATATATGGGGTTAATACCAGATGTGTAATGTCACCTGGCATCAAGCCCTGGGGTTAGTGAAGTAACGCGTCTATCAGATACCCGACATCACCAACCCAGTCAGTAATTAAAAAAAAATAGACGACAAACACATTTTTATTTGAAAAAACACTCCCCAAAACATTCCCTCTTTCACCAATTTATTAGAAAGAAAAACAAATCCAGGTCTGGTGTAATCCAAGGGGTTCCCATGATGATCCATACCATATTCAATGTCCCAGTCAATGATGAACAGAATGTTCCATATTGGCTGGGAGAGCAATGCAGTGACATGAGCTAACGTAAATAGGTTAGCCCAGGTCACTGAAGGGCATGACAAGTGCTGCTGTCAGGAGGATAGCGAGGTACATTACCTGCAGTGATCACTGCCCTCCTGATAGCAGATCTGTCACTGAGTTCAATGACCGCCGCCTTCACAACCAAGTATCACGGGAGCCTGTGACATCACCGCTAGTGACAGTCTCGGGTCAGCTGCGAGATGAGATGTGACAAGCAGCGGCCATGGAGGAAAGTGACAGCGCTGATGTCGGGAGGGCAGGACTTTATCACCACAGGTAAGAACGAACAGATAATCTCCCGGCAGCCAGCTAATGAGAGCGATTAGCTGATCATTCACAATAGCTGGCCGCCGAGAATGTGTGCGGGCAGCGGAGTGCGAGGTGGGTGGAGCCGAGTGAAGCCATGCGTGCGGGCAGCAGAGTGTAAGGTGGGTGGAGCCGAGCGGGGCCATGTGTGCGGGCAGCGGAGTGCGAGGTGGGTGGAGCCGAGCGGGGTATTGTGTGCGGGCAGCGGAGTGCAAGGTGGGTTGAGCCGAGCGGGGTATTGTGTGCGGGCAGCAGAGTACGAGGTGGGTGGAGCCGAGTGGCGCCATGTGTGCGGGCAGCGGAGTGTGAGGTTTGGTGGAGCCGAGTGGGGCCATGTGTGCGGACAGCGGAGTGTGAGGTGGGTGGAGCTGGGCGTGGTATTGTGTGCGGGCAGCAGAGTATGAGGTGGGTGGAGCCGAGTGGGGTCATATGTGCGGGCAGCGGAGTGCGAGGTTTGGTGGAGCCGAGTGGGGCCATGTGTGCGGGCAGCGGAGTGCGAGGTGGGTGGAGCCGAGTGGGATATTGTGTGCGGGCAGCGGAGTGCGAGGTGGGTGGAGCCAAGCGGGGTAATGTATGTGGGTAGAAGAGTGCGAGGTGGGTGGAGCTGAGCGGAATAATGTGTGCGGGCGGCGGAGTGCGAGGTGGGTGCAGCCGAGCGGGGCCATGTGTGCGGGCGGCGGAGTGCGAGGTGGGTGGAGCTGAGTGGAGCCATGTGTGCGAGTAGCGGAGTGCAAGGTGGATGGAGCCGAGTGGGGCCATATGTGCGGGCGGCGGAGTGCGAGGTGGGTGGAGTCGAGAGGGGTCATGTGGCGCTGAGGACGTCAGTGTCGGGGACTGCATGGCTGGGGACAGGTGAGTGCGAGTGTGTGTACATGCCGAGTGCAGAAGGGGCGGAGCCGAGCGGGAAAGTGTCGGCTTCCTGCACACGTAGCCAGGGTAAACATCGAGTTACTAACCAAAACGCTTTGCTTGGATACCCGATATTTACCTTGGTTACCAGCTTACCGCAGGCTGACACCAATGGCTCCGTGCACACATAGCTGTAAAAAGGCACGCTTTTGGTGATCGAATCATTCTCGAACGTTACTCGAACTGTCGAGCTTTTAGCAAAAAGCTCGAGTTCGAGTTCGATCTCGAGCACTCCCCAAAATCACTCGAACGTGAAATTGGCGAACCTCAAACCTCGAACATCACTCAACTCTAGTTAATAAATTTCTTGGATGTGGTTATAAGTAGAGTTGAGCGCGGTTCGTGGTTCGTGGTTCTCCAGTTCGCGGTTCGAGTGATTTTGGGGGCTGTTCTAGATCGAACTAGAACTCGATCTTTTTGCTAAAGCTCGATAGTTCTAGTTACGTTCGAGAACGGTTCTAGCAGCAAAAAGCCAAGCTAATTACTAGCTGGCTTTCCGCTGTAATAGTGTAAGTCACTCTGTGACTCATACTATTATGAAATTTCAGCCCATAGTGTGCTGGAACAGCGCATTCAGATCACTGCTGCTGGGATAATGGAGATCACCATTTTTTTTTTTTTCCTTGTCTTCCTTCCATAAGCGCGCGTGTGTAGTGGGGCAGGCCAGCATGTCAGCCAATCCCAGACACACACACAGCTAAGTGGACTATTAGCCAAAGAAGCAATGGCATGTGTGATAGGATGTCCATGTCACATGTCCCTGCATTATAAATACGGGCATCTGCCCGTCTGGACGCCATTATCTGCCTTCTGCGTCTGGGTGTCAGTGAACGCTGGCGTTGCTCCTGTCTCCGATACTGCTGTGTATACTCTACACACAGCGCTATACAGAACAGGGATAGAAGTTTCTATTAGCCCTTGTAAGGGCTAATATCAGCAGGCTCAGAGCCATAGGCGACAGTCAGGTCCGTGAAAACAGATTTTAACAGCTACACAAGATAACAGCGTCTGTGTAGCTAAGGTCAGGGATTTCCTCGCTGCACTTCCCCATTAGGAGGGATAAAAAATGAGGCTTCCTTTCCTCTACCCAGATCCACAATCCTGCCACTGTACCCTCCTGCCCTTTGCACACTCAAGCTCATTGTTACTAAGCCATTATACTAGCAAACACTGAGTAAACTTAGTGGCATCCTAAAAGTGGCTGTTGAACTTCCATTAGTGTCCCACTAGTGCAAATCTATTTGCAGAACCTCTGCATTGCACACTCAAACTCATTGTTACTAACCTATTATATTAGCAAACACTGAGTAAACTTAGTGGCATCCTAAAAGTGGCTGTTGGACTTCCATTAGTGTCCCACTAGTGCAAATCTATTTGCAGAACCTCTGCATTGCACACTCAAGCTCATTGTTACTAAGCCATTATACTAGGAAACACTGAGTAAACTTAGTGGCATCCTAAAAGTGGCTGTTGGACTTCCATTAGTGTCCCACTAGTGCAAATTTATTTGCAGAACCTCTGCATTGCACACTCAAGCTCATTGTTACTAAGCCATTATACTAACAAACACTGAGTAAACTTAATGGCATCCAAAAAGTGGCTGTTGTACTCCATTTGTGCCCCATTACATCTTCCTGCTCTGTTTTTAATAAGCTATAATAATAGCAAAAAATGCTGCAAGTTAGTGGCATAAAAAAGTGGCTGTTGTCATGCATTTCTGCCCCAATGGTGCCAAACTATTTCCAGCACCTCTGCATGACACCCTCCTGCTCTGTTTTTAATAAGCTATAATAATAGCAAAAAATGCTGCAAGTTAGTGGCATAAAAAAATGGCTGTTGTCATGCATTTCTGTCCCAATGGTGCCAAGCTATTTCTAGCACCTCTGCATGACACCCTCCTGCTCTGTTTTTAATAAGGTATAATAATAGCAAAAAATGCTGCAAGTTAGTGGCATAAAAAAATGGCTGTTGTCATGCATTTCTGTCCCAATGGTGCCAAGCTATTTCTAGCACCTCTGCATGACACCCTCCTGCTCTGTTTTTAATAAGGTATAATAATAGCAAAAAATGCTGCAAGTTAGTGGCATAAAAAAGTGGCTGTTGTACTCCATTTGTGCCCCAATGGTGCCAAGCTATTTCTAGCACCTCTGCATTACACCCTCCTGCTCTGTTTTTATTAAGCTATAATAATAGCAAAAAATGCTGCAAGTTAGTGGCATAAAAAAGTGGCTGTTGTACTACATTTGTGCCCCAATGGTGCCAAGCTATTTCTAGCACCTCTGCATTACACCCTCCTGCACATTTTGCAACGATATTTTTTATAGCAAACTCAGGGAATTCCTTGCTGCATTTCATCATTAGGAGGGATAGAAAGTGAGGTTTCCTTTACTGTCCTGGTACACACAGAACACGGCCACTGTACCCACCTGCCCACTTTTGCCACGCTATTTAATTTGTCCAAAGAGCTGACACTTTTTCTGCTATTCTAAAATTGTCTGGAATACTAAGTTAGTGTTCCTTTGCTGCCAAGCAAGGTACAATATATGTGCATTCTACACTCATTTCCATTTCTGTAACGCAATTATTAACTGCAGGTAGTCCAGCCAATCTGCTACGAAGGTGCAGGCGTGGATATAATGTTGCCTTCATCCAATGGTGGTTCTCTCGATGTCTGACAGCTCAACAATACTATCTGTTTTCACTTCCAAAACAAGTGACGACCGGCCAATCACACTCCCGCTTACGGGTAAAGGGGTAGAAGTTCATCATGAAAAAGCATGTGAGACTGCTGTCCCCACAGTCACAGAAGATGAAGAGCACGTAGATGCACTTGATGGGGCAGGCGGTGGTTGCACAGCCCCGATAGCCCGCATTGTAACACAGTGAAATTCCCTTTGCGACTTATGCTTAATTTTAAGCCTTGTATTTGGTGGGATCCACAGTATGCAGCAAAACAACGCAATATGTCCTACCCAGAACAGATATGTGTTTTCATAATAAAACAAAGTGTTGCGTGCACACATTACTGTCTGGGCACAGCCTACCGTACCCGGGTAATGTGATGTCCAGTTGCCATAAATACAGACTTTACGCTGCTATCATGGTTAACAGTATAGACAGCACCGGAAGAATGTTGGTCTGTGGCACAGGATGCTGCTCACTGGCGTTACGGTACTCCTCACCAAACTCCAAAATGACTCCCTTCACAATTGAACGAAGTGTTTCCGCGGTGTCTCCTTCCTGTGTGCCGATTTATCCCAGCCGCAGCCTAACTCCAGTGTTTTGCCAACTGAGTATGCTCTGCCTGACTGTGTCATTCCTGAGGCAAAGTCTTCATTTTGGGCTACAGCACATGCTCGTTTGGACTGTGCCTGAGTCATTCTCAACACACTTACACAGGGTCCTGGGTAGAGATGAGCGAACCGGTCGCGGTTCGGCTCGAGGTCGGTTCGCCGAACGGAGCTCCCGTTCGAGTTTGGTTCGTCGAATGTTCGACGAACCGAACTCGAACCAATAGGCTATAATGGGAGGCAATCACAAACACATAAAAATGCATTATAAATGTACACATACAGTAAATAAACATTGCCATAACACTTACCGATCCCTGCGATCCCTCCTGCACTCTGTCTCCTGCCGCTATTCCATCCAATGATCGCTGAATCCTCCCGGTGACCGGCACTGCCAGCAGAGAAGCAGGACCTATCGTGACGTCAAAATAGCCATGTGACCAGTCACGTGGCTATTATCTCATTTGCTACAGACTGGTCACATGACTATGACGCGTCATGTAGGACCTGCGAGTGCATCTCTCCGGTACACGGTGCACATTTGTGTATCGCCATGTACCGGCGATATGCTCTAGCACACGGTCGACTCCACGTTACGTTAGGGACCGGCTGACACAGCCGGTCATTAACGGAGATCACCGTTGCCATAGCAACGCAGTTAGCGGTGACGTCACCGCTAACCGCGGCTCCGGAAGCACCGTTGCTATGGTAACGCGTCTGTCAGCGTTACCGCTGTTACCGCTAGCAGCACTGATCACTCACGGAGTGAAGGCTGCACGCTGCTTCCCGATTGTAGTGAGGATTGTAGTGAGGATGAGGTGCCCCAGCCCATCAAGTGATGGGCTGGGGCACCTCATCCTCACTACAATCGTCACTACTACTACACTAGTGAGGATTGTAGTGAGGATGAGGTGCCTCAGCTCATCAAGTGATGGGCTGGGGCACCTCATCCTCACTACAATTGTCACTACTACTACACTAGTGAGGATTGTAGTGAGGATGAGGTGCCCCAGCTCATCAAGTGATGGGCTGGGGCACCTCATCCTCACTACAATCGTCACTACTACTACACTAGTGAGGATTGTAGTGAGGATGAGGTGTGATGGGCTGGGGCACCTCATCCTCACTACAATCCTCACTACAATCCTGAAGTGCAGTTTCTTCAAATTCATATAAAGGCACTTGGAACGCTGAAATTGCTGCTTATAATTTAAGCCTCTATTAAAAACCTCTTATCAGCGCTGGTTTATTGGGGATTTATTGGGCTGACAGGGGGTAATAAAGATGGAGTCTCTAATGTGTCTGTGTATTTATTTCTATTAAAGTATTTTTTCTCTGTGTGGTGTCTTTTTTTTAACCCTTTATTGGAGATTCTTAATGGCCGGGTCAAACGTGCCTGACATTAAGAATCTCTGGCTTAATACTGGCTAGTAAAACAAAGCCAGTATTAACTCATGATTACCCAACAAGCCACCCGGCTCCAGGGCTGTTGGAAGAGTTGGATACAGCGCCAGATGATGGCGCTTCTATGAGAGCGCCATTTTCTGGGACGGCTGCGGACTGAAATTCGCAGCAGAGGCGCCCAGAAACCTCGGGCTAACCTGTGCTGCGGATTCCAATCCCCAGCTGCCTAGTTGTACCTGGCTGGACACAAAAATCGGGCGAAGCCCACGTCATTTGTTTTTTAATTATTTCATGAAATTCATGAAATAATAAAAAAAGGGCTTCCCTTTATTTTTGGTTCCCAGCACATCCGCAGCACAGGTTGGCCTGAGCTTTCTGGGCCCCACTGCTGCGAATTGCAGTCTGCAGCCGCCTCAGAAAATGGCATTTTCATAGAAGCGCCATCTTCTGGCGCTGTATCCAACTCTTCCAGCACCTGCCTGCTAGACCTGGCTAGCATACAAAAATATGGCGAAGCTCACGTCCTTTTTTTGTAGTTTTTTGGCAAAAAAAAAAATGCTTTCCTGGATTTTCCATTGCCAGTGAAGGTAACACCAAGCAGTGGGGGTTAGCAGCCAGTAGCTGCTTGGATTACCCTTAGCTAGCAATACAAAAAATGCAGCGGGAGCCCATATATATTTTTTTTAATTATTTATTTAAATAACTAAAAACAAAGTGGGCTTCCCTGTATTTTGATTGCTGGACATCACAGTGCTGTAAAAATAAATAAAAAAAATGACGTAGCGCTCCGCGGTATTTTTGATTCTCAGCGCAGATAAATCAGACAGCTATGGGTTGCTACCCCCATCTGCCTGCCGTTATCTTGGTTGGCAATCAAAATACAGGGAAGCCCATTAATTTTTTTCTATTTAAAAAATAGTTAAAAAAAAAAATGACGTTGGGTCCCCCCATTTTTGATAGCCAGCTAGGGTAAAGCAGACGGCTGTAGCCTGAAAACCACAGCTGGCAGCTTTACCGTGGTTGGGGATCCAATGTGGAGGTCCCCCCAGGCTCTTTTTTTATAATTATTTTATAAATATTAATAATTACACAAAAAAAGTAGGGTCCCCCCCAAATTGGATCACCAGCCAAGGTAAAGCGGACAGCTGTGGTCTGGTATTCTCAGGGTGGGAAGGTCCATAGTTATTAGGCCTTCACAGCCTAAAAATAGCAGGCCGCAGGCACCCCAGACGTGGCACATCCACTAGATGCGCCAATCCTGGCGCTTCACCCCAGCTCATCCCGTGCCCTGGTGCAGTGGCAAATGGGGTAATAAATCGGGTTGATACTAGCTGTAAAGTCACCCGAGATCGAGCCCAGCAGTTTGTGATGTCATGGCATCTATTAGATACCCAACATCATAAACTGTCAGTACTAACAGAAAAAAAAAAAAAAAAAAATCGACAAAAGAAATTTGAAAAAACAGTCCCCAAAACATTTCCTCTTTCACCAATTTATTGTAGGAAAAAAAATAAAGGGGTCCCACGACGACTCTGGACCATCTAGAATATGGGGGGGAGACACTCAGGGAACGTATCCCCCATTTTCTAGGAGTGTGGACCCTTCATGTGAGGAGTGTGGGTGCAATGAAACTGCACTCACTCTTCCCGGGTCCACAGCAGCAGAGTCCATGTCGTAATGGTTGCTACCAAAGCTGCAATGCCCTGCTCATGAGGTAAGGGCATGCCTAATCAGGAGAACTACTGTAGAGGAAGGTCTGCTCACTGGTATATAGGTGCTCAGAGGTAATAATAGATAAAATTAGTGAGTAACCTCGGCACTCTAAATCTCCCAGACTAAGTCAGTAAGTCACAATGGATAGTAATGCAAAATCACTCTTTATTGGTCCGTATTAAGAAAAAAAAATTTTTCACAAGCATATATGTTTTTGTCCAAAACAAGTTACAAATGACGTTTCGGCCTGAGCCTTCGTCAGATTGGACTTATCTGCATGTAATCCTGAAAAATTACAATAATCAGTATCACATAAGAGTGAGAGAACAATAACATAAACTCGAACAATGTAGAGGTACAATTGGGATGCAGCAAAAAAATTGCAACACAGCAAGAAATGAAACACATGATACAAATGTCATAATACAGTACAAGGACAATATAGTAATGACAAATATGGGGTCAGAGTAGGCTTAGACAGCTCTGGTACGAAAGAGATGTCAATCATAAAGTAACATGTGCAGTAGGTGTAGAGCTACACTATGAATGGCAGAGCTAATGGGTAGACCGACCATAGAAAAAAAACAGAGAAAAAGTGGAGAAAAAGTGGAGAAAAAGTGGAGAAAAAGTGGAGAAAAAGTGGAGAAAAGGTGGAGAAAAGGTGGAGAAAAAGTGGAGAAAAGGTGGAGAAAAAGTGGAGAAAAAGTGGAGAAAAAGTGGAGAAAAAATGGAGAAACAGTGGAGAAAAGGTGGAGAAAAAGTGGAGAAAAAGTGGAGAAAAAGTGGAGAAAAAGTGGAGAAAAAGTGGAGAAAAGGTGGAGAAAAAGTGGAGAAAAGGTGGAGAAGAAGTGGAGAAAAGGTGGAGAAGAAGTGCAGAAAAAATGGAGAAAAAATGGAGAAAAAGTGGAGAAAAAGTGGAGAAAAAGTGGAGAAAAAGTGGAGAAAAAGTGGAGAAAAGAATGGAGAAAAAGTGGAGAAAAAGTGGAGAAAAAATGGAGGAAAAAGTGGAGAAAAGGTGGAGAAGAAGTGGAGAAGAAGTGTTTGTTCATGCCAGATGGGAGATAAATAATTTTTTACCGGCGCTGTCATTTACTGTAACGTGATCATCGGTGTACGGTGTATACCTGTGATCACGTGAGCGGGGACCGGAAAAACCATCCTGAATCATGATCTCCAGGGTCTCAGCTAGCCCTGAAACCCCGGAGATTTTCTGACGCCGGGGGGCGTTATTCACTTATTTCTGCCTGCTGTTTATAAACGGCAGATCAGAATAAGGCTACATTAACACGACCGATCCATTTTTGCGGTCTGCAAAAAACAGTCCGTTTTTTTTCACGGGTGCATCCGTGTGGCATCCGTTTCCGTTCCGTAGACGGTCCGTATGTCATCTGTTTGTCATCCATGTGCCTTCCGTTTTTTTTGTGTACTGCAAAAAAACTGAAGGAGGGTAAATGCATAAATTTACCCAGGATCCATAGCTTCATCCTACATGAGGCGGTCACATGTTCACTCCAGTGCCATTTTCTACTGCTTTTCACAGCGTAGAGCGCTCTGGTGATTTTCTTGTGCTTGTGCACTTCATATCAGTCTTTTCTGTCATTATAATGGCAGAAAGACACATAATGTCCCACTCTCCTGCATTTTGTAATTTTGCACCCTTTGGTGCCTTTCATGTGGCACTAAGGGGTGCTTAGCTTTGTATTTAGCCAAAAAAATGAAAAAAAAAAAAATGACGTATGGTTCCCCCTAGTTTTGTAGCCAGCTAGGGTAAAGCAGACGGCTGCAGCCTGCAGACCACAGCTGGCAACCTCACCTTGGCTGGTAATCCAAAACTGAGGGCACCCCACGCTGTTATTTTAAATTAAATAAATAATTAAAAAAAACAACATGTAGGGGTCCCCCCAAAATTGGATCACCAGCCAAGGTAAAGCAGACAGCTGGGGTCTGATATTCTCAGACTAGGGAGGTCCATGGTTATTGGACTCTCCCCAGCCTAAAAATAGCAGGCCGCAGCCGCCCCAGAAGTGGCGCATCCATTAGATGCGCCAATCCTGGTGCTTCGCCCCAGCTCATCCCGCGCCCTGGTGCGGTGGCAAACGGGGTAATATATGGGGTTAATACCAGATGTGTAATGTCACCTGGCATCAAGCACTGGGGTTGGTGAGGTCAGGCGTCTATCAGATACCCGACATCACCAACCCAGTCAGTAATAAAAAAAAATAGACGACAAACACATTTTTATTTGAAAAAACACTCCCCAATACATTCCCTCTTTAACCAATTTATTAGAAAGAAAAACAAATCCAGGTCTGGTGTAATCCAAGGGGTTGCCATGACGATCCACACTGTCCCAGTCAATGAAGAGCAGAATGTTCCCCATTGGCTGGGAGAGCAATGCAGTGACCTGAGCTAACATCAATGGGTCAGCCCAGGTCACTGCAGGGGATGACAAGTGCTGCTGTCAGCGAGGTACATTACCTGCGCTGATCTCCAGCACACTGACAGCACCTGTCACTGAGTTCAATGACCTTCACAGCCAAGTATCGCGAGAGGCCCGTGACGTCACCGCTAGTCAGTCTCGGGTCGGAAGCGAGAGGTGATGTGACAAGCGGTGGCCATGGAGGACAGTGACAGCGCTGAGGTCGGGATGGCGGGACTTCATCACCGCAGGTAATCCGAGCGGGACCATGTGTGCAGAGTGTGTGTGTGTGTGTGTGTGTGTGTGTGTGTGTGTGTATGTATGTGTACATGCCGCGGGCAGGAGGGGGCGGAGCGAGCTGAGCGGGGAAGTGTGGGCTTCCTGCACGTAACTAGGATAAACATCGGGTTACTAACCAAAGCGCTTTGCTTGGATACCCGATCTTTATCTTGGTTACCAGCTTGTGGCAGGCTGCCAGCGATGGCTCCTGCACACTGTAGCTGTAAAAAGCCCTGCTTTTTGCTGCTAGAACCGTTCTCGAACGTATCTAGAACTATTGAGCTTTTGCAAAAAAGCTCGAGTTCTAGTTTGATCTAGAACAGCCCCCAAAATCACTCGAGCCGCGAACTGGAGAACCACGAACCTAGAACCACGCTCAACTCTAGTCCTGGGGCTTGACTCACTCTCGGGAGGCCACTAAAACTAACTGCAGCCAACATCAGCCCCAGGTGTCCCCTTACACTGCAGTGGCGGTCCCCACTGACCGCAATACCGAGAGTGGCGTCACAAAAATACATATAAAGAAGCAACCTAAGTGTGACCAGACTCTTCCTCCACGTGGAGTCCTTGAAGGTAATGCACCAACACAACACATGTGGGGCTTCACACTGACTGAGAAAAGCCTCTTTGCACAGGTACTTGCACTCCGTGCTGGGTCTAAGTCCTGTGTTGTGCCTAGACAGCATGCTGAAGCGGATAGTCTTTTTTTCAGAAACTGTATTTCATGCTACTGAGCATGCTCAGGCACTTACTGCATCATAGGCTAGGTCGGGTAATGAACTCTTTGGCCCTGCCCCTGATGTGGGGGGCCCATATAGACCACAGGGCATCAGGTGTCCTGACAATTTGGCCAGGCCACTCCCAACAGGCTTGCAGAGGGCCGCCCCTATGACTTGTCACCTCATTGTTGTTAGTCAGACGATGACTGTTGAGGTGTTTTGGTTGTGGCAGCCATGAGGTCATCATTCAAGTGGCGGTTCAAAATAGGACGCTAGTTATGCCACTCATGACGTGTCACTCTGCTTTTGTCTCCAGGAGGTGCATTGTGGTCCACCCTGATTTCGGGCGGACCCAGGTTATAAAAGGGGCTGGAGCCAAGAAGAAGGTGTCCAGTCTGCTATTATGCTCCGAAAGAGCACACCTCCATGTGTTGAACCCATTGCGGCTTTAGTCCAGAGGTAGGCAGGGATAGGTCATCGATGCAGGCCGCCACCACAGTTGGTAACGCAGAACGTTTAAGAACAGCTCCTGTCCTACCAGTCCTGCTAGTGCAGCCCAGTGGTATAAACAGGCCTGCTGCTGCTGATGCGCCTGCTGTCCACAGGTGTGTCCCCTACGCACACGAACAGTGTAACCAATGGCCCCTGTGTTATTAACAGGGAGTTCCGGGGCTGGGTGGTCGTGTGGACCCTGTCACGCTAACAGGGCTCCCAGTCTCCAGATCCGAGTGGCGTCTAACTCGGTTCAGGCTACTATTTGTTTGAGAGTCAACCTGCTCTGTATCCTCCACCTAACCTTCCAGTTGCCAACCTCTCCTTTTCCATCTGTGAGCACGGTGGACACCGAATGGCGATTGGGATATCTACCTTTCTCTTTCTTTTCTTCTTAATATTTTTTATATAGCGGTAACATAGTATATACCACCTTATCCAAATCTGCCAGTCCCACCATACCAGATGTTTTTTCTTCAGCAAATGTTAATGTTGCTTAACCACCAAACCCACGGACACAAACTTTTTTACCCTTTCCAACACACCTGTTCCCCTTTCCACCAACATCTGTCCTTTTTCAACTCAGTTTGTATATGACCAAAAATGCAACTCTGCAGAGACACCGTACTCAACGCCGTCTCAGCACAGCAGCCAGCCCTCGGTCCCTCAGATGTGGACAAGTAAGACCATTTCCTCCTATCGATGAAAAAGCGTTGAGATTGACTCTGTGCAGCACTGGTGTTTAGTGGAAAAGCAGATGTAAGATTGCGTAACACCTTCTGCTGATACTCCTGCATACGTGCGTCCCTTTCTATGGCAGGAGTTATTTCGCAAAATTTTGTGTTGACCGGGGATCTAACAGTGTGGCAACCCAGTAGTCAGCATGACTTGGAATTCGTACAATCCGAGGGTCAGGTTGTAGGTAGTGCAGCAAGAAGGCGCTCATGTGCCTTGAGAATCCAGGAGGACCAAGTCCTTGGTGTGTTGGTGGTGGAGAGGTGAGAATCGTGCCTCCTTCCTCTGTCCTCTCCCCACAACCTCGCACAACCAAAATGTGAGCAAGCTCTCACTAATCTGCTGAGTCTTCCATGCCCATCGCCAGTTCGTCCTCCATTTCTTCCTGGGCTCCTGCACCTTCCTCAACTGTTTTGCTGAAACTATGCTCCCTTGGTAATCCCTCTCCCCCACTGTACCATGACTGCCGCCAAGGTACCGCTGACCGTCTGGACCTTGTAGATCTTGTTATCCCTTCCGCATATGACTCCTCCAGTACTTCCTCCCTTCCTCTTGGACCAACACCTGACTCCGCATAATACTTACAGTGTGCTCCATCATGTACAGTTAGGTCCAGAAATATTTGGACAGTGACACAATTTTCGCGAGTTGGGCTCTGCATGCCACCACATTGGATTTGAAATGAAACCTCTACAACAGAATTCAAGAGCAGATTGTAACGTTTAATTTGAAGGTTTGAACAAAAATATCTGATAGAAATTGTAGGAATTGTACACATTTCTTTACAAACACTCCACATTTTAGGAGGTCAAAAGTAATTGGACAAATAAACCAAACCCAAACAAAATATTTTTATTTTCAATATTTTGTTGCGAATCCTTTGGAGGCAATCACTGCCTTAAGTCTGGAACCCATGGACATCACCAAACGCTGGGTTTCCTCCTTCTTAATGCTTTGCCAGGCCTTTACAGGCGCAGCCTTCAGGTCTTGCTTGTTTGTGGGTCTTTCCGTCTTAAGTCTGGATTTGAGCAAGTGAAATGCATGCTCAATTGGGTTAAGATCTGGTGATTGACTTGGCCATTGCAGAATGTTCCACTTTTTTGCACTCATGAACTCCTGGGTAGCTTTGGCTGTATGCTTGGGGTCATTGTCCATCTGTACTATGAAGCGCCGTCCGATCAACTTTGCGGCATTTGGCTGAATCTGGGCTGAAAGTATATCCCTGTACACTTCAGAATTCATCCGGCTACTCTTGTCTGCTGTTATGTCATCAATAAACACAAGTGACCCAGTGCCATTGAAAACCATGCATGCCCATGCCATCACGTTGCCTCCACCATGTTTTACAGAGGATGTGGTGTGCCTTGGATCATGTGCCGTTCCCTTTCTTCTCCAAACTTTTTTCTTCCCATCATTCTGGTGCAGGTTGATCTTTGTCTCATCTGTCCATAGAATACTTTTCCAGAACTGAGCTGGCTTCATGAGGTATTTTTCAGCAAATTTAACTCTGGCCTGTCTATTTTTGGAATTGATGAATGGTTTGCATCTAGATGTGAACCCTTTGTATTTTCTTTCATGGAGTCTTCTCTTTACTGTTGACTTAGAGACAGATACACCTACTTCACTGAGAGTGTTCTGGACTCCAGTTGAGGTTGTGAACGGGTTCTTCTTCACCAAAGAAAGTATGCGGCGATCATCAACCACTGTTGTCATCCGTGGACGCCCAGGCCTTTTTGAGTTCCCAAGCTCACCAGTCAATTCCTTTTTTCTCAGAATGTACCCGACTGTTGATTTTGCTACTCCAAGCATGTCTGCTATCTCTCTGATGGATTTTTTCTTTTTTTTCAGCCTCAGGATGTTCTGCTTCACCTCAATTGAGAGTTCCTTAGACCGCATGTTGTCTGGTCACAGCAACAGCTTCCAAATGCAAAACCACACACCTGTAATCAACCCCAGACCTTTTAACTACTTCATAGATTACAGGTTAACGAGGGAGACGCCTTCAGAGTTATTTGCAGCCCTTAGAGTCTCTTGTCCAATTACTTTTGGTCCCTTGAAAAAGAGGAGGCTATGCATTACAGAGCTATGATTCCTAAACCCTTTCTCCGATTTGGATGTGAAAACACTCATATTGCAGCTGGGAGTGTGCACTTTCAGCCCATATTATATATATAATTGCATTTCTGAACATGTTTTTGTAAACAGCTAAAATAACAAAACTTGTGACACTGTCCAAATATTTCTGGCCCTGACTGTATATGACCAAAATTGTCACGCTGAGAATGTCATCGCCAGTGTTAAACATCTGCGTCGACATTTGTAAACTGTGTAGAACGGTGCATATGTCCTTGATCTGACACCACTCCAGCAGCGTGATCTGCACCACCTCTGGATCAAGTTAGCCCAGGGTATACGTCATAATGTATTTCAGCTGGGCTCTGCGGTGCTGCCACAGACGCTGCAACATGTGCAGATTAAAATTCCTGCGAGTCGGAACATCGCATTTCTGACGTTTAACCGCCAGACCTTAAGACTTCAGGAGCGATGAAAGTTGTTGAGCTGCTGGGTGCGAATGATGGAAGTGAGCACATAGTGAGCGTGCCCGCTGTACAAGGCCATGTAGGCTGGGATGTTGTTTTAAAAATTGCTGGAGAATCAGATTAAACACGTGAGCCATACAAGTCACGTGTGTCTCATTGGCCTGACGAAGGCACGCTGCCACATGTTTGCATCATTGCCGCACACCGCTGTTAAGTCACCACCGTAGTCCTCTACGTCAATTTGTACTCCTGTCGCAAGGCGACGTGTTCCTTTCGTGCATAGTGCTGATGATGGGAGAGGAGTCGACGCCAGCGGCGCAGGTGGGCGCAGGTTATGCTCACCCACTGGGATGCGTTACCTTGACATATGCAGAACCAATGGCTGAATGCAGGTGGTGGGTATCTCACAGATGAAGTACCATCATTCAGCTACAACCAATGGGAAGACACAACATTATTTTTTAGGCCCCTCCTGTCTGAAGACCACTGCCAGACATAGCTATGAACCTCTGGTTACTGTCACCCCCAGTTTAGTTTTATGAGTTTGTGTGCTTGTTACCTGACTACTTTTCCTGCTTGCTGTTTAGGTACCTCGTTGGCCGATTTGCATTTTACGTCTGCTTGTTTTCTGATTAAGTCCTGTCCCACCCATTCTGTTCCTCTTCCTCAATTAATGTTTTGACCCTGCCTGACTACTATTCTCTGGAACTACGTATAAACAGAAGAACGATCCAAAGTACTATAGCAGGGCATATCATATTGTAAAACAAATAGGTAAATAACCCACCACAGGCATAATTCAGCAAAAAAAACGGAAAATTGTGGTTTAAGGGATAACAATAAATATTTTATTAGCTGGCAAATACCATATTATAACACTCATAATTTGCATATGGAGAGCAGGGGGCAAAAAGGGTATCCAGGTATTCAGCATACAGTTAATTAAATCACATTATTGCTACACGGAAGTACATGTCCACAGAGGATACAGGGAATAAAGTGTCATGTGCAATACAATTACTATTACCACAGAAACAGGGGGTTACATAAACATTGCACACAGTCTATATAAAGTGCTATGCATATCCTAGAGGATCAGACAAGAGGTTTAGCAGCACATATATAACAAGTCAAGTAACAGTCATGTGTATACCAGTACCCAGAGGTGGAGGGGATGCACACCAAGCCTAAGAACGCACGTTTTCACGGGTAGCTTTATCAACCAGGCAAGGTAAGGATGGCAGCAATGATACAGGAACAGGACTTTTTGTGAACAACCCACACGATCACATGGTATGCTTTTAGCCAATGAAAATGTGAATGCTCGCACATGTGCAGTTGCTGCCTGCACGAGTCCTTCTGCATCTCAACCTGGTCATGTGATCGTGTGGGTTGTTCACAAAACATATGTGCTGCTAAAACTCTTGTCTGATCCACTAGGATATGCATAGCACTTTATATGGGACTGTGTGCAATGTTTATGTAACCCCCCTGTTTCTGTGGTAATAGTAATTGTATTGCACATGACACTTTATTCCCTGTATCCTCTGTGGACATGTACTTCCATGTAGCAATAATGTGATTTAATTAACTGAATACCTGGATACCCTTTTTGCCCCCTGCTCTCCATATGCAAATTATGAGTGTTATAATATGGTATTTGCCAGCTAATAAAATATTTATTGTTATCCCTTAAACCACAATTTTCCGTTTTTTTTTGCTATTCTCTGGAACTGCAGCCTTCCACAGGTATTGATCAACTTGGGCCCTGTGTCATTCAACATCACTGTATAGGGATTAAAGTGTTTCAGGGTTCTGGGTGGTCAGCTTGGTGAGTGGGTTCCCTCTAGCCTATCCTTTACAGCCCGTCTGAGTGTGTCGATCCAGGCAGGCGTTACACCGTGCCCTTGACAGAAGGACATGTAGGCCGGGATAGTGTTTTCAAAATTTCTGGAGATTCGGATTCAACACGTGAGCCATACAAGGCACGTGTGTCACATTGCCCTGAAGAAGGGCCGCAGACTGTTTAGCATCATTGTTGCACCCGGCATTCCCTGGCTGCTGGTTGAGTGGAGACAACCATTGATGAAACTCGGTCTCACTCTACAGAGCTAACCGTCCACAACTCCTCAGCGGTGTCTCATATTTCCCCTACATTTCAAAGTAAACATTTGACCGCCTGATGGCCTTGAGCTCTGCTGCCAGCATAGTAAGGAGGTGTGTGGGATTCCTTGGGCACAGTTACAAGGAAGGGTGGCCTGACCACACAGGGTTTGGGCTGAGGTGCAGGAACAACACGAGGTTGATGAGGCAGAAGCAGTGGAGGAACTTGTACATACAGAGGAAGGATTGAAACACACAACTTGTGGGGATGGAAAGACTTGTACAGCAGACACTTCTCCATCTATCACCATAGTTACCCAGTGCCCAGTCAGCGACATGTAACGCCCCTGTCCATGCTTACTGTTCCAAGTATCTGTGGTGAAATGCACCCTGTCACACACAGAGTTTCTCAAGGAAGCGGTGATGTTGTGTGCGACCTGCTGCGTTAGCGCGGGCACCCCTTTCTTGGAGAAGGAGTGGCAAATGGCCATCGGCTCTTGGGGCACTGCAATGGGCATAACGTCTCGAAAATCCTCGGTGACAAAAGGGTGTAAAGGCAGCCTTTCTGTAGCCAACAAGTTTGAGATGCTGAAACTAAACCTCTTAGGCATGTCATGCACTTCGAAAATCATGTAAAAAACAGCGAGGGGACTCCAACCACAGTCTCCCTCGTTGCCACTAGATGGGCCACACACACCCCACTTGACTAGCATGAGTTGATGCCCGTTTTCAAAATGAAAAAGATGGTTCGCATGAAGCACTCTCAAAAATACGCTTGCCTTTCGCCTTCCCTGGCTGACCCAGGGGAAGAAAAGTCCTCTGAGAGCCATGACTTGTTCATCTTGGTTCTTTTAGAAACACAGCGAGGGGACTCCAACCACAGTCTCCCTCATTGCCACTAATTGGGCCACACACACCCCACTTGACTGGCATCAGTTGATGCCCGTTTTCAAAATGAAAAAGATGCTTTGCATGAAGCACTCTCAAAAATACGCGTGCCTTTCGCCTCCCCTGGCTGACCCAGGGGAAGAAAAGTCCTCTGAGAGCCATGACTTGTTCATCTTGGTTCTTTTAGAAACACAGCGAGGGGACTCCAAACACAGTCTCCCTCGTTGCCACTAATTGGGCCACACGCACTCCACTTGACTGGCATCAGTTGATGCCCCTTTTCAAAATGAAACAGATGCTTTGCATGAAGCACTCTCAAAAATACGCGTGCCTTTCGCCTCCCCTGGCTGACCCAGGGGAAGAAAAGTCCTCTGAGAGCCATGTCCGCATTGTCAGTGGACAGACGCGTGTGCTTATCTGCCAGCAGACCCCCAGCAGCACTGAAGGCAGGTTCCGAGAGAACACTGGCTGCAGGACATGACAAGATCCCCAAGGCGTACGTGGCGAGCTCAGGCAATTTATCCAGATTGGAAGCCTAAAATGAGCAGGGCTCAAGTTGCACAGTAATGGCATCGATGTTTCCTTGCATATACTCATATATCTGTGTCTTCTCCTCTTTTTCCTTGTCCAGCTCTTTTGTTTTCGCATGAGTATATGTCCTTGTCACTTTCTTATGTGTTTGTGTTGTGTTGTGAGTTGTTGTCACCTTTTGGACACCTTTGAGGGTGTTTTCTAGGTGTTTTTATGTGTCTGTGATTGCCTGCCATTGTTTTCTATGGGGTTCGAGTGGTTCGCCGAACCGGTTCGCCGAACTCGAACGGGACCTCCGTTCGGCGAACCGAACTCGAGCCGAACCACGGCCGGTTCGCTCATCTCTAGTTATAAGCACATTAAGGGTGGAGTGTCTGGGTTCTAAAACACTATAGGGATTGTATAATGGACCACTCGCAATATCCTTTGCTTGTGTACTTGCTAGTGAACGTCAAAAAAATATATAAGATAAACAACTGGTAAAATAAAGATAGTAAGAACTATCTAAATGCGGTGGTTGAAGAAGCCTTACCTAGGTTACATCGGGGGATGAATGCTGAGTAAATGAATGGACACTGTTCTCCGTAATATTAACCCGGTCTAGGGAATGTACTTCCTAGTGGAATAAATAAAAATCATGTGGTGGCAAATAAGCAAACGCTAATGAATGACCTTACCTACGATGAGAATACCGCCTCTGGAGAATCATGTGGGATCTACCGCTCGCGTATGGGAAACCCAGTGAGGAAAACGTCCGGGTATAAGTAGGTAGATGACGTAAAAAGTGTCATTACATGAAGTATATGTATTGCGCATGCGTGCGAGAATGAATGGAGAAAATAAGTGAAGAGATATGTATGTTAGCACTGGGTTAATATTATGGAGAACAGTGTCCATTCATTTACTTAGCATTCATTCACCGATGTAACCTAGGTAAGGCTTCTTCAACCATCTCATTTAGATAGTTCCTATTATCTTTATTTTAACAGTATTACTCACTTGTTTATCTTATATATTTTTTTGTCATTCACTAGCAAGTAGACAAGCAAAGGATATTGCGAGTGGTCCATTATACAATCCCTATAGTGTTTTACACCCCGCACACTAGCTACAGATGTCGTGTATTGTCATCTAGTGCCTGACATCTCTAAAAGGTAGCATTTATTTTTCTTTTTCCTTCCTTTTATCCTGATTATGCATTTATCAAGTTTTTTTTTATGCTTCCTTTTGTGTTTGCCTTTAGGCAGCTCCTTCTATGCATACCTCCTTTAAGTGAGGACCGACGGACACTTACCTTCTCACCCCAGGTCTTACACATTTTTTCAATTTCATTTCATTTCCTGATTTTATTTCATCTTTTTTATGTCATTTTCTTCTTTGTTCTTGTCCTTGTTTGCATATTCAGATCTATTCCATTTTCTTTCCCCTTGTTTTCCATACAGTTTCACAGTATTCTCATATTTGAGTCTTTTCTTGCCTTATAATCTACCACTTCTATGCAACTTCGGTAAGAATAGCATATTCTTTTTTTCCCCCTTGTTTCTTTTCACATTACATTATATTTCTTGGGTTTCTTATTTCTTTACTATTGTGTGTTTGCACCAGAATTTCTTCTTTTTGATTTTCCGGTTTCTGCACATATAGCCAGGTAAGAAGTCAACTTTATTCTCATCTATATCACGTACTCAGTCTTTTTCCATCCCGTTATTCCTACCCCTTTTCCCTCCTCCTCTTCCCTTCCATTTTTTCTTGTTCTTTTGATTGTGATATTTTGTGTGATATCTCACACATTACACTTTGATTCTCTTATACAAGCATTTCAAATGATATACTGTTATTTCCTTTTCTTGGTAGGCTAGATATTTGTATATTTGTACATAATCACTGTTAGGTCGGACAGCTTTGTTGATTGTTTCTTTTTTGTTTGTATATGCTTACATATTTCACAGTTCCACTGATGAAGGTCACTGTATCGACCAAGACGTCTGCCGCATTTGAACTGTCTTACCACTTTGAATAAAAATTGTTCTTCCTTTCATCCACTTTGGAGTGCCTGGTTCTTCTCATTCTGGATATATGGATTTGGTCCCTACCAGAGCACAAAGTCTCTAAATATTAGAAGTGTCATGTTATTTCATATATTGTTGGGCTGGAAGACCCAGCCATGAACCATTATTAATGTCCTGGCAGAGGGAAGGAGGTTGTCACTCAGTATTTTACGGTACATGGATCCATACATTATCCCATTGATGCAGTATAGTAGTCTGGGGCCCTTAGCAGAGAAACAAAACATAATGTTTCCACCTCCATGCTTGACAGTGGGGACGGTGTTCTTTGGGTCATAGGCAGCATTTCTATTCCTCCAAACACGGTGAGTTGAGTTAAGACCAAAGAACTCAATTTTTCTCTCATCTGACTATAGCACCTTCTCCCAATCACTCTCAGAATCATCCAGGTGTTCGCTGGCCAGCTTCAGATGGGCCTGTGTCGCGGGCAGGGAGGATGCCGCCGGCGCGCTCGCTAACGCTCGGGTCCGGCGCTGCTGCGGCTGCTGCTCGGTGGCTCGAGCGGTGGGCTGGATCCGGGGACTCGAGCGGCTCTCCTCACTCGTGAGTGAAAAGGGTGGTTGGTTTTGGGAGGATTTAGTCCTTGATGCCACCCACGGTTTGTGGTGAAGATGGGCACCACCGCTGCTGGTGACGGGGATCCCGGGAGCGATGGTAGGGAGCAGCTGGGATGTTGTTTTCCCCCTCCGTGGGTAGGGGTTGGTGGTCCCGGGGCCCGGTGGTGTGACGGGGAGGCAGGGTTGGTGAGGTGCAGGGACAGCGCGGCACGGTGCTGGATGGCACGGGTGTACTCACTCAGTAAGAGAGGCACAAGTCCTCGGTAAACCAAACGGCTGGATGGACGGGTCCCGCAGCCGGCTGCTGTGTCTTTCACCGGACAGGTGATGGCGGCTGTCTTTCCCTGCACCTTTGTGTACTGTTTGACTACAATGGGTCCCCAACGGTAGTCCGCTCCCCGGTGTATGGATGCCGGAGGAGCCCGTTTGCCCGCAGGCGCTGGCCCTTGGGTCTCTAGCCTTAGGCGGTAGCTGTTTACCCTCATGGTGCGGACGGTTGCCTTCTAACGGGTCTTTGGCTGTTAGGAAACCCCTGGGGTTCCTGTCACACTAGGATTTGACTGTTGACGGCGACTCCAAGCCTAGTCGGGGTCCGATGGCCCTGCCTGTGTGTGCTGGTTTCACTTTGCTCCCTGGTCGGTACCGGCGGGCCACCGCCCGACCCCGGTCCTACGGTTCCGCATTGATTCACCACTCCTGCAGACGGCCACCACCATCTGCCAACCTTGTTGTCAGTGCCTGGGCCACAAACCCAGACACTGTCCTCTCACTTCAACCTCCTCCACTCAACTCCAACTTCTAACTGCCACTTTTCCCGCCTCCAGGCGTGTGAACTCCTCGGTGGATGGGGCCAACCGCTTGGCTCCGCCCCACCTGGTGTGGACATCAGACCCTGGAGGGAGGCAACAAGGGTTTTGTGTTTGGCTAATGTTACTGTCTAGTGGGGGTGGGGGTGTGCGTGTGTTACCTGTGACGACCTGGCTAGTCCAGGGCGCCACACCTGCACATATGCCTTCTTAAGCAGTGGGACTTTGCGGGCAATGCAGTATTTTATGCCATTACGGTGTAGTGTGTTACCAATGGTTTTCTTAGTGACAGTGGTCCCAGCTACCTTGAGATCATTAACAAGTTCCCCTGTGTAGTTTTAGGCTGATCTCTCACCTTCCTCATGATCCTGGATACCCCACGAGGTGAGATTTTGCATGGTGCCCCTGATTGATGTCGATTGACACTTATTTTGTATTTCTTCCTTTTTTTTTACTATTACACAAACAGTTGTCTTCTCCTCACCCAGCATCTTACCTATGGTTGTGTAGCCCATTCCAGTCTGTGCTGGTCTATGATGTTGTCCCTGACATCCTTAAGGCCATATCTCACTAAGTGACATCGCTAGCGACATCGCTGCTGAGTCATGGTTTCTTTGATGCTACAGCGATCTTGCTAGCGATATCGCTGTGTCTGACATCCAGCAACAACCTGGCCCCTGCTGTGAGGTCGCCGGTCATTGCTGAATGTCCTGGACCAGTTTTTGGTCGTTGCTCTCCCGCTGTGAAGCACACATCGCTGTGTTTGACAGCAAGAGAGCAACAATCTGAATGTGCAGGGAGCAGGGAGCTGGCTTCTGCGGACGCTGGTAACCAAGGTACACATCGGGTAACCAAGCAAAGGTTTTGCTTGGTTACCCAATATTTACCTTGGTTACCAGCATCCGCAGCTTCTAGAAGCCGGCTCCCTGCTCCCTGCACATGTAGCCATGGTACACATTGGGTAACTATAAGCAAAACGCTTTGCTTTGTAACCCGATGTGTACCATAGTTACGAAGCACGGCGTCATTACACGGGTCATTGGTGGCCGGTGGCTGATCTCTGATCGCTATGGAGATCTGCCTGATTGACAGCTCACCAGCGACCATGTAGCAACTCTCCAGCGATCTCTGCCAGGTCAGATTGCTGGTGGGATCGCTGGAGCGTCGCTAAGTGTGACGGTACCTTTAGAAGGATCTTTGGTCTTCTCATGTTGTAGAGGTTAGTCTGACTGATTAATTGAGTCTGTGGACAGGAGTCTTTTATACAGGTAACAATTTTTAATGCATGTAACGAGTTGATTAGGAGCGTCTAAGTGGTCTGTAGGAGCCAGAACTCTTAATGGTTGGTAGGGGATCATATACTTATTTCTCTCTGCAAAATGCAAATACAGTTATATAATTTATACAATGCGATTTTCTGGATTTTATTTTTGATATTCTATCTATCTCTGTTAAAATTAACCTACCCTTAAAATTATAGACTGTTCATGTCTTTGTCAGTGGGCAAACTTACAAAATCAGCAAGGGATCAAATAATTATTTCCTTCACTGTATATGAGGGACAGTACAAAGATCTTTTTAGTGATCATTTTACACCTAGACCTGCAACAGGGACAAAGAAGCATCCTCTGTGTCTAGAGGAAAGACGGTTTAGTCATATTCACAGACGCAGGTTCTTTACTGTAAGAGCAGTGAGACTATGGAACTCATTGTCACTTGTTATAATGGTTGATTCACCACTAGAAGTCAAGAAAGGCCTGAATGCCTTACTTGAAATATACAATATTATGGGTTCTGGGATGAGGCGATGATCAAGGGAGCAAGTCTGCTTGCTATATGTGAAGACAGGTAGGAATTGTTTCCCTGTTATGGTACTATTAATGTCTGCCCCGTGGAGTTTTTGCCTTTCTCTGGATCAACCTTTCAGGCTATAAGTTAAACTTCATGGACATAAGTCTACCTTCAACCTTGAAAGTATGAAACATACTTGGCTGCATGCTGCAGTTTTGATAAAATCACTGTTTTCTCTGTGACAACTCTACCGGTTCTCTGAATTCGGATCTCCGTGCACCGTAAATAACTGCTGAACCATCATGTGACCGACAGTTATCTCCCCAACTCCTCCATACACAGGAATTCTCATTCTGCTGCTTATCTCACGGAGCTCAAAAAACATCAGACATGCCAAATCCTTATCTCTCCCTACATCATGTGTCGGGGAGAGTGGAGAGGCTTCCATATACATTTGACTGTTGACCAAGCTCGCTGATATCGGTGAACATCAGTGTACTTTATATGGAGGATTTAAGTCCTGTTCTTGTGCCTGGATTTTTATGGAATTATGGGGAGGTCTGATACCAGGGAATGTCATTCCCTTCTTCATATGGTTTTCCCTATATCTTTCTGTCAGTCCAGGTGTCGACAGAGCCCCAACAAGGCTTAGACTGGGTTCACAAATTCTGTAATGATCCGTTTGTAACGAATATGACGGATGTCTAACAACGGACCTTTAACAAACTGATCACTTTTTAAACCGCTCCATTCATTGATCCATTATCATTATAATCAATTGATCTATCATTTTATAGAGATAGCTAGATAGAGATATAGAATAGAAAGAAAGAAATGATAGAACAGGTAGACTACATAAATAGAATACATAGATAGATAGAGATATAGCTAGATATCTTGCACAGCTTTTTAGCAGAATTTAAAATTAATTTTAGATTAAAAAATGATGTGAGACCCCTCCCAGTTTTCATTGGGGGACCTCACGTCATTTATATATCTTAAATATTTTTTAAATTATTCTAAATAGCTGTACAAGCTATATATCTCTATATATCTATCTATTAATTTATTTATCTATTCTTTCTGTCTATTCCTAGCCTATCCTAATCTATCTAGCATTTATTGACAATGGATCCATTCAAGCAGAATTGGAGTCTATGAGCAACGGATCCATTCAAGCAAAATGGTAGTCTATGGGAAACGAGTTTGTTAACTGCTAGGTGAATAGATGCTTTACTAATGGATCCTTTGCCTATAGACTCCCATTATGAATTAGTTTAATAAATTTTAAAAATCCGCATGTGGTCCCTCTTATTTTGATACGCAGCCAAGATAAGCACATGGCTGGGGGCTGCAGCCTGTATCCATATGCTTTATCTTTGCTGGGTCTCATAATACAGGGGGATGCTATGCCAATTTTTTATTTATTTTTACAGCAATAGAGATGTGCCCTTCTTTGATTGAAAGCAATGAGACAGGCTGTCACACAGGTTGTGCAAGAAACCAGACATGGGGACTGCTGGTGAGCAGAGGAAGCAGTGCATATGTATGAAGTTAATGATTGGTGCCCGATAGTAGTGTTAGAGCCGTGCGGGAGTCTCGGTAAGTATAACGTACCTGTTCCAATCCCCCAATCCACCATTTTTAAGCTCCTGATTTGGGTCCCCATAGATTTGTATGGGGACTGCATCTGATAAAATATCTGGGATCAATTCCAGGTCCGAACCGAGTTTTTATTTTTTAAACCTAGTTGGACCCGCCGATCCCAGGTATCTGTGAGTTCGCCCATCAGTAGAACCAACTCATCAACACTACAGTCCCTTCCTCTGGGTTGATCTTATTTTGCCTTCTGCTGTGAAGCTAATAATTGAAGTGGTTGTCCACTAACCTGAGCCAGTTACTGGTTTTGCTATAAATGTTTAAGAATCATTTTCTTGGAAGTTTTATGTTGTTTTTATACCTTTCTGCATTTCTGCTTCACTTCCTGTGTCCTGGCAGTACATCTTGCCCATCCGGTGGGTGTCACAGGCTCCTCCTGCCATCAGGTATCTCTCGGCAGATTACCATTTCTATCTGCCTGCACTGTCACTTTATTATCCACAGCCTGCTCCTTGTACCTATCTTGATCAGTGTTGTTCTTCCTACTGTAAATTTCTCTACCTTATTACTCATTGAACACTGATCCTTATATTCTACTATTATTATAATACATTCATTACAGCTGTGACTGCTTCACAACGTGCAGCATTTTACACTATTACTAATCCACTAGCATATTTCATTAAACTAATACCTCTTTGCTGAACATGTATTGTATTTACACTGTTGTATACCATCTTAATGTCATAACATGTTTTGTGAGCCCCTCACAACCCATTAGTGTAATATGCCGCCTTTCCCTGCTGTAAGTTCACCATGTACTCTCCTTTTATCTACTTTTTCTAATAACATAATTTTTTTATCTAGATTTATACTTGACTTCATGTCATTTTTTCAGTGGCTCGCCCGCTCATAAGAAAGTGGGTAGCAAACTTTGGGGTTTACTTTTAGTTTCTGCCTCTTGCAAATGTGAGAAATTTGGGGCTGAAGCAACATTTGTGTGAAAAACATAATATTTTCAATATGGCAACCTAATGTTATAAAATTCTGTGAAGTACCCCTGAGTTCAAAACGCTCACAATACACCTGGATAAAGTCTTGAGGTGTGTAGATTCCAAAATGGGGACACTTGTGGGGGTTTTCTGCTGTTTAATCACATCAGGGGCCCCACAAATATGACATGGTTCACCCAATCTATTTCAGCCAAATTTGTCTCCAAATTTTCAAACATTGCTCTTTCTCTTCCGAGCCTGGCCATGTAAACCAATAACACCTTCTGACCATGTGAGGGGTGTTACCACGCTCAGAAGAAAGTGGGTGACAAATTCTGGTGACCATTTTCTCATGCTATCCTATGTAAAAGTGAATACATTGGGGCTAAAGTAACATTTTAGAGTAAACATTATTATTTTTGAATTTTTCATTGTACTTTACATTAATTCCTGTGTAGTACCTGAAGGGTTAACAAATTTCCTGACATCAGTAGTGAAGTATTTGAGGGGTGTGGTTCTGAAATGGTATCACTTTTTTGTAGTTTTCATTATTTAGGCCCTTTAAACAAATTCCATTTAAATCTGAATAGGTCCCTAAAGAAACAAATTATGTACATTTTTTGAAAAAAAATGAGAAATTGCTGCTAAAATGTTAACCCTTCTAACATCCTAACAAAATAAAATGACGTTTAAAAAATGATGCAGATGTAAAGTAGACATATGGGAAATATAATGTATTAGTTTGTATGGCATGACAAACTGATTTAAGAATATGCAAATTTAAAGTTTGTAAATTGCAAAATTGTCTAAATTGTAACCAATTCTATTACGGTATTTTCACAAAAACACAAAAATATTGACCTAATTTTTCCACTAATATAAAGTACAATGTATCACGGAAAAAACAAACTCAGAATCACTGAGATCGATTGAAGCGTTCCAGAGTTATAACCTCATAAAGGGTCAGGTATCTAAAATATGGCCTGGTCATTAAGGGGTTAGGGATCGATCATTATTGATGTGTAGGATGGCTACTTCCAATAGGTGGCACTAGAGTTCCCGTCCTCCCCCTCTCTGAAGAAGCCATTTGCATAGTAAAGATTGAGACTCTTATGAATGATGGCCGCTAATATAGTGCGTGTTGCTGGGTACTGAAGGCGACTTATCTGCAGCAAACGCTATAAGCGAGGACTTAAGTGTTCATCAGCTGCTATGTGTATGAACAAGTAAAGCGGAACCGCTCTACAATTTGGTGCTCTTGTTTTATAATTATTATTATATTGAACAACTACTTGAGCACTTAATATACAAGATTTACTAAAAAATTAGGAAATCTCCTTTGTTGTATGTTTGTTGTATTAACTTACTTCCTCAGTAATGCATAAATATGTTTCTTTTGGAAGCAGTTGAATGTTCTTTATCTATATTTTCAATTGTTATTTACTGTTAAAGGGAATCCAGGTTTTTGGTCCCCCATCTGAGAGCAGCATAATTTAGAATCAGAGACCTTTATTTAACCCCTTACCGACATCCGGCTTGCATCTATGGCACAAGTCGTTGCGGTTGTATGGAGTTGGCTCACAGGGACCATAATAGGCAAGTAATGAATGGCTCTAACAACTGTGGAGTGTCACAAAGCAGCATTTACTAATGTCAATTTTTTTAAATACCGCTGTTAAACTCTGACAGCGGCATTAACATTGCACCAATGGGACATGATTGTGGGTTGCTATGATAGCCGAGAGTTTGTTGAAGACATTTGTGCCTGTCATTAGGGAGCTCTTTGATACCCTGCCTGTGGCCAGGCTTCAAAGGAGAAAATGATTTTTGCTCTACGCAGAATTGATGTTGTACTTGTGTATATAGCACAAGCAATCTAACGATCAAAGGTTCAATTTCAGTGTACTTGGAATACATTGGAATCAGAGGCTTTATCTCTACATTATGCTGCTCTCAGATTAGGTAAAAAAAATGGTGACAGATTCCCTTTAACTCTTTTGAATAGACCTGCATAGAATTTTGTCACATGTATTTGTTTTTTTTTTCTTGGAAGAGAAAAAACATTGGACACGGTTATATGCTTTGCAGTGGTTTATTAAAGATTTGTAGAATAGATTGATAAGCAGCGTGTACAAGCCTTATGATTAGTTACTTAGTAATGTCGTATGCAAGCATGAAAGAAGTAGGACAGTTTGGAAAGTGATTGAAATGACATTTGGAATCTATTGAGCTGGGTTATCCTTGTATGTTGGTCTTGACAGATTAGTCCTAAAATAGACAACTGCAGTAACCCTGTAAAAACAAAAAGCAGATAATAAGATTACAAAATGTGTGTGGTTATTGTCAAACCAGCAGATTTTACGCATTAAGCAAGTATGTCGTGTGAGCTGCCATAATCCATCTTTTCTGTTTTAAAAGTGGAGTTGAAGCTCATGTTGATCCCTGCAGGCTTATGGTGGAGTTGTTGGAAATAGCTGGCAGACTGCAGTTTTGTATATGGCCAGCTTTAGCTGTTTTTCCTTCTTGTTGGGGTGAGGAGTGCTATTGCCTACTGGGAAGTGTGCATGATCAGCAGTCAATCATCCACCTGTGAACAGGACATCATGTTTGATATCTACAGGGAAGTGTGCGTAATCAGCCGGGAATTGTGCACCTGTGAACAGTACATCATGTCTGATACCTACTGGGAAGTGTGTGTGATCAGCCGGCAATTGTGCACCTGTGAACAGTACATCATGTCTGATATCTACTGGGAAGTGTGTGTGATCAGCCAGCAATCGTGCACCTGTGAACAGTACATCATGTCTGATACCTACTGGGAAGTGTGTGTGATCAGCCGGCAATCGTGCACCTGTGAACAGTACATCATGTCTGATACCTACTGGGAAGTGTGTGTGATCAGCCGGCAATCGTGCACCTGTGAACACTACATCATGTCTGATACCTACTGGGAAGTGTGTGTGATCAGCCGGCAATCGTGCACCTGTGAACAGTACATCATGTCTGATACCTACTGGGAAGTGTGCGTCATCAGCCGGAAATCGTCCACACGTCCAGACACAGCTATTACACAGGACATAGCAGGGGCACATTTAAAGGATTATCTCAGCACAGGGACATTTTTTAACACATCCAATTGTGGAACTTACTTTTCTTACAAGATCTATTAATTGGACTGGACTTTTTAGGAAATCCCTGCAAATTAATTTCCGCTTTATGTCAACTAACCAACATTTAGATCAGTTTCCTAAAGTTGAAATATGTACAGTATTACTAAAAGTGATCTAATTTCTGCTACTGCTCATTCTGATGTCTCTCAACTGTTCTATAATACATTTCCCGAATCTTCTAGTGTAGGTTCACAATATGTTTAGGTTATTCTGTTTATTAGCATGTGTTTTCACGAAACACATAGTTGAAATTATAGCTTTAAACTTGAATTATAGGTATAGAGAATTTAGAACTTACAGCGTTAGGTGTACAGACTCCTGTACTTCCTGATGATCCAAGAACTGCTGGGATTGGTGCAACTACTTGAAAATGAACTGCAATAAATAACATGTTAATGAATTAGCCACAGTAAGGTTTATTATATCAAATATAGAGGTATTATTATTATGATCATAAGGTTTTTTTATTACATGAACCCTGCAAAACTGCTGTCAGTACATGAATCCTGCAAGATAAGTGACCTGGAGACCTACCTAGTATTGTCAGCAGTTAGCATGGTCCATGCAAGACTAAGTAAGAGAACATGAGTAAATCACATGACCACTATTATCTTGGGAGTTGTTTCTAGTCTTTACACATGATAGCTATGGGCAGCTAAGGAGCGTCAATGTGTATTTTATACTAAGAAGGATGTTTCATATGACATTACTAGTGATGAGTGCGCGTGCACGCGACTGCTTGATAATTGATCAATCATCAGGGTGCTTGGGAATGCTCTTTCCGCTGCTGAGTATTGGAGGTGCTCGAGAACCATTCTTGAGTCCCCGCCCCTCATGTTTCATGGCTCTGAGGCGAATTCTGAGGCAGCTGCAGGCTGATATTTTTAAGCTGGGAAGGGCCCAATAACCATGGACCTTCCCAGCCTGATCATACCAGCCTAGAGCTGTCTGCCTTACATTGACTAATTATTAAAAATAGGGTAGACCCCACATCGTTTTTTTTATTTAGTAGGTTAAACAAGGCTAAAAATACCATTTAGGCACCAATTCTGCAACAGCTGCAGGCTGGTATTTTTAGGCTGGAAAAGGCCAAATAACCATGGACCTTCCCAGTCTAATAATACCAGCGCCCATCTGTCTGCTTTACCATGGCAGGTTAGCATCAATGGGGAGGACCCCACATATTTTTTTTAAAATTCTTTATTTAGTTCCCAGCGACAACCTGAGACTCAGATGCGTCCAGGTGTCTTCTACATGCTTTTCCCTTTCAAATTCAGTGATTTTCCTGCTCCCCAGCCCTCTTCGGGGTCTTCTGGGAAAATACTCACGCTCCCCATTGACTTCTGTTATACTTATTACTCGAATTACGCCCATCCCAGCACCTGACCTGCTCGATTCAAGTAATAAGCACCAGATCATTTTAGTGCTAATTCATCACTACTTGTTGCACTATATATATTTGACTAGTCACAAACACTTCAGAAATTCCTTAATCTATATTATCTCATTAGCAAAAACTATCATACTCACCGTTTAGCGCAGCTTGTAGGGTCCCAGCACTATTGGTAATAACAGAAGCCAAGTTTTGCAATACCTGGGAATTAAAAGAAAAAGAACTAGAAAGGTGTTGAGCAAGATACCATTCATTTTTTTCAACTATATTTTTGATGCTTAATAATATTATATTTAAACCTCCTCTTTCTAATTGTAAGCAAAAAAATAAAAAGAAGGTTTGTTACAACAGTATACTGTAAAGGGCCAATTCATTAACACTGGCGTTGCACATGCCAGCCTTAATGAATGGGGCAGCTGGGGTATGATGGGCCTAATTATTTAGTAGGTGCAGACCACTTAATGAATTAGAAGCTTCTCTCAGCTAGCATTGTACCTCCGCCAGAAATGTACTCTAGGCACTAAAGTGGTATCACTTTTCATGAATTTGATGGGCAAGGGCAGCAATGCCCAGTTCCAACCATGCTATGCCCAATATTGCTGTAGACTGGCATGTAAATGCCAAAAGTGAAACATTTTTGCACAGTTAGGAAGTTGTGCAACATTATCGCGCATTATTAAGAGGCTTTTACACCAGAATTCTGTCGTAAACACTTTAATGAATTGGGGCCTAAATATGGGAACAGAGCCTGACGTTACTCGTTGCATAACTCAAGGGCTGAATATTGGGCATGACGAGGATCCCTAAAAATTCTGTCTACCTAAAATGATATTACTGTGTACAGGGTCTCAATAGATGTGCAGGTAGAGTAAAATGCTTCCATTAAGATCAACTTTTACATGAGACAACTTTTCAAACACGAATGATCAGGCTACTCATGGCCAGCAGAGAAGGTAAAGGGGCAAAGGGATTTTCAGGGCTTTTTAATATTAGGCCAAGAATAGAGTATTTTTGTAAATGAATGAAATAAGCATTGTTTGCCTATCACACCCATTATCTTTCCACCATGCATGTGAGCCCTGAGGCCACGTTTTTTCTGTAGCAATCCAGTGACTACTGGGCATGACATGAGGAGGGGAATTCAAGGAATAAGAGTTTTTCATTTTTTTCAGAACGTTCCCGACTTTTTGCTTATTTTTAAAGAGTAACTAAACAAAGATAAATAAATAAATATATTTTTGTCCATGAAACTTTTGCATATCACTTTATTTCTGTAAAAAAATTGCAAGAAAGTGTTTTTCAAAGCTTGTTTTTCTCCAAACTTATTTAGAGTACAGATGATGGCAGTGAAAGGGTCACCACTAGTGATGTGCAAACATGCTCGGCACTGCTAAGTAATTAATCGAGGATTGCTTGGATGTGTCGTCCGTGAAATAATGGATACAAAGCGCCGACTCCCGTAACTGTATGTTGTGAGCAGACACCCCAGGGAGAGCCATTTGCAGTCTCTGAATGGCTTTCACTGGGGGTTAAAACATTTTTGGATATAGTGTGACCTCCCAAAAACAACACCCTGCCCTCCCTTCCCCCGGAAATGCTCTGTACATGGCTGGCTTTATGGAGGTGGAGAGCTGAACTGCCCAATCATTGACTTTCCATAATGCTCGTTACTCAAGTTGAGCCCGTCAGAGCGTGTGACTTGCTCGACTCCAATAATGAGTGCTCGAGAATGATACTGCTCGCCCTTCACTAGTCACCTCTTGTATCCTTCTCACAAGAGCAATCTGCTGCCCCAGAACACTCTCATGCCATCAAGTATACTCCACATGTGTATGTTCAGCAAATAGACTGTTTCCCCAATGGCTTTGAAAGCCGCTTTCATGCAATATTTACTGGAATGAAGACAAATTACCTAATAAAGTGATTTGTGAAGTTTCATATTTTTCTATATTGAAATAAATTACGGTATATTAAAGGACATTTAGCTTCTAAACAAAATAAAAAAAAAAAAATGAAATAGTCATTACTACTAGAAATGATGTTGTCATGCCCCAGTAGTCACCGGATCACATCAGGACCCGCATAGGGGATGTAATAGGAAGGCTTATGTCGTTATTTTAGAACATAATTGATTAGTATGAACATTCCCTAGGTAGCCATCTCTGGCTGGAAATTAGCACCTAAGGGAACAAAGGTCCTCTCACAATGCCAGACTCTTCTCTTACTTCTGCCATTAGTTTACTATCAGGTGACCCACCCCAGTGTCCGCTGATGGGCTGCAGCACTATTTCACTTCCCTGGCTCCTGTAAAGCTAGAACTATAAATTAAGGAAGGTAGTGGAGATACAAATGGAGCTTAGTCAGGTGGCTTTGCTTCGTTTGAACAGTCATTCTGTGCTTACAGTCTTCAGGCCTTTTCCCACCGTCCGGAGATACTGTCCTGGACGCAGTGTCAGCCCTCCTATGGAGATGTGAGTGTTCTCCACGGGAGAACGCAGCGGCCTATGCACACAATCAGGGTTCAGGGCTCTGCTGAGAACACTCGCATCTCCTCAACCATAAGTTGACATGCTGCGGCTCGGGAAGCTGCTCTGCATGTCAGTTTACTCTGCGAAGAAAAGAAGAATGTAGCAACCCTGACTGCATCAGGGTGCTACAGGGAACTGCATCCTGTCCCCCAGGGTGCAGGGCTTACCCCCCATGGTTCCAGGTTTCCATCAACAGTGTCACTAACACCCGAACTACAAATCCCAACCACACCTCACACCAGACCTGTGCAGACAAACCAGTGGGTTGGTCAGGTTGGAGCAGGGCCTTCCACCTAGGGGTCAGGCAAACTGGTGAGAGGGATTTAGTCAGAATAGTGAGAGCCCCCAAAGAGTGAGCAGCTGGGAGCAGAAGCTCTAGAAAAGTTGAGAGTTAGCCCACAAAAGGTGAGGAGCTAGGGAGTTGGAGCTACCAGGGAGGTGACAAGTTGGGTTACAGATGGTGGTCTGGGACTGCAGGAGTCGGAAACCTGGTCGCAGGGTATTGGAGAGGGTGTAACAGCCTAGTTCTGGAGAACGGTCGGCGCCAGAAGTCCAGTAACTTGACTGGTACTGAGCACGGCGGGGTACTGGACCCTAGATCAGGGAGTAGCTTCACGTAACCTGATAATTCACCTGTGGAGGATAAACTTTCCCCAAGAGCTCAGTGAATGAAGGCATCAGCACAACGTGGGGGATAGGGTTCTCCAAACTAAACAACTTACTGAAATCCCAAGTGCAAGCCACCAAGAGCACAGCTGCCATGCACACGGGTAGCGGGCCCCGAAAGCTTCAAGCCGAGGGGCCACAACAGTCAATCAATTTATGCACGGAGGCAGGGCTACGAACTTACCAAGTGACACTTTTGGGAGCGGGACCTGGACGGGCTCCCCCCGTAGAGACTGCAGTGCCTAGAGACTTTGGTTTACCATCTGTGTGAGTGTCTCCTTATTCCACCTAATCCAGCACCACGACTACCGCAGTGAGTAATCTGACCCCTGCACCCTGCTTTCCAAGGCCAAGCCACCCATTTACCAAATCCCCACTGTCCGGGGCCTTGCCTACCTGCGGAGGGACTGACACCTGGCTGCCCAACACCATCTGCCCCGGTACTCCCTTCGGCAGCGGCGGTACTCCACTTTACTGTAACCCGCAGGTGGCATCATGAACATTCATCCCCAGTAAATACCCCCTTTACATTTGAGTGGCCGCAAGCCACCGGGCCCACAGACCCTTGAGCCACAGCAACCCCGGATCCGAGCAGTTCGACTGCTGCAGGCGTGGCACAAGTACATCCACTGTGTGGAAATACGCTGCTTTCACAATGCTGCTAATCATGATCATGGGAACCTGGCTTAAAGGGAATCTATCAGCACAGAATGACTGTTCAAGCCACACAGGCACTTGGAGCATCATAGTGTGGATAAGCATTTAAATTCACCTACCCACCTGCTTGTTTTCCATTGTTCCCCGCCCTTCTCTGGTTCTGTGAAACCGGAGATGTCCATCACAGAAGAGGGTGGAGATAGAGGGAAAACAAGCAGGTGGGAAGGTGTAGTTAAATGTTTGGCCCCGCCATGATGGAACAGTCATCCTGTGCTGACAGAATCCCTTCTGATTTTCCCATTCATCAGCTGTAGAGACTTGCAAGGAAAAATAAAACCACCACATAAACAATCACCCATGGGATGGGAAGAAGCTTGTATACTTACTGTAGTAAGGCAGCCACATCCTGGAATCACAGTAGTCACTTGTACATTACTAGCAGCAATGCTGGAAAGAGAGAAAAGTATACATTCTAGTATAGTCACATATATATTGTGCATATATCATAAGACAGA
Source organism: Anomaloglossus baeobatrachus (assembly GCF_048569485.1). Taxonomy (NCBI): domain Eukaryota; kingdom Metazoa; phylum Chordata; class Amphibia; order Anura; family Aromobatidae; genus Anomaloglossus; species Anomaloglossus baeobatrachus. The sequence continues at coordinate 327,528,854 of NC_134357.1, forward strand.
TTCAGTGCCTGTTTAACACCTTAACCCCTTAAGAACTGGGTGATTTATTTTTTTTGTGCTATTGTTTTCCTCCCCCTTATTCCAAGAGACATAACTTTTTTCTGCTTCCATTGATATAGCAATTTGAGGGCTCTTTTTTTGCCTTTAATGACCCCATCCATTTTATCATATGATGTAATGGGTAAGCAGCAAAAAAATGACAAGTGTGGTGAAATAGCAAAAAAAAAAAGTGAAATTCTGCAATCAATATTTTTTTTTATTTACAGCGTTCATTTTAGCATAAATTTGACCTGGCAGTATGATTCTCCAGGCCAGTACAATAACGTAGATATCAAACATGTATAGTTCTTGTTTTATTGAAGTGGTGAAAAAAGTTCAGAAATTTTTGAAAATAAAATCTTGTTTGTGACTTTCCGAGAGTGGTAAAATTTAGGCTCTGTGCCCACGCTCTGTATTTTGATGCGGATTTTGATGCAGATTTTCAGAAATCTTCAGCAAAATCTGCATGTCCATTGTGAAGCCAGCAAAATTCAGATGTGCTGTGCCCACGTTGAGTATTTTTCCCTTGCGTATTTGGTGCAGATTTCTTTCTTTCTGCACCAAATCTGCACCAAATACGCAAGGGAAAGATAAACAACGTGGGCACAGCACTTCTGAATTCTCACAGACTTTGTTGGCTTCACAAGGGACATGCAGATTTTGCTGCAGATTTCTGAAAATACGCGTCAAAACAACACAGTGTGGGCACTGGGCCTAGGGTATGTGCGCACTAGAAAATGGACTTTTCTTAATAAAAATCCACCCCCTCTGGCAGAATACTGCACCCGCGGTAAAAACCGGGGTAAAACCGCACCCGCGTTTTTGCTGCGATTTGCCATGGTTTTGCCGCGGTTTTTGCGTGGGTTGGTCCCTGTGTTTTTTTTACAATTATCTATTGCAAAAACTGCAGATACCTGCAGAAAAGAAGTGACATGCACATTAGTTCCGCAGCAGAAATTCTGAGGGTAAATCCGCAGGTATAAAAAAAATGTAGTGTGCGCACAGCATTTTTTATACCCATAGGTTTTGCTGGGGAATGACTGCAGAAATGTTAGACATATTTTCTGCAGCAAATCCGCGGAAAATCCGTGGTAAAATCCACTGTAAATCCGCAGCAGGAAAAGATGCAGGCTTGTCCTGCGGGGCCACATCAAAATCAGGGAGATGACGGACCTAGTACATTATGGAATCTGAGAGCCACATGATGTACGGGCAGAGACCACGATTCCAGCTATGTGTCATCTTGTGTTCTCTGTTTTTAGCATAACTCCATCCACACCACTGACTGGCTTCTCCCTGTATACACTGGAAAGGGGATCTGTCTTTGAATTAAGATTAACTGGCAAAAACCTGGCGACAAATACCTTTTAAGTGAATAGAAGCTGAGACACAGTAACTGAGAATAACCACTACACAGTGTACGGAGCTCTGGTAGTCAAGCTCAATACCCTGCCGGCTTTGGGACCTGAATATAATTGATCATTATGGGCCTCATGATCTCACCAATTGAGTATTGATAGCAGTGTAGCAGTAGTGGCTGAACATGCGCCGTTCTTATAAGCTCTTTTCTGTTTAGTTTGTAAGCATTGCACTGGTAGGGATCACTGAAGTCGAGAGTTAATTCCCCACCATCTTAAGTGCTACTATTCTCCTCCAATTCTGCAGAGGCAAAACTTCATGCCCCACCATCAGTGAGCACACCACTCGTCAGCCTCTTGGGTTCCCGCTTGATGGCAGGTGCATCTGCTCGATTGACAGCTCAAACCAATGACATTGTAGTGCTACAGGCTTGAACTGTTAGCAGGAGTGCCTGCGCCAGGAAGCTGGAGGGAGACTGAGGAGTGATGTGTGCCTGACACGCAATATCAGACCAACCCATTAAAGACAGGCCATCAATATCATGGTCATGATAAACTCTACTAAGGGAAAAAAGAAGTCTCAGGAGGTGATAGAGGTCTTGTGGTGCTAAAATATTGGCCATGTATTTTTTCTGTGTTGCTTTTTTCACATGACATGTTTAGTTTTGCTTTACTGCTAAAAATCACATGATCTTACTTTTCACCGATGATCACACCGATTGATCCAGCATTAACATTCACCTGTGCGCTTAACATTAAACTCTGTGTGGAAACAAAAAGATTGGAGTGTTATTTTCACTTCATATTACTATTAAGCATTTCTTTTTTCTATAATTGTTGATTTTTTTCTTGCAAACTCCAGAGGGATCAAGAGAAGAAACTTGATCTTGTCTTTTGTTTGATGTAATCTGATCTGCCTTAGAGACTTAAGGCCACTTTACACACAGCGACATCCCTAGCGATGTTGCTGCCGATTGCACCCGCCTCCGTTGTTTGTGCGTCACAGGCAAATTGTGCACAATATCATTAGTCCCCGTCACACATACTTACCTGCCTAGCGACATCGCTGTGGCCGGCGAACTGCCTCTTTTCTAAGGGGGCGGTTCGTGCGGCGTCACAGCGATGTCACACGGCAGGCGTCCAATTGAAGCGGAGGGGCGGAGAGCAGCCGCAGGAAAGTCACGCCCACCTCATTGCCGGAGTACGCAGGTACGGTGTTGTTCGTCATTCCTGGGGCGTCACACGTAGCGATGTGTGCTGCCTCAGGAACGACGAACAACCTGCGTCCTGCACCAGCAACGATATTTGGGATTTGAACGACATGTCAATGATCAACGCTTAGGTGAATATTTTTGATTGTTAGTGGTCGTTCGTACGTTTCACATGCAGCAATGCAGCTAACAAGGTCGGATGTGCGTCACGAATTCCGTGACCCCAACGACATCTCGTTAGCGATGTCGTTGCGTGTAAAGCCCGCTTTATTCTCATGTGTGAATCACAGTATTTTTTGGACTATAAGACGTACCTAGGTTTTAGAGGGGGGGAAATAGGAAGAAAATAATTGGTTATGGCGCACTGTTATAGGGTTGGATCTGCTGATGACCATGTTATGATCCAAAATTCTGTACTAATGTCCCCCATCCTTGGCTCCTTCCAGGTATGTATGTCTTCCATTCTGGTGTATATGTCTTCCATCCTGGTATGTATGTTCCCCATCTTTGTCCCATCCTGGTATATATGATGCCCATCCTGGGTCTATTCTCGTGTAAATGGCCTCATCCTGGTCCCATCCTGGTATATATGAACCCCATCCTGGTATATATGTTTCCCATACTGGGCTCATTCTGGTATAAATATCCCTCAACTGGGAATACTGTGTATCATCCTCATCCTGGTGTATATGCTCCCTATCCTGGTATTTATGTCCCCCATCATGGGCCCATCCTGGTGTATATACCTCCCATCATGCTGCACTCATAAAAAAAAAACAATTCTACTCACCTTCCATCCGCTCTCCCGTGCGCTGTGTCATCTTCCGATGGTGGCAACTGACTTCAGAGTGAAAGCAGCGCGGCGCATGACGTCAGTGCCATGCACACCCAGACACATGCTGACGTCAGCTACCAGAATATTTACTGCTCCCCATGCCTGGAATTATGAGCACTGGGACAAGTGAATATCCATTTCATTAATAACGTACACATGTGATCGCCAAGCAGCTCCAGTAAGCCGGCGGCTGGGTGATCATATGTGCCGCTATTAGAGAGAATGAATATTCACTGTTCCTCACACCCTTAAGCTAGCCCATGTCTCATTGCATGTCTTCAGTGCAGAGATGATGGCTATATTATGGGAGTGAGGAGCAGTGAATGTTCTTTTTTTTTTTTAATAGCAGTCACACTATTAGCCCTGGTGCCAGCTCCTGCCTCTTGTGAACCTGGTCCTCCCTCCTATGACCCGCTACACTGCATCACTCCCCTCTGCATCCACAGCCAGATACAACTGGACTATAAGAGGCACCCCACACTTTCTTTCAAAATTTAGAGGAAAGACGTGAGTCTTATAGTCTAAAAAATATGATACTTCTCCATGTCAATATAGTACACTTAGCACCAAAAATGTAATTGGACTCTTTCGCAAATATAGAGGAATTGTGTCTCGATGTAATACACTTTGAAAACATTTTCCTGCATTTAAATAGCGTAAAATTTGTGTTTTTTATTCCAATTGTAGTGTGTGTATTTCTGAACTCTAAATATGATGCTCTCCAGTATTCTCTGAGTAATGGGATGAACGTTGTATGTGAAAAAAAACCACTCAGTGATATAGACTTAAGCTACTGACATTCTGACTACTCGTATAACGTATAGCCACAATGGATTCTGCACAGGTCCATCTGTTGACTCTTGTCTTTTATTACTTAACTGATAAAATAAACTGAACGTGAAAAATTAACACTTCGACAGCAATAATTCAAGTGTTGGCCATCAAAAAATTATTCACATAGTTCATCCATATGCTGACAGAGTGACGTCTACTTTGTCAATGGTTTTTGTAATATACAATAAGGGGACAACTTTGGGGGATAAAATATGGGAGATCTTTCTATTTGACACTACTAATGATGATCAACTTGGATGTTTAATCCTGGGGATGTCTGCCATTCAGAGGCCGGTGACAGCGTGTTGTAAAACTTGAATTGCTAGTGTGGCGCTCCTGAGGCTTCCGTCGCCACAGGGACATTGCACCCCAGTCAGAGGTGTGATGTCCCATCCTGAGTAAGGAAAGGGGTACATGCCAGTTCACAGGCAAATCTGCACTACACCATTGTTAGGTACACACAGGGACCAGGGACAGTGGCAGCAACCCTCCCATGCTGCATGCTGGGAGGGGCCGTAAGACCCATCCCTGCTCCCATAGGGTGGCAGCTTAGCAACTGGGGGGGGTGGGAAGAGCCAGAGAGTGTAGAGCAGAGAGGAAGGTCAGAGTTTCAGTTTACCTCAGGGAGTGAGAGAGTGAGGAGCCAGCATGTAGCTGTGAAAGAGAAAGGAGCTCTGTGAGTTCAGAGTGTCCGCAAGAGAGAAAGAAAGCAACAGAGAAGGAGAAAAACAGAGAGTAGAAGAAGAGCTCCAGTCAGGCAGGAGCTAAAGAAAGAAGAAAGTGATGCTTCCTGGTGAAGACCCTGGGACTCGGAGGGTCCAGGTGACACCAAGCAGGGAACGAAGGGATTCCAGGGCCACAGATAGCTTCAGAGCTGATGGCCAGTGAAGTCAGCTGAGAAAGGACACAATTAGAGGGGTGCACTGGCATTTACCCCCAGATCTACCCGGGATCGGCGGAGGTCCCTGACGGTGGTCCCAGCAGTCCAAAGGCTCCTGCAGGCCTTGACAAGAACTGTGAGTAAAAACCTGGAACTGCACCCTCTGGAGTTGCCTCAGTTATTTTCGCCTGCATAGACACTTACAAGCACTAACAGTGTCCCCGGGGCATCGCTCCACCTGTGGGGAGCAGGACCATCCAAGCTGCCATTCCATCAGCCCCGGAGGCCCCATACAGCAGCGGCAGCTTAATAGCCGCAAACCACAGGTGGCGTCACGAAAACATAAACTTTAATTACTCCCAAGTCACCAGCCATATTAACTGACACCCACCAGGGCCACGGAGCCGGGCCCCGCCACCACCGACGATCCCCGGACTAGTCCGGCCCGGCACCGGGTGTCCCATAGCCCTGGGGTGGGCGAGTCAACTTGGCGTCACGAACAGGATTTCGTGCCCGGTCCCACCGGGTACTGTGCGCCTGCAGAAACTGTGCTTAAAAGACTTTCCCTGTTTGAAAACTGCCGCCGCCGTTAGCCTCGCTGAGCGCAGGAAGAAGGGGGGCGTGCCCGAAAAAGAGCGCGAAGGGAGCGCGCCATCAGAGCAGAGAGCCGTTAACCCCGCGCGACCCAGAAGGGAATTTGAAAAGAAAATTTACTGCTCGGCAGTTGAGCTCGCTGCCTAGAGAAAGGAGAAGTCGACTTACCGGCCGGAGAACGAGGATCACGGAAAGACCAAGGGGGAGCGGACGGAAGATGTCTGCGTTCAGCCCTGTCGGCGGGATGGCGGGACCCCGAAGTGGAAGAGGCGGAGTGGCTTTTGATGTGGATGATCGCGGCCCGAGTGAGCTCCCCGCGGGAACCGCTGCCTGGTTGGAGCGGAAGCTGGGTCGATTCTGTGTCCGGGTGAGAGCGCAGACGCTGCAGCAGGTGCTCGACTGGAAGGCGAAAGTCCAGAGGATGGTCGCCATGGTGTGGGCCCAGGAACAGAGAGCCGCCGCAGCAACCGTGTCGCGTGAAGATAAAGCCACGCAGACCCCCACGGCATCCCTTCTCAGCTGGGAGCCAGAACCCGACAGCACCGTGACAAGTGAGCCCTGTGTAGCACCACTCCGGGATCAAGAGGTACCGTGTACGTTGCCCCCGCCACCGTTCCCGCTGGAGGTCCAGAGCCCGGGGATGTATTGTGCCTGGAGAGGAAGTCCGGTGTCCCGTACGAAGTTGGCACAGTGCGATCCCCTGCATGGTAACCGCATCCGTGAGTTAACCCCTGAAGTTAAAAGTGCCAGTTGAAAGTTTTAAAGGGCCCGCTCCAGAAATTATGCCTCCTGCCTTTGTTGAACGTCCCTAAGTTCTCCAGGAGATGCCACCCAGCACGAGAGGTGGAAGGAGGAGGACCTTGTCTGACTTGTTGACCGCCGCTGGGTCGGAGTCCCAGTGGGCGCCATCAAGGGTCGGAGCCCCTGGTGGAGGACGACAAGGAGTTAATGGAGTGTTGACAGTACATGGCCCTTGTTCTTTTTGAAGATGACACCCTATCCCTGAATCCTTGGCCCCTGTTCTTTTTGAAGATGACCCCCCCCTGTTTATGTGTTACCAGGCCACTGGACTGGAATGTGGTCCCCGGTGAATGTGTCATTTATGTGCCTCCCATAAAGGGATGTAATGTCCTAAAGTTTTAATGTTTTATGCATAACAAAATTTTGCAGTTTCTCCCATTGTTTTTTTTTGTTGTTTCAGCCCGAGGACGTGCTGGGATTCGCTGTGGGGGAGTGTGGCGCCCCTGAGGCTTCCGTCGCCACAGGGACATTGCACCCCAGTCAGAGGTGTGATGTCCCATCCTGGGTAAGGAAAGGGGTACATGCCAGTTCACAGGCAAATCTGCACTACACCATTGTTAGGTACACACAGGGACCAGGGACAGTGGCAGCAACCCTCCCATGCTGCATGCTTGGAGGGGCCGTAAGACCCATCCCTGCTCCCATAGGGTGGTAGCTTAGCAACCGGGGGGGGGTGGGAAGAGCCAGAGAGTGTAGAGCAGAGAGGAAGGTCAGAGTTTCAGTTTACCTCAGGGAGTGAGAGAGTGAGGAGCCAGCATGTAGCTGTGAAAGAGAAAGGAGCTCTGTGAGTTCAGAGTGTCCGCAAGAGAGAAAGAAAGCAACAGAGAAGGAGAAAAACAGAGAGTAGAAGAAGAGCTCCAGTCAGGCAGGAGCTAAAGAAAGAAGAAAGTGACGCTTGCTGGTGAAGACCCTGGGACTCGGAGGGTCCAGGTGACACCAAGCAGGGAACGAAGGGATTCCAGGGCCACAGATAGCTTCAGAGCTGGTGGCCAGTGAAGTCAGCTGAGAAAGCACACAATTAGAGGGGTGCACTGGCATTTACCCCCAGATCTACCCGGGATCGGCGGAGATCCCTGACGGTGGTCCCAGCAGTCCAAAGGCTCCTGCAGGCCTTGACAAGAACTGTGAGTAAAAACCTGGAACTGCACCCTCTGGAGTTGCCTCAGTTATTTTCGCCTGCATAGACACTTACAAGCACTAACAGTGTCCCCGGGGCATCGCTCCACCTGTGGGGAGCAGGACCATCCAAGCTGCCATTCCATCAGCCCCGGAGGCCCCATACAGCAGCGGCGGCTTAATAGCCGCAAACCACAGGTGGCGTCACGAAAACATAAACTTTAATTACTCCCAAGTCACCAGCCATATTAACTGACACCCACCAGGGCCACGGAGCCGGGCCCCGCCACCACCGACGATCCCCGGACTAGTCCGGCCCGGCACCGGGTGTCCCATAGCCCTGGGGTGGGCGAGTCACTAGATGTCGCCTTACTTACGATATATTTTTTTCATGGTGTTTGGGCATATCATGATACTCAAACTTATGAACAAATTTTAAAAACAAAAAATGGTTAAGTTTTTTTTTTTCATTGCAAAGTTCTATTAGTTTGCTTTCATATTTTATACTTACAGCTGAAGCTTGGACATACACAGTGCCACCTGCTTGGATAGAAATGCCTACTGCCGCTGTTACATAGACTCCAGCACTTGAAATTACACAGCTTGTCAGTTCTCCAAAGGTCACGTAAAGGTAAAGGCCAGTGGTCACACCTAACTGTAGAAAAGCAAATTAAAATATAGTTAACTATTCAATAATTAAAAAGCAAAACCATTGATGTCGGGTTCAAATCCCACCAAGTAAAACGTCTGTAAGGAATCTGTATGTTCTCCCTGAGGTTCCATAGGTTCTACAGCAGCGCAGAGACCATGTTTTCCTTTCCTTCCTTGTCGTTATTGGGTTTTCTGCAGCAGTTGTCATATACAATACGTGTTCCGTGTTGTGACTACCATAATCAAAGAAGGTGAGCAAGATATCACTGCATGTCATCTCAGTTATCTGGAGAAGACCCTAGTGCCCTCTTTGTTTCCTATAGCTCATTGTCTCATATCCAAAGTCCATTGCATACATAAGGATGCACTAGAATGGGTTGCAACCTTAAGAAATGCTGCTGGAGACATGTCGCTCAAACTTTCAGGCTGGACAGTAGCATCATAATATAGGGCATGTCAGTAATTAACTGGATGCACCCTGACTGCTGTGCCCAGGCAGTACAGGGTTAAGCATTCTTCCCATGTCCGATTTAACACACCCTCCCCTTATAGATTTTGCCTCTCCCCTTATAGATTTGGCCCAATGGGATCGTTCCCAGAGTTCCATAGTTCTTTCCCATATATAAAGTCCCTCTCTTCCTGATTCCGGCCTCTCCTCACTGCGTGAGAACCGGATCAAGCTGGTGAGAGATGACTGACATGCTAGGTGACGCTGTCAGGGACAGGATCAGGAGGGAAGGGGACGCATGGCTTGCTGCAATTCTTGGTGAGCAGCTCCCCCCCCCTCCTGAGGCACAGACACATCAACCGGTCGGCAGGCGGCCTGCCCGTGCAATCCGCCCTCCGGAGCGTCTGAGCCCCTCTGCAGGATCGTCTCTGCGCAGGCGCGGGGGGCGTGTGCGCGCCCCGCGCTCAGGACGCGCGCGTTCACGTCCCTCATGCGAAGCCCCGCCCACCCGCCCAGCTCCAACGCATGCAGCGGCCGCAAGCCTTACCTGTCCTGCAGGCAAAGCGGCGCTGCCATCTTTAACATCATCGCTCCCTGCTCTGCCTCCGTCTGCTGTCCCCAACACGCTGCAGAGCTCTGCACCTCCTCCACCTCCTGTACGGCTGATTCCCTCTGCTATGGGAGGCCATAATAGTCGCAGCAGCTCCTCCTCCTCCTCAGCAGAGGAGTGTGCTGCACAATCTATGCCCCCGATGGCAGTTAATTATCATTCCCTCACACCCTGCAATGCATCAGAAGTATGCAGGGTGGGATCTGTGGCAGAAGCCACAAATGTAGCACCCCAAACAATGCCACAAATCATCAACAATCAAGGGGGGATGACTGGTCATCCTGCTATGACTGCAGTGATGGCTTGGCCTCCTGCAGCATCTGCAGTGATGGCTTCGCCTCCTGCAGCACCTGCGGTGATGGCTTTGCCTCCTCCTGCAGCACCTGCGGTGATGCCTTGGCCCCCTGCAGCGCCTGCGGCGATGGCTTTGCCTCCTGCAGCGCCTGCGGCGATGGTTTTGCCGACTGCAGCACAAGCAATGATGGCCTTGCCTCCCACAGTGCAGAACGTACCCCAGCCCCCTCCTACTCAATCTGCCCCCTGGGTGGATTACGCAGCGGGTGCTGGAAGCACGGCCCACGGTCGGCGACGCCGTGGGCGCGGTAACCGCTCTGCTGCCTCCTCAGCCTCTTCGCATTCTCGAAGCCCTTATAGGCGTCGTCGCTACGATAGGGATCAGGATCGACATACCGGCTATGCTACGCGCCGGTCCAGGTCCTCTCGCCGACGTCATCGTTCACGGTCCTCAAGATGGCGTTCGCCTTCAACCACGGCGGAGTCGTCTGATGAGTCTGGAGTGTCTGGTAGGCCCTCTCGACACAGAACCAGCCGCCAGAGGGACGCCGAGACATATATAGACCAGGCGCACGTTTCAGCTGCTCCACAGATACCGCTTAATCCTACAGACCCTCCTGCTGTCGGTGAGTACAATTATTCGGGGGCTTGGGCAGGGCCTGATAAAACGGCTATGTCATTACAAACACTGCTAGCACATATTAATACCCCGGGTAATAAGATATTAGTTAACCCGTTATTACTTGGTCAGCAACCGGAAAAGAGACCCAACCCCCCTCCCCATGCGGATATACATAGGGACACGTTTTTTTGTGGTATTTCCCCCTTGGGTTCGCACCTTGATGCCGAAACTACTAATAAAATATGGGCCAATGACTACATTGACATTTGGTCTCTGGTATCCACTGAACAATTTACGATTGATAAAGAGCGGCGGTCCGCTGATCGGCCTTTTGAGAGGAAACCCAGAGTCGCAAAAACAATTAACAATTGGCTGCAAGCCTTTTTTGTCATGGGTTGCGTTATGGGTCAAAAGCACCCCGAACGTTGTTCTGAGCTCTTTATATATGCCGATTCAATTTATAACTCTTTCAAAGCGCATGGCGGCTCGGCCTGGTGGCGCTATGATGAAGACTTTCGGCGCCGTTTAGCACTCCAACCCCATTTAGGTTGGGGAGTAAAAGCTACGGACTCATGGTTGCGTTTCATGATGACGCCAAAAACCCCCTTTCCGTCTGCGGCCTCTGGCAACTCCGCCGGTTCCAGTTCAGTGGCCGTGCGTAGACCCGGCACGTGCTGGTTGTTCAATGAGGGTCACTGTCGATTCTTCGGTCTCTGCAGATATAAACATGAATGCTCCAATTGCGGAGGCACACATGCCGCAGTCAAGTGCTCCAGACCTTCCCCAAAATTGCCAGCTAAATCGTCAACTCCGTCCGACCACAAAGACCCCAGTGAGCGTAGCCGCGATGGGGCCGTGGCTCGACCGTTACCCCAATAAAGAGGCTGCCGCGCAGTTGCGCTTTGGATTCAGTTTCGGGTTCTTCATCCCCTTCAACTTTACCAGACTCCCTCTTTTTGCTCAGAATCTTAAGTCCGCTTATGAATTCCATGACGTCCTGCTAGACAAGCTTAACACTGAGTTAACTAAAGGCAGAATCGAAGGCCCTTTCCGTTCACCACCATTTTCCAACTTGCGGGTGTCCCCCCTCGGAGTCATACCAAAAAAAGAGCCTGGAAAATTCCGTTTGATACACCACCTATCTCACCCTAGAGGTTCTTCCGTTAATGATGGTATACTCGAGTGTGAGGCGTCGGTGACTTATGTATCTTTCGACAGAGCCGTCGAGTTAGTCAGGAAGGCGGGTCAGGGCGCGCTCATGGCCAAGTCAGATATTGAGTCGGCTTTCCGCCTCCTGCCGGTCCACCCGGATTGTTACCATTTACTCGGTTGCTTCGTAGATGGCTATTACTACTTTGACACCTGCCTTCCTATGGGATGCTCAATCTCATGTTCCTATTTTGAATTATTCAGTTCGTTTTTAGAGTGGGCGGTTAAGGTTGAATCCCGTTCCCAATCTGTCATTCATTATCTTGACGACTTCCTGTTTGTGGGCCCTCAAGGCTCCTCCCGTTGTCAAGTCTTATTGGATACGTTCTGCACACTCATGGCCAGATTTGGCGTTCCGTTGTCTGAGGACAAAACTATCGGTCCTTCTCCAGTCCTATCTTTTTTAGGTATCGAGATCGATTCGAACGTAATGGTCTTCCGGCTCCCAGATGACAAGGTTTCGAGGCTGCTGTCCATGATAAAGGGGTTCGGCGCTGTACGGAGTGTGACACTACGTCAGATGCAATCGTTGCTGGGCCTCTTAGTATTCGCCTGTCGGGTTATGCCAATGGGCAGAATTTTTTCCCGCAGGCTCTCACTGGCTACAACAGGTGTTCGGCTCCCCCATCATCGTATCCGGATTACCTCCCGCTTGCGTGAGGATTTGGCCGTGTGGGAAGAATTTCTTTCCAGGTACAACGGTCGCACTTGTTTTCAAGATAGTTTCGTGTCCAATACAGAGCTACCACTGTTTTCTGAAACATCTGGGTCGTTGGGTTTTGGCGTTATCTTTAAAGACCAATGGTGCGCGGAGCGTTGGCCTTCCTCCTGGCATACCAACGGTTTCATTTCCGATATAACGCTTATTGAGTTGTTCCCCATTGTGGCAGCTGTGGCTATGTGGGGCCCTGCTATTCAAAATAGGCGAATTTTATTTTACTCGGATAACTCGAGTGTGGCCCACGCGATTAATCACCTGACTTCGTCTTCCCTGCCGGTTATCAAGCTGCTGAGATTTTTGGTTTTTAAATGTTTGGAGCTCAACATTTGGTTAAAAGCTCGCTATGTTCCGGATACGTGCAACATGATAGCTGATTCCTTGTCCTGTTTTGACTTTCAGAAATTCCGACACCTTTACCCTCAAGCTCAAGCAGAGGGAATCTCGTGCCCATCCAGCATGTGGGACCTGCTGGACTGCAGTTGATGCCATTGGTGACATCCTCCGTGGCCCCGGTGACATGGCGTTCTTACGGTAAGGCATGGGCCGAATGGTTAGTTTTTGCTGCGGGCCACCCGATCGCGACATCTGAATGTTCCAGGTTGGAAGCAACTTGCCAATACCTGATGAATATGTATAACAATGGTTTGTCCAGCGCGGTTGCTAGGAACCGGTTGTCCGGCCTCGCCTTTCATTTTAAGCTACGGGGATGGTCGGATGTTACCAAATTTTTTATAGTGCGGCAGGCAGTCAAGGGATGGAGCAGAGGGCGGCCTAGCAAAGAGAGCAGGAGGCCAGTTTCCTTTAGCCTCCTGTCTCGCATCATTGACGGCATACCTGCCGTCTGCCCTTCTCCTTTCGAGTCTGCCCTCTTCTCCGCCTCTTTCGCGTTGGCCTTTTTTGGTGCATTACGCATCGGTGAGTTGGTGTCTTCTTCTAAAGGCACCCATGGTGGCCTCTGGCATGACGATGTTATTTTGACTAATGTGGGTTTACGTATTCGCATACGTAAATCCAAGACTGACCAATCCGGAAAAGGCTGCTGGATTCCCTTATTTTCCATATCCGGACCGGTGTGCCCCGTTAGATTAGTTCATAATTATATGGCGGTCCGCCATGGGGAATTTTCCTTCCTAGTTCATGAAGATGGTTCCCCTATGACGAGATTCCAGTTCCTGTCAGTTTTTCGGAAATGCCTCAGGTCCTTGGGTTTTTCTCCATTGGAGTTTGGCACTCATTCTTTTAGGATCGGGGCTGCAACGGAGGCAGCCCGGGCAGGATTGCCCAACGAAGTTATTCAGCGTATTGGCCGCTGGCGTTCGGCTTGTTTTGCGCGCTATATCAGACCGGAACTACTGCTTCATTGATAATTTCCTTTGCAGGTTGTTAGTTAAATGCCAGTTGCTGTTCCCACGCTAACGGTTTTTTACTTTTAGGCGCTGCTAAACCGGTGATTTGGCTGCTCGGCCATTCCTATATTTTCTGGGCTGGACAGCGAGCTGAGAATCGACCTGGCGGACGGGCCCTTGGATTCCGTGGCTTTGAGGTCAACTGGAGAGGAATTAGAGGTCTGATCTGGCCTCAGGTTCTCCCTGAGGTAGTCGGGATCGCTAGGTCAGCCCCGTCACCAGTGGTCCTTGTCATCCATGCCGGAGGAAATGACCTCGGTTCTCGTCGTCTGGCGGAGCTCATTACTACCATGCGATCGGACTTAGATAAGTTTCATGCATTTTTCCCAGAGCTGGTCATCGTGTGGTCCGAGGTCGTTTCTCGGGTTGTATGGCGGAGGTCCCAGGGGGCTGCAGCGCTCGAGCGCTCTCGCCGTACGCTCAATTCGCGTATATCGCGATTTGTGCGTTTTAAAGCAGGAATTGTGGTTCGACATCGGCAATTAGAAGGGGACAATTCGCCCCTCATGATTACGGATGGCGTTCATTTGAACGAAATTGGCTTAGACATATTCTTGTCTGGCTTACAAGACGGCATAGAGCAAGCGCTGTGTTTGATGGGTGGGGGTCGGAGCGCAGTCTAAAGTCTTTGCTCCTCCGTGGCGGTATTTATCCAAAACTGGTATGTTTGTTAAGCTGAAGTGCGCCGGGAGTCCGGCCTGGCACAACGCTTCGTTTTGGAAGTTGCTAAAAGTTATGGTTATCTTTGCTGTGACCGACCTACCTCCACAAAAAAGATGAGAGTATGAGTGTTTTTTGATAAAGCTCTCCAATAAAGTTTTATATTTTGGTTACATTGGTGTCGGTGTGTTTAATTGGACATGGGACGTGTTGGTTGGGGGGTTCAGGGTCTCAGCAGTCTATAGGGCATGTCAGTAATTAACTGGATGCACCCTGACTGCTGTGCCCAGGCAGTACAGGGTTAAGCATTCTTCCCATGTCCGATTTAACACACCCTCCCCTTATAGATTTTGCCTCTCCCCTTATAGATTTGGCCCAATGGGATCGTTCCCAGAGTTCCATAGTTCTTTCCCATATATAAAGTCCCTCTCTTCCTGATTCCGGCCTCTCCTCACTGCGTGAGAACCGGATCAAGCTGTCCCACCCTCCCTCCCTAATGTTTGTGAATTGTACAAGTCACAGCGGTATTTATCCAAAACTGGTATGTTTGTTAAGCTGAAGTGCGCCGGGAGTCCGGCCTGGCACAACGCTTCGTTTTGGAAGTTGCTAAAAGTTATGGTTATCTTTGCTGTGACCGACCTACCTCCACAAAAAAGATGAGAGTATGAGTGTTTTTTGATAAAGCTCTCCAATAAAGTTTTATATTTTGGTTACATTGGTGTCGGTGTGTTTAATTGGACATGGGACGTGTTGGTTGGGGGGTTCAGGGTCTCAGCAGTCATAAGTATAACGTATCGGCTCAGTCAGCCTGATAGGTTTACAAACGGATATGACCAGGAAAGAAAAAAATCAGCTCAGTTAGCCTCTCTACTCTTCTATATACAGATACAGCAGAGCAGGATCTCTGCAGTGCAGGTTTTCTCCCTCCAACTGCTTATCTCATTGTGTAGCTTTCTCAGGCTTAAGCCCCATTCTATTGCGTGCCTAGATTGGGTTGCAGCCTGGAGTAGGTGACAGTGGCCAACCTGGAGTATTCCTCAGAGAGCCTCTTTAAATATCTAGTAAGAGAAGAGCTGAATTTGTCATCTGTTCTTTTTGCACCACTTGTTATGCCCACTTTAGCCTAAAGGGTTATTCTCGTGTTAATAAACTGTAATAGTAGAGAAATAAGTAAGTTTGCAGCAGACTTGCTTTTTCTATCTGCAGTGATTTTTGTGCTGTGATAGCTCTTGTGTTAAACTGTTTACAACTCACTGTCAAGGAGATTGACCACAAAAGCCTGGCCAGTATTCCTAGTGCTCTGATCTCTATACAGTAGTAAGGAGCTGCTTACCTGACCCTCCCTGACAGCTCCTGATCCACAGTATATATCATAAATGTGCATGTCTTCAAATGCGGTAATGCACATATGATAAAATACTCTCATAAAGTGCTATAGTGTTTCTGTATATTCTTATTAGAAAAAAATGCCATAGTGCAAATTCACATCAATTAAACAGCCCATGTCAGGACAATCAAATAGACTATAATAGC
This sequence comes from Anomaloglossus baeobatrachus, assembly GCF_048569485.1. Classification (NCBI taxonomy): domain Eukaryota; kingdom Metazoa; phylum Chordata; class Amphibia; order Anura; family Aromobatidae; genus Anomaloglossus; species Anomaloglossus baeobatrachus. The sequence goes on from NC_134357.1 coordinate 327,544,676, forward strand.
CGCTTCTATTGTAAGAGGTAGATAGAGAATCTCGTAGGCTATGTGCACATGTTGCAGATTTGGTGTAGAAATGTTCTGCATCAAATCTGTACCTTCTGGCAGAAAAACGCACCAAAAAACTCCTCCTCCATTTTTGGTGCTTTTTTCCTGTGCTTTTTCTTAATGAAGTCTTAGGCTAAAAAACGCAGGAAAGAACACCCCAACAATTGACATCCTGCCTATTATTTCTGTATTAAAATCTGCACCAAATCTGCAAGGGAAAAAAAATGTAACCAATGTATTATAAATGCAATAAAAAATAGGATATAAAAAAATAGGTCCTTATACAATTGTCCAAAGTGTGCTTCAGATCATCCCGGCTATATATATATATATATATATATATATATATATATATATATATATATATATATATATATATAATGAGAGAGAGAGATGTACGTATAGCAAAGTGAAAAGAGAAAGTTACTCCATAACAAACTTGGCTTAAGATGTGCCAGGATAATACAGAAGATAGGTTCTAGGTTCATGGCCCCCAGGAGTGGAGTATAGTCCGAGGATTACTATGCGATCCTCACACAAGTGTGGCTCCAGCCTCAATGATCGGAAGCACATACCTACTTCGCTGTATTACACTTGTACTTTAAGAAACATTGTTTTATTTTACCTAAGTCATGTAGATTCTGTAACAGATCATTGATGAGACACCAGTAATGAAATTAGATGGCAAAAAAGTGAAGATACTTACACTGCCCAAACCCAGTGAGGTGCAGTCTGAGCTGCTTAAGGCGACCTGTAAACCAAGAAAACACATTTCTTTCAGGTGGGTGATCAACTGTATTATTTTATCACAGTGCCAATACATACGGTAGTAATAAATGAATGGCAACTGTATTGTAAAGCATTAATGGTATTTTGTAATTAGTTTTTTCTCTTTCAACATTTTTTCGTGAGATTTGTTTCTAGGAAAACTAAGTGACAATCAGTGTGTTTTATCATTACCAGTCTTACTGCTGTCACTGTAGTGGATTCCTGAAGACACACAGCAAGGCGAAACATAATGCGCCAGCAAAAGAAATCTATAACTTTATTAGCATGAGGTCATGCTCCCACGGGTAGAAATGCTGCATGATTATCCTTCTGTGCGTCCGCACCGTAATACTCAATAGTCATCTACCCTGTCTATTATGTTTTTGCTCTTTCAGTGCAGATTTGACACCTTGCAGAAGATTTATAAATGCGGTTTAACTTTTTGTCCTTCTTCACACATCCGTGTTTCCGGTATGTGTGGCATCCATTTTTTCATAGATACCACACATAGCTATTATAACCTATAGAGCAGCTCAATTTTTAGATGGACTATGTGTCCTTCCAACACACATAGTGACATGTCCATTTTTTTATGGCAGAACGGATGATAATGGCCAATAAAACTCTTTGGGTCTGTGATATGTGCAGCACATGGATGACATCAGTGTACCATCTGTGTGCTGTACGTGTTTAACATTGTAAAGTATAGAATGTCATCCTTTCTTTATCCATACTAAAAAAAACTCTGATGAATGAATGCAAAAACAGACACATGGATGACACATTGATGATACACTGATCCAAAACACTGACTGACATTGGTACAGATTTTTCACTTATGTGTTTTATATGGATGTGTGAAGGCGGCCTTAGACTAAATAATGGCAGTATGAGTTCGCATTATTCCCTGCACATGTCTACTGATCTGATTGTCAGACATGTGATGCTAACGGGTATGGCTAGATCAGAGATTGGAGATCCACCCACACCTGTTAACTAGTTGGATTGCACTGTCAAACTTTGGCAGCATGATCTAACGCACTCTGGTGGGGATCGAGCCATTCGGAGGCCCAGCTCCTTCATCAGGTGAAAAATCACAGCTGTACATCTGATGAAGGAGCTGTGCCTCCGAAACGCGTAGAAATAAAGATCACATGCTGCAGATACTTCAGTTTCTTCTTCACAGCAGAGCAGTTTTTAACACTTTCCCTTCCCGCATTGATTTTAGAGCCTCTTTCATGAGATCCAGAGCCCGTTCTTGGTATCACTGAGGCCTCAGCGATCAGTAAGATCAAGAGAATAGTGGTGTGAGAATATCCCTTTAAAACATAATGTATTATATGTGTCACTCCAAATTGCCTTTTGAGCTTACAGTTTTATTTCTCACCTGAGAAAACCAATGAATAAGGAACTTAAAAGAACAATATCATGTTTCTTAATAAGGACACATGTTAATCTATGTCTAACAGTTTCATTTCTTGCCCAAAATTAATACATGTTTCAGAGTTTTAAAAAATCTGAAATGTTTATATTTTAACATCCAAATAAATATATGAAATCCTATACATAGGACATTACCTTAGTTTGCAGATTTGCTGCAGCCAGACTAATCAGTTTTGCTGCAGTGTTTTCAGCCATTTGGAAAACACTAACTTCAGTGCCTTGAGAGGGTGTGACTGGATAATTAGTATTTGATATGCTAAAGTCGTCTCCTATGAGCTGTAAGAGATAAACATTTTTTTCATCAAAAATGTTATATTAATAAAAGATATCAGTTTATTGTGGAATCAGAACAATTATTATTCTTTCCTTCTCTTAGGTTGATTTCAGTAGACTAAAGGTGACTAAAGAATGAAGAAGAATGCCATGTATGGATAAGTTCTCAGTAAATATGAGCAGATCTTTTTAAATGTGAATTCGCCGGGTTTGCCAAATTTTTCCCAAAAATGAGAGAGACTGATTAACTGCACTAGAGCGGGTGATGTGATAGCTGCAGGGAAATATGGTGAAGGCCATGGCTAGCACCATGAGACTCTTAAGGGGGCTTTACACGCTGCGATCTCGCTAGCGAGATTGCAAGCTATGGTACCCGCCCCCGTCGGTTGTGCGACACGGGCAAATCGCTGCCCATGTCGCAAAACCTCGCTTGCCCCGTCACACGGACTTACCTGCCCTGCGATGTCACTCTGGCTGGCGACCCGCCTCCTTCCTAAGGGGGCGGGTCGTGCGGCGTCACAGTGACATCATACGGCAGGCGGCCAATAGAAGCGGAGGGGTGGAGATGAGCGGGACGTAAACATCTCGTTCACCTCCTTCCTTCCGCATTGGCGGTGGAGGCAGGTAAGGAGATGTTCCTCGCTCCTGCGGTGTCACACGCAGCGATGTGTGTTGCCGCAGGAACGAGGAACAACATTGCTAATGAGAGGTAAACGATTTTTTGTTTTAGGACGACCTCTCCGCGGCAAACGAGTTTTGCTGCTTTTGCGATCGTTTTAGATCGCACATAACTGTTACACGCTACGATATCGTTAATGACGCCGGATGTGCGTCACAAACAACGTGACCCCGACGATAAAACATTAACGATATCATAGTGTGTAAAGCCCACTTAAGTCTTCAGGAGTGTGTAAAATAACATCCGACATTTTTTTTTTTTAGGAGATCAAATGGCAATTTTTGAACCTGTGAATGTTAGGAAATTCCACTTAAAGTTGATGCCTCGCAGATCGATGCTCATCTCTAGTTGATGGATGCACAAGCTTTAGTTAATTTGAGGGGACATTTAAGGGGCAAAGCAACTATAGTCAATGACGTATGAAGTACACAGCCATACTTGATGTAGAGCCAATAAATACATCTCAATATCTTCTACTTTTCAGTCTACTTTTTAAATGATAAATTGCTAAAGGTAATCAATGAAGCACAGGCCTGTAACGTAAAACATTGTTGCGGAATGGGTCATAGGTAAATGTGAGCAATGATTTAGGAAACAAATTGTAAATGGAATAGACATGAAGATTAACTTACGGAATAGGAGTAAATAACATAATTAGTAGACGGTGTTACCGACTGGTGGTAGTAGCTGCATGATACTCCATTAAGTTGGAAAACGGCTGCAAAAAAAATCAAAGAAGAGGTTAACTTTGGTTTCTTTACTTTTCTTGTAATGCATACCTGTTGGAGTTCAGCATTTTCCATTTATTACTGCCTGTCTTAGCATTACCGATAAGAAAACTATCGTCTGATAACTGAATAAACAATTTACTAGTGTTGTCAATGCTCGACCATCATGTGTATGTGGTGATCTGTTCCACAGTGATCTGGTCATTTGGGTGGGAGATGCCCTGTATGTCGTAGAATATCCTGGTGCACACAATGAAGGAGCTCTTTAGGGCTTGTTCACACAAGTATATAAGTCCGACGTGTGCCATTTTCAATGGGGAAGTGCAGATGATCGATTTTTTTTCACTGACAGAATAAGTCTGTGGCAAAAATCACAACATGTTGTGATTTGAATTTGAAATTGGATGAAACTCCCCCATTCAAGTCTATGGGTGTGAGAAAAAATATCGGATGTCACAATATAGCATCTGATTCTTACGAATACATTGGAGTTCTGTACTATAGGAAACTGTAAATGGTCCTGTAAATGATTAAGAGATGCTATGGTAAAAAAAATGGATTGTATACAGACAGCATGAGGATGACAAGTCATCCCACTTTTCTGAATGAAAATCAGATCTATTTTTTTATACTGTCGTCTGACACTAGCCATATACTATGGGATTTTTCATATGGTTTTCAGCGTCCACCAATCAAATGCATATGAATATCAAGAAAAGGTATTAAAATTAACCCATGAACTAATGTTAAAAATGCTGCAAAATCCATACTTTTATGTTTCACCATCTTTACGCTGAATATACTTTTAATTATACTTTTAAAAATTCTGAATGCCTGGCATAAGGGGTCGCACCTAGTCAAATCTCTGTCTTTTTTAAATTTGCTTCACTATTTGAGTTCATGGCCCTGATTTTTATTTTTCGTTACGCTTCTTTTTGGAGTAAAAATGGCTTTAATAATGACTTTTACGTGTGCACTTTTATATTATTTAACTTGTGCCATTTTACATTAACATTAGTAGGTTTCATCTGTTTTCTTTTTGTTCAACAATGTGGACAGTGTGTATTATCCAGATGTTTTAGCCTAATTCATCATTTTTTACTTTACTAAATATTGCAACATTTATTGTACAATTATACTCCAGTATCCCAGTGGAGTAGAAAATCTGTCTAGTTTTATTATTGCCCAGGTGGAGAATAAATTATAACATTAGGATCATGTAACTGTTTGGTCTAAAAAGGTGCAAAACGAGAAAAAGACAAAAAAGAGCATGTTCAAAATTCATCAACCCATATGCACCATTTTGAAGAATTTACAACAATTGAATGAAGAATCGAGGCCTTTGGGTTCACCAAGAGTACTCCTTGTTGTACGTCTATATACTTTTTTTTGTGTTTTGGTGATTTACTGCCTTCTGTATGCATGGTATTAAACAGATGAAACATAACGATTTTGTGTGGTTAAGGCTACAAGTATTCAAAGTTTGAAAATTGCATTTTTTTTTAACAAATTATCACCAAATGTCCAAGTGCAATTTTCCATTAAAAATAACACTGTTTCAGGTTTAGTAGGATAAGCTGAAGCATTTCAGAGCTATCACTAAATAAACACATGTCAGATGTGAAAAATGGGACTTGGTCATTATGGTCATAATTGGCTCAGTCACTAAGGAGTTAAATTTAATATGCCGTAAATGTATAAGGTAGGATACCCCTAGAAGGCTAAAAATATAGCCCTGACAACAAGAATGTGTAATGGGTCTTTATAAAAGTTGAGTTATTACTTACCTGTGACTGCACTGTAAGCCGTATTTACGACCCCTTCGACTACGACAAAAACAGATTTCACCTAAAATGTTAAGAAACACCTTTTGTTTACACAGGAAGTATCAGACATATTGGATACCGTATCAGATCAGAAAATAAAATGTTATACACGCCATCTTTTCCTGTCATTGTTTGACTACAAAGGCCAGAAAGACGAACAAAAGGATCTTTCTATTTTCTTTTCCAATGGATTAATGACTTGCTGTTCATATGTTTAGAATATTGAGTGTCCTAAATGCTTCAGGCTTTCAAAGACGCCAAGAATTTAAAAGAAGTAACTTGCCTATTCTTCAGGCATCTTCCACTAGGAAGACGCTCCATACTGTGCAATAGAATTCAGTGGGAAGGTTGAAAAGATGCTCCAGCATTTTTTTTTTTTAAGTGTTTTGTAAACATTTTCGTCTAAAAAAAGTAAATGTTTTATTAATTGTCTTGTGGATTTTAGATAAATGACAGGAAACTGCTAATAAGAGATGCCCCCAAAAGGCAGAAATTCCTGAAGCATCCTCTACCTGAAAATCAGATGTGTTTGACCAGTGTGTGAACATACCTGATGGTCTATACTCGTAAGTGAGTATACCCATAGTCATCTTATAAATCCTCCAAATGGAAATGTTTACTTAGCTGCAGTGATAATGTGTGACACTATACCGTGATTAGTAGAGCCGTTATATGTTGGTACAGAATAAATAGAAATTAGCTAGGAATCAATGGCTGATGGTGATAGAACAGCAAGAAATTAAGTAGTGGGCTCTGAGAACCAACTTTCATTCTGTAACGCCACACATGCTAATGGAGAGAAACTAGTATCACCTCTAATCTTCTAATAGCTTGATCCTGGGCTTGATCGACAGACTCCATAATGGTACAATTGACTTTTCAAACATTGCACAATTGGTGAGGTACAGTTTAAAGAAATCTGCACTGATCCTGCTATATTAGAAATTGTGGGTAGTCAGAGAAGCTGATACATTCCTTTTCAATTTAAAAGTAGCATATACTCAACTATGGATCACCGGCTGCTACCCCTACCTATAGATCTACTCCTGCCCTGGGTCCCCCATCAGTCTCTATTCCTGCGGTTGGGTGCTGACCAGGAAAATAAAGAAGAGGAGACCAGATTGGGAGTAGGTACAATTTTTAATTTAACAACTTAACCACATCCAATCATGTCACTGGCTTTTAACATCATAATTGATGTGCCACTGTCCATTACAACGTGGAAAGCCAACGTATCTTCCTCCAAATATTGTAATCCCAGGGCTACTACTGCTTGATGGTGTTAAGTTCCCCCTGCGAGGAAAGATGTTGCAGTTGGAACTAAGTTAGTGTCTGCAGTGGCTCAATTAACTCCTTCTATATTGACTACCAGTCTAGGACTGGGGAGCCTTGGGCCCACCAGTAGCATTTACTCAGGTCCGACTGATTAGCTACATCCAAATATTACATTTCCCTCATTCCAAATTTACTTTAACTTCTATATAGTAGTAATCTGAGTAGTTTGTTAAATAAATGATGAGATATTGTCTTATCTGTACATAGAGAACCAAGTATATTGTGCCAACTGCTGCTCATATTTTGAAATTGGGGGCCCATGCCTGCACAGGGGCCCACCGGGGAATTCACCGGTTCTCCTGTGGGTCAGTCCAAGCCTTGTAACTGTTGTATGTAACAGATTCTCCCTTTGTTAGGGATACTTTACACGTTGCGACATTGCTACCGATATATCGTCGGGGTCACGTCGTAAGTGACACACATCCGGCTCCGGTAGCAACATCGGAACGTGTAAATCCTAGTTGCAATGATGAACGAGCACAAAAGCGAACAATATCGCTGATCTGTGTAGCGTTGTTCATTTTCATAATGTCGGTGCGGCCGCATGTACGATGTTGTTTGTCGTTCCTGCAGCTCCACACATCGCTGTGTGTAAACCCGCAGGAACGACAAACATTTCCTTACCTGCGTCCCGCCGGCAATGCGGAAGGGAGAAGGTGGGTGGGATGTTATGTCCCGCTCATCTCCGCCCCTCCGCTTCTACTGGACGGCCGATTAGTGACGTCGCGGTGACGTCGCTGTGACGCCGAACGCACCTCTCCCTTGAAGGAGGGATTGTTTAGCAGTCACAGCGACGTCGCCGACCAGGTATGTGCATGTGAAGCTGCCGTAGCGATATTGTTCGCTACGGCAGCAATCACTACATATTGCATGTGCGATGGGGGAGATTGCTATTGCGCTGGACATCGCGAGCAATTGCTAGCGATGTCGCAACGTTTAAAGCCCGCCTAACTCCATCATCTCGCTTAGCGTGATCGCGGGTTGCCAATGGTTGCTATGACAACCAGAGGCCTGTTCTCCAGGCCTGCTATAGGTCAAAGCATAATATTGTAAAAAAACGTTTGTGTTTTATAAAAATTTTAACATAAAACACAATTTTTCAGAAAGAAAAGTTGATAGTTTAATAATAAAAAGAAATGCCCACATGGTATCACCACGTCCTTAATGAATAGTACTATGAAGAATCAGTACTACACAACTCCTGACAATTTTCTTCCAATATATAATTTCCTAATTTTTCCTAATTAGGATTATTTTTAATTCAAATGAGTTTAATTTTTTATTTTTCGTTTCAATGATCACATATTAAGTAATGAATAGAGTAGGGAGTTTAAGCTTTAAACTTTAAACTGTGCTACTTTATCAATTACAATTGATGTCTTTTTGCTGCTTTTTCTTTATATACATATATATATATACATTCTATTAATTTTTATTTTTTTCCTTCTAAAGTAGGTTTCTTTCATTTTGGTGAACCAGTCCAGCGTCCGCAGCTTGCTATAATAAGACACCACACACTGAGATTTTCTATTCAGTGAGGTGTGCCAGCTGCCATCAAAACTGGGCAGAAACCTGTTACCATAGAAGACTGTAGCATTAGCCTTGTCATCGATTTCATTCTGGCAGTTAGGCACCATGACAGGAGGCTGGAAATGGGTATCAGGCAGCCTTCGCTTGTTCATTGATCAAGTTCTCTAGATCATGGGACTTTATACTGAAAATATCCTTTGCTTTATGACTAATGTGGGGTTATAAGTATAGTTATGTTAACTTGTCTATTCCCATGTTATACGGCCTCAGTACTGCCAACCAACACAAGGTGTTACCGATTTCTGATTTACAGTAGTGATGTGTCGTTCGCGAACGAGCCGATTCTTTGAGCCGGCTCTTTGAAGTGAACGATATGAGCCGAATCATCAAAGTGAACGAGCCATAAAGAGCCGCTTTTTTTTTTTTTTTCTCTGCTTCAGGGGGAAGCAGGAGATAAGGAGAAGAGTAAAGTAAACACAAGCTCTGGGCAGGAGCTGACACTTAAAGCTATACACACATAGTGGTTCTTCCTTAGTTCAGTGGGCACAATTGAGTACCAGGGAATGATGTGCTAGGATTAAGTTTTCTGACCTCGACTGGCACATATGGTAATGTGTAGGAGGAGAGGGGCTCAGCTTGTTTGCTGATAACAATGATCATCTTCTCTAGGTATTAGGGTTCAGGACCACTACAGTAAAGACCTGACCAGTTGCTGGGTAATAGCATTTTAGACCAAACATATGTAAAGAAGTGTATACAGCTTCAATCATTGTATAGAGTTAGTGTCCAGTGTGTGCACAGCACAGATGACCGCTGACATGTTCATTTAACCCTGTAAGGTTTTCTTTCTGGCATAAATAAGAGAAAATCATTGATAATAAGCCATGTCTCCATTCCTTTAATGTTTAGTGGAAGCTGGTGTGTGTCTGTGTGTATGTGTGTGTGTGTGTGTGTGTGTGTGTGTGTGTGTGTGTGTCTGTGTGTGTGAGTGTCTGTGCATGTGTGTGTGTGTGTGTGTGTGTCTGTGTGTGTCTGTGTGTGTGTGTGTGTGTGTGTGTGAGTGTCTGTGCATGTGTGTGTGTGTGTGTGTGTCTGTGCATGTGTGTGTGTGTCTGTGTGTGTGTGTGTGTGTGTGTGTCTGTGTGTGTGAGTGTCTGTGCATGTGTGTGTGTGTGTCTGTGCATGTGTGTGTGTCTGTGCATGTGTGTGTGTGTCTGTGCATGTGTGTGTGTCTGTGTGTGTGTGTGTCTGTGTGTGTGTGTGTCTGTGTGTGAGTGTCTGTGCATGTGTGTGTGTGTGTGTGTGTGTGTATTTTTTTTTGTGACCACAATTGATATTTTTTTACTAGTTTGGTGACTACATACAACATATTCATTAGCCTCTATATGCATGTGTCTGTGGCGTTGTGGTGTCACAATTCTCGCAGTTAAGACTTTTTTTCTATTTCTGTTAACAAATCCTGGCATTTTTAGATGTAAATAGATCTGACATCTGCACACATCTATAAAACACTTTTTTTGTATCGCTTCCTAATTATCAGTGGCGTAACTAGAGTCTGGTGAGCCACAGTGTGAAATGTAGACCTGGGCACTCCCCCACCTGTCACACTCCGCGCGCACACATGTTGGTCAGATCATATGTATGGGCCCCGTGTATATATGTCCCTTATCCTGGTATATATGGTCTTCCCCTCCCACCACCATAGTCATCCAATTATTATAACGCATCCCCATATTCCTCCATATATCACAATGTACCCTCATAGTCATTTATATATTATAATGCATCCCATAGTCCCCCATAGTCATCCAATTATAATAATGCACCCCCATTATCCTCCATATAGTATAATACTGCCTCACAGCCCTCCATATAGTATAATGCAGCCTCACAGCCTTCCACATAGCATAATGCAGCCTCACAACTCGCCATAGACTATAATGCACCCCCCTCCTCCCCCATAATCCTCTGGCGAGCATGTACTCATTAAAAATAAATCTGTACTTACCTCTCCTGGTTTCCCCGCAGCTTAATGTGACTCACGATATCGCCACAGCGATGTCACTGCGGCGATATCGTGAGTGCATCGCCACGTGTGACCCGGCAAAATCGCCCCACAATTTATCGCTGGTCGCAGTCGCGAAGTTTTCGGTCCGGACCGAAAACCACGCAACTGCAATCTAGCGACATCGCTGCATGTGACACCTTCACACCAGCGACTTCAGGAGCTGCACTATAGCTCCTGGAGACACTGGTGTGATGCTATGGCATCACACAGCGACATTGCAGGAGAAGTCGCAGGTGAGATCGTCACATATGACATCTCACCCGTGACGTTGATGCGGTGGGCGGGGTTACACGGTCATCAGCGACGTTGCCCACCACATTGACATGTGTGACAGGGCCCTTACTTTAATTCAGAGATGGGAAACTTCAGGTCTTGAGTGCCACACACAGTGTAGATGATTCAATTATCAACTGTGCAATACTAAAGACCCCGTCAGACAGGGAGGTATCACTGGCGATGCTGCAACTTAGTAGGCATGGTCAAGTTACAATGACATCGCCAGTGTGTCGCCTCGTGTGACAGGGCAATTTCCCGCTGCCACCGCTCATCTCCTGAATTCGGAGGTTGCCTAGCACTGCTGGGAAACCTGGCGATGAGGAGCAGGCGATCTGAACACATTGCCGCGTGTGACGCAGCAATAGTGCTCTGACACATGACGGGAGCCATACAGAGTATAGCTCCCTGCCTCGCCTGGACTACAGGCATGTTCAGAGGCGATCCTCCACCAGTGTGACAGTACCATAAGGAAATCCTGAACACATGACCTGCACCCTCCAGACCTGGAGGTCCTCACCTCTGCTTTAGTTGATCAATGTGTGATTGCTGTAGGGCCGCACCCGACACCTCGGGTGATCAGCTGTTCTTAATGTTGGCCAGATTTGAAGGTGCTCCGTCTTGTATGTAGTGACAGCGGCTAGATACCGCACATCCGCCCTCCAGCCATCACACATTGATTACCTATAGTAAGGCCAGGCCATCAATGTTAGGACAACCTCTATACATTTGTTTTATGTGCAATACTACCTCAATGACATTTATTGTCACTTAACTGTTAAAAAAGTTGGTATGTAACTAGTGTTGCATTGCCATATTGTGTTCCACTTGCTGGGACTTGTAGTGCTGTGCACCACCAGCAGAAGTTGGACCCATGCTATGTTAGCATTTAAACATTTCTGTTCCAGGTTGTGTTGAAATAAACTGATTTTGCTATTCAGTATCCTATGCTTCCATATTTTGGTGTGCGTACAGTATGTGTGTACAATGTGTGTATGTACAGTATGTGTGTACAATGTGTGTATGTACAATGTGTGTATGTATGTGTGTCCTTTGTGTTCAGTATGTACAGTGTGTGTGTACAGTGTATGTATGTGTGTCCTTTGTGTTCAGTATGTACAGTGTGTATGTACAATGTGTGTATGTGTGTCCTTTGTGTTCAGTATGTACAGTGTGTGTGTACAATGTGTGTATGTATGTGTGTCCTTTGTGTTCAGTATGTACAGTGTGTGTGTACAATGTGTGTATGTATGTGTGTCCTTTGTGTTCAGTATGTACAGTATGTGTGTACAATGTGTGTATGTATGTGTGTCCTTTGTGTTCAGTATGTACAGTGTGTGTGTGTGTGTGTTGCACATATAGTGACAGGCAGCACAGTAATTGCATCTTTTGTAGGAGCGACACATATCAGAGCACTGACTAATGTAGAAAGGACATGTACAAAAAACACCACATAAAAGAGGAGCGCGGGCCCTGTCCAGAAGAGCTGACAATCTGAGGAAACGGAAACAATAATGCTAAAAACTGTTTTTACTGCTTCACTAGATACATACAAGGTGTAGAATGAGGTTCCCAATGTACAGGGGAGGTTCTGTATCATCACAAGGTGTAGCAGAGGGTTTTTTTTAAAAAAAAGAGCCGTTTTTTGAGCCGAAAGAGCCGATTCTTTTTGGTGAGCCGAGCCGAATGAGCCGGCTCATCAAAAAGAGCCGGACTGCCCATCACTAATTTACAGTTTCATATAGGAGAGAGTGGTTTTAAGCAGAGAGACAGTGTTGTCGGGGTTAACTCTAGTGCCAGCCCACAGTGGGGTGGAGTAAAGAGAATATAGTGAAGGATATTTCCTGGGTTTAAGAGAGCAGTTGTGTAGTGGAAGCTAAGGCAGAAGTCACATGCAGGAGGAAGCAGAGGTGACGGAATCTGAGTGCAGATTTTGTTCTATGGAAGTGAATTGAGAGACAAGGGGGGACCTTCCCCCTCCCCCCCAAGCAGGCTGTGTGAAAAGGTCCAGTGCAACAAGGAACTTTCTTTTAGAGAAAAAGAGGCCGCCCGATTTAGGGCCACTGGTACTGGAGAATCAAATCTAAGAGAAGTAGCATAGTCATGCTGGGTACCCTAGGCACAGCGAAACACATAGACCCATGTGGTTAGTTACCAGTTGGATAGAGATAAGTCCCTCCGTGGTAGCCGAAGTGGAAAGAATAACTAACATGTCTGCAACTGTAATGGAAGCGCTGGTCTGTGCCCAAATGTCAATGCTTTGTAGGAAACATTGTTTGAAATGTGTCGCAAGCAATGTGGCATGGTGTTGTAAACTTGTTAATAGTGAAGCGCATGCAGTTTTTAACAGTTGCAGACTCTTCCTTAATGACTTTGAACGCGGTACCACACAGTGTGCATCAGATGATAAGAAGCCGGAATTCGGGTGAGAGGAACCAGTGCCATGAGGTAAAGCTTCCACACACTCAACCCTTGTTGGTAGCGTGCCGGAGTGAGGAATCTGAGCCTCTTGTCCATGGCTATCACATCGAGCAGCTTACATTAGCATAGTGAACATCCCACACTTGCTGTATATAGTCCTTTCTATCTTGGAGAGGGTTGCACATAAAAGGTGTCCTGATATGTAGGTGAAATTTATTTAGAAATTACCCAAGCTACCATTTCTGAGATAGGATTATCCTTTAACCCATTTTTACCTTACTTTCCCTTTACCCACTCTCAAAATAAATGAAGAAAATAAAGATGTAACTAATGTTTGAGGATTGTGCTTCTGATCTTTACTTACAGTTACAGTCACAGTTTGCAGAACTGCTGTCACAAGAGCTTGACCTAGTGCGATATTAAGGTTTAGTCTGCAAAAAGAATAACGTTATCATCATTAGTGAGGACAATAAAATATACTTAGGGAGTGCAATAAACAACTGGAAGAAGTTTGCCTTTTTGCTTATTTTGCTAGTTCAATAGATCTAGGAAATTGTTTATACTTAAAGGAAAATTCTATTTTTGTAGCATGTTAGTCAATAAATAGAAAGTAAACACAAGTCTGCAGGGTAAAACTGAAAAGTAAAAGGTAATTTTTTTATACTTTCAATGGCTGAACTTAAAATATCAAAAAAATTCAATCACGTACAGTTTTTTCACAAACACGGACAACACAGGCTTTCTTGGGCGGCAAGGTGGCTCAGTGGTTAGCACTGCAGTCTTGCAGCGCTGGGGTCCAGGGTTGAAATCCCACACAAGGACACCATCTGCAAGGAGTTTGTATGTTCTCCCCGTGTTTGCGTGGGTTTCCTCCGGGTTCTCCAGTTTCCTCCCACATTACAAAAACATACTCATAATGAACCTAGATTGTGAGCCCCAATGGGGACAGTGTTGCCAGTGTATGTAAAGCGCTGTGGAATTAACAGCACTATATAAATGAATAAATATTATATTATATTATTATTCTTGCACCATACTTTGACCCCTTTGCGTGACTTATAGTGGATGACTATGGTATTAGATTAATTAGAAAGCATCGAATCATGGCATTCACTGATCAGCAAAAGAGTAACAATGTTTTGAACTTTTGACTTTCAGGCTCCATATCTCACCATCCACTACAGCTCTGAGCGTGAGACTACCTTCATTTTATAGAAAATCATCTTGGCTATCTCATACATAAATTGGACTTTCCATTATCTAGCATATAATTAGTTATTCAGATTGTCATGTCACTGCATTGTTACTGTTTTCTTCCTAAAAATTTAATTTTTACTATTTTGTTAGTATTTTGTAAATCCACCTTTAGTTTGAACACTGCCTAATTCCTTCTGGTATGTTCTACATCAGATTCAAGCATGATTCGACTGAAATCTGATCCCAGGTCTCTTGTACACGTTCTCAATGTTGGTGCATACTGGTCGACTCACTTGGGTATGTATACAGCTTTCTGTTCACCTCTATCCACAAGTGTTTGATTAGAGTGAGGTCTGGGAACTTTGGAGGCCAATCCAGCACTTTTACTTCATTGTCATTGAAGCATTTATTTGCCAATCTTGATGAATGCTTTTCAACATATGCTTCACGTCATTGTCCTCCTGAAACAATATGTCGTCCTGTCTAACGCATCGTGCTCCAGTGTGAGAAGTAACTAGCATGTAGCTCAGCATTGAAACCACCATCTATCCTAGTAGGTATCCAATGCCTTTGGCTGTGAAGCACCCCCGTATCATCAAGCTTCCTCCACCCGAACTTAAGGAGTACTTTGCACGCTGCAACATCGCTAGCCGATGCTAGAGATGCTGAGCGCAATAGTCCCCGCCCCCGTCGCACATGCGATATCTTATGATAGCTGCCGTTGCGAACATTATCGCTACGGCAGCTTCACACGCACTTACCTGCCCTGCGACGTCGCTCTGTCCGGCGATCCGCCTCCTTCCTAAGGGGTCGGGTCGTGCGGCGTCACAGCGACGTCACACGGCAGGCGGCCAATAGTAGCGGAGGGCCGGAGATGAGCGGGACGTAAACATCCTGCCCACCTCCTTCCTTCCGCATAGCTGCTGGACGCAGGTAGGAGATGTTCCTCGCTCCTTCGGCTTCACACACAGCGATGTGTGCTACCGCAGGAAGGAGGAACAACATCGTATGTCCATCGGAGCAAAATTATGGAAATGAACGACGTGACACAGATCACCGATTTTTGACTGTTTCACGCTCGTTCATCATCACTGATAGGCTTTACACCTTGCGACATCGTTACTGGTGCCGGATGTGCGTCAGTTTCGATTTGACCCCGACGATATCGCAGTAACGATGTCGCAACGTGCAAAGTACCCCTAACAGTTCCTTCATTTTCTTGATCAGTTAAACCATTTTTCCTTGTTTTTTCCAGACCTATTTGCACCCATCAGAACCTAGTCTATTGACTTTTCTCATTGCTCCTAATGACCTGTTTCCAATCTTTTTCTGTTCACTTTTCATGCTTTTTGGCAAACTCGAGCCGATACTTCTTATGGCGATATTGAAGTCAAGGCTTCTTCACCTTTTTTCGGGTCACCTTTCCAGACTTGTGAAATGTGCATAGCACAGTGCTTGCATGGATGTCTGTGATCTCACTATTACTAAGAATATGAGCCACCTCCACTATTGTCTTTGTCACTCAAGAACTGATAGACCTTGTGGTGAGCCAACTTATTGACTGCGATATTTTACCTGGACATCAACCTTTTGACTTTTAAATGGATGGATGGATGTCATTTCATATTCTTCCAACTGTCATGGCACTCACATGATGCAGTTTGGCAATTATCATGACCCAGAGACTGCTTTCGATGAGCTGGATGATCCTGTTAATCTTTTCTTGGAAAATCTTCTTCATGGCTTCTCCTGGAATTCGAACGAGTGTCCTTTCACTTGGAAGCAACCTAATAGCACAAAAATCAACTATGCCTCTTTTATCAGACTCCGTGCTGTTATGCCTTGTGTGTGTGGGACAGTTTTCAGCTCTGCTACTTTGCTATATCCAAAACCTCTGATTATATCAAAACAGATGAATCCAGTAAACTAAGTGATATATATTTGGAAGCAGAGTCTCTTTGCCTATATCATGCTGCACTCAGAGGAGGTAGCAAAACCTTGCTGACAGATTCCCTTTAAATCCAAATTTAGTGCCCACAAAAGCCAAACTTTGTTGATACAACTGTTTCTCCTCTTCTCAAATTGATATTTCTCACTTGTCTTATTTACTGAACGTTTCCTATGTCATGTTGTGAATAAATATTTGACTGTTTAGATACTATGTTATACCAAGCCTGATGAAGAGACCTGAGTAGTCTGAAAAACTCACTATTTATTACCATCTTTTCAGGCATCCATTAAAAGTAGAGACAAGTGAACCCGTGGAAGTTCAGGTTCGCCGACTTCAGACGGACTTTAGATCAATATATCAATACCAATTATAATTAATAATAATAATAATAATAATAATAATAATAATACAAAAATATCAATTGTATAAGACAAACTAGGTCGCATAACTGGAAGCATCATGAAACTACTATACCTTCTTTTCTTAGTGTACTTACCCAGTTACTGATAAATTGATCACTACCAAGTTCACGTTAAAGATGTAATGAGGACAGCCATTCAACACATCAAAAGTAATGGGAACGCTTATGGTAACTTGGATGTTAATGATCGCAATCCTTTGAAGCAGAAAAATGTACAGAATGGATTTAGAACTTTTCCATGATTTTACTTACCGGAACAAGCATCCTTGCAAACTATTGAAGACAGAGTTGATTAACTCATTGTGTTACACTGATAAATAATTGTTCACAGCTATCACTATATTAATCATATATTCCGGAATATTATACTTGACCATTAGTGATGAGCAAACAGTTCAGCAGTTGATGCTCAGATGGCCGCGACTCAAGTACCCAAGTGTAATGGAAGTCAATGGGGAACTCGTGCATTTTTCTGGAAGATTTTCTGGAAAAATACTTGAGTCCCCGATTGACTTGCATTTTACTCAGATACTTGAGTCACACCCATCCGAGCATCCAACTGCTCTATAAGAATACCCGAATACTAAACTGTTCGCTCATCACTATTGACCATAGGTTGAATATTTTAGCAAAATATGCATTACTGTTTCAGTGTAAAAATATTCTTTAAATTATAGTACATATTCATTGCATTATCATGTTATTGTGTAACCCCTTCACGCTGCAGCTAGTTTTTTATTTTTGCACCTTAGTTGTTCAGTATGGTATCTATTGATTATAATTAGGGATGAGCGGACTCGTGGATGTTCTCGTTCATTGGGTTTGACCGAACTGTAGTCCAAAGTTCAGTTCAGGTACCAGAACTCTATGCGAATTTGAAGAAGAATCCTATAGGCAACAACAGGGACCCAAACTTTTGTGCTGTATAATGGTCATAGTAAGGGCTAGGGGGCTGCAAAAGGAAGCAAAATGGGGGTAAGAGCAGGATAATTGCTCTGTAAACAAATGTGGATATGGAAATTACTTAAAATAACAAAGTAAAAAAATAAAAAATAATAATCTTGAACCAGGAAGCGGAGGTACAAGTGGAGGAGGGGGTTGAGGAGGAGATGGACTTAGCGGTGTAGGTGGAAGAGGCGGAAAGGGCAAGCTCAGGCCATGTGTCCAATTGCCCAGAAAATAAATGGTGCAGACCCAATCACGTAGTATGTGGAGATGCATGGACACATATTCTTCCATCGTGTTATGCAACCCTGCCTCCTGCTAATACGGAGAGTGGTGCTGGATCTTGTGGCGTGCTGAGAAGGTTTTCCCACATTTTGGCCATGATAACCCTCCCTTTCAAGGTGATGCCGGTGCCTCAGCTGCTTTGGCGACTTTATGCTCCAGTGATGGGAGTAAGGATGGCACATTGTCCTTATAGCTGGGATGCAACAGTGTGCCAACCCAATAATCAGCACTGGTAACAATCTGAGTAACTCGGTAGTCATTGCGCAGGCACTGCAGGATGTATTTGCACATGTGTGGCAGGCTGCCCAGAGGCAATGGCAAGCTTTCTTGGAGGGAGGTGTATTGCCTGTGTCCTCTGTATTCCCTAGCCACACTACAGTGAGCCCCTGAGCTGCTTTAAGTGCCACCCTGCTGTGAACACAGTTCCTCCTCCTCCTGCCCCACCTCTTTATCCTCCAAAACGGTCCCCTGGCTATACCATTGTGTACCTGGCTACTGTTGTTACAGGAACTGACCCTCTGAGCCATATGAGGATGACTGGACAGATAATCGTGGGAATGGCCCCTATTCCTTCTCCTCTTCCTCTGGTACCATCACCTCATGAATCATCGCATGAAGCATTTTTTCAAGAAGGCATAGAACTGGGATAGTAATGCTGATGATAGCATCATTAGTGCGGGCCATGTTTGTGGATTATTGAAAGCAGTTCAACATGGCACACACACATGGAAGCCCACACATTGGTTGTGAAATTGTGTTATTCCGCAGAGCGACTCACCCATGCATGCTGCAACTGAAATTCCAGTGCAGAATACTGCCACGGAGCCTGCTTTCAGAGTAATCATGGTTGTTGGGTGAGCTTGCACATTAGTCCTCTGGCAGGACCCCACCATTGAAAGGATCCACAAGTGATCTGAGCATAAGGTTTGTTTTTTGGCCCTGACATTTGCTAATGCACCAGAATGCTGGAGGTGAGGCAATCAGCCAAGGTATTGCATGTTAGCACATATTTTGCAATTGCAAGAACACAAATTAAGAGAGGGCATGACAAGTCTGAACTTACCCCCTGAGGAAGCTAGACATGAAACGTGTTGCGGTAAATACCGAGGCCTGGTACTTTACCAAAATTTTGGTAAGAACTGTATGGGCATTTGTGGCAATATATGTTAAAGTATCAGGTTATTACAAATTATATAATAGAGCTTTATATTGTGGATATTTAATCCATGATTATTGGTCTGGTGTCCCTCCAAAAAACCGTTGTGTGACAGACAGCTTCAATGTTTGGGACAGCAGTATGTCAGTGATGCTAAAGTTTTGTGAACATTGGATACTGTGTTCAGAGTTTGATTACAGTGTGATTCGACTCTCTTGGATAAGTAGAAGATGGAGATAAGATGCACGGAAATTAGACTGCACTCAGATGTCATCCAAGTGCAGTCAGATATTTTCAACGCACTCACTGACTTGCACAGCCAAGTGTGATGTAAATATAAGATCAACCTAGGGCATGCTGCATTTTTCTAGGACAGACTGTCCGTGGAAAAAATTAGACATGTGCATGGCTCCATAGAACAACATTGGTCTGAGTACAATCCCAATGATTTACATATTTGCATATCTCCTACAGAACATTTCCAATAAAGGCAAAACTATAATAATAAAAAAGTTTTGAAAGTATACTTACTCTGAGCTTTTACAACCAAGATTGACTACAGTGTTTAATTTTGTACCATCGTTACTAAAATAGAGTTGCGCTACGTTTGCAGTGTTAATCACAAGACTGTAGAAAATGAAAAAAAAGTGAAATCAAAGTTTTTAGTATCAGTAGTTTATTATCACATTAACAATTAAAAAATAGGCTACAATATCATATGTTTAAAGAGGTTGTCCAATCTTAGGCTACAAGTCTGCAGACTTTTGAACCCTCATATCATGGGCACTGTTCGCTCTGGGGATTCCCTGGTGCCAAGAACAGCAGTTATGTGACCACAAGTATACAATATGCATACTCGCGGCCACATTCAGACTAGACTGTTTCCGGCCTCACTCAATACACTTGCATTGAGCAAAACCGCTCCCATCTAGTCAGAATGTGGTCGGGAGTATATATATATTGTATACTTGCGGTCACAGGACTGCCATTCTTGGCACTAGAGATTCCCCGCGCTGCGCGGATGCAAAAGATGTGGTATACTTTTCCTTGACGATATTGTAAGTAATAAAGATATTATTCCTTTTGACATATTACTTAAAAAATACAATCTACCAATATCAGAGAAATATAAATGGACTCGTATATGGGAGTTTCTCCAAGAAACACATCTTCTATCAAAAAAATTACCCACCTTCATCATAGACTTACTAAACAACCCATTAAAGATAGGCTTATGGAATACCAGTAACATATATTCAATTTTTAATGATGACTATACGTTTAAGAAATTGAAATATATGGAATTTTGGGAAAAACAATTGAATACGACATTTCAATCTAACAAATGGAAATCTCCGTTAACCTATACATACTCGAATTCTACCTGTATATCCATACAAGAATCTTATTATAAGATTCTGGTTGAGTGGTACTATACCCCACAAAAACTACATAGATTATCTTCTCAAAATTCTGATTTATGTTGGAGAGAATGTGGAGAGAGAGGTACTACCAGTCATATTTTTTGGAGTTGTCCAAAACTGAAGGAATTGTGGAGAGATACAGAAATTCTCCTCCATAATGTATTCTCAACTGAAATTAGTCTCTCAGAGGAATTAGTTCTGCTATCAATTGGGATAGATCAACTTAACTTAAATTATAGACATATTACCTCTCATATCATACAAGTGATTAAAAATCTCCTCGCTGCCAACTGGAGAAATACTAATGTTCCATCTATACATGAAGTAATAGAAAGAATTTCCTCTCACAATCTTTACGAATTTAAGTTTGCTTTGAAAGATAGATTATATGATAAGTACTCGGTGAGATGGAATCTTTGGTCAAAGAAGTTCAATCTCAATCTTATTATATTAAATCCTTGAGTTAGTGGAGCTACTAGCTGTAAAAATGATTTATTCCTATTCTCCGTCTTTTTTTATTCTAATAGTTATGTTTAGCAATTTATGTGTTAAGAGATTCAATTTAAATTTTCAGCCAAAACTGTACTGCAACTCTAGTTTACCTTTTTCTTTACTGCTATAGACTTTCCCTCTCCCCTCACCCCCCTCCCCCCTATTTTTTTTTTTTTGGTTGTTTTTTTTTGTTTTCCCCCTTTCCCCTGCCCCACCTTTTCTATTTCAAAAATGTAATGTTAATTTAACTTTAGATTATAATGTGACTAATTGTTGTTAAATTTTACTGTGTGAACAATTTGTTTTGTTTGAACCAAATTTTAAAATAAAAAATATGTAAACACAAGTCTGCAGAAACATAGACACTGCAGACTTGTAATTTAAGGCTGGTCAACCTTTTTAACACCAACCAAAAATTCTCCTGATATGATCAAAGGAAACCTTAACAACCTTTTCATAATTATTAAAAGCTTCTTTTTTACTATTTTTATATTTACTATTCAACTATGAGGTATTTGCTATATAGCTGAAATAATTGATACAATATATTATATCATGCAAACAGAACATGTGTATTCTTGACAAGGGTATGTTTAACAAGCAAAGTATATTGCAATCACCCAAATGGCCTCATTAGTATAGAATAGTAAACAATATACATTATTGTTGTCTAAAGTGACAGGTACATCCATTGCCACATGTCCTACAGTCTATTCCTATATTAGCAACTTGCCATAATAAGTAAGGTGCCTATATATACGTCACCCGGCACCTGCTGATCTGTGGTGGGCATATGTAAATTGGCCACTATTCTATCTCCTCCACCGCTTCCTGAGGAAGTGATGCATCGACACACGCGTCTGAGCGTGAGGCACGCTGGAGAGACTCTCCTTACTGAATTGTATGTGCACTCAGCCTTAATAATCCTATGTTTGATGGCATAGCATCTTTCTTACTATAAATAATGTAGGGTGTGTTAAAACTATTGGACAATTGATCAGGTTTTCATAGTACTTGGTATGGAAAAACTGACCATTATACTTAGTAGCATCCTGCATCCAGAAAACCCCTTTCTTATAGGTACCTTACTTATGGCAAGTTGCTAATATATGAATATACTCTAGGACATGTGGCAATGGATGTACCTGTGCCTTTAGACAACCATAATGTATATGAGTTTATTATGGCGATTACGTCCATATCCATATCTTCCACTATTTCATTATAAAATTGTATAAAAGCCTTGAATTTTTCTGTTTTGCAAGGGTAGTTGGCAGACCCTACACTTCCAGTTCTCCTGCCTGTCTCCCTTTTTGTCACTCTCTGCCGGCCTCTGATCTCTGAAGGAAATGTCACTCTTCTCATAATGACCCGTGCCCGAGATTATGCTCAGGCGCTGCCATTGACCATATCGTCATGTCTGAGGGAGCAGTGCGTGCACAGATGTACAGTTTGGTTTGCGTAACGTCATCAGAAGCTTACTCCCATGCACTACACTTCTGAGGAGACAATGTAGCGCCCTGGGGAACCAGATATAGGCACATATAGGCCCCCGCATAACACCAGTCCCGCAACGGGTCACAGCAGCCGACCTGAAACCCTAGCCACCTCCCTTAGGGCAGGACGGACACACTAGTGGGCGGGAACTGGCAGTAGGAAATGCCCATCTAGGGGTCTGGAGAGCCCGGGGCGGGAAAAATGACAGTTTAAGCTCAGAGACTGAACTGAGAGGTCAGGCAAACTGACAGGCGTCAGGGTAGTGGCCCTGACATCCCGGCTAGGTGGCAGATGGTAGCCACAGTTCAGCAGGAGATGGGAAGACAGCTCGCCAGATCCAAGGTGGACTGGGACAGGGTAGGAGCCCTTCCGGTACCAACACTGGAGACCCGACTGGAAACCATGTGCACAGAAGGGGTTACTTGGACCCTGAAGCCAGGACTGTCACCGATGGCCTAGCTAATTAACCAATTGAGAGCAGGATTTTAGGTCCTGTCCCAACCTAAGTCCCGAAAAGTAGACAACCACCCACAGAGGGATAGAGCCACCACCAGGGCCTGTAAATCCCATGGGTCAGCGTCAGATGGGCATGGCTCCCAACAGAAGGACCGGGAGTGGACTCCCGTGTTTTAAACCAGGAAGTTCCATCTACAGAACACAGAGTGCAGAGGAGAGAGATTGCGACTATCAACCCGGGTGTGGGATCAGGATACACCCGTCTGCGGCAGACGGCCACCATCACCTTGGTTTACCACGGGACTTGTGTGCTTTAGTCGACCGTGGGTAACATCCCCAGCCTGGCCGGGTGCGCCGGCCCCTGCAATCACCCTCCTCAGCATAGACACACTGGGCCCCGGGACATCAATCTCTACCCACGGAGGGGTTAACATCCAGCTGCCATACCATCGCCCCGGGAGTCCCACAACCATAGCGGTGGTGTAACATATCACTACACACCGTGGGTGGCGTCACAGACTGTTTACCATACATCCCATACAAATACGTTCCCTTTTCAGTTGAAGTGTCAGCGGGACCCACGGGTCCAGTAGAACCCCTCGGGCCACACCGTAGATCCGGATCCGAGCAGCCCGACGGCTGGCGTGGGGGTGGCACAACAACTCCAGGGAATGAGCACACCAAGAGAACAGTTACTGAGGCAAGAGTAACCTGTCTTCCAGAGACTGGAGGATGTTAGCATGCACAGAAAAAGAGAGAGGCATAAAGAGCATGAAGAGCATGTCCTCTCCCTCTGCACTTGTGATTAAAACTTCAAGGCTGGATTTGTCTTCAATTTCTAAATAAAATAATACAAACAATAAGGATTAAAGGACCTTTACACTCATGTCTTTAGTTAAGGCGGGTTTAATGCCCTGATGACAGGTTACCTTTCAATATAAGGAAAATATATGAAACAAAAACATGACGTCATCCACATCCCCGGGCAAAATCTTGCACCTGCGCAGAGACCTCGCCAGTTCATTCATGCATGCGCTCCGATGTATTTACATAGAGTGCGGGAGAATATAGAAAGGTACTTGTGGGGTGTATAGGGGGAGTCATGATAACATGCACCTTTATAGAATGCAGCACAGGCGCTGCTTAAGGTGCTAGTTTTGGTTTATACCTCAAATATCTGGTGACATGTTCCCTCACCTATACACAATAGCCTGTCAGTCAATTCCAGGTAAAGCTAATGTTAGCCAAATATGTATGGGGGCCAACTTTTCCAATGTCTACATTACAAGTTCATTTTTTTAATTCTTTCATAAACTTTATTTATGTAAAGACTAAATCACTATCTTGAAATCATTGTTTATATTCACTTAGTCATAAATAACTTACCCAGTTATTTTAGTTATAGGATTGAGTAGAGTTGACAATACGCCAAAATCCACCACGGGAAGCAGTAATCCTGTACACTGCTTTTGAAATTCACTCTGAATTGCTTGTTTAAATTCTGCAAATGATACAAATAGAGAAGAATGCTGATTATTACTTTAAATATAAATGACCCTAAATACAAATAGATCGGCAGTGTTTTTGTAAATCTGCAGCAGGTCAAATCTTTTAGCGTTTTTGCCTCATTTTTCACCCTCAGAAATCAATGAGAAGGGGGAAAATGCAGCATAACATTTGTGATGTGTTTTTACAGACCTTTTTGCAGCTTTTTTTGCTATAAAACACACTTTATTACTATGTACTGTAGACCAATCATACAGGTAATTCACCTGAAAAAAGAAAACAAAACAGTTTTTCGCTGTGTTATATGCACAGCATTTTTACTACCAAGAGTAAAGGTTTTGGCTGCAGATAAAAAACAGCAAAAATGTGAACATATCCTTACTGTTTAAATAGTAGTAAAAGATAGCAACCAAAGCCATAAAAATTCCTAGGAAATGTCAGCGACCACCCAAATAGCAGGAAGACTTCTGTTGGTGCATCGATTCTATCCTTACCTACACTCATTACAAAGTTTCTACTGATTGTGTATAACTTATATTGTCATAATCCTGATCCATCTATAACATTTGCATGGGTGAGCAGAGATAGACTAGAGCAGTATAAAACTGTTCCAAGAATATTTGTTTCATCCTTATCTGGTGATTCTTCTGCTGTGGATTCAATCTTTTATTCACATGCAATTTATCTTCACAAGTACATTGGCGTGTCAGTGCACTTGCAGTTTATTGATCCTATTACCTTCTCCCTGTCAATGTGTCCCCTCACATGGCAGTTGTTACTGATGAGATCCCATGATGACGGGAGGTGGGAGGAGCTAGAAGCAGAAGGAGGAGCTAGAGACAGGGGAGGAGCTAGAGTCAGAGCTCCACCCCTTCCTCCCTCTTCTATCTACATAGAATGTGATCCGTAACATCAGCTATCTCCTATCTTAGTAATGGCAAAACCTTCACTGATACAGATTTCATCTCAGAATTAAGAATATTGATAATGTCTGATCCATTCTGGCAGGGAAAGAAGCAAATTTGTCCAAAGAGATATATTACAAAGTTACTTATATTCATGTGTACTATTCATTTATTATAAAATAAAAATTAAAACAATGCTTACACTCTAAGAATGTGTCAGTAGATTACATGAGCTGAGCTGTAAGCTTTCACTTTAGCTGAGTGAAATCTAAAGCACTCAAACTTCTTTGGCACCATTCAGAAATTTGTATCAATGAGCAAAATGATCTCTTTAGTCAAATGTTCAGCCTAATCAATACTCAGAGATCAGTTATTGCTAAAAAGATTTCAGAGCTGGACCAAGCAAGATTTGGTAATGCAAACTAAAGACAGCTGAAATTCTGATTTAATTGATACCTTTGGTGCAGAAATCCACTTTGTAGTTCTTCATTAATCACCATTTGAAGTTTTCTGCTAATTAGATTTCGGTGTACAGGGGCCGAACTGTGCACTGGATCTTCTGCTCCCTATCTGTGATTCCCCAGCCCCTCCGCCTGCCTTTGTTCTGTGAATGACCTGTGACTACTGAGACTTCATACAGAGTAGGCAGGTCATTTACAGACCGGAGGCCAGCGTAGGTTCAGGGGAATCATAGACAGGGAGGAGAAGACCCAGTGCGCCGTCTGGTCCTTATGCTCTCAAAATCAGAAAATAGCAGAAAACTTCAAATTGTTATTATAGAAAAACAAAAAAGTGTCTCTACTTTTACATTACAAAATCATGCTGACAGCTTCTCTTTAACCCCCTGTGACCCTGTGCTGAGATTTCTATACTTTGAGGTCACTGATGTAGCATTGACTGTAAATTTTATAATGTTGGGTCAGAGATTTCCAATAATGATCATAGCTGACGACTAGTGATGAATAGTGTAGGTCTGGTAGTGCGTTTTTTTTTGGTTTTTTTTTAAAATATAGGAAGTCTGAGCTTATATAATTAATGGATGAGATCATCTGACATCATTGTGTCTCAGAAAATCAGTATTAAAAGTTAATTTTAATCAATAGATCTTGGAATAATAATAAGGTCTACAACTGGATGTGTTAAAAAAAATGTTTTTATGTGCTGAGATAATCTTATATATGTGCCCTGCTGTGTACTGTGTAATGGCCGTGTCTGACCGTACAGGCACATGGTCTGATCATTCCACATATCCTGGGCAGAGGAGGAGGCAAAAGCATATACAGACATTGCAAAACAGGATCACAAATTATTCATTCTTTGAGGTATAGCAATTTTTTTTAAAAAACAAGCAGGGAAATGTTTTACCTCACACAAAGAATCAGCTGTGATCCTGTGCTGTAATGTAATACTCTTTTGTGTCTTCCCCTGCTCAGGAGCTGTGGTATGATCAGACCATATACCTGTACGGTCAGACATGTATACATCATAGATGCAAAGCCTGCACCACATTCTGTAAGATCTGCAGCAGATGGATCAGGCACAAGGTGTACAAATTTTGCCCTAAATTATAGTGTTTTTTTGATAAATGCAGAAAAGTATGAAATGTATTTGCATTATGCATTTAGTTATAATTATCTATATAAATACTATAGTTAAAATGAACTAATTAATTACAGCACATACGAGTATGCATGGAAGAGATAATGCAAATTCTGCTTACGTTGTGCCATCCCAGAATATGACACACATGCCTGCGAATAGACGGACCCTGTGGCGGCTGCCAACAAGAGAACGGTCCACACCAAGTTCATTTTGTGTTGACGAGAGACAGAACAGAACTTAAAAAAAGATAAAAAGTGAAAGTGCATAAAATAAATCAGAGGTAGAAATCTAACATTTCCTGATACCATAGCGAGGTAGGATCCGCTAATCAACCCAGTAATCAATATGGAAGAAGAAAAATAATGACAGCATATGCTACATTACAGTACAAAGGGCAGTGAAATATTAAGGTTGTATTATGGCATTGTATAAAATGATCAAAGGTACGTAATAAAGGGAAACTCCCTGCCGGCAAACCGGTATATGTGCTATGCCGTGTACAGGGCGGATAGAAATAGTCTATGAAAGAATATGGCTGGAGTCATTTCTATCACATTTACTTATATGTGTATATTAAGGGTTGCATGCCTCTGAATACATTTGGTATGTTTGGGAGTATCTAAAAGTCAGAGTATCAAATCTTCATAAACATTTTTACTACTTCACCATACAGACCAAATTTTCTACATCATCATTTGTAAATTTGCGTAAAATTGGGCCAAGTTTTTAGTTTAGTTTCAAAATGTTCCTTATTTCTGGAGAAGAGCTATTGTGTCTTTGATGATGGGGCTGGTTTTAAGGATTGACATGCAGGAATAAGACAAATTCAGTAAAAGGTGCACGTCACTTATTAAATTACTATTAATGGCAAATGCCTCAACAGAATTGTTACCCACAATCCTATGCTGGATGTGAGGAAGGTCACCACTTTTAATGGATTTGCCTTGCCCGGCCCTTGCTTCACCCCTATGGGCAGTGCAGCCCAAAACTTGCATGAAAACACTGAAAGTCCTAAACGTTTTGTACAACTCTGTATTGTGCAAACATTTTACAGCATTTAAACTGTTTTCTGGCTAAATCATTCTCATGAATTGGGGCCTAAGTATTCAGAGGCCCCATTCATATCGATGGGTTGTTTGTGTAATACCGGATAGTTCTTCGAGCTGAAGAGATGCTCTATGTGACCATTTCTCACTCTGCTCCACAGATGAAAACAGAAGACCCCATTTTACTAAGAATTGTACTATACAATATCTGAAAATGGGATTACTAAACCTAACACAACTCAGATTTTATGTACTTGCCCTTTCTATCATGATAATTATTAGAGGCTTATCTGTCTCAGTCTACACAGTAAAGCAACAGCAAATAGGAAGCATTTCACCATTGTAATGCTTTAGTAACCCAAGGAAAAATTACATGTAATACAAATATATTTCTGAAAATAAAAATTGTTTAATTAAAATGGAATTTTCTTATAATATATCTCATTTAATAGAAGCCACCTATTGTCCTTTTGGCTGAAATTTCTAAATAATACTTAAATAATTTAATGTCACCTTTTTCAGGATGAACGTGCAGTATCTTCTTCGCTGGAAAACACTTAAAAGAATATATCACAATAAATAATATAGTAAAAATAAAGGCAAAATATATTACACAATAACAATTCAGTTCCTTATCATCTATAAAACTATAGCATAAATAGGAAATAACTGTATATGTATGTATATATATATATATATATATATATATATATATATATATATGTCTGTAACCAATATGTGGTACCTGAATGGATAAAATAGAGCTGTAAGTTTAATGCTGGTTTGCTTCCCCCTTATATACTCACCAACCTGCCTCAATCAAGGAAATGTCCCAGAATTCTTGATAAGTACATTCTTTTTTGTACAATCTCCAAGTTAAATAGCTGTGGGCAACTTCTGGAAAGTTCGTATGAGCCAGTGTCTTTGGAACGTTTTAGACTATTTTCCATATTTGAGGACATGGCAGGAGATGCTCAAATTATTGGCGAGGAGATAGAGCCGGTACAGACAGCTGTTCCTCTGGCAAACCTTGTATCACCGCAGAGTGCACAAAGCACAATTTCATTGAATAGTGGACATGCAATGTTACTTCTCTCCTACAATTTTGGAACCCAGGACCCCAGCAATTCAAAGCCAAAAAAAAAGGGACTTTATAAGATTACAACAATTAGTCTGCCTTTGTCCTAGGTACAGAACCACTCTTCTTTGTGGACTTTGGTAGATTAAACCAAGTCACTTGACCTAAATGGAGGAATTGATTTTGTCATATTTACTATCCTTTATTCAATAACTTTACCTCCCTGTTTACTTTTTCAGGAAGATTTGATGATTGTGCTCTTAATTCTTATGTACACTACAGTTCAAATATTTAGGGTCACTAAAGGCCCCGTCACACACAACGAGATCGCTAACGAGTTGGTTGCTGAGTCACAGTTTCTGTGACGCAGTAACGATCTTGCCAGCGATCTTATTATGTGTGATACCTACCAGCGATCAGGCCCCTGCTGGGCGATCACTAGTCGTTGCCGAGTGGTCTGGACCATTTTTTCAAAGGCGATGTCCTGCTGGGCAGGACGCATCGCTGTATTTGACACTGTGTGACAGGGTCCCAATGACTGCCGAGATTGTTATACAGGTCGCTACTGTGACCTGTATCGTTACTGCATCGTTAGTAAGGTCTGACTGTGTGACTTCTCACCAGTGACCTCCCAGCGACTTACCAGCGATCCTTATTAGGTCGTATCGTTGTCGGGATCGCTGGTAAGTCGTTGTGTGTGACTGGGCCTTTAGGTATTTCCTTATTTTTGAAAGAAAAAAACATTGTTTTTCAATGAAGCTAACATTAAATTAAACAGAAATATACTCTATACATTGTTAATGTGGTAAATGACTTTTCTAGTGCAAACGTCTGGTATTTAATGAAATATCTAAATAGGTGTATAGAGGCCCATTTCCAAGAACCACCAGTCCAGTGTTCTAATGGTACATTGTGTTTGCTAACTGTGTTAGGCTAATAGATGTTTAGAAATCCCTTGAAAACCCTTGTGCAAGTATGTTAGCACAGCTGAAAACAGTTTTGCTGATTAGAGAAGCTATAAAACTGACCTTCCTTTGAGCTAGTTGAGAATCTAGATGGTTACATTTATTGGTTCCATTAAACTCTCAAAATGGCCAGAAAAAGAGAACTTTCATGTGAAACTTGACAGTCTATTCTTGTTCTTAGAAAATAAGGATATTCCATGCGCGAAATTGCCAAGAAACTGAAGATTTCCTACAACGGTGTGTCCTACTTCCTTCAGAGGAGAGCACAAACAGGCTCTAATCAGAGTAGAAAAAAAGTGTGAGGCCCCGCTGCACAACTGAGCAACAAGACTAGCACATTAGAGTCTCTAGTTTGAGAAATCGCTGCCTCACAGGTCCTCAATTGGCAGCTTCATTAAATAGCACCCGCAAAACACCAGTGTCAACATCTACAGTGAAGAGGTGACTCCGGGATGCTGGTCTTCAGGGCAGAGTGGCAAAGAAAAAGCCATTTCTGAGACTGGCTAATAAAAGGAAAATATAAATATGGGCAAAACAACACAGACATTGGACAGAGGAAGAT
Source organism: Anomaloglossus baeobatrachus (assembly GCF_048569485.1). Taxonomy (NCBI): domain Eukaryota; kingdom Metazoa; phylum Chordata; class Amphibia; order Anura; family Aromobatidae; genus Anomaloglossus; species Anomaloglossus baeobatrachus. The sequence continues at coordinate 327,575,550 of NC_134357.1, forward strand.
TAGAAAAAACGTGTTATGGACAGACGAATCGAAGTTGGAGGTGTTTGAATCACACAGAAGAACATTTGTGAGACACAGAACAACTGAACAGATGCTGGAAGAGTGCCTGACACCATCTGTCAAGCATGGTGGAGGTAATATGATGGTCTGGGATTGCTTTGGTCGTGGTAAAGTGGGTGATTTGTACAATGTAAAAGGGATTTTGAATAAGGAAGGCTATCACTCCATTTTGCAACGCCATGCCATACACTGTAGACAGTGCTTGATTGGAGCCAATTTCATCCTACAACAGGACAATGACCCAAAGCACACCTCTAAATTATGCATGAACCATTTAGGGAAGAAGCAGGCAGCAGGTATTCTATCTGTAATGGAGTGGTCAGCCCAGTCACCAGATCTCAACCCTATTGAGCTGTTGTAGGAGCAGCTTGACTGTATGGTTCGCAAAAAGTGCGTATCAAGCCAATCCAACTTGTGGGAGGGGGGATGCATGGGGTGAAATATCTCCAGATTACCACAGCAAATTAACAGCTAAAATGCCAAAGGTCTGCAAAGCTGGAATTGCTGCAAAGGAGCATTCTGTGATGAAAGCAAAGTGTGAAGGAGAAAATTATTATTTCAAGTAAAAATCATTGTTTCTAACCTTGTCAATGTCTGGACTATATTTTCTATTCATTATGCAACTCATTTGGTAAATAAAACTATGATTTTTCATGGAAAAGACAAAATTGTCGAGGTGACCCCAAACTTTTGAACTGTAGTGTACATTAAGTTACAAACTGGCGAAAAGGGAAAAAGTGTGCTAAATGAATGGCATTGAATATTTGCAAGCATTGTAGAGCTTGTTCACATGTTGCGCTTTAAATGCGGTTTTGCTGCATTTTATAGTACCACCAAAATGAATGGGATTCTTGAAATCTCATGCACATTCTGCTTATTTTTTTCTTGCAGAATTGAAGCATTAAAGCGTTTTTTTTTTTTTTTTCAAATCTGTAGCCAGGGTGTACAGATAAATCATTGGGCCCCATTGCAGAATTTCTCATTGGACCCCTCCCTCGCTCACCCCCAAAATAATAATATTCAGTTGGTTCACAGAAGAGCATATTTCACAACTTTGCAGCCCTAACAAAGTATCGTAATTTTCCTCATATTGAAGTCCCTAGTTTCCTCTTTCATTGTAGCCATAAAGTATGATGGAAACAAAAGTGCCCCACAAACACTATATGATCCCCCACAGTAAATTTCTCTACAGTACTCTCCACATGCACAGTATGATGACCCTACTGTACCCCCCCTTCAACTACCCCAGCAAGGAATGATTACCCTGACATAGTAAAATTCCCAACTGTGACCCTCACACAGCCCTTCATGCAGTATAATGGCCCATACTACCCTCCAAGTCGTATAATGGCCCCTACACAGCCCTCCGCACAGTATGACGGACCCCACAAAAACCTTCACACTGTATATATGCTGGCATAAAGTATAACGGCCTTCAAATACCTAGATACATTTATTATTATACACTCCCCATATTCCTCCATATAGTATTATTCAGTCCCATATAGCATTATGCAGCCCCCATATAGTATTATGCAGTACCATATAGTATTATGCAGCTGAATATAGTATTATGCAGACCCTTAGAGTAGTATGCCGCTCCATATAATAGAATGCAGCCCCCATATACAGGGTGGGCCATAAGTATGGATACACCCTGATAAAATGGAAGTTGTTGCTGATATCACCTTACCGTTTGTGGCATATTAGTACATGGGAGGGGTAAAATATTTGAGGTCGGGTGATGCCCATGGCGGTCATCTGCAAAGCTGCCATTTTGAATCCAACTTTACTTTTTTTTAATGGGACAGGGGTCATATGACACATCAAACACATAGAGAATTGCACAAGAAAAACAATGGTATGCTCATTTTTAATGTAGCTTTATTCATTATTGAGTTATTGACACGTTTGTGACATGGAGCAATGACAGTAACCCACTAAAGGATGTGCTCAAAGTGCTGCCCATTGTGTTGAATTGTCAAAACAGACCTCAATCTGAATAAGGGCATAGAGTGACTGGGTCCCAACTATGGACACACAGCCTTGGGGAGCATTATAAATAAAATGCCCAGCTCAGTGAAAAGGGAACCACACCTTATTCGTACTGAGTATAAGAGACTACAAAGAAACAAAAGAAATGAGCCAGAGAATGAGTCTGTATACATGCAACATATAAACGCATGTTCACACTGGCCATAAGATAAAGAAAACCCAAGATGAAAATAATATGGACATATACCCTGCTGTAACTAAATAAAAGCATTGTACATATAAATAAACAAAGGGAAGTTAGTAAACACTATTTTTAATCAAAAATTGTAAAGCCATCCCACTGCGACAAGGTGTACCCAAATCAGAGTGGTACCTAAGACTTTCTAGTATTAAAACCTTACCACGTGTCAAAACAGACCTCAATCTGAATAAGATGGGGCAGGAACTCTAGAGGGGTCTTACCACAATAAATATTAGGAAAGTAGAAGTGAACTACTCACCTACTGAGGTTGTGACAGTCACAACCCCTATAACAGGCAAATTATATAGGCTAACAGCTGCAGCCCTGAGAAGAGTATATTAGATGTAGAAGAAGAACCGGGTATTCAGCCGCACTATCACCACATTGGAAGGTATTGTTAATTTATGTCTTTATTCTTTATGCAGAGGTCAACGCGTTTCAGGAGCTCCCTTCATCAAGACAACAGGCAAAAAATATTTCTAAAATGAATTGACTTTTAGGGTGTTTCCACTGTTTAGGCATCTCATTGTATCCCAAATCTGAACTCAAATATGGCACACTTTCTCTTCTCCACTTTCTACTGTGCCTGAAAGTAATTTTCAACCACATATGGAGTACTGACATACTTAGGAGAAATTGCTCAACAAATTGTATGGTGCATTTTCTCCTGTTATCCTTGTGAAAATGAAAGATTTGTGGTTAAAGCAACATTTTTTGTAGTAAAAATGTATTTTTTTATTTTCATGGCTCAATTTTATAAAATTCCATAAGGCACCTAGGAAATCAAGATGCTCACCAAATATCTAGATAAATTCTTTCAGTGGTCTAGTTTCCAAAATGGGGTCACTTGTGGGGGAGCTCCACTATTTGGGCCCATCAGGGGCTCTTCAATGTGACATGGCATCCAAATCATTTTGCGCTCTAAAATTCAAATAGTGCTCCTTCCCTTCCAAGTCCTGCCGTGCTCCCAAACAGTAAAGTTACACCACATATGGGGTATCGATGTACGAGGGAGGAATTGTGCAACAAATTGTATATTGCATTTTCTCTTGTTACCCTTGTGAAAATCCAAAATTTGGGGCTAAAGTAAGATTTTTGTAGGAAAAAGTAAAATTTTAATTTTTATCTTTAACTTCAATAGTTCCTTTGAAGCATCTAAAACGTCTTGGATGTGGTGTTGAGTAGTATGAGGGGTGCAGTTTTTAAAATGGTGTCATTTTGGGTATTTTCTGTCACCTATGCCTCTCAGTCACTTCAAATGTGATGTGGTTCCTAAAAAAACGGTTTAGCAAATCCTGTTGGAAATATTAGAAATTGCTGATAAACTTTGACCCCTTCTAACTTCCTAACAAAAAAATATGTTTCAAAAATTGCGCTGATGTAAAGTAGACATGTGAGAAATGTTATTTATTCACTATTTTGTGTTCATACCTCTGATTTAATGGCCAAAAAATTTAAAAGTTTGAAAATTGCAAAGTTTTCTAAATTTTCAGCAAATTTCAGATATTTTCACAAATACATACAAAAAATATGATCCTGTTTTCCTGTCATGAAGTACAAGATGTCATGAAAAAACATTCTCAGATCCATTGAAGCATTCCAGAGTTATAACGTCATAAAGTGACACTGGTCAGAATTGAAAAATTGGCCCGGATAGGAATTTGAAAACAGGCTGGGGGTGAAGGGGTTAAGCAGCGATTTTCTTGAAAAGACTTAAGTATTTTCCACTGATTTTTCTGCATCAGATATAAAACGTGTGCATACCGATATACAGTGGGTATGGAAAGTATTCAGACTCTCTAAAATTGTTCACTCTTTGCTTCATTGTAGCCATTTGGTAAATTCAAAAAAGTTCATTTTTTTCTTAGTAATGTACACTCTGCACCCCCCATCTTGACAGAAAAAACAGAAATGTAGAAATTTGCAAATTTATTAAACAAGAAAAACTGAAAAATCACATGGTCATAAGTATTCAGACCCTTTTATTACACACTCATATTTAAGTCACATGCTGTTAATTTCCTTGTGATCCTCCTTGAGATGGTTTTACTCCTTCATTGGAGTTCAGCTGTGTTTAATTAAAGTGATAGGACTTGATTTGGAAAGGCACACACCTGTCTATATAAGACCTCACAGTGCATATCAGACCAAATGAGAACCATGAGGTCAAAGGAACAGCCCAAGGAGCTCAGAGACAGACTTGTGGCAAGGCACAGATCTGGCCAAGCTTACAAAATAATTTCTGCAGTACTCAAGGCTCCAAAGAGCACAGTGGCCTCCATAATCCTTAAATGGAAAACGTTTGGGACCACCAGAACTCTTCTTAGACCTGGCCATCCAGCCAAACTGAGCAATCATGGAAGAAGAGCCTTGGTGAGAGAGGGGAAGAAGAACCCCAAGATCACTGTGGCTGAGCTACAGAGATGCAGTAGGGAGATGGGAGAAAATTCTACAAAGTCAATTGCAGCCCTCCACCAGTCGAGCCTTTATAGTAGAGTGGCCTGACGGAAGCCACTTCTCAGTGCAAGACATATGAAAGCCTGCACAGAGTTTGCAAAAAACACATGAAGGACTCCCAGACTATGAGAAATAAGATTCTTTGGTCTGATGAGATGAAGACAAAACTTTTTGGTGATAATTTTAAGCTGTGTATGTGGAGAAAACCAGGCACTGCTCATCACTTGCCCAATACAATCCCAACAGTGAAACATGGTGGTGTCAGCATCATGCTGTGGGGGTGTTTTTCAGCTGCAGGGACAGGATGACTGGTTGCAATAGAAGGAAAGATGAATGCGGCCAAGTACAGAGATATCCTGGAAGAAAACCTCTTCCAGAGTGCTCTGGACCTCAGACATGGCCAAAGGTTCAACTTCCAACAAGACAATGACCCTAAGCACACAGCTAAAATAACAAAGGAGTGGCTTCAGAACAACTCTGTGACCATTCTTGACTGGCCCAGCCAGAGCCCTGACCTAAACCCAAACCAAAATGAGCATCTCTGGAGATACCTGAAAATGGCTGTCCACCAACATTCACCATCCAACCTGATGGAACTAGAGAGGATCTGCAAGGAAGAATGGCAGAGAGTCCCCAAATCCAGGTGTGAAAAACTTGTTGCATCATTCCCAAGAAGACTCATGGCTGTACTAGCTCAAAAGGGAGCGTATACTCAATACTGAGCAAAGGGTCTGAATACTTATGACCATATGATATTTCAGTTTTTCTTGTTTAATAAATTTTAAAAAATGTCTACATTTCTGTTTTTTTGACAAGATGCGGTGCATAGTGTACATTATTGAGAAAAAAATGAACTTTTTTGAATTTACCAAATGACTGAAATGAAACAAAGAGTGAAAAATGTAAAGGGGTGTGAATACTTTCCGTTCCCACTGTATTTCTCTCTTCCTTATACCATCCCATGAGTTGTGTCAGAGACAGGACTTGGTGCACATATTAACCTTATTTTGTCTTATTTAATAACTTTTTCCAAGAGTAATATGTGACGCCCTGGGCAAGCCAGGGGTCACAGGTCACAACACCACATGCACCCCACATTCCCTGCAGGTACACCGAGGTCAAAACTAAAATCCTTGTTGCCTTCCTCCAGGGGCTGGTGTCCACACCAGGGGGTGGGCCAGGAGGTTGGCTCCACCCACCGAGGAGTTCACAGCCCTGGAGGCGGGAAAACCAGGCAGTTTAGCTCAGGCAGAGCTTGAGCGAGGAGTAAGCAGTTGAGTCTAGTGAAGGGTTGAGAGTAGAAGGAAGTGGTAAAGGAGCAAGTGACAGTAGTGGAAGTGACAAGAGAAAAGTGACAGCAAGAAGCCTGAAGTTGGTCCGGGTGTGTGCCCCGGACTGAGGCAGCAAGGTTGACAGACGGCGGTGACCGTCTGCAGGAGAGATTGCTCGGAGGTTGCCGAAAGGACCGTGGACGGGTGGTGACCCGGCGGTACCGGAGCGGTATACAAAGAACAGTCAGCACCAGGGCAGGGGCCTTTCGGATCCCGGCAAGGCTAGGAGTCGCCATAATTTGCCAAATCCGTCAGTGAAGGGGACCTCTGTCTCCCAACAACCAAGTCCCGTTTGAAGGCAACAGTCCGACCGTGAAGGGGAGACACCGCCACCGCCAAGGCACCAGTTTCCCAGGGCCAGCGCCTGCGGGCAAGAGAGGGGCTCCTCCGGCTCATATCCAAGCTGGGGAGCGGGTTACCGGTGGGAATCCATCGCTACCAACAGACTACACATAGGTGCAGGGAAGAGACCGTCACCGTCAACTGCAGGGAACATCTGCACCGTAACCGTCCGAGGGACCCGTCCAACCAGCCGTTTGTTTACCGAGAACTGTGTCGTGTTTACTGGCTGAGTGAGTACCTCCGTGCCGTGCGGCACAGCGCTGCCCCTGCGCCCCTGCACCTCCACAGGCCCCATAACCCGCCTGTCCACAGAAACCAACCCCATCACTGGGCCCCGGGACCACCAATCCCCTACCCATGGAGGGGCAATTCAACAACTGGCTGCTCCATACCACCACTCCCAGGATCCCCAGCCAGAGCAGCGGTGGTGTCCACATAATCACCACAACCGTGGGTGGCGTCACGGACAATAAACAATCCCCACAACCAAACCCCTTTCACTCACAGACGAGGAGCGCCGCTAGAGTCCCCGGGATCCGGCCCATCGCTCGAGCCACCGAGCAGCAGCAGGCCGCAGCCGCAGCGGCAGCCGGACCCAAGCAGTAGGAGAGCGCGGCGTCCCCTCCTCCGCCCGCGACAACTATCTTTTTTATTTTTCTGTCACTATAGTGTACGAGGGCTTCTTTTACATGGGAAAAGCGGTTGTGGTGAATGACGCCATTCATTTTAACATGCAATGTACTGAGAAACAAGAAAAAATATTCAAGGTAGGTTAAAATGATGACAAAAATGCAATTCCACCATTTTTTGGGAGAGTTTCGGTTTCACGGGGTTCATTGTTTAGTAAAAATAACCTGACAACATGAATCTTATTCTTCAAGTCAGCACAATTAGGGTATGTGCACATGCTGCAGAAATTTCCTGCACCAAAAAAGCACCTTGTGGCCAAAAAACACACCAAAAAAAGCATGAGGTTTTTTCGAATGTTTTGGTGATTTTTTGGAATTGTTTTTCGGGGGTGTTATTTTTTGTGAATTCAATGGCTGGAAGGGCTGAAAAAAACAGATCAACAATTGACATGCTGCGTCTTTATTCTGCACCAAAAACTGCAAGGAAACAGAAGCAACATGCACAGCATTTCTGGTTTCTCATAGACTTTGCTGGGATAAGAATATTAAATAATGCTGTGAAGGAGAGCGCGCAACAGGGTCTTACCTGGTAGGGAAATGAGACACAATATGATCACGGTACACTCACCTTCTCACATTGAGAGAGTCACAACCCCTATGTCACACACTCAGTAATGATATCCGCTGCAGCCCCAAAATTTAGAGTAAGTAGTAGGACATAGATAGAAATCGGGTATATACCGCGCTGATACTCAATGGTATATTAATACAATTCCTTTACTGTTCATATAGATCTAAGTGTTTCAGAGACATCCGTCTCCTTCCTCAGGACATCAAAGGAACAATACCTTAGGTCCTGAGGAAGGAGACGGATATCTCTTAAACGCATAGACCTGTATGAACAATAAAGGAATTATAGTAATATACCATTGAGAATTAGCGCGATATATACCTGATTTCTATCTACGTACTACTGGGATAAGAATAAACATAAAGATTTGGGCAACAAACTGCATGAAAAACTGGACCTTGCGCAAAGGGCCTTGTGGTGATATCAAACTTGTGTCATTTTTTCATTGGAGTGGTAAAAATAAAATTCAAACCTTCATAGATAAATAAATAGAAAATGGTTTGGGTTAGAGGTGAGCAAAAAAATCAAGTAAAATAGAATTGTATTCAAATTTTTCAAAAAAATCACCAGATTTATGTAATTTTCTGTCATTATCTTCCTTATTTCTGAACCATAAAAGGTCCATCAATATGTAAAGAAATTAAAAGCAAAACCTTTTACTCACATCTTGAGCCCCTGCAATCCTTACCCCCACCTGACTGTCACATCTTCGGATTGGCTTTGGCAGCAGTGAAATCCCCGGGCCTCGGTCGCGGTGCCAATTTCTCCAGGTTTGCTAGGCTTGAGAGGGTCCTGCACAAGCGCCTATAAAGGATGCGGCACGCGTTGAGACCAATGACGTCAATGCATGCACTAGTGACCGAGACCTGAAGATATTACCTTAATGAACACGAATCAAAGGTGCAAAGGTCACCAGATTGGTGGCAGTAATAAGTTATTGTTATTTTTTACATATTCTATTAGGGACTGGAGAGACCATAGAGCATAAGGGACATTCAATTTGAGTTGAATAACTGCGAATCGACTCTCCCAGAAAAAAAAACCCCACACAAATTAGAATTTTTGGACCTACATACAACAGTGCAAAGAAGACCGTAAAACGTATTAAAACGATCAATTTATTGAATAAATTATGATACAAGTAAAATATATCTTTGTACCGTGTTAGCCAGTAGAGATAAAAAAATTGTTTAAAAGAACAGAGAGTCCTCAGTGGTTGATACCTTTTAATGGCTAACTGAAAAGATGGTAATAATTGCAAGCTTTCGAGACTACTCAGGTCTCTTCATCAGGCATGGTACCATGAAGAGACCTGAGTAGTCTCGAAAGCTTGCAATTATTACCATCTTTTCAGTTAGCCATTAAAAGGTATCAACCACTGAGGACTCTCTGTTCTTTTAAACAATTTTTTTGAATAAATTATTATTTTTTGTGTAATTAATACACACAAATATCCACTAGGTGGCGCCACATCACTATTATATAAAAGTCTAAGTTAGTGAAAAAATAATAGTAATGGCAGATACATATGGAATTTTAAAGATACGTAGTAATGTCATAAATATTATGTAGAAAACACCCAATATAGTTAAAAAACAAATCAAAGACTGCACAGGAACAACAGACAGTATTAGAAGTATTAAATACCTATATCAAGGAGAGCGGGGCCACATTCAACTTTTGTCTGATCCACTCAACTTTATTTTGGGTAGGTATGAGTTTTGTTATTTTTTTATCAGTATGGGCATGATTTTCTCGCTTAGAGATGAGCGAGTACCGTAATATTCTTATATTCTCTCTCTCTTAGGTCAGTGTAATCATTTAGTTTTGTTTTTTAAATGTGCGGTGCACTGGGGGTTCATAGTTACCAGGATGAGGCTATATACCAGGATGGGGATATGATGTGATGGTATATACCAGGATGGGGACATGATGTGATGCAATATACCAGGATGGGGACATAAAGAAGCTATATAACAGGATGGGGACATATATCAGGATGGGGTTATATACCAGGATATGGACAGGATGTGGACATATTCTAGGATTGGACGATATACCAGGTTGGGACATGATGAGGCCATATAAACCAGGATGGGGACATGATGAAACTATACATACCAGGATGTGGATATCATGAGGCCATATATACCATAATGGAGCCATATATACCAGGCTTGGGACATATACCAGGATGAGGTAATATATTCCAGGATGGGGACATGATAGGGTAATATATATACCATGATGGGGACATACACCAGCATGGGGCCATGATGGGGACATACAGTATATACCAGGCTGGAGCCATGATGGGGACATGTGCCAGCATATAGTCAAGATGAAGACATACACCAGGATGGGGAACATATTTACCAGGAAGTGGCCCAGGATGGGGATAGATTAGTACAAGACAGGGGTTCATTGCTACACAATCAGGGGAATTAGGGGGGAAAATCGTATGTCTTTACAGGATTTCAAATACTTCAATTGCCCAAACGGGAAGGGGGGGTGGCGGATCGAATCTTGTACCTGGGCCCATCGGACTCTAGTTACACCACTGAATACATTTGTCAATATTGAGATATGCAGTAATATTACTATCATCATTTAAGACCAACAATAGGATGGACGTCATAGGAGTACAAAGATACTAGTGATGAGTGCCAGAACTTTCTTATCTAATATATAAAGCTGAGTGTATGTATGTGTATGCATGTATGTCCGCTAAAGGAATCCGCATCATCACATTTAGAATCACGAAATTTTGCACAAACGCCTCATGTGACTCAGGGAACGTCATAGACTATGTTTTGAGGGGAAAATGTAACCCTGTGCTTTACAGTTACTCTCCAAAAAACCTGACTCCATTAAAGTCAATGGAGCTGGGACCTGAAGGTCAATAATAGCAGCTCTGGCTGGTTGCTATAGGAACAAAGGACATTATTAGCGTAAGAAGCTTATGTGTGACCTAATATGATTTCTGTGGAGAGACGGATAGAGAAAAAGAGAGACAGGGAGATGGACACAGAGAGGGAAAGAGACAGACAGAGGCAGACAGACATAGGCACAGACAGACAGAGATAGGAAAACAGGGAAAGAGAGAGACAGACAGGGAAATAGACAGACACCTACAGACAGGGAAGGAGACAGACAGACAGACAGGGTAAGAGACAGAGAGACAGGGAAAGAGACAGATAGGGAAAGAAACAGATAGAAAAAGAGACATGCAGACAGAGACAGACAGACAAGGATAGAGACAGATAGAGACAGACAGAGACACAGGGAAAGAGACAAACAGGGAATGAGACAGACAGTTAAAACGACAGACAGAGGCAGACAGGTAAAGAGACAGACAGGGAAAGAGACACACAGGGAAAGAGACATATAAGGAAAGAGACATACAGACAAAAGCAGACAGGGAAAGAGACAGATAGGAAAAGAGACAAATAGGAAAAGAGACAGACAGAGACAGACAGGGAAAGAGACAGACAATGAAAGATACAGACAGAGACAGACAGACAGAGGCAGACAGGGAAAGAAATAGATTAACAGTGAAAGAGACAGACTAGGAAAGTGACAGACAGAGGCAGACAGACAGGGAAAGAGACAGACAGGGAAAGGGACAGACAGGGAAAGAGACAGACAAAGGCAGACAAGGAAAGAGACAGACTGAACGACAGGGAAAGAGACAGATAGTAAAAGAGACAGACAGGGAAAGAGACAGACAGAGGCAGACAGGAAAAAAGACAGACAGGGAAAGATACAGACAGACAGGGAAAGATATAGACAGACAGGGAAAGAGACAGACAGAGAAAGAAAGACAGAGAGACAGAGAGAGACAAACAGAGAGATAGAAAAATAGACAGGGAAAGAGGCAGACACACAGAGACAAGCACACAGTGACAGAAACACAGAGACAGACAGAGAAATAGAGAGAGACAGAAAGAGAGACTGATACAGTTACAGACAGACAGAGAGATAGACAGACAGATAGACACGGATAGAGACAGACAGAGACAGACACAGACAAACACACAGATAGACAGACAGAGACAGACAGACAGATAGACAGATAGAGAGAGAAGACAGACAAAGATACAGAGACAGACAGGGAAAGAGCCAGACACACAGAGACAGGCAGGCAGAAAGAGAGAGACAGACAGATAGAGAGAGAGAGACAGACAGAGACAGAGAGACAGTTTCTATCCCGGGCAACACCGGGTACTACAGCTAGTATTCATATAAGTTTCACTATATGACATGTTGCTTTTTTGTGCCTTTAAGGCCATGTTCACACTGTGTTTTTTTGTTTTTTGACGCACTGTTTTTTTGTCCGCACTAAATTATACAATATTAATCATCTCTGATTATTGCATTTCTGCTGCATGTTTATTCAGCAGAAAAACCCGTCATTTGCGCTACATGTGAACATGGACTAAATGTCCAAGCAAAGTGAATAAGACGTCATGAAAACTCCACCCGCTGAGCCTTTGAACTGTGCAGTTTTAGTGGGTTTTTTCTCTATAGGCTTCTTTGTGGAGCCTGAAAAAAAAGGTAAGTGAAAAATGTCCCATTATATTTTTAAATGCAGAATCAAAGCTTTTCTGTAACATTAAAATGCATGAAAAACCCAAATTCACATCTGCACCAAACATGTATCAAATGTCTGTGGAAAATGCATAAAAAACGCAGTAAACACACAATAATCAGAGAAGATTGTTACTGCGTTGTGTGGTGCAGACACCTGCAGATGCAGAAAAAATGCAGCATTTACGCTACGTGTGAACACGGCCTCAGTGATACATTTTTATTAAATTTTGTATGGGTTTTAATAGAGAAAAATAATCAATTGTGCCTTTTTTTCCATTTGCACGATCCCAATGTTTAATCTGATCTCTGTGTTGTTCGGGTCGTTACGATTAAAGGGACTCCAAATATGTCTTTGTTATTTGCAGATTTTTTTATAAAGCGCAGTAAAAATTACATTATACTTTTTTTTATTATTTTGCAGACAGTGTTTCGGAGTGATTGCCCCTCATCAGTGCAAAGTAAGAGATATGATCTGGCTTATGAGAAGCTATAGTACAGACCACTAGAAGACTATTCTCCTTGCGGAGACCTGACAAACCTGTCTGGCGTATTAGTTTTAGTAATTTTATTGGAAGAAAAAAAATCTTACACTCTCCCACTAGAATACAGGACACAGAGATGCTGCTCTGTACAATGGATCTCTATCCTGTGTAATCAGAGGCTGCCATGCAGCTTCATCTATATAAAATCCTTTCTCTGATGTCATCACAGCTGGTAGCGCAACAGGTAGGAGGGCTGCTGTAATGTGTTTGAAAGTTGCTGTTTGATTCTAAGGGAGGATGAAATATAAGATTATATTTTTGTCATTTTTTCTCATTTGTTTATAGCAGTTTTATAAGAATGTTAAAATGATGATTAGACTCAAGCGGTCTCTCAGGATCTGACTGCTGTTTCAAATTATAATGTCATGTGTGCACGCGAGAAAGAACGATAACAGACACTATATCGGTTATGGACCTTCTCCATGACGGACGCTGAGCAACTGTCTCTTTTTATTGTTTGAAACTTTATACAGTTCAGGAGAAATAAGGGGTGTAGACAAAGTATAGTCCAATCAACTATCGCAGGTCGGGGCTCAAGAAGTATAGAAATTAGCATAATCTCTTCTGGATTGGTCAGTCCAAGCTTTAGGAATTCTCCTTTGTTCATCATCTTGGGTGTAGACAGGATGTGGCAGCCATCTTCAAGTTACATATACTGGTATATACTGTGTTAAGGAAAATCACTAAATATGCAATATACATATATACGTGTTAGTAAGAAACAAAAGCATGCATAAATATGTGTTAGTTTACATCTACTAGACTATATACCTGAGTCTATGAAATGGCTGAATTAAGTATTTCTGGTTACTTAATTCTTATCCTCAACAGGAACAAAAGAATCTGACTTCTTCCCCTACATAGAGGTACAGTATATAGCTATCTATATTTTCATGCAGCTGAATAATTTTTTTCTGGCTTCTCTGCCTGCGTTATAAGTCACGATTATCAAATCCTGCTATGCTTCTCAGTACAGACAGTGGCTCAATGGTACAGCTGCAGCCTATAGACAAAGTGCTCATGAGTGCTAGTCCCATTCTGGGAAACCAGAGCAGATTAGAATGTAATTTATGCACTGCTCTTTAGTGAATTTATTCACTGAACTGAGAGGCAGAGCAGGGACAAAAGCAGTAAACAACAGGACTGCAAGAGTGAACCGTCACATCAGGACAGTCCCACTGAATCCAGAATGGTTGGGAGGTATGGGATATTCTTAGTTTGTAGACTCGGATCCCACTAGTGGGATCTGCTTCTAATTTAAGATAGTGACAATTTAGCTCTATTACATGTGCTGTCATTGGAGAGGTGGTCAGAGTGACAATACAATTGGATGGATTTCCAACCACCTCTCCACTGACAGTGGTGCATCTCTGGACTCCTGTTCTTGAAGTCCCACAGTTCCACAGTTCCACAGGTCCCATTAATGGAACCGGAGTCAACTATACATACATTTACAAGATGGGAATATTGCATTAATTCCTGAAATGTAAAATGCCTGATATATCTTCACACATGTCACAGCTTTATTTGCAAGTTGCAGTTTTGAGGCTAAAAGGATGTTAATGTAAAGTTTTTTTCTCTTCCCTCCGCCTTCCTTCCCAGTATTGAGATCTGCACAAACACATAGTCCGTGGATCTAAAATAAAACAAAGCCAGCGAGTCTGAATTTCAGACAGTCTGATAATCTCTATATAAGACCTTCTTTTTTCCATTATATGCTTTTAAGCTGGGATAATTAAATAGAACCTGTCACCAGGTTTTCCCATATAAACTCTGACCACCACTAATAAGCCCTCATATACAACATTCTAGAATGATGTATATATGTCCCCAAACTACTCTGCAAGGCAAAAAAATAGTTTTTATTATCATTACCTATGGAATGGTCCAGTCCAATGGGCATTGCTGGTCTTGACCTGGCGCCTCCTTTCTTCTTGTTTTGTGTGGATGACGCCTCCTATTTCATCACACAATGTTCTCCTTTGCGCTTCTGCACAGGCGCACTTCTTTCTGTTCTGCTGTGGGCAGGGCAAAGTGTTGTAGGTACATGCATGGGGGCTTTTTGGCATTCCCTGTGCATGTGTGTAGGAGGGGGGCGAATAGCGCCCTCTCCTATAAGGACAGTGTTAGTGTAAATTGCATGTGTCTGAAAGCATTTTGTCTATTGTAATGTATATGGAGAATGAAGCAGAGCTGAACAGGCGCGCCATTCAGCTCCACCCAGCGGTCACCGCTGGTATAGGCTAAGTAGTAGGAAAATGTATTTGTACTGTAAATGCTGTGTAACATGTATAGAGAATACTGACTCCTCGTGCTGTGTTAGGCAGGGGATATAGTACAGGTCAGGCGTGTGATAGATGCAGATTTAGGAATAGGAAGTAAGGTACGGTTAGGTGTAATATTAGTAGTAAGATAAGAATAAATGGTAACTAGGGATCAAGGAGCAGGAGGAGGATGGGAGGAGTAGTTAGTTAGCAATAGGAGATAGACAGGGAACACAGGATGAGCAGCCAGAAGGTTATCATAGAAATTGAGATAGGAGGGAGGAGAAGCGGAAGGTAATAGAATGTGTGCAGGAAGTGATTAATTAGTGAAGCGGCAGGAGCTAAAGGATATAGCATGGCCCAGGGCCTGCCGAGCATGGGGGGTACCCTCCAGGTGTTAAGACTTAACCCAGTGAACGGGTGGCACGGCGACCTTGGACCGGTTGGATGTTAGGTCTCAGAGACCCCAGTCAGACATCGTACTGGCCAGAAGCAGCTGTGTGCCAGGACGGGGGCACAAGTGAGACACAGCAGCCGCACAGAAGGGATTCCAGGGGGAAGAGGTACAAGGGACTTAGCTGCTGGAGGACAGTACCAAGGGCAAGTTGGCCTGAAGTGGAGTTTTTCACACAAGGTTAGTTGAAAGCAGCATGAGCGGTCCTAAGGACCTGAAGTAAGGATTCAGAGAGTGCCACAATAAAGGAGTTCCAGTTGATATTACTAGAGACTGTCGTGTGATTATTACCACCCTCCCCCCGTTGAAGATGAGGAGATATCAAATAGAAATGGAGGTGATCCCAAAGGTAATGGCTGATTCCTACGGTTCAAGTGGGAGCTGAACATGCACATTAACACTATCTGAAACGGGAATGAACTGTTGGCCATCACCTGACTCCTCTCTTCATGTGCATTACAATACTTTGCTCTGCCCTGTTGAGTGAAGAGAAAAGTATTGTAATGTGCATGTGCAAACACTGCCTGGCATTTCTCTGCGCATGTGCATTATAATACTTTGCTCTGTCTTCAGCAGGGCAGTGAGGAGTACACAGGAGCGAGATGGAGAAAACTGTGTAGATGACGTAGGATGTGTCATCCACACAACGCAAGACCAGCGATTCCCATAAGACTTGACCACCCCATAAGTGAGTATAATAAAAGCTGTTTTAACATAATACAGAGAAGATTGGTGACATATAAATACAGTATTTTAGAATACTGTATATTAGGGCTCACTGATGGAGACTGCACTTTACATTGGAAAAACCTGGTGACAGGTGATTCTCTTTATGTTTCCATTTCTAAGACTTGACAAAGAACATACCGTGAATCACTATGCGGATATTTGCTGTGTACACAAAGTATTTCTTTTTAAATTTTAATTATGATAGCTTCTGTAGGAATGCCTAATGTCTATGCACATACATTATTGGCCATTAAAGAAGGAACTGCTTTAATTACCTTGGACTGCATAGTCTCCAGGATATTTATCGCTTAATATTTCCTGCTGCCTGTGCAAACAAAATCATATCCTCCTGAATCCACAGTTCCAAAATATGAAAGTTCATCAGGAAAAAGAACAATACCAAAATATTTAGATACATTGTCAATCTGCATTAATTTTGGTTTTAGGGCTGTAGGATGTATGGCTAGAGTTGGTGTGAATCAATTAGCCAAACCCAATCAATCGGCCATGTCAGTATTCTGTGCTGGCTGGACGAGAGCCGTATCACCACTTCCCTGATGGCATCTGCGACTTTTATTTTATTTAGTCAGTCTGACACAACATGATATTTCTGTCACCTTGAAATAATAATGCCCTGCCAGGATCGAAGCAAAAGAAGATCCGTTAATGCCATTAGAAAAGAGGCGGTTTTGATGTCTCCTGTTCTGCAGCCACAGATTGCTGATGTAATGGATGGACAGTGTTGTGTGAATTGATTCGTACCAACTTTAGCTGTGGCTATGGCACACAGTCACACTCTGGACAACCATACATATGAGGCCTTGCTCCCACTTGTGTTTAATATGGACGAGTGCAATCTGGTAAAACATTGCATTGCTCTTGTTAAACAATTAAAAAGTCTTCATCTGCAATTTTTTTCTCATGCTGAATCGACATCAGAACAAAATCACAGCAAGCTACATTTGGCAGCGTATATCCGATCACACTCACCCATACAAGACTATGGGTGTGTGTCGAACATCGGACTGCACACGGATGTCATCCAAGTACAGTGGAATATACACAAAGACAGACAACGGGGGAGATGGAGAAATTACTTTCTCAATCTTTTCCTCACCTGGGGAATGTAATTTTCTCCATTTAATTCTATGGCCAAATACTGGTACCTGTACATGCAATGCAATCTATTATCAATCTTCAGTTGAAATCAGAAATTACAAACACTATCTAAAAAGACACATATGCATGCTTTTTTTTCCCTGTGAGGTCAATTAGGATGACCAAAATTAATATTTGACAAATGTCAGACTAATGAGAGAGAGAATGTTTTAAGGCACTTCTATTACTTTCTGCATAGTCGAAAGTTTACATGCACTAAGCGTACTATGCCTTTAAATAATATGGGACATCCCATATGATGATGTCATGTCTCTGGAAGCTTCTGATAGGTTTATTGGCAACATCTGAGGTAGAGACACACCTGTGGATGTATTTAAATGCAAATAAATAAATAGAATTGTGGAGTTGCCCAAGTCTGGTTTATCCTTGGGTGCAATTTCCAGATACCTGAAGGTGCCTTGTTCATCTGTACAATCAATTGGAAGGAGCCATGTACCAGAGATGAACTTGTTTTGGTCAGACATGTGCATATCAACCCAAGAACAAAAGCAAAAGAGCTTGTGAAGATGCTGGCGGAAGCTGGTAAGATTGTGTCATTATTCACAGTGAAACGGGTACTGTATCAACATGGGCTTAAAGACCACTCTGCCAGGAAGAAGCCGTTACTCCAAAACGAGGTGGTCTGACGAAACTAAAATTGAACTGTTTGGCCATTATGACCATCGTTACGTTTGGAGGAAAAAGGAAGAAGCTTTGAAACCTTAGAATACCATCCCAACTGTGAAACATGGTGGTGGAAGCATCATATTGTGGGATTGTTTTGCTACAGGAGGGACTGGTGCACTTCACAAAAAAGATGGCATCATGTGGAAAGAAAATTATGTGGCAATACTGAAGCAACATCTCAAGGTGTCAGCCAGGAACTTAAAGCTTGGGCGGAAATGGGTCTTCCAAATGGACAATGACTCAAAGCATACTGTAAAACTGGTTACAAAGTGGCTTAGGATAACAAAGTCAATGTTTTGGAGTGGCCATCACAAACGCTTAATCTCAATTCTATTGGAAATTTATGGGGAAAGTTGAAAAGGCAGGTGCGAGCAAGGCGACCTACAAACATGGCTCAGTTACACCATTTCTTTCAGGAGGAATGGGTTCAAATTCCTACTAACTAACTAATAAGTGAAATAATTAAAAAAAAAAACGGGCTTCTCTATATTTTTAGTTCCCAGCCGGGTACAAATAGGCAGCTGGGGGTTGGGGGCAGCCCGTAGCTGCCTGCTGTACCTGGCTAGCATACAAAAATAGGGCGAAGCTCACGTCATTTTTTTGGTGGGCAAAAAACTCCTGCATACAGTCCTGGATGGAGTATGCTGAGTCTTGTAGTTCTGCAGCTGCTGTCTGCTCTCCTGCATACACTAGTGAATGGAGCATGCTGAGCCTTGTCATTCTGCAGCTGCTGTCTGCTCTCCTCCAAACAGACAAACAACAGCTGCAGAACTATAAGGCTCAGCATACTCCATCCAGGACTGTATGCAGGACTTTTTACGCCCCCCAAAAATTATTTGGGCTTCGCCATATTTTTGTATGCTAGCCAGGTACTACAGGCAGCTACGAGGTGCCCCCAACCCCCAGCTGCCTATTTGTACCCGGCTGGGAAACAAAAATATAGGGAAGCCCTTTTTTTAATAATAATTTCATGAATTTCATGAAATAATTAAAAAACAAATGACGTGGGCTTTGCCATATTTTTGTATGCTATCCAGGTACAACTAGGCAGCTGGGGATTGGAATCCACAGCACAGGTTGGCCTGAGCTTTCTGGGCCCCTCTGCTGCAAATTGCAGTCCGCAGTCGTCCCAGAAAATGGCACTTTCATAAAAGCGCCATCTTCTGGCACTGTATGCAACTCTTCCAGCTGCCCTGGTGACAGGTGGCTCGCTGGGTAATAATGGGGTTAGGGCTAGCTGTATATTATCAACTGGCCCGAAGCCCTAAATTCATGGTGGCACGCCAATATTAGACATGGCCACCATGAATTTCTAGTACCAATAAAAAGAAACACAACACACAGAAAAATATTTTTATTATAAATAAAACACAACACAATTAGTGACTTCATCTTTATTGAAATAAAGAACCCCCCTCCGCAGTAATCCTGGGTCAAGGATCCCACGCCGTCCAATCCGGATCCAATATCATCTGATCGGTTTGCTGGAAGGCAAAGCGATCAGATGATATGTCAGGTTCAAGGGCCTGAATCACATGATACAGCAGCTGATTGTATAAACGGCTTTTATACAATCAGCTGATGCATCAGTGTAAAAAAAAACAAAACAAACTACACACCAGTGCAGGCTCCTATCCGACAGCATCAGCTGATAGTTTAGCCGGCCGGGCGGTAAAAAGCCGGCCTCACCGTTCGACTTATAGTGTCAGCTGATTCCGTCAGGTGACTGCATCAGCTGATCATCGCCAGGTCTGAGAAAGAGAGAGAGAGAAAGACGAGAGGGAGAGAAAAAGAAGAGAGAGAGAGAGAAAGAGAGAAAGAAGAGAGAGAGAGAAAGAGAGAAAGAAGAGAGAGAAAGAAGTGAAAGAGGAGAAATAAGAGAAAGAGAGAAGGAAGAGAGAGAGAAAGAGAAAGAAGGGAGAGAAAGAAGAGAGAGAAGAGAAAGAGGAGAAAGAAGACAAAGAAGAGAAAGGAGAGAGAGAAAGGAGAAAGAGAGAAAGGAGAGAGAGAGAAAGGAGAGAAAGAAAGGCGATAGCGAAAGGAAAGAGAGAAAGAAAGGAGATAGATAGGAGAGAGAGAAAAAAAAGAGAGAGAGAGAGAAAGAAAGGAGAGAGAGAAAGGAGAAAGAGAGAAAGGAGAGAGAGAAAGGAGAGAAAGAAAGGAGAGAGAGAAAGGAGAGAAAGAGAGAGAGAGAAAGGTGAGAGAGAAATGAGAGCGAGAGGAGAGTGAAAGAAAGAGAGAGAAAGGAGAGAGAAAGAAGAGAGAGAGAAAGAGAGAAAGAAGAGAAAGAAAAAGAAAGGAGAGAGAGAAAGGAGAGAGAGAAAGGAGAGAGATAAAGGAGAGAGAGAAAGGAGAGAGAGAGAAAGGAGAGAGAGAGAAAGGAGAGAAAGAAAGAATAGAGAGAAAGGAGAGAAAGAAAGGAGAGAGAGAGAGAGAAAGGAGAGAAAGAAAGGAGAATGAGAAAGGAGAGAGAGAAAGGAGAGAGTGAGAGAGAAAGGAGGGGGAGAGAGATAGGAGAGAGAAAGAATAGAGAGAGAAAGAGAGAGAAAGATAGGAGAGAGAGAAAGGAGAGAGAAAGAGAAAGGAGAGAGAGAAAGAAAGAAGAGAGAGAAAGGAGAGAGTGAAAGGAGAGAGAGAAAGGAGAGAGAGAAAGGAGAGAAAGAAAGGAGGAAGAGAAAAAAAGGAGAGATAGGAGAAAGAGAAAGAAGAGAGAGAAAGGAGAAAGAGAGAAAGGAGAGAGAAAAAGGAGAGAGAGAAAGGAGAGAGAGAGAGAAAGGAGAGAAAGAAAGAATAGAGAGAAAGGAGAGAAAGAAAGGAGAGAGAGAGAAAGGAGAGAAAGAAAGGAGAATGAGAAAGGAGAGAGAGAAAGGAGAGAGTGAGAGAGAAAGGAGAGAAAGAAAGGAGAGAGAGATAGGAGAGAGAGAAAGAATAGAGAGAGAAAGAGAGAGAAGGATAGGAGAGAGAGAAAGGAGAGAGAAAGAGAAAGGAGAGAGAGAAAGAAAGAAGAGAGAGAAAGGAGAGAGTTCAAAGTGGAGAGGGAGAAGGGGTTAAACCCGCGCAAACCGCCAGTAATCCAGAAGGAGATGTTGATAAATTAAACAATCTTTTATTCCATGGGTCTACGCGTTTCAAGGTCTAAGACCTCATTTGATTTACTGGTCCTGAAGAAGAGGTCTTAGACCTTGAAACGCGTAGACCCATGGAATAAAAGATTGTTTAATTTATCAACATCTCCTTCTGGATTACTGGCGGATTGCGCGGGTTTAACCCCTTCTCCCTCTCCACTTTGAAGTCTGAAACACGTGGGGCCGCAGCAGCTGCCATTATCTCATGCTATCTGTGGTGGTTGTGACCTCTCACAACCTCAATCGGTGAGTGCATTTACCATTTGCTAACCGTGTGTTTAATCTGGTAAAATCCTATCAGCGCTTCTCTTTTCTAGCTTATCTACAGAAAGGAGAGCGTGAAAGGAGAGAGAGAAAGGAGAGAGAGAGAAAGGAGAGAAAGAAAGGAGAGAGAGAGAAAGGAGAGAGAGAGAGAAAGAAAGGAGAGAGAGATAGGAGAGAGAGAAAGGAGAGAGAGAGAAAGAGAGAGAAAGAAAGGAGAGAGAGAAAGAAGAAAGAGAGAAAGAAGAGAGAGAGAGAGAAAGGAGAGAGAGAAAAAAGAGAGTGAGAGAAAAAGAAGAGAGAGAAAGATATAAAAAAGAGAGAGAAGAGAAAGAGGAGAAAGAAGAGAAAGAAGAGAAAGAAAGGAGAGAAAGGAGAGAAAGAAAGGAGAGAGAGAAAGGAGAGAGAGAGAAAGGAGAGAGAGAGAAAGGAGAAAAAGAAAGGAGAGGGAGAAAGGAGAGAGAAAGGAGAGAAAGAAAGGAGAGAGAGAGAAAGGGAGAGAGAGAAAGGAGAGAGAGAGAGAAAGGAGAGAAAGAAAGGAGAGAGAGAAAGGAGAATGAGAAAGGAGAGAGAGAAAGGAGAGAGTGAGAGAGAAAGGAGGGGGAGAGAGATAGGAGAGAGAAAGAATAGAGAGAGAAAGAGAGAGAAAGATAGGAGAGAGAGAAAGGAGAGAGAAAGAGAAAGGAGAGAGAGAAAGAAAGAAGAGAGAGAAAGGAGAGAGTGAAAGGAGAGAGAGAAAGGAGAGAGAGAAAGGAGAGAAAGAAAGGAGAGAGAGAAAAAAAGGAGAGATAGGAGAGAGAGAAAGAAGAGAGAGAAAGGAGAAAGAGAGAAAGGAGAGAGAAAAAGGAGAGAGAGAGAAAGGAGAGAGAGAGAGAAAGGAGAGAAAGAAAGAATAGAGAGAAAGGAGAGAAAGAAAGGAGAGAGAAAGGAGAGAAAGAAAGGAGAATGAGAAAGGAGAGAGAGAAAGGAGAGAGTGAGAGAGAAAGGAGAGAAAGAAAGGAGAGAGAGATAGGAGAGAGAGAAAGAATAGAGAGAGAAAGAGAGAGAAGGATAGGAGAGAGAGAAAGGAGAGAGAAAGAGAAAGGAGAGAGAGAAAGAAAGAAGAGAGAGAAAGGAGAGAGTTCAAAGTGGAGAGGGAGAAGGGGTTAAACCCGCGCAAACCGCCAGTAATCCAGAAGGAGATGTTGATAAATTAAACAATCTTTTATTCCATGGGTCTACGCGTTTCAAGGTCTAAGACCTCATTTGATTTACTGGTCCTGAAGAAGAGGTCTTAGACCTTGAAACGCGTAGACCCATGGAATAAAAGATTGTTTAATTTATCAACATCTCCTTCTGGATTACTGGCGGATTGCGCGGGTTTAACCCCTTCTCCCTCTCCACTTTGAAGTCTGAAACACGTGGGGCCGCAGCAGCTGCCATTATCTCATGCTATCTGTGGTGGTTGTGACCTCTCACAACCTCAATCGGTGAGTGCATTTACCATTTGCTAACCGTGTGTTTAATCTGGTAAAATCCTATCAGCGCTTCTCTTTTCTAGCTTATCTACAGAAAGGAGAGCGTGAAAGGAGAGAGAGAAAGGAGAGAGAGAGAAAGGAGAGAAAGAAAGGAGAGAGAGAGAAAGGAGAGAGAGAGAGAAAGAAAGGAGAGAGAGATAGGAGAGAGAGAAAGGAGAGAGAGAGAAAGAGAGAGAAAGAAAGGAGAGAGAGAGAAAGAAGAAAGAGAGAAAGAAGAGAGAGAGAGAGAGAAAGGAGAGAGAGAAAAAAGAGAGTGAGAGAAAAAGAAGAGAGAGAAAGATATAAAAAAGAGAGAGAAGAGAAAGAGGAGAAAGAAGAGAAAGAAGAGAAAGAAAGGAGAGAAAGGAGAGAAAGAAAGGAGAGAGAGAAAGGAGAGAGAGAGAGAAAGGAGAGAGAGAGAAAGGAGAAAAAGAAAGGAGAGGGAGAAAGGAGAGAGAAAGGAGAGAAAGAAAGGAGAGAGAGAGAAAGGGAGAGAGAGAAAGGAGAGAGAGAGAGAAAGGAGAGAAAGAAAGGAGAGAGAGAAAGGAGAGAAAGAAAGGAGAGAGAGACAGGAGAGAAATAAAGGAGAGAGAAAGGACAGAGAGAAGAAAAGGAGAGAAAGAAAGGAGACAGAGAAAAGAGAGAGAAAAGAGAAAGAAAGGAGAGAGATAGGAGAGAAAGGAGAGAGAGAGAAAGAGAGAAAAAGAAAGGAGAGAGAGAAAGGAGAGAGAGAGAAAGAAGAGGGAGAGAGAAAGAGAGAAAGAAGAGAAAGAAGAGAAACAAAGGAGAGAAAGGAGAGAGAGAAAGGAGAGAGAGAGAAAGAAGAGAAAGAGAAAGAGAGAAAGAAGAAAGAGAAGAGAAAGAGGAGAAAGAAGAGAAAGAAAGGAGAGAAAGGAGAGAAAGAAAGGAGAGAGAGAGAAACTAGAGAGAGAAAGGAGAGAGAGAAAGGAGAGAAAGAAAGGAGAGAGAGAAAGGAGAGAAAGAAAGGAGAGAGAAAGAGAGAAAGAAAGGAGAAAAAGAAAGGAGAGTGAGAAAGGAGAGAGAGAATGGAGAGAGAGAAATAGGAGAGAGATAGAGAGAGAGCTCACAGCTGATGTCCGGCTCCTCCCCTTAGTGTATAATTAAATTATAATATAAATATATTATTAATATAATTTAAAACTGAAAAAAAAAATGTTTACTGGGTCTAGAACTCGCAACCTTCTTTTTCCTAGGTGAGCGCTCTATTCTCTCAGCTATTGCCTCCAATGTGAAAGATAGGCAGATTTGCTAATCTTGAAGTCTGGATTTTTGAAATCTCAGCTGACCACGTGATTCACTTGATTGCTACGTGGAGCTCATACAGAGTACTTGTGTTCTGTAGCAGAGATGACAGTGTCGTGTGGATTACGTCGGACCTGGAGGGGTATTGGAGGATTTTAATAAAATGGTAAAACTGTGTTTTTTTGTCTTTTATTCCAAATAAAGGATTTTTCGTGGTGTGTGTTTATTTACTTTCACTTTATAAATAGATAATAATTATAATTTAAAATTATAAATAAAAAAAATAAAAATTAATAATTTCTTGACCGGGACCAGATGTCCCGACGTAATGCTTCTTAGGGAGTCACTTTATCCACTAGTCTAGTGCCTCTTACGATATAGATAGGAAGATTTTGTAATCTTGAAGTCTGCAGTGCTGACTGAAGTCTCAGCTAACCGCATGAGTCACTTCATTGCTATGGTGCTGCTACATCTTGAGGGCGCTTAGCTGACAGTGTCGTGTGGATTACTGCAGACCTGGAGGGGTATTTTTGGGATTAATAAAGGGGTGAACCAGGGTTGATTTTTGTCTTTTATTGCAAATAAAGGATTTTTCGCGGTGTGTGTTTCTTTACTTTAACTTTCAGTTTAATCATGAAACGTATCTCAGGGAGACACCTGGCATGATTAAACTCATTTTTACCCCAATTGCCACCGCACCAGGGCAATTCGGGATGAGCTGGGTAGAGTCCCCCAGGACAGTCGCACCTAATTGTGCGGCTATTCCGGGCGGCTGCTGGGTGATATTGTTAGAGTAGTGGGCTCCCGATAACGTGGAGCTCTCCATCCTGACAATACCAGCCTCCAGCCATGCGGCTTTATCCTGGCTGGTATCAAATATGGGGGAATCCGCATTTTTTTTTTATTTATTTCTTTTACTGCACGATATAGACCCGCCCACCAGCGGCTGTGATTGGTTGCAGTGAGACAGCTGTCACTCAGTTTGGGGACGTGTCTGACTGCAACCAATCATAAGCGCCGGTGGACGGGGAAAGTACGGAATAACTAATTGACTAATGAAGCGGCAACCATTTTCTAAAGAGGAAAAGACGCCGCAGATTTGTGACAGCCGTGGAGCAAGACGCACGTGATTGGTGAGTAGGAAAGAGAGAAGGATTGTGCTGGGGACGCAGGACGCATGCAGATTGCAACATGTGCACATAGCCTTACTGTGAAAAATAGGAATTACTACTTACCGGTAATGATGTTTCCAGGAGCCAATATGACAGCACGGTAGGAGTTGCTCCTTTGACCTTTACAGGGACAGGAAAACGCAAGAGGTTAAAAGCCCCTCCCCATCCCCCTCTCCTCAGTGTTTTTTAAAGTACCACACCAGGATGGGAGACAACACCATTTTATTAATGCAGAACGTACAACACACGGTACATTATCAGACGGGAGGGAAATAAGCGTGCTGTCATGTTGGCTCCTGGAAACATCATTACCGGTAAGTAGTAATTCCTATTTTCCAGGACGCCACATGACAGCACGGTAGGAGAATGCCAAAGTAATCCCTATGAGGGTGGGACCACAGCCTGTAGAACCTTCCTACCGAACAATGTTTGTTGATCAGTGAGAAGATCTAGTCGATAGTGCTTACAAAACGTGTGGGGACCCGACCACGTCGCTGTACGGCAAATTTGTTCTAGGGAAACCCCCGCCCTTTCTGCCCATGAAGTAGACAGAGCCCTGGTGGAGTGAGCCCTAAGATGAGTGGGGGGTTCGCGACCCGCGGACTGGTAAGTAGCCGAAATAGTAGACCTAACCCACCGAGACAGAGTTGTCTTAGACACCGTCTTCCCTCGGTTTTTTCCCGCAAATTGCACAAAAAGGGTTGAATCTATACGCCAGCTCCGGGTAGCTTCCAAATAAGCCAGTATCGCTCTTCTGACATCCAGAGAGTGAAGGGATTCTTCTGCGCGGGTGGAAGTGCCGGAACAGAACGCCGGCAAGACCACTTCTTGTTTTAGATTAGTCACGGACACCACCTTCGGCCGGAACTTTGGATCAAGCTTCAAAATGATTCTGTCAGGCAGGACCTGGAGATATGGAGGACGAATGGATAAAGCTTGTAGTTCTCCAATCCTCTTTGCGGTGGTAATGGCCACCAAGAAAGCCGTTTTAAAGGATAATTGTTGAATTGAGACATCATCCAGAGGCTCGAACGGAACCTCGCATAGTCCATTAAGAACTAGACCCAGATCCCATGGAGGAACTGTGGAACAAATAGTAGGCCTCAATCTCTGAAGGCCTTTGACAAACCGGACAATCCAAGGATGGGAAGCGAGGGAAGTATCGAAGAACACACTGAGTGCCGAGATCTGGACTTTAATAGTACTGGGTTTCAGGCCCTGGTGGAAACCTTCTTGAAGAAAATCAAGGATCCGAGGAATATCCGGACGGGCACTGTCCCTCGGTTCCTCACCTAGGAAGGTACAAAACCGAGTCCATATACGCCGATAGATCGTCTGGGTAACCGGCTTCCTACTGGCTTGCAGGGTAGTAATAACCGCAGCGGATAAGCCCTTATTCTTCAAGAATCGCCCCTTAGGATCCAAGCAGACAGATGTAGATTGTGAAGATTCTGGTGGAACACCGGACCCTGGCTGAGCAGATCCTCCTGTAGAAGAAGTAGAACGGGCTCGTCCACCGCCATGTGGTTCAGGAGCGAGAACCAGCTCCTTCGCGGCCAAAATGGAACAATGAGGATGACTGTGGCCCTGTCCTGCCGGATTTTCTGAAGGACTCTGGAAATCAATGGAATAGGGGAGAAGGCATATGCCAGCTCCATGACCCACGGTTGAGACATCGGATCCACTGCTGCCGGTCGGTCGTTGGGATTGAGGGAGAAGAAGTTCTTGCACTTCGAGTTGTTCCTGGATGCGAACAGGTCCCAATGAGGCGTCCCCCACCGGGCAATCAGCGACTGGAACACTGCGTTGTTGAGACACCAACCTGCTGGGTCGAGCCGGTGTCTGCTGAGATAATCTGCCAGACAATTGTCTGATCCCTTCAGATGGACAGCCGAGATGGACAGAACAGAGGTCTCGGCCCAGCGGAAGATGAGGTGCGCCAAAGCTTGCAACTGGTGATGTCTCGGGCCGCCCTGGTGTCTGAGGAACGCCACCGTTGTTACATTGTCCGAGAGGATACGGACATGTTGACCCAGGAACAGGTGCTGTTTGCTGCTGAGGGCCTGCCAGACTGCGTTCAACTCCCGGTAGTTGGAAGAGTAGGCCATCAACCGGTTTGGCCATGTGCCTTGGAAAGAAACCTTGCCCACGTGTGCCCCCCAACCTGTTTGGCTGGCGTCGGTAATGAGCGTAACTGATGGCGAGGAGTCCCAATGAACTCCCACCGAGAGATGCTCCTTGTTTGTCCACCATTTCAGACTGTGTCGGAGCCGCACTGGAAGGATGATCTTGCGGTTCAAGGTGGTGTTGCTGGTCAGCGAGCAGTGGCGACCCACTGGTCTTGAAAGGATCAGCTGTTGAAGTGGTCTTGAATGGAACTGGCTCCACCGTACACATGGGATACAGGACGTCATCAGTCCCAACACTCTCATAGCCTCCCGGATAGTGCACTTCTCCTGACTTTGGAAGGCTCGTATCCTGCGTTGGAGTAATCTTACCTTCAGGGCCGGTAAGAAAGACATTCTGGCGTCCGAGTCTAGAAGTATGCCTAGGAAGACCTTTCTGGATTCCGCCAGCAAATTTGATTTGCGAATGTTCACCATCCACCCCAGACTCTGGAGTTGGAATAGAGCGATCCCCACTTGGTGGGACAATTCTCTTGGGTTGGCTGCAATGAGGAGGAGATCGTCTAGGTATGGAACGATGGTGACACCCAGTGTTCTTAGGTGGGCCACCACCTCTGCCATAACTTTTGTGAAGGTTTGGGGAGCGGATGACAGGCCAAAGGGAAGACACCGGAACTGGTAGTGATAGATTACGCCCTGTTTTTCCAAAGCAAATCTCAGGAATTTTTGACAGGCGGGGTGTATAGCTATGTGATAATATGTGCTTGATAGGTCTATTGTGGCCATAACCGAGTGCTGACTGATGAGTGGGATGGCTGATCTGATGGATTCCATACGGAATTTTTTTGTAGCGAACAAACCGATTCAGGGGCTTGAGATTGATAATGGTGCGCACATCTCCCGACGGTTTTAGGACGGTAAAGAGACTGGAGTAGTGGCCCCTGAAGCGTTCCCGATGAGGAACCGGACGGATAGCTCGGGTACTTAACAGAGTTAGTACCTCGGACCAGAGATGGCCGGACGAGTCTGGGGAGCGAAATTGTGTGACAAGAAACCTGTCAGGGGGTACCCGAGAGAATTCTATCTGGAGCCCTCCTGATACCACTTGGAGAACCCAAGGATTGGACGTGATACGTTCCCATGCCATTTGGAACTCCACCAGACGTCGGCCCACTTTGGCTTCAGGACCGATTTTGGTTTTTTCTAGTGTCAAAGGAAGGATTCCTCTCTTTTCCTCCTTTATAATAACTCCATCTACCCGTTTTACCCCTACTTTTATAGTCAGGATTCCTAAAGGAACGAAACCGACGGGTAGGAGGTCCCCGACTAAATCTTTCCTCGGGGAATCCCCCTTTCTTATCAGATGCTTTTTCTAGTATATCGTCAAGAGCAGGACCAAAAACTCTCACACCTGAAAATGGGATGGCACACAATTTGTTTTTAGAGGCGCAATCCCCTGACCACGTTTTTAACCATATGTCCCTGCGGGCAGAATTAGTTAATGCTTCATTTCTGGCAGAAAACCTAATTGATTCCGCTGAAGCATCTGCCATAAATCCTGTGGCAAGTTTCAGGAGGGAAATAGAATCCTGAACAGTCTCCCTAGGAGCCCTATCCACAAACAGGGACTCTAGGTCATCTAACCACCTGGACATGGACCTGGCCACTGAAGTAGACGCAATGTTAGTCTTGATAGTGGTGGCTGCAGCTTCCCATGCCCTTTTCAGAAGGCCGTCTGCCTTTCTGTCCATTGGGTCTTTTAACCCAGATGAGTCCTCAAATGGGATAGCAGTCTTTCTAGCTACCTTAGCCACCGGGACATCGATTTTAGGTACATCTTCCCAATCCTTAATATCATCCGGTTCAAATGGGAGGCGAGCCCGAAATTCCCTAGGAATTACTAACTTTTTCTCAGACTCCTGCCATTCCTCCATTATCATTGCTCTGACATGGGGATTGACAGGGAGCACTCGATAGCGTTGAGACCTGAGTCCACCGAACATTTCGTCCTGGACAGACCTCGGTTTCTCCTGCTCCTCCACCATCATTGTCTTTCTGACAGCTCGAAGCAGTTCATCCGTATCACAGGAGGAAAAGAGATACCGACGGCCCTCCACTGGAGCCGGACCTGCCTTCTCCTCATCTAACTGAGAATCAGAGTCATAAGAAATCTCTCCCTCTTCTGAAGAGATCCCCAAGTCCTGTCGCTGTCGTTTGTGAGGCATGTCTCGACCTTCCTGGTGGGATGATGTACTGGCAATGACCGACTGCACTTCCTCGCGGATCATAGCCCTTATGTCCGTCAGCAGGGAATTTTGTTCACTGGAGACCAATTCAGCTATACAAGGGTCACATAACTGTTTTGTACAGGACTCTGACAAATGGGAATGGCAGACTGCACATTTTTTTGTCCTGACAGATTTCCTCTGAGGTTTCTTAGAAATAGTGCTGGTGCGCGTTGTGGAAGAATCCTAAAATGAAGGGTAAACTGAATCAGGGACTACCCTTATGATCCCTGGTCCGAACCCAGGTACACCTGCACTTACGTGACCCTGAGACTCTGCAGGGGCTCCAGCATCTGACCGGTCATCCTCATCCATGACAAGCGAAATACACAATACTGAGCCATTGCCCGGTCCCTCGGTTTTATTACCTGATCTGGGCGACGTCAGAGTCCATTCCCGCCTTCAGTGTTCCGCCACCGACGGTAAGACTTGCGTCCATCCTGTACAGGGACAGGAAAAACACTGAGGAGAGGGGGGTGGGGAGGGGCTTTTAACCTCTTGCGTTTTCCTGTCCCTGTAAAGGTCAAAGGAGCAACTCCTACCGTGCTGTCATGTGGCGTCCTGGAAAGCTACATTTTTGGTGATTGAACCGTTCTCGAACGTAACTCGAACTGTCGAGCTTTTAGCAAAAAGCTCGAGTTCGATCTCGAGCACCCCCCAAAATCACTCGAACATGAAATTGGAGAACCTCGAACATCACTCATCTCTAGTCTCAAAACATTGTGAATGGCAAATGAAGTATACCAATGGCTAGTGCGGCTGGTATAGTTGTGAAGTCAGTCAGAGGTACGAACAAGTCCTATGTGATCTATGCCTGGTTAATTTTAATGAATGTGAACTTGTCCACATTGGCTGTGAATGGACGGCTGAACCTGTCTATGATCCCACCCCCTCCCATGCTAAACACACGTTCTGACAGTACACTCGCCACAGGGCATGCCAGAACCTCCAAAGAGTAAAGAGCAAGCCTAGGCGACATGTCTAATTTGCAGACACAGAAGTTAAATAAGGAAACCCATCTCTTTGCATGGATAGACATTTGGACCAGTACTCTTCCACCATGTTGTTGAAACATTGCCTCCTGCTAATATGAACTGTATTGGATGGTGGTGGTGCATGTTGTGGCATGCTGCAGATTCGTTTTTTACAAATTTCATCCAGGATAACCCTCCCTTCTGAGGTGGTGCCTTTGCACCAGCTGAAATGGCCACTTCCTGTTCCTCCTGTGCTTTGCTTTTCAACTGAGCCCTGGTGTTAGTTGGAAACAATGTCAGTAGTGACTCTACCAGCGTACGATTGTATTCAAGCACTTTCCGATCCCACTCCAGTGACAGAAGTAACATTGCTACGTTGTCCTTGTAGTGGCAATCCAGCAGAGTGGCCACCCAGTAATCAGCACTGGTCACAAACCTGGCAACTTGGCGGTTTTTTCATATGCACAGCAGCATGTATTGACAAGCTGTCCTCGGTCAGACGTATGTCGGCTGGGTCCTCTGTATTACCCCATCCATGCTCTAGTGATGTCCCTGAGCAAATTTCAATGCCACCCTGCTGTGAATATGGTTCCCCCTCCTCATCTTCCAAAACTGTCTCCTGGCTGCAAACTTGTGTACATTCTTGCTGTTGATACGGGAACCCACCCTCAGAGCAATGTGAGGATAACAGTCCTGATAATGGTATCAATGTTCCCTGTTCCTCCCGCTTCTCTTTCTTCTGTGAAACCACCTCATCCATCATGGCCTCAAGCATTTTTTCAAGTAGGCATACAAGTGGGAAAGTACGACTGATGATGGCATCATCAGCACTGACCATGTTGGTGGAGCATATGAAGCAGCACAACAGTACGCAAAGGTCCTGCATGGACGCCCACTCTTTGGTTTTGAAGTGGTGTTTTTCTGTAGAGTGACTCATCCATGGGTGCTGCTGCTCGTATAGTTTCTCAGTTTCTCCAGCAGGGCTGCCACTAGGAATTTCAGGGCCCCATACAGGCAATGTTTTCGGGCCCATTGAGACTCCACCTAGGCTCCACCCCAGCTTCGCCTCTGCCCCTCAAACTTTCTACAGTCTCACCACCACTCTTGCAAAAACACACAAATATAAATTGTGAGGAAAGAGTTAACCTTTTTCACTGGCTTAGAAAATAATAGAAATTCATTCTCCCTTGCAAGACCGAACCAGACTTATTTATGTAATAAACTATGAGACCAACCTCAAGGACGCAGAATGTTTTGACTTAGAGACGACTGAAAAACATCTTGTTATTGGAAGAAGCGTTATAAACTGTTATGGGAGTTTAAATCATTATGTTAATTTCTCTTGTGGGAATATGTAATTCACGCCTTTAATGAATATGTATGTTGCATAGTTACGCCTTAATCAACTTTGTCTAACTTTGTAATGTAAACAAATAATACACTTTCTATTTGGAGCCACACATCTCCAGTCTTATGTGTATAACAGCGTCTGCTTGTTTTCATTGAGACGGAATAGAAGAGGGGGGGGGACACCGGTACCCTCTCTGCATTCGGACATCGCTGGCAACAGCTGTGATCGTTAGGTCAACCTAACATTATCTGGCGCCCGAAAAACAGGGACCCATGTTAATCCCAGGATGCAGTGAACTGTCTTGCCAAGCTGAGGAGGAGGTGACCAGATGTGGGGACCAGAAACACCTGGCCAGGTAAGAGTTGAACCTTATTCTTCTCTTTATGCCCCCCATCTCTGTTCAATTCCCTCCCCAACGCGCAAGAGGTACACTGTGAGTTGATACTGGGTTATTGACGGGTTTCTACTGAACTCTGAGAGAGCCTTGCTAGCAGATGTTTTCTGTGCCTTGTTTGTTTGTTTGTTTCTCTGTATTTCTCTGCCTCTCCGTGTGTCGCATGTCTGCTCTCCTGCGCTTTGCTTCTGTGCTGTTGTCTTTGTTGGTCGCTATAGATCCCATACATCAGTGAGTGTTGAAAGGGAATAGTGTACCTGCTCTGTCCAATGGACGTGATATTCACTGCCCTAGTGTTAGTGGGAATAGCCCTGTTTGCCATTGCCATCGGATATAGAGTGTACCTTTGGTACAAGAAGGGTAACCCAGCACCATTCAACATACTCAGCCCCCTCTGAACAGTTAGGACACCACCTTTCAGTAGGAATACAGATCAAGAGTCAGTCTCTGGGTACTTCCAGGATAGGTGGTTCTAGACCTCACCTTAGGTAGGAATACAAAAGGAGTTAGTCTCTGAGTACTTCCAGGATAGGTAGGTTTAGTCCAAAGGACGTTCAAGGGTGTAAAAGCTGAAGAAGATAGACGAAGAATGAGGCAAGGAATATCAAAAGACAGAAGATCTGGATGCACCCTGCAATATCTCATTACATCTTATCATGGCAAAAGAACAGCCAGTCAGTCCAAGGAAGTTTTTAAGACATTTGGATTGAAGGGGAAGGATCAATTGGACCCCAACAAATGGGACACAATAAGAGCTACTAGAGCAGGAGTGATAGCAGATAAATCATGGACTAAACTGGTCAGAACTCTTTCTGACATGGCAAAAACAGCCCACGATCAAGGTTGGATATACCATGAAGAATCAGACACTTGGGAAGAAGCTGGGAAGAAGGATAAGAAGGATAAGCAACCTCCTCCGTACCTGTCAGCTACTCCTGGAACGACTCCAAAAATAGCAGGATCACCGGAATGGACCTGCACAAACTGTGGCCAACAAAATCCGGACTGGAGTGAAACATGCCTAGCCTGTGGAGCCCCACAGCACAAGCTACAAGCCACAGCACCAGTGCCTCTTTATCCCGTAGTGGAAAGAAGAGTCCTGATAAGACCACCTGTTAATCCACAAAACCCAGATGCTCCCAGAGATGCAGTTCCTCGTACGTATGATGACTACGTACCCTGGACTCCAGCCGAGCAGATGGCTTTCCTGCAAAATGCCCGACTAGAAACCCAGTCAGTTTTTCACATTACCTGAACCAAATACAGGTCTCCTACAGAAGCACTTGGTTGGACATGGAAGGTTTGTGTAGAGTTAAAATGTCTCCCGAACTGTATGCCAAACTCACTGCCCACCTGACAGGACATGTTCCGGACGATACCCGTAATGTGGAATCGGGCCAAGACTTCATGATAAGACTCAATCTCTTCTGCGCCCAGGAGCAAAGAACTAAGGGCACAATGAGACCAGTGCATCAAGGTCCTGTGGAAAATGTCAGCTCATTTTACTACAGTTTGATGCAGTCATTCGAAGATGAAGGGCTGGACATACAAGCAGCCGCAATACGTCGCCTGATGGTAAGATCCTTCATGGATGGAATACATGCACCTCTGGCAGATAGATTGAAAGCATGCTGCCAAGAATGGAGAAACATGGAAGACATAGATCTACTAGTCAACAAAGCAAGTGGCTTAGAAACCGACGCAAAGGATAAAAGGAGCAACAAGAAAGTTGTCATAGCAGCAGTGGACGGCCAGCCAGAAGGTACAAGAAGGAAGGCACCGACCTGCTACTATTGTGGAATCAGAGGACATGTAATCAGAGACTGTAGAAAGAAGAAGAGGGACACTCAAAACCAACCCGAGAATCAGGTGGAGAAGACTGCCTGACTTGCGGCAGCACGGGATAGGGATGCCAGAGGTCCATTTATACACGTCCCCCTTCACATTGGCAACAAGGAAATAAGAGCTTTGGTGGACTCAGGAGCCTCACGCTCCGTACTCCCCAGGAACCTAGTGCCTGAAGGATCCATCTCATCTGAAGCTACTGTAGTATCCAGATTTGATGGACAAGCCCAGATAATCCCAATAACACATCCACTGAAGGTGAAACTGGGACCACAGATGTTCGTGTCTAAATTCTTAGTGTCCCCCCTGGGTGGAGATGCCCTAGTGGGAGCAAATCTATGTTATGTCACCGCCGGAGTCTGCTCCAGCGACTTCTGCTCCGATCGCCAGGCGTCGCCGTGTTCCTGCCATGGATGGTGCTGGTGATGGGAGAGAAGTCGATGCCAGCGGCACCAGTGGGCGCAGGCTCCGATCATCCACTGGGCTGGGTTAGCTTGGGATCTGCAGTACCGCTGGCTGACTGTGGGTGGCATGTGTCTTCCAGCTGAAGTTGCCAGCGTTCAGCTACAGCCAATGGAAAGACACCACATCCTTCTTATTTCCCCTCCTGTCACATGATTACTGCCAGATATAGTTCTGATTTTCCTGGCTCCTGTTACGTCCTATTCTGTTGGTGATTCTTGTGTTGACTTCTGCGTGTTTTGACTACCCTTCTGCCTACTGTTTTTGTACCTTGCTGCCTGACCCGGATCTGACCTCTGCTACGTTTGCTGACTACGTCACTGCCTGCCGATTCTGTCCCTGTTCCGCAATTCCTGGTTTGACCCTGCCTGACTACTACTCTCATCGGACTGCAGCCTTCCACAGGTGATCTCCAGTTCCCTGTGTAATTCCAAATCCCTGTATAGGGGTTAAAGGGTTTCAGGGTTCTGGGGGTCCTACTTGGTGAGTGGCTTCCCTCTAGCCTCCCCTTTACAGCCCATCTGAGTCTGTGGATCCAGGCAGGCGTTACATTATATCTGGCCATCTAACCAGGAGAGAAAAAAAAAAAAGAAATGGATTCTCTCCATGCTGTGCTAAATCAGGTGCACACCCTTTCTGGATTTGTACATAGACTAACACAGCAAGTGCAGGACCTCAGGTCTGCTGAGGTCCAAGCCCCCGCTGCAGTACCTACCTCAGCATGTCCAGAGTCCCGTCGACTGCAAGGGAGCAGATCACGTGGTGGAGTGCCTGGATCAGAGAGGCAATCGCTTCCAAGGCAGCAGCACCACCTGAGCGGACCCCAGGATACACGCTCAGGTGCCCAGGTACTTCCTGCAGACCCTATGAGGTTAATGTTACCTGTCTCATTGTCTCACCAGGGAAAATCTGTACGGCTGCAGGCCTTTGTTGATTGTGGCTCTGCTGCTAATTTTAAAAACACTATTGTAGCAAAAGAGCTGGGTTTGAATTTGCTCAGGTTAAATGCACCTATTAGAATATCTGCTATCGATAGTACACCTCTCACCCAGGGTGTGGTTACTTTTGTAACTCCAGAGATCTCCATGCTTGTTGGTGCTCTGCATGTAATATCTGTGTCATTTTTTGTTCTTGAGAATCTGATGTCAGCAGTGGTATTGGGCATGCCTTGGATGCGTAAACATAACCCGGTCATAGACTGGCATCAGGGTGAGATTGTGCGCTGGAGCCCTGAGTGTCAGGAGACGTGCATGTCTTTATCTCTGAACCTGACTAGAGCTGAACCTATCTTCATACCTTATGCATTCAGGGAATTTGCTGATGTGTTTTCTGTAGCTGAATCTGAAAAATTACCTCCGCACAGAGATTATGACTGCCCCATAGATTTGGTCCCCAATTCCCGACTCCCCAAGGGTAAAATGTATAATCTTTCTGGTCCGGAGTGTCAGGCCATGAAAGATTATATAGCAGACAGTTTGCAGAGAGGGTTTATTAGACCATCCAGGTCACCAGTCGGCGCTGGATTCTTTTTTGTTGATAAGAAAGATGATGGCCTCAGACCTTGTATTGACTACCGTGAACTGAATGCTATTACTGTAAAGAATCAGTACCCTCTGCCACTCATCCCCGATCTGTTTAACCAGCTCATAGGAGCCTGGTGGTTCACCAAGCTTGATCTCAGGGGAGCATATAACCTTATCCGTATCAGAGAAGGTGATGATGAGTGGAAAACTGCATTTAATACTCCAGAGGGACGTTATGAGTACCTAGTAATGCCTTTTGGATCAAGTAATGCGCCGACTGTGTTCCAGAACTTTGTTAATGACATTTTCAGAGATATTTGTGGTCAATATGTGGTGGTCTATCTGGATGATATCCTGATTTATTCTCCTGATGCTACGTCACATGTCCAACATGTGTGCACTGTACTCCAGAGACTCAGGGAGAATTCCCTATTTGCTAAATATCAGAAATGAGTTTTTTTTGAGGCAGAGGTTAATTTCCTGGGTTATATATTGTCTGCAGAAGGCTTCCGCATGGATCCTTCTAAGCTTCAACCGATTAAGGAGTGGGTGCAACCCAAGTCTCTGAAAGCCTTGCAGCGTTTCCTTTGATTCGCTAATTATTATCGCAAATTCATTAGAGATTTTTCCAAAATTGCCAAAAACCTCACCGATTTGACTAAAAAGGGGGCTGATGTGGTTAATTTGAAGCCAGAGGCGATCCATGCTTTCTCAAAATTAAAAGGATGTTTCTCCTCAGACCCGACTCTGGTTCAGCCTGACCTTATGCGTCCGTTTATTGTGGAAGTCGATGCATCCGAGGTTGGAGTCGGAGCGGTGCTATCACAAGGTACTCCGTCTCTCACTCAGCTTCGTCCTTGTGCCTTCTTTTCCCGCAAGTTTTCTCCCACAGAGAGAAATTATGACATTGGTAATCATGAGCTGTTGGCATTTAAATGGGCCTTCGAGGAATGGCGCCACTTCTTCGAAGGTGCCAAACATAAGGTCACAGTCATCACAGACCATAAGAACCTCACTTATCTGGAATCTGCTAAGAGACTCAATCCTAGGCAAGCTAGGTGGGCATTGTTCTTCTCCAGATTTGATTTTGTGGTAACATTCCGGCCCGGTACCAAGAACACCAGAGCTGATGCACTTTCCCGTAGCTTCTGTCCCTCTCAGTCTGAAGACTCTGAACCAGTGCATATTTTAGCTAAAGGCATTATTATGTCATCGGTTTCCTTAGATTTGATAGAAGAGGTCCATAATACCCAAGACCAAGCTCCTGAAACCACCCCTGTCTATAAACTGTTTGGCGCCCCCTCATTGCGCCTACGGGTACTCCAGGAATCCCACAATTCTGTGCTGTCAGGTCACCCTGGTATCGGCAATACCCTCCGATTAGTAACCAGGAAATTTTGGTGGCCAACCGTAGCGAAAGATTGTAAGGAATATGTACTGGCTTGTGAAACTTGTGCTCGAGCCAAGACACCCCGTACCCGCCCTGCCGGATTTCTCCAGTCCTTACCTACTCCAGTAAGCCCTTGGACACATCTCTACATGGACTTCATCATTGACCTTCCACCCTCAGAAGGGAAGACTTGTATCTGGGTAGTAGTGGATAGATTCATCAAACAGTGTCATTTTGTTCCTCTGTCCGGATTACCCAATTCTGAAACTTTTAGCAAGTTGTTTATTAGGCATATTGTGCGGTTACACGGGGTTCCGGAAAATATTGTTTCTGACCGAGGAACACAGTTCGTCTCAAAATTCTGGAGGGCGTTTTGTAAAAAGATCCATATAGAGCTATCTTTTTCATCTGCCTACCATCCAGAAACTAATGGTCAGGCCGAACGTTCCAATTAAACCCTTGAACAATATCTCCGGTGTTATGTGTCTGACCGTCAGTCTGACTGGGTGGAATATCTGCCGCTAGCTGAGTTCGCTATCAATAATCAGTATCAGGAATCCATCAAGACTACCCCCTTTTTCTGCAATTTAGGGTTGCATCCACGTTTTGGTTCTTTTTCTTCCGCTGTGGTGGATACTCCTGAGGCTGACTCAACTGTAGACAAATTAAAGGCTATCTGGTCTGAGGTGAAAGAGAACCCGAAGAAGGCAAAGGTTGGTCAAGCCTCCTCTGCTAATAAGAGATGTTCCAAGGGCCCTAGCCTTGGAGTTGGGGACAGGGTATGGTTATCCACACAGAATATTAAACTCAAGGTCCCTTCTGCTAAGCTGGGTCCGAGATTTATTGGACCTTACGAGATAATCGAGGTAATTAATCCCACAGCTTTCCGCCTGCAAGTCTCCCCATCCTTCAAGATATCGAATTTGTTCCATAAGTCCCTCCTCAAGTTATATCGTGTCCCCATTCACCCAGTCAGTGACCCTCCTCCTCCTGTTTTGGTGGAAGGTAACTTGTATTTGGTGCATTGGAGGGGTTACGGCCCCGAGGAGAGGTCATGGGTCCCTGCGAGCGATGTTCATGCTAGGGGTCTGGTCCGACGGTTTCACCTCCAATTTCCTGGGAAGCCGGGTTTTGAGGGTCCGGAGGCCCCTCGTGGAGGGGGGGTACTGTAACGTCACCGCCGGAGTCTGCTCCAGCGACTTCTGCTCCGATCGCTGGGCGACGCCGTGTTCTTGCCGTGGATGGTGCTCGTGATGGGAGAGAAGTCGATGCCAGCGGCACCAGTGGGCACAGGCTCCGATCATTCACTGGGCTGGGTTAGCTTGGGATCTGCAGTACCGCTGGCTGACTGTGGGTGGCATGTGTCTTCCAGCTGAAGTTGCCAGCATTCAGCTACAGCCAATGGGAAGACACCACACCCTTCTTATTTCCCCTCCTGTCACATGATTACTGCCAGATATAGTTCTGATTTTCCTGGCTCCTGTTACGTTCTATTCTGTTGGTGATTCCTATGTTGACTTCTGCGTGTTTTGACTACCCTTCTGCCTACTGTTTTTGTACCTTGCTGCCTGACCCGGATCTGACCTCTGCTACGTTTGCTGACTACATCACTGCCTGCCGATTCTGTCCCTGTTCCGCAATTCCTGGTTTGACCCTGCCTGACTACTACTCTCATCGGACTGCAGCCTTCCCCAGGTAGTGATCTCCAGTTCCCTGTGTAATTCCAAATCCCTGTATAGGGGTTAAAGGGTTTTCCGGGTTCTGGGGGTCCTACTTGGTGAGTGGCTTTCCTCTAGCCTCCCCTTTACAGCCCATCTGAGTCTGTGGATCCAGGCAGGCGTTACAATCTACTATCAAGACTGCAAGCTCAGATTGTCTACAAAGAAGATGGATCTGTTATCCTGCAAATTCCAGAAGATATCCCAGAAGAATTCCTGTGCACCCTCCAGATGATTGAAGATCAACCAGAATCTGATGTTACACGTGAGGTAAACACGGATCCAATACTTCTACAAGTTCCTGCAAAACTCTGGTCCACACCGAAAACTGACCTCGGCACACTTCCTGTGCCCCCCGTAAAAGTTTCAGTCAAGCCTGGAATTACACCACTGCAGCTAAGACAATATCCTCTCAATGCTCAACAGGAAGCTGCCCTGGATTACCAAATAAAAGAACTGTTGAAGTCGGGAGCCCTTAGAATTACTAAGTCTCCTTACAACACTCCGCTGTTTCCTGTTAAGAAGAGACAAGTAAAAAAAGGTGACCCAGTTACGTACCATATGGTACATGATCTGAGGGCAGTGAACTCAATACTGGAGCCCCTCACCCCTGTTGTACCAAATCCACATACGCTGCTCACACAGGTGCCGGCTGCATCCACCCATTACACAGTCATAGACCTTGCTAATGCCTTTTTCTCAGTACCACTGGACCCAGCATGCCAAGATTTCTTTGCATTCACGCACAAGCAAAATCAATATACATGGACATGGCTGTCCCAAGGTATGCAACATTCTCCTACGCTATATACTCAGGCAATGAGCAATGTGCTTCGGGGCTGGGAGCCCCCTGAACACTGTGTCCTTCTTCAGTACGCGGATGATTTACTACTGTGCTGCCCTAGTGAAGAGGAATGTAAAACGGCTTCAATAAGCCTTCTTACCTTTCTGGCAGAAGTAGGATGCAAGGCAAGCAGCGATAAATTACAATTCTGCAAAACAAGGGTCGTCATTGCCTTTCTGCGGGACAAAAACACCTCAGCCCGGACAGACAAGAAGTTATCAGGAAAGCAAGCATTCCTAGGAATCTCAAACAGCTCAGAGGATTTTTAGGACTAATATCATTCTGCAGACAGTGGATTCCTAATGCATCGCTACTCATGCAACCGCTGTATGATTGCACAAAGAATGTTCCTTTCTCCCTTACAGAAGAAGCTCGACAAAACTTTCAAAAGCTCAAGGAACTAGTGATTGATGCACCTGCTCTGGCACTACCAAACTATGATCTCACCTTTAATCTGTTCGTAGCAGAGCTTCAAGGATTTGCCGTAGGAGTACTCACCCAGAAGACGGACAAACATCACATAATCAGGTACTACTCCTCTCAACTTGACAACGTCACCAAAGCAGCACCAACCTGTGTCCGTGCTGTTACAGCAGTTTCAAATATACTACAGAAAGCATCTGAAATCTCACTCGATTTCCCGACTACCATTCTTACCAGCCATGACATCTATGCTGTTCTCAATCAAGTGCAGCTGAAACACCTCTCCATGGCAAGACAAGTCAGACTTCAGTGCACGCTGTTGCTACCCCCAAACATCTCATTTGCTCGAGTTACAAGTCTAAACCTTGCTGATCTGCTGATCTTCACAAGTTTAGAAGGGGGGACAGAAGAGAGGACAGAAGAGTGACAAACGTACCAGCGCACCATTTGATCATGATTGTCAGGAACTCATTGAACATGAGGCAAAGTCCCTGCACAATATTCAGGCAACACCGCTTACAAATCCAGACTTTGAACTTTTTGTGGATGGTAGCAGATACGCTGATGAAGCAGGCAAGTTCCACACCGGATTTGCGGTAGTGACTCTATATGCAGTCTTAGCCAAACAACCGCTACCTCCACGCATATCTGCTCAAGAAGCAGAACTTCTTGCTCTTATCTGGGCAATTGAGTTTCTGGAAGAACGA
Organism: Anomaloglossus baeobatrachus; assembly: GCF_048569485.1. Classification (NCBI taxonomy): domain Eukaryota; kingdom Metazoa; phylum Chordata; class Amphibia; order Anura; family Aromobatidae; genus Anomaloglossus; species Anomaloglossus baeobatrachus. The sequence continues at coordinate 327,617,022 of NC_134357.1, forward strand.
ACAGAGAACATCTACACGGACTCAGCCTATGCATACGGCATTGTGCACGATTTTGGCACTATCTGGCAGACTAGAGGATTCCTCCCAGCAACAGGAAATCCCATCAGGCATGGAGCCTCAGTGAAGAAACTAATGGAAGTAGCCTTGATACCAAAGCAGCTAGCAATCATAAAGGTTGCTGCCCACACCAAGGCTCAAACACCCGAGGCAAGGGGAAATCGCTTGGCCGATCAAACAGCAAAACAAGCAGCCTTACTCCCTTTGAAGGAGACGGAAACAGTGTCAACGACAGAGGAAGAAATGCAGAACCTCTTTGAGACACAAGAAAACGCCTCTGAGGAAGAAAAGGCCGGATGGCGGGCCAAGGGGGCAGAAAAGGTGGAGGGGATTTGGCGCCTAAACGGACTTTCCGTCCTGCCACGCAGTTGGTTTCCTGCCATTTTCCAAGTACTCCACTACCCCACACACGGTAGCACAAACGCAATCATGAACCAGATGCAACCTTTTTGGGTAGCCCCCGGCTTCAGACAATACGCCTCCCAGAGAATAAAAGCTAGTCGCATCTGTCAACAGCACAATCCAGGCCAGCTAACTAAAACCCCGCAAAGACACGTGCCAAAGACGTTTGCCCCATTTCAAAGAGTACAAATAGACTATATACAGTTGCCAAAACATGGCATCTACGATTTTGTACTTGTCTGTGTAGACCTCTTCTCAGGATGGCCAGAGGCCTACCCTGTAAGCTCAGCCACAGCCCGAATTACAGCAAAAAATTGGCCTGTGAGCTGGTGCCTTGGTTTGGACTCCCTGAAGTCATAGAGTCAGACCGAGGTACTCATTTCACTGGACAAGTTTTCCAGAACACCTGTGCCCTGTTAGGCATTCAGTCAGCCTTACACACGCCTTACCACCCACAGTCATCAGGGAAAGTGGAAAGGTGAAATGGAACGCTAAAGCTCAAACTAGCCAAGGCAGTGGAGGAGACTGGTAGACCATGGACAGAATGTCTCCCCATAGCTCTTTACTCTATAAGGACCACCCCGCAGGGAAAGCAGAGGCTCTCACCCTTTGAAATACTCTTTGGTAGTGCACCCAGGTTAGGATGCTACTTCCCGCAGGAGTTACACCTGCAATGTGATATCCTAACGTCTTATGTTGTTTCTCTGCAGAAGAGATTAAATGAAACCCACCAAAGGGTCTACTCTTCTCTACCTGTTCCTGATGCCGTTCCAGGAACCCACTGTCTAAAGCCTGGTGACCGGGTCTACCTAAAGAAGCACGTGAGAAAGACCCTTAGCCACGATTCGAAGGGCCTTTGACTGTCCGGCTGACCACTCCAACCTCCGTCAAACTTGAGGGGAGATCGACATGGGTCCATGCCAGCCACTGCAAGAAGGCCTAATACTGCTGATAAGTATTTTTATGTGTACTCCCTTTTTGGGGCCTTCTACACCACGGCAGAATTCATTTGAGACCCATCATGAAGTGTTAGCTGAAAAACTTGAGATCACAGACTGCTGGATATGTACACACGCACCTGTGACAGCCTCTTCCATGCCATACTTAGCCATACCAGTCCCAATAAATGAAGTGTTCCAATGGGGAGGCTGTTATAATAAACTATCAGTTAATGACACCAAATATCAAAAACTGTGGAACACTAGTGTGCCCATACCAATTGTAGGGTGGGTAGATTTCCCCTGGTGGCAAGGCAACCTTACTACTGGCCTTCCCGGAACCCAGCAATATTTAGCCTTTGAAGGAAGCAGATGGGTACCCCGTAATTACACAAAAACACCTACTATGGGCAAGATTCCAACAGAAGGAATCAAAATAAGTTTTGGGCGAACCTCTGACAGTACAGATGCATTTAAACCCTTGCTGTTAGAGAGACATCTGCATGACCATGGGTGGGTATACAATTCATTGTTTCCAGAAGGCACAAATGACACTTGTTACTCCTAACCCGGAAATTCATAGTGCAATGATTCTGACCCATATGTGCCTGGCCGAGAAACCTGTGGTGAACCGTCCGCAGGGTATTGTAGTTCCCTAGGCCAACTTCCCGGATGGTGTATGCTCAGAAACATATCGGCCTTTATAGATAAAGTACATAGACTCATATTGCAACATTCTGCCATCTGGGATCTCCCACCGCAAACCTACTGGGTTTGTGGTTACAATGCCTACAAATGGCTACCAGTAGGAGTAAATGGCACCTGCACCTTGGCCCGTTTGACCCTTGCCACCTTCATTATCAATACCATTGATATACCGGCAGGGAAAATGCCTCTCCATCTACTGGTAAAGAGAGCGGCAGACAACAAAGACAGGCCTAGTGGCCGACCGCATGTGATTCAAATGAGTCATGTCAACAAATTTTTCAGTTCTCTTTTTATCTATCCCATGATAATGTAGATGTATGATAAGTTGGTGGACAGCACTGACTATCTTGGTGATCAAATTTTTGAGGTTCTCCAAGCAGTAAATAGTACCATTGCCATACAGAGACAATTAATCATTGTAACCAACCAACATACTTTGGTACTGGATTACCTCACTGCGGCCTAAGGGGGGATGTGCCAAATAATAGGCCCCAGCTGTTGTCACTACATAGATCTAAAAGGAACCTTAAAAGCCCAAGCCAGTATAACTGAGATACAAAAGCTGAGGAAAAAAAATGATGAGGAGGTACTCAGAAGCTCAGATGCTTGGTGGAGCAATACCTTTTCAATGTTCAACCCCGCAAACTGGTTTAAGGGAATAGGAGGATGGTTCATGGGGATATTGCAATCAGTGTTCCAAGTGTTACTCTGTTTACTAGTGGCTTATGTAGTGTTCAAGTTGCTAATGGCTTTGTTTTCCCGCTGCTTGAAGCAATGTAGATACAATAATTATTCAGCACACGTAAAAAATTATTAATATGCCTTTTTTCTCTTCTCTACTCTTTCCTCTAGAAATCACCTTGGCGTATCATGATGAGACTCCTATAGAGAGGCATGCAGGCAGTCCTGGGTGACGGATGTGAAACAACACTCCCTGAGCAACCCGCGGCTCAGAAAGTATCTGGAGGCTAGCCTGCTCTCTCTATAGTCCACAGCTTCTCGATGGCCCCCTGTCCATCATTCACGCCAAAAGGGGGGATTATCAGGAAAGAGTTAACCTTTTTCACTGGCTTAGAAAATAATAGAAATTCATTCTCCCTTGCAAGACCGAACCAGACTTATTTACGTAATAACTATGAGACCAACCTCAAGGATGCAGAATGTTTTGACTTAGAGACGACTGAAAAACATCTTGTCATTGGAAGAAGCGTTATAGACTGTTATGGGAGTATAAGTCATTATGTTAATTTCTCTTGCTGGGAATATGTAATTCACGCCTTTAATGAATATGTATGTTGCATAGTTACGCCTTAATCAACTTTGTATAACTTTGTAATGTAAGCAAAATATTACACTTTCTATTCGGAGCCACACATCCCCAGTCTTATGTGAATAACAGCGTCTGCTTGTTTTCATTGAGACGGAATAGAAGAGGGGGGGACACCGGTACCCTCTCTGCATTCGGACATCGCTGGCAACAGCCGTGACTGTTAGGTCAACCTAACAATATAAATATATAAATATATATATATATATATATATATATATATATATATATATATATATATATATATATACACACACACACACAGTCATGGCCAAAAATATTAGTATTTCCCTCAGGAGATTAATACAACACCCCTACACCGCTCCTCTCCATAATACACCCTCTACACCGTCCCTCTCCATAATACGTCCTCTAGACAATACACCCTCTACACTGCCCCTCTCCATGATATCTCTCCCACACTGCCCCTATGTATAATATCCCCCATACATACACTGCTCCTCTGTATAATATCCCCCCACACACACTGCTCCTTGGAACACATTGTTAAGAAAGAGATAGTGGGTATCACAGTGTAATAATGAAATATTCTCATTGAATACTTTGTTCTGTACAGAGCTCAATGTGCTGACAGCAAAATCACACAAAAATCATCAATAGAAATCAAATGTTTTAACCAATGGAGCCCTGGATTTGAAGACATACACAAACTGAAAGTGGAAACAAGTCAAAATGAAAATCAAAACAAGACAAAATGAAGGTGGAAACAAGTCAAAATAAGGTTCAGTATTGTGTGTGGTCTCCATGTGCCTGTTTGACCTCCCTACAACGACTGGACATGCTGCTGATGAGGTTGTGGATGGTCTCCTGAGGGATCACTCCCAGACCTGGACTAAAGCATCCGCCAACTTCTGGACAGTCTGTTGTGTAACGTGACGTTGGTGGATGGAGCGAGACTTGATGTCCTAGATGTGCTCAATCAGATTCAGGTCTGGGGAATGGGCGGGCCAGTCTATAGCTTCAATGCCTTCATCTTCCAGGAAATGCTGACACACTACCGTCACATGAGATATGGCATTGTCCTGCATTAGGAGGAACCCAGGGCCAACTGCACCAGCATATGGTCTCACAAGGGGTCTGAGGATCTCATTTTGGTACCTAATGGAAGTCAGGCTACCTCTGGCGAACACATGGAGGGCTGTGCGGCCCTCCAAAGAAATGCCACCCCACACCTTTACTGACCCACTGCCTAACCAGTCATGCTGAAGGGTGTTGCAGGCAGCAGATTGCTCTCCACAGCGTCTCCAAACTCTGTCACGTCTGTCCCATGTTCTCAGTGTGATCATGCTTTCATCTGTGAAGAGCACAGGACGCCAGTGGCCAATTCGACAATCCTGGTGTTCTGTGGCAAATGCCAAGCATCCTGCCCGATGTTGGGCAGTGAGCACAACCCCCATCTGTGGACGTCAGGCCCTCATGCCATCCTCATGGTGTCATTTCCTAACTGTTTGTGGAGACACATGCACATTTGTGGCCTGCTGGAGGTCATTTTGTAGGGCTCTGGCAGTGCTCCTCCTGTTCCTCCTTGCACAAAGGCAGAGGTAGCGGTCCTGCTGCTGGGTTGTTGCCCTCCTATGGCTTCCTTCACATCTCCTGGTGTACTCACCTGTCTCCTGGTAGCACTTCCATCCTCTGGACACTATGCTGACAGACACAGCAAACCTTCTTTTCACAGCTCGCATTGATGTGACATCCTGGATGAGCTGAACTACCTGTGCCACTTGTGTGGGTTGTAGAGTCAGTCTCTTGCTACCACAAGTGTGAGAGCACAACCAATATTCAAAAGTGACCAAAACATCAGCCAGAAAGCATTGGTACTGAGATGTGGTTTGTGGTCCACACCCACAGAAACACTCCTTTATTGAGTGTGTCTTGATAATCACCAATAATTTCCATCTGATGTCTATTCCATTTATACAACAGCATATGAAATTGATTGTCAATCAGTGTTGCTTCTTAGGTGGATAGTTTGATTTTACAGATGTTTGATTAACTTGGAGTTATATTTGGTTGGTTAAGTGTTCCCTTTATTTTTTGAGCATCAACTAACTCATTGTTACATGCCAAATCTTTTCATACTAAAGGCACCATCAGAGGCATACCCATTGGCCAATTTCTCCATGCCAGAATTTTTTTTTCTACGGAGAAAAACTTCAAACAACAATCGGATGATTTATACAGCCGTTTCCATGACAGGGGATACAGTCATCGCAACATTTGTCATGGCCTCAAAAGGGCTGCGAATACTGCATGCAATGACCTTCTATATCAGCCAAAGAAGGAGAGTACCAATTGTAGACAGGAGGTGACACTGATTACTAAATTCAAAAATCAATGGTCTGATTTTACTGAAATTTACAGTAATTGTGCAAAAAACATTGGAAAATTTTGCACACTGATCCGGTCCTCAAAACATACAGCAAAATCGACAGTGGGATGATGTCCTGTCTGAATGTTCTCTTAAACTGATTAAACTGATTGTGGAGAAGAAACAAATCTTACCGATCTTACCAAGTTTTCTGATAATGCTTCATATAGGACTCTGTTATGATTCAAGGACCGAGGAGGATCAAAAAATGCGGAAATCCAAAAGGTAACAGAGTGGCTGGAACCTTAACAGACTGCAGACCTAATCCTGACACATAACTAGAAGTAGCCGTGGGATGAGCCTACGATGACCTAGTCGTCTCGACACAGCTGGAGGACTAAATATTCTTACAGATAGAGATATAAGAAAGCTAATCTGCCTCGGAGCAATCCCCAAAGGTGTAAATAGCCCCCACATGTAAAGACTACGGTGATATAGGAAAACACATTACAAAGCTAGAAAAGACAGATTCAGTAAAGGTGAGGCCCAAACTATCTTTATAGGAATGAATAGGAAGGAGCACTGTCTGTAGCCCTAAAAAATACCAGCACGCCTGATATGGAAAAACCCTGAGACCACACGGCCTCTCCCCTACTAAATCAGCACTGAAATATTACTGGGATCCAAAAACACTAATATAGATGAGGGACTGAATTAATACTAAGCATGACAAAACACACTGCAGAATCATGGAGCTAAGTATACAGACACTCCCAGCAGGGAATGATCCAATTCCACCAAGAACTCCACACAGGCAAAATAGGAATCCAGCATAGTATCAAATCAGAAAAAACAATAAGAAAGTGGAAACAATAAGCAGAGACACAAAACCACTTATCTGAGAGGAGTTCTGGTAATGAGCAGGGCTGGTTTCAGAATGTCCTTAACACACTGGATATCCATTGAGCACCGGCAAGTAACAGGAGAATACTACTCAGTTATATAGTCCCAATCTGAAAGGCCTGATTGACAGTCCTGTACAGGTGTGTGGCTTTCGTTCCACAAATCAACTGCACAGTCAGCACTGACCTCAAGAGGGAGCCCCAAACTGGAAAATGTATTCACAACAGGACTCTAAAAGGAAAAATAAATATTAATCTATTCAAATTGGAAGACTCTATTACTGCAGTGAACGAGAAAAAATGTAAATGAGATACCTTGGACTTTGAAACCAATCAGGTTTACAATTGACAACAAATCAGAAGGAGATGATCTCCTGGACCAAGATCTATACTAAAACAAAATATAAAAAATAGAAAAACAGTGGTAATAGGGTGAGTTTTTCCTCCACAGAGGCTGAATCTTCTGATTTTAATACGGACATTTCTGATACTGATACCATTCCAACTACCAGCTCATATGAGACTCAAATTGGGAGTGCAAATAACTCAAAAGCCAAGTCACAAAAAAACACAAAGAAAAAAGAAAACGATCACGATGAGCTGGGCAAAAACATTCTCGCAACAGAAATATACAGTCATCGCACCTGGACGGGGAATTATAAAATCAACAACAAGATCTTACTGTTATTAACCTGTCGGCTACTCTTCTGGGAAATGAACAATTGAGTATTCTTAAGAAAAGATAGAATTTTGTCCCTAGTACCAGATTAAATGTGTTTGAAATGATTTTGGACATCAACAACTTTATCAGGAGACTTATTGTAAAAAAACACTTTTTTCAAGAAAATTTGAATGATCATCTATCAGAAACTTTAAGTAATGTTGAGAATTTTGTTCCATCATCATTTTCAGAGCAGATCTCAATACAACATTTAAGGGATCTTTCAGATACTGTAGGTCGAATTTTTTCTTTACAGAATGATAATTTTTCAAATAGAGTTCCTAATTCTAAGTATTATCCTATCCAATCTAAAAGTCAGGTGATGGATGATTTTCAGAGTATTGTTGAGGAGGAGTTAATCAAACTCTCTAAGGAAAAGAAAAATATTCATCCTAATCTTTCAATTCATCAAAAATCGGCTCTGGAAGCGATGAGGGATAATGTGAACATTACAATTTGAAATTCGGATAAAGGTGGTTCTATTGTTGTCTTGGATATTTTGAACATCAATGATTTGGGCCTTAGATTCCCATCCGAACACAATTTGACCCAGTTATCATTCCTGGATATCTTAATAACACGGGGGTTGATGGTAGGTTGGAGACAAATACATTTCTTAAACCAGCAGCTACGAATTGTGGAACGCGGAAGAAATAGGAGAGCACATTATACCCATATGGAGGACCTTGTGGAAAGGACGGTGTGGGGAAGGTAGGAGTACGATTATGTTATCTGTATATGCATTGTACATATACAAAGTTCAGAGTACACCTGTGGGGTTATAAAGTGGCTTGATTGGCGTTGTAACCCCTTAGCATCTTGGATATCCAGCAGCATGGTTGCTGCTTTATGTTTTATCTAGACACACTTGGTATTATCGGCCTCCTGATGAACCAGAATGTTGGGGAAACACGTCAAGGCATGGGGCGACATTACGATAAGTTGTAACAGGCTGTCCCTGATTAAGACGCTGTTCTCATAGAGAACTACTGTGACCTCCTGTGTCCCCCGAGGGGGTTCTTGTGAACCCAGCGCTATTGCACTTGTATCACTTTAATTTTGAGCATGGCACTTTATCTTTTGTTGCAGGGGTATACAGGGTAAGGGTAGGGACAGCTGTTGGTGAGTGGGGGTGCCATATCGCACATCTAGGGTGCCAACCTCCACGGCTAGGTAGGGCACAGGAGGAAGTGGATATTGTATGGTTTTATTTCCTCCCTCCTTCTGTGCACTGATTTGCTATGTTTGTATAATATTGTGGTTTCAGACCATTTTAGTATTATCAATAAATATGAAGTTTTAGTTAGGACTCTATGTTTAAGTATATTATACCTGATAACTAATTATTTGTCTGTTAAACATTTTTCTAACCTGGTGAGAGGAGGAGTACATTTTTACTGAAAATTATCCATTTGTTAGAAATATTTCTATTTTTCTTAGATATATAGACGATATTATAATAATCTGGAAAGGGGAAAAGAAGGAAATTGATAAATTTATATCTTACATCATTAATAATCCATATAACCTAATTTTTACTTTTGAGTATAACAAGAACGAAATTTCCTTTCTGGATGTTACATTTTCAGCTAATTTATATGCCCATAAAATTGATTGCAATCTATACAGAAAGCTTTCTGCAGGTAACTCTGTCTTGTATGCTGATAGCTGTCATCCGAGACATGTAATTAATAACATCCCCACAGGAGAATTCATTCTGGTAAAAAGGTGTTGCATTATGGAGACTGCATTCCAGAGAGAGTGTAACAACATTGAAAATAGATTTAGGAGTAGGGGATACTCCAGCGAAGTTCTGAATTGGCAAAAAACAAAACCAATCAGAAAACTAGAAATCAATATCTGGAGAATAAAATGGATCTAAATCTTACATAAAATAGACCTGTTGTTTTTTTTCAACAAAATTTAGTAAAGACAATTACTCTGTATTAAATATTATAAACATTTTTTTCCCATGTTAACAACTGACAGAATTTTAAAGAACATTCTGAATGAAGGGGTTAATTTTGTATCCAAGAGAAATCGCACTATTGGATCTAAAATTTCCCCTAGGGACCATGCAAATAAAGGTTTTTCTCATCCTAAAAAATCTAACATGTGGCTATCTACTACTGGATCATACAGATGTGGACATAAATTATGCAGTTTGTGCAAGTACATGAACAACACACATTTCTTTTTTTTCATGTGTAAGAAACAAAGAGTTTAACTTTGAAACATTTATTAATCGTGGATTGAACAATGTTGTTTATTTGATTACCTGCATCACATGTAATCTTCAGTATGTGGGCAGCACTGGTCGCACATATAGACGTAGAAATTCAGAACACCTGTATGATATCATCAACAGCAATAGTAGAAGCCCTTCAGGAGCCTCACAGCACTTTATTAATATGCATGGTGGCAATACAGATTCCTTCAGGGTTAATGCCATTGAAAAGATCGTTCTGCCTAAAAGAGGCGAGGATCTTACTGATATTATGCATATGAAGGAGGCAAAATGGATGTTTTTGTTAAATACAAGAATGCCTTTAGGATTAAATCTGAGAAATGAATTAAATAATATCTATTGATTGTTTATCAGTTTTATGATGTTTGATAAATATTGCTGTGTACTAGTAACTCAAATTAGCTTGCCCAGATGGTTCGGTTTGCCATGTCATATCCGGTTAACTAACCTTTTTCAACCTGTTTTTCATTCCTTTGTGGTGTGGACTATGAATAAGGACGCAAGACATCCGAAACGCGTCTTCCTTACTATGTTACCTTCATGGTTTTAATCGCATAATTTTTAATGCATATCCAATAAAAGCAAGTAATTTTTTATATTGTGAATGTGGATGCTGGAATATCTTCTATTGTGACCTCTGGTTTTCTGCCGACCACCTTCCGTGCACTGTCCCAGGATTGTGTCTCCACTAGGTGGTGAGCTGGATTTTTTTTTCCTTTTCTAGTGCAAAATCGACCCAGTATTACACCTAGGAGATCTGCTAATCTGAGGGATCTACTAGTAAAAAGCCACTATCAACCTAAACCAAACGCTGGTCTGACTTCTAATATTCAGGGATTTTATCCATGTGGATCCTGCAAAGCCTGCACAAATATGTCCAAAAGCAAGGAGTTCACCAACTGGGATCATTCTTTAGAATATAACATCATTTCACATGCTCTTCTATAGAGATTATTTCCTCTCCCTGGATGATTGAATTTGCTACTGTTTGTATGCCTGTTCCGCATTCATCTATTTATTTGGGCAATCTCTTGCATTGCATCTAACTTATTGATTAGGTATTCGTGTTTTTAATTCATATTACTTACTAAGGGCATAATAAAACCAATAATGGTGCTTACATTGTTCATATGTATGCGTGTACTTTTTCTATGTTTATATGAATCCCTTAAGTGGGTTGCACGCTGCATGGACTTATCATATTTTTCCCTACTCTATACGGATATATAATCGTTGCGCCTGTATATTTTGTGCGTGTGTCCATACGCTATCTATATACTCCTTTGGTAGCTTGTCCTGACAGGTTGTTGCATTATTTTCTTTGTGCGCATGCGTACTTGTTTTCCATACACTACTAGGACCATTTTGATTATTTCTATGTGCCCTTTATCAATAAGTTACATGCACCGTGTATGCGTGCATATTGTTTATTCATCACTATGGCAACTTACTCATAGGGACTCATATTTGTTGTGCTCAGTTTGCTTGTGCGCATGTGTACAGTTTATTTACACACTACCATGGCATTGTGTCTTGGTCGTTTTTCGCATTTACTTCCGTTTGCGCATGCGAAATTGCTTTGCTCTTTATATATCATTAAGGTCACTTCTATTGTCCCTGTGTCTGCGCCGTATCAATAGGTGACATGTAGTGCGTATATTTCTTTCTCTTCTACATTGGAACTTCGTGAATTGTGACAGATTAAGTTCTATCTGCTATACTTTAGATCATTTTTTGGTTCTCTTGTGTGGATTTTGGATTTCACTCTGTGGGCTTGCATCATTCGCCTTTAGGATGTGATGTTGGCGCACAGGCATGCATCCTGTTTATCTATCACTATGGCAATCTGCTTGTTGCTGTGCGCCCCCGGTGAGCAAGCTGCACATAGTGTATTAACATCGTTTCCCTTTTTCATCTGTATCTATGAATGGGAATATGCTGGACCTGCCACCTGAAGAAAACTTACTCTGCTTACCTTGGGCGTCTCGTGTAACTAGGTTACACGCTGCGGACTGACATCATTCCTTTTCCTGTTCGGGCTCCTGATTGAGCCATGGGGCGGCTCCCCCTCCCTCCTCCATGCTGGATGCCGTACATCCACAGGCTTCTGATTTAGGGTAATTTGCTTTATTATATATATTGTATCAAGTCAATGTCTCCTCACTCGCTCCTGATGAAGCCGCCGCCAGCCGTAACACTTGTAGAGCTGGTTATCGGCTTTTCCCTTTCTTATTCCTTGTCTCTCCTCTTTGGGTGCCAGTATGGTATTGTATTACCTGGAGTACACTTTCCCTTATTTTTCTTCTATGCGGTACATTATTTGGGCACTTAATTAGGATTGTATCATTTTGCTCATATTGAAGTTCCTATGGGTTTATTGTTCCCACTGCTATTCAAACTGTTGAGGCAGTCCATATATGGATAGGAATTACGCTCCTTTTACACACATCCTTCTTTGGGGTGGTATTTTATAGGTAACGCCTTGGGATTGCTGCACATACTTCCATTCCGGTATTCCATGTCCTGGGAAAATAATCCTATTTTTGGACTTTTATTGTTTATTGTGTGGGACCATACAGTATCATCCAGTTATATTGTATAATTGTGTACATTATATTGTTGTGACTATTGGGACAGCCGCTCACATGGTTTTAAATGTTAATTGTCGTATATATGTTGCTTTTTGATACAATAAAGATTTAATATTTTTCATATTGGTGTGCACTATTTTTGCAGAGATCCTTTCTCTTATAGTTCCTTCTAAAGAGATTATTTATCATGCCACCTGCACCTGTGATAAAATTGATATCGGCATGACTATCAGTGAGTTCAGGGTTAGAGTGAGGGAACATGTAAGAGATATAATCAAGGCCAAAACAACCAAAGAGGAAGAACAACTGAAAACTATTGCAAGTCATTTTAAACAGGTACATAACTGTGATCCGAGTCATTCGTCTTGCAAAGCCATTGTTACTATAACCCTGGGAGTCAGGGGTGGCAAACTCTTCAAAGCCCTATCTCAAACGGAAATTAGATGGATCTATAGATTGGACACGGTGTCTCCAAGGGGTCTGAATAAACATTTTGGGTTCTCATCATTCTTGTAGGTAAAACAATTATTTTGCTATGTATTGGACGTCTTTTAGGGGGGTGGGACTGGTTTTAACAGTTTAATTTCATGTAATTGTTTTGTTCATTTTTTTTATTTATTCATATTAATTTGTGTTTTCTATTCAACTTTAGTGTGCAATTACTTACATATGGCTTCTTGATCTGGCGCCTTTAGGTTTTTCTTTTCCAGACCGTGATGTGGGTTGATGGGATTCTGCACTGTGAGACATGAAGATGAGATCTGAGTTATATATACAGAACATACCGTGTTTTTCCAAAAATAAGACACTGTCTTATATTTTTTTTGCCCCCCAAAAAAGCGCTAGGGCTTATTTTTGGAGGAGGTCTTATTCTTGGAGAAACACGGTTGGGGGTAAGTTTACCCCCCAAAAAAGAAGACACCCCCCCCACTACCCAGGAGACTCATATTCACCAGACCAGGACGTCTGCGTGGTTCCCAGGTCCTTCTGTGATCTCCGGTCGGTGCTGCACGCCATCCTGCCCTGCTGCTAGCTGACACACTGACACACACACAGCAGATCACACACACAAACACAGCAGATCACATACACACACACACACACAGCAGATCACACACACAAACACAGCAGATCACACACAGCAGATCACACACAGCAGATCACACACACACACACACACAGCAGATCACACACACAGCAGATCGCAGATATACACAGCAGATCACACACATCCTATCGCAGGCACACACACAGCAGATCACAGATACACACAGCAGATCACACACACACAGCAGATCGCAGGCACACAGCAGATCACAGATATACACAGCAGATCACACACATCCTATCGCAGGCACACACACAGCAGATCGCAGATACACACAGCAGATCACAGATACACACAGCAGATCGCAGATACACACAGCAGATCACAGATACACACAGCAGATCGCAGGCACACAGCAGATCACAGATATACACAGCAGATCACACACATCCTATCGCAGGCACACACACAGCAGATCGCAGATACACACAGCAGATCACAGATACACACAGCAGATCGCAGGCACACAGCAGATCACAGATATACACAGCAGATCACACACATCCTATCGCAGGCACACACAGCAGATCACACACACACACAGCAGATCACACACACAGCAGATCACACACACAGCAGATCGCAGATATACACAGCAGATCACACACATCCTATCGCAGGCACACACAGCCGATCACAGATACACACAGACGATCACAGATACACACAGACGATCACAGATACACACATCCGATCGCAGGCACACAGCAGATCACACACACAAACACAGCAGATCACATACACACACAGCAGATCACACATACAGCAGATCACACACACAGCAGATCGCAGATATACACAGCAGATCACACACATCCGATCGCAGGCACACACAGCAGATCACACACACACACACACACAGCAGATCACACACACAGCCGATCACAGATACACACAGCAGATCGCAGGCACACAGCAGATCACAGATATACACAGCAGATCACAGATATACACAGCAGATCACACACAGCAGATTGCGGGCACACACAGCCGATCACAGATACACACAGCAGATCGCAGATATACACAGCAGATCACACACAGCAGATCTCAGGCATGCACAGCCTTCACAGATACACACATCCGATGACAGACACACACAGCCGATCACAGACACACACATCCGATCACAGACACACACAGCCGATCACAGACACACACAGCCGATCACAGACACACACAGCCGATCACAGAAAAACACAGCCGATCACAGATACACACACACAGCCGATCGCAGACACACACATAAAATCACATCCAGCACTTACGGCAGCAGAGAATGAAGCAAGTCACGTGTCCGGCCGCAGGTCCTGTTCTTCGCGCTGCACCGCACTGCCTCTCAGGATTCTCCCGGCGAGAAGAGATCGGTGTCACTGGATGAGGTGAGTATGCGATCCGATGTGTGTGCGATCCGATGTTTGTGTGTGTGTGTGTGTGTGTGTGTGATTTGTTGTTTGTGTGTGCGATCTGATGTTTGTGTATGCGGTCTGACTGTGTGTGCAATCTGACTGTGTGTGCGATCCGATGTTTGTGTGTGAGATCTGGTGTGTGTGTGTGTGTGTGTGAGAGCTGATGTGTGCGGTTGTGAGATCACTGACCTGCCACTCTGTCGGGTGAGTAATTGCCGGGTGCCGCTGTCTATAATGAAGTGTCCTGCAGTATCTGTATCTTTTTTAGCTGCACGGACACTTCATTATTGATCCGCGACTAGGGCTTATTTTCGGGGGAGGGCTTATATTTAAGCCTTTCTCCGAAAATGCTGAAAATCCCTGCTAGGGCTTATTTTTGGGGGAGGTCTTATTTTTGGAAAAACACGGTATTATTGCTCACTATACACATTTTATAATTTATTTATTATATGACAGCTAATTACAATGTCTGGTTTATATCACACATATTTTGATTATATATTTATAATTTTTATGTAAATATAATGTCACTTTACTTTTAGTACTTTTACTTTTTAGTACTTTTAATTACTATTAATTATTATTTAATAATAATTCATTTTTAGCATGTATATCTATTTTGGTCATTTTTATGCGCTAATACATTAGTATATATATTATAGTATTAAATTATTTTTATCTTTGACTTATTCAGTAATTTTCCTATTTTTATTGCTCCTTTTGATAATTACCATAGTTTTCGCTTTATAAGACGCACCTGATTATAAGACGCACCCCCAAATTTGGTGAAGGAAAAGAGATTTTTTTTTTAATGTTAAATGGGGTCCATCTTATAATGCCAGTGTCCCTCTAACAAATCATATAGGGTATATGTCCCTCATAGCCCCCCATCCTAAAATTAGCCCCCTTAATCTGGATATGGCCCCCTTATATTGAATATAGCCACCTTGTGATGGCACACGTTCCCCTGTGCTGCCTATGGCCCCCTATGGATTGCATACATTCCCCTGTGCTGCCTATGGCCCCTATGGATTGCATACATTCCCCTGTGCTGCCTATGGTCCCCTATGGATTGCACATGTTCCCCTGTGCTGCCTATGGCCCCCTATGGATTGCATACATTCCCCTGTGCTGCCCATGGTCCCCTATGGATTGCACACGTTCCCCTGTGTTAGATAGTGCCCCCATGCTGCTGCCCATGGCCCCTATTGATCGCACAAGTCTCCCTGTGTTAGATATCGGCCCCATGGTGCTGCCCATGGCCCCTATATAGATGGCACAAGTCCCCCTGTGTTAGATATTGCCCCCATAGTGCTGCCCATGGCCCCTATATAGATTGCACAAGTCCCCCTGTGTTAAATATCGCCCCCATAGGGCTGCGCATGGCCCCTAAAGATCGCACAAGTCCCCCTGTGTTAGATATCGCCCCCAGGATGATGCCCAAGTAAAATAAAACCCTCTTTCCTTACCTCCTCCAGCGCTGATCTCCCTCCTGTCTCCCTCCGTGCTTCTCTTCCTTACTTCCTGGTTCTCAGTGCGGTCATGTGATCGGCACAGTAGACTGAGATCTCTGCGTGCCTGATCACAGTGGAAGCAGGGACACGGGGAGAAACGCTAGAGGGGATAAGTAAAGCTTTTTTATTTTAGAATGAGCAGCAGCCTGGGGGCCAAATCTAACACAAAGGCGGCATGTACCATCACAGGGGCGCGCAGAGACATATAATATGCACCGCTGCCCCAGCCACTCACGGCGGTGCGATTTCAGCACCACCGGAGATGGACAGCGGCTGTGCATATTATATGAGCGGGAGCAGGAGAATAAACGCTGCAGCCCGCAGCGTTCACCTGCCCCCAGCAGCGCCCCCACCTCCCCTGGACGCTGCAGTGTACATATATATATACACCCCCCCCCGTATATTCGGCCTATAAGACGCACCCCTTACTTTCCCCCAAAATGTGGGGGAACAAAAGTGCGTCTTATAAAGCGAAAAATACGGTACTTATTTTTTCATTCTATGCAATTGTAATTATCATTGCATTTTTCAATTTTTGTATTTACTTCTGGTTTTCAATACTATATTTAAATATTCTGCAACTTTTGCACTTTATCACCTTCATACTACATGTATGCACTACACCTAATCACTGTCTCCTACACTTTCTATGATCTCTTTTTTTTTTTTAATGTGTGCAGGTCTGTGCGCATAGTCAGATGCACCGACACTGGACGTTTAGACAGCTGTCTGCACACACACTCCTTGACGGTGATGGACGCGGTCACCTCGCTGCTTGTGGTGCCGAACTTCCTGGTTGTGTTAGTGTACCTCCCAGCACTCGGCTACCGCCGAGCCGCTCGGGTCCGGGCTCGTTGTTGGGTGGCTCGAGCGCCTCCGGACCCGGGGTTACGTTGCTCTGAAAGGGTGCTGGCGCTACTTAGGGGGGTGGTAGGTAGGTGTACGGCCGAGCCGTGTTTAAGTTCGTGCCGCCACTCACGGGTTGTCGTGAAGGTGGACACCACCGCTGCGGTTACTGGGCACGCCGGGGGCAGATGGTGATGCAGCAAGATGTTAACCCTTCTGTGGGCAGGGGCGGAGCTAGCCGATGGCAAGATAAGAAGCAGGGAGACGGAGCTCGTGCTTACCTGACAATACAAGGAGACACAGAGACTGACCATAAGGAGCAGGAGACAGGCAATGGTGTGCAGGAGAGGGCGGACAGCGGAGGAAGTGGCAACAGAGGCAGAAGAAGCGGGAATTCCCCATTATTTAAGCTCCCAGACTGAGCGGCAGACCAGCAGTCCCATAATCAAGATGGAGGCGGCTGGGAGACACACACGGCTGCCAGGAGGATATGGAGGCCTCACAGGACCTGGACACCAATGCTGGTAGGGATACTGTGCCCCCGACCACTGAGCCCCAAATCCACCAAACAGAGACCCACAGGGAGACCAGTAAAGTGGCAGGACAAGCCTCACAAAACACTCCAGACAGGGAACGCCAGAATCCCAGCACAAAATCTCCAGAGGCTGCAAATGCAGGGGGGGGGAGTGTCACTGCTGCTGCTGTTGCTGCAGAACTTTCTCATAAGCAATCACAAAATAACATTGCACAGTAGAGTCCTGGAGGGGAGCCCCGACCTCAGCGACATGCAAAGGGAGGGAATGGGAGCCCAGTCCTGAATGTAACCCAGGGAGAGGATGAACCCTGCGACTGGAAAGAGCACATAAGAGCTATACCAACAAGGAGGGAGATGGATTTCCTGCTGGGAGAGCTGAAAGCCTTACACAAACAGGATATGAAAAACCTGCAGTCAGAAATTAAGCAAGTGGGTCAGAGGATGACTGAAATAGAAGAAACACAAGAGCAAATACTCTCCCAAATAGATGCTCATCACCAAGTGTTGTCAGATCATTCCTTACAAATACAGGACATTCTAACCCACTTGGATGACATAGAAAATCACCACTGTTGTAACAATCTACGCATAAGGGGGCTAAAGGAATCAGTGGAAGCAGCACAGCTAGAGGAGTGGGCTCAAAAATACTTCAACTATCTCCTCCAGAGAGACCCGGGGCAGCACATCGAAATAGATCGGATCCACAGGGCACTGGGCCCTAAACCGTCCAACCCTGCACGCCCAAGAGATGTAATTTGTAGAATCCATTTTTATAAAGAGAAAGAAGCTATTCTCAAAAGCTGCAGGGACAATGGGGCGGGCTCACACCAAGGGACTCCCATGCTGGTTCTCTCAGATCTGGCACGCAGAACCTTACAGCTACGCAGGGCCCTGATACCATTGCTTTCCGCTCTACGAGATAAGGATATCCCATACAGATGGGGGTACCCTTTCTAGTTGTCAGCAAGGAAAAATGGGAAAACGGCAACTTTCAAGAGCCTGGGAGATCTCCCAAATTTTTTGGGGACTTTTGACCTGCCCATGATTAATCTGCCAGACTGGCCAACACCGAAAACACCGGAACCTCTTCCACCTAGAGAGCAGTGGAATCAAGTTCAAACCAAGAAAGGCAGAAGATCCTCACAGTCTGGCTATCGCTGATGTGACTGGAGCGGCCGAGTTTGGATGATGGAG
Organism: Anomaloglossus baeobatrachus; assembly: GCF_048569485.1. NCBI lineage: Eukaryota > Metazoa > Chordata > Amphibia > Anura > Aromobatidae > Anomaloglossus > Anomaloglossus baeobatrachus. The sequence continues at coordinate 327,635,851 of NC_134357.1, forward strand.
TTGAAAAGGGGGATCAGGGCCATCCTCTTATTTTTTTCGCAGTATGCTCACCGATGTCGACCTCACACATGTTGTTTGTCTCTCCAATAGAGAGATAATACTTAATACATCTGCCTATTTCTGTCTATTGAGAGCTAATACTATATCAGAATTTAGTACCAATCATTATTTGAGCTCTTATTTTCAAGATGCTATGTTTCCTGATCGATATTTTGTTATATTAGGATGTTCTATTAGTCTCTGTGTTTCATACAGTTTCAAATTGGGGTGTTTCGGGCCTTCTCATCCACAATGTGCCTGGGCGGGGGGAGTTTTGGATACCCCATAGTATGTGCATTAGTCTGGGAGGCGGGGACTCCAACCTGTTGCTGGAGGCTTCTCTCACCTCTCCTAGGGCTGCAGCGTTTTGCTGTACTTGACAAAAGTCGATATAGTTGTTTGAGAAATTTTCTTGAACTAACCCATAGGTTAACACTTTTCTTCCTTTGTTAACCTCTTCTTTCACTACCTTCTTTTCTCTTTTTCTTCCTCTTTACACTATCACTAAACATTCTCTATACCATGGTGTCACACGTAACCTTCTGCACGTACAATGCTAAGGGCCTAAAAAAGCCAGAAGAAAGGAGCCAGATTATGTACCGTTTTCACAAACAGAATATCAAAATTGTTATGTTACAGGAGACACACTTCACAGCAGGTGGTGTTCCCAGCTGTAAAATAAAAAATTACCCAACATGGTTCCATTGCCCTCACCCAGATCGTAAGGCATGCGGGGTCTCGGTGGCATTTCATTGGTCCTTTCAACCTGAAGTAGTCGATTCTTGCTTCGGCTTGGATGGACGCTATCTCTTACTTAAGATATCTTATTTAGGCAGTATTTATACCATCGCTAATGTTTATTTTCCAAACCAGGGACAGGTGGCGTTCGCTCTAGAGGTATTTGGGAAACTTTCAGAATTCGCCGGCGGGTCCCGTATTATCCTTGGCGGGGACTTCAACATGATCCTGGACCCAGCAGTGGACTCGTCTTTGGGTAGGTCAGCTGTCCCTCACTCTGCGATACGTAGACTTAAAAAAGAGTTGGTGTCTCTTACACTGATAGACCTTTGGAGGATCCTGCACCCCGGAGTCAGGGACTATAGCTTTCACTCACTAGCACATAATAGTTACACGAGAATAGACTATTTATTCATTTCCCATGATCTCTTTGACAACACTCCAAAATGTTCATTGGATACATTTTTTGTGGTCAGACCATGCGCCAGTTTATGGAGAGGTGGGAATGTTAGATAGAAATGGTTCGGGATATACTTGGAGACTTAATGACAACTTACTGAAAAATGAAGTGTGGCTGGAAGAGATTCACACAGCAATTACAAATTTCGGGGCCGACCATGCGATGGATCCGACACCTGACCCAAAAAAATGGGAAGCCCTGAAGTGTGTAATTAGGGGTATGTGTATCACTCATGGTTCCAGACTTAAGAGGGAAAGGGCGACGGAGTTAAAGGAATTATTATCACAACTGGGTGAGAAAGAAACAATAAACAAAAACACACCAAACGACGTCCTCAAAGCAGAGATATCTACTTTGCAGCACCAAATCTTATCCATCTAAGACCAAAAATCCTTGTGTTCTAGAGACAAAGCTCGGAAAAATTTCTTTGAATTTGGAGACAAAAGTGGAAGACTGCTTGCCCGGACTCTCTCTACATCCCAGGCAGGCTCAGCCTCCGATCCTTACTCTTAACACAGTCGGGGACCCTGATCCATTCTACATCTGACATCCTAGATGAATTTAAGAAATATATATTAAATATATATATTATAAATATATATTTATATATATATATATATATTATAAATATATATAATGTCATCATTATATAACATACCATCACAACACACGCCAGATGCTGTAAATTTTGAACGGAACACGGTAGAATATATATGAGAAAATAACCCAGGGAGGTTGGGGGTGGAAGAGGCAGAGGAGTTGGAAGCTTACTTTACGGAATCAGAACTCCTCGGTTTTATATACTATGTGGTGAGGCATGTGGATCTCTGATGCTGAAAGTTTATAATTCTATATCTAAAACATGTGGCTTTCCTAAACAATCTCTCCAAGCCCGGATAGCGGTTATTCCAAAGCTGGGGAGGGACCCCTACCTACAGTTAGGTCCAGAAATATTTGGACAGTGACACAATTTTCGCGAGTTGGGCTCTCCATGCCACCACATTGGATTTGAAATGAAATCTCTACAACAGAATTCAAGTGCAGATTGTAACGTTTAATTTGAAGGTTTGAACAAAAATATCTGATAGAAATTGTAGGAATTGTACACATTTCTTTACAAACACTCCACATTTTAGGAGGTCAAAAGTAATTGGACAAATAAACCAAACCCAAACAAAATAGTTTTATTTTCAATATTTTGTTGCGAATCCTTTGGAGGCAATCACTGCCTTAGGTCTGGAACCCATGGACATCACCAAACGCTGGGTTTCCTCCTTCTTAATGCTTTGCCAGGCCTTTACAGCTGCAGCCTTCAGGTCTTGCTTGTTTGTGGGTCTTTCCGTCTTAAGTCTGGATTTGAGCAAGTGAAATGCATGCTCAATTGGGTTAAGATCTGGTGATTGACTTGGCCATTGCAGAATGTTCCACTTTTTTGCACTCATGAACTCCTGGGTAGCTTTGGCTGTATGCTTGGGGTCATTGTCCATCTGTATTATGAAGCGCCGTCCGATCAACTTTGCGGCATTGAAAGCCATGCATGCCCATGCCATCACGTTGCCTCCACCATGTTTTACAGAGGATGTGGTGTGCCTTGGATCATGTGCCGTTCCCTTTCTTCTCCAAACTTTTTTCTTCCCATCATTCTGGTACAGGTTGATCTTTGTCTCATCTGTCCATAGAATACTTTTCCAGAACTGAGCTGGCTTCATGAGGTGTTTTTCAGCAAATTTAACTCTGGCCTGTCTATTTTTGGAATTGATGAATGGTTTGCATCAAGATGTGAACCCTTTGTATTTACTTTCATGGAGTCTTCTCTTTACTGTTGACTTAGAGACAGATACACCTACTTCACTGAGAGTGTTCTGGACTTCAGTTGATGTTGTGAACGGGTTCTTCTTCACCAAAGAAAGTATGCGGCGATCATCCACCACTGTTGTCATCCGTGGACGCCCAGGCCTTTTTGAGTTCCCAAGCTCACCAGTCAATTCCTTTTTTCTCAGAATGTACCCGACTGTTGATTTTGCTACTCCAAGCATGTCTGCTATCTCTCTGATGGATTTTTTCTTTTTTTTCAGCCTCAGGATGTTCTGCTTCACCTCAATTGAGAGTTCTTTAGACCGCATGTTGTCTGGTCACAGCAACAACTTCCAAATGCAAAACCACACACCTGTAATCAACCCCAGACCTTTTAACTACTTCATTGATTACAGGTTAACGAGGGAGACGCCTTCAGAGTTAATTGCAGCCCTTAGAGTCCCTTGTCCAATTACTTTTGGTCCCTTGAAAAAGAGGAGGCTATGCATTACAGAGCTATGATTCCTAAACCCTTTCTCCGATTTGGATGTGAAAACTCTCATATTGTAGCTGGGAGTGTGCACTTTCAGCCCATATTATATATATAATTGTATTTCTGAACATGTTTTTGTAAACAGCTAAAATAACAAAACTTGTGTCACTGTCCAAATATTTCTGGACCTAACTGTATGTGCAAACTACAGACCAATATCGCTTATCAACATTGATGTTAAACTATACTCCAAAATGACTGCACTTCGCCTAGTCCATATATCCCAAGACTAATTCATAAGGATCAGGTTGGTTTTGTTCCCGGGAGGGAGGCACGGGACAACACCATGAGAACCATTTGATTTCATGGGCTAGAAAGCAAAAAATCCCTGCCTGCTTTTTAACGGTAGATGCTGAAAAGGCATTCAATAGGGTTCGTTGGGGTTTCCTTGAAGCCTCACTCCAGGGGATAGGGATTCGCCCTCGGCTGAGAAATTGGATAATGGCATTATACGAAGCTCCCACAACTCAGGTGAGCATTAATGGTCGCTTGTCCAGCCCACTTGAGATTAGAAACGGCACCAGACAGGGGTGCCCATTGTCCCCGTACTTATACATCATAGTGATGGAGTTTTTAGCAAACGCTATTAGGAGGAATCCTTCAATCAGTGGAATACAAGTGGGCCCTCGTTCCCATAAGTTGGCTGTGTTTGCAGACGATTTATTGCTCTATGTTACTCAACCAAGGATAAGCTTACCGGCTGTCCTGGTGGAGTTTGAGAAATTTGGTAGATTGTCTAATTTTAAGGTCAACCTCCAGAAAACGGAGATAGTAAATGTGTCACTCCCTACTGTAGAAGAAAGATCACTTAAACCTTCCTTCCCATTTAAACGGAGTAGTAGCTTTATTAAATATCTATGGATTAAAATACCAGCAGATCCCCAAACCATATATGACCTAAACGTCACAGACCTTTTGCACTCCATTCAGAGGGATCTCACAAATTTGCATAACCACCCAATCTCTTGGTTCGGTAGAATTAACAGTATAAAAATGGATATTTTACCCAGAGTTTTATATTTATTTCAGACCATCCTGTACAATTTGGGAGAGCCCTTCTTCCATAAACTAAGAAGGATGATACGGCATTTTACCTGGCATGGTACCAAATCTCGCCTGAAACATTCTCTAGTAATACGCTCCCGGTGGGAGGGAGGGACGGGACTACCTGACTTTAAAGCCTACCATGCAGCGGCAGTTGGAAACTGTATTCTAGATCTATTACACAATAAAGAGAATAAATTGTAGATGGTAGAAAATGGTAGAAATGGAACATACCTTGGCTCCAGCTAGTGCATTGGGAATTTTTTGGCTGTCCTCAGGTGATCACTTATCGAACATAGAACTGACTCCATTCCTCCTCTCCCTAACTGGCACAAGGCGCACCATCAATAGAAGATACGGCTTGACCAAAAATCCGGGACCTCTAACGCCTCTGGTGGGTAACCCTCAGTTCCCCTGTTGGCTACACGAGTTCCACCCCAGTCTTATCTCTGTCTACACAATGGGAATTCCCCGTGTTAGGGATGTGGTATCCTCCGCAGCTTGTAGAACATTGAACTCCCTATTGGGAGATAGAAGGATGGAACCGGGACTCTGGTTTCTTTATCTTCAACTTCGAAGTTACGTTGATTCTTTGACACTGAGGTCCAGATCTGATGAGGGAATGACCCATTTTGAAAAGCTATGTATTGCTCAGGAGATACCAACTCATGTTATCTCTACAATCTACAAAATAGTGTCGCTACAGAGTGGGGGAGGGGGCCTGCCTGGATATGTAGACCAGTGGCATAGAGAGATGGGTCGTGTTTTTTCTGAAACACTTTGGAACAAAACTTTTACCTTAACACACAAATTAACAGTATCCAGTAGGATACAAGAACTAAATTATAAAATTTTATCCAGATGGTATAGAACGAAAAGACAAACTCCATAAGATTTTCCCAGAGGTTGCCGACGAGTGTTGGAGGTGTCGGGGATCACCAGGGACAATGCTACACGTTTGGTGGATATGCACAGCGATTAGAAAACTGTGGGATGAAATTTTCTCCCTATATAACCATCTCATACAGTCGGAAGTGACCACCAAGCCAGAGATAGCATTACTTTCCATGTTTAATGGATCAGTCCCAAAAATCCGTAAAGATCTCCTATCTTATTTTGTAATCTCAATGAGACAGATTATTCCCAGACACTGGAAAACATCCTATGAGTTGAAGAGAGTAGACTGGGTGGAAGCTGTAGATACTCTGCGCCATATGGAGGAGCTGAGGGCATCTGACACAAACACAATTCAGACTTGGTTCACAACCTGGTATCCCTGGATTGAATTCAGAGAATCTCAACAATTTCAGATCTGGCTAACTCAAGGTACTCTAGAATAGAAGGGGTCTACGATTAGTGGGTCTTGAGACCGAGGTGACTGGTGAGGTGACATCATGGTGATATGTTTCTCTTTTCTTCCTTTTCTTTTTCTTCTCCTTATTCTCCCTTCCTGCTTTATGTCTTACTTCTCTTTATTTCTTTCTATTTAATCTTACTTATAATCTTTCTTAAGGAATCCTAGAGTGGGAGTTCCTGAACCTGTTTGTTATAGTTGAGTATTATAAGACAATCACATATGTTACAGTGTACATCAGACAGTTACTACGAGGGGCTTTCCTATCGTTGTGTTTTGATTGTTTTTTCTCTTGGAAAAGAGACGCTTCCATAGGGTTTCAGGGATCAGTATAATATCAATTGGATGCCGATGAGACCCTGGAAACCTTATTCCCCTTATGCAGAGGATGTCGTTAGCGTCGAAATTTATTGTTGGACTGCCTCTTCAATATAAACATACACTAAAAGAAATGTAACTGTCAATTGAAAATTATACTTTTTGTAACCTTGATTTGATACAAATATATAATAACAATAATAAAGATATATTAAACATAAAATGATGATTAGACTCAAGCGGTCTCTCAGGATCTGACTACTGTTTCAAATTATAATGTCATGTGTGCACAGGAGAAAGAACGATAACAGACACTATATCAGTTATGGATCTTCTCCATGATGGACGCTGAGCAACTGGCTCTCTTTATTGTTTGAAACTTCATACAGTTCATGAGAAATAAGGGGTGTAGACAAAGTATAGTCCAATCAACTATCGCAGGTCGGGGCTCAAGATGTATAGAAATTAGCATAATCTCTTCTGGATTGGTCAGTCCAAGCTTTAGGAATTCTCCTTTGTTCATCATCTTGGGTGCAGACAGGATATGGCAGCCATCTTCAAGTTACATATACTGGTATATACTGTGTTAAGGAAAATCACTAAATATACAATACACATATATACATGTTAGTAAGAAACAGACAAAGTGCTCATGAGTGCTAGTCTCATTCTGGGAAACCAGAGCAGATTAGAATTTAATTTATGCACTGCTCTTTAGTGAATTTATTCACTGAACTGAGAGGCAGAGCAGGGACAAAAGCAGTAAACAACAGGACTGCAAGGAGTTAACCCTCAAATCAGGACAGTCCCACTGAATCCAGAATGGTTGGGAGGTATGGGATATTCTTAGTTTGTAGACTCGGATCCCACTAGTGGGATCTGCTTCTAATTTAAGATAGTGACAATTTAGCTCTATTACATGTGCTGTCGTTGGAGAGGTGGTCAGAGTGACAATACAATTGGATGGATTTCCAACCCCCTCTCCACTGACAGTGGTGCATCTCTGGACCCCTGTTCTTTAGATAGACACAGGTCCCATTAATGGAACCGGAATCAACTATACTATGATAATCTCTATATAACACCTTCTTTTTTCCATTTTATGCTTTTAAGCTGGGATAATTAAATAGAACCTGTCACCAGGTTTTCCCATATAAACTCTGACCACCACCAATAAGCCCTCATATACAACATTCTAGAATGATGTATATATGTCCCCAAACTACTCTGCAAGGCAAAAAAATAGTTTTTATTATCATTACCTATGGAGCGGTCCAGTCCAATGGGCATTGCTGGTCTTGACCTGGCGCCTCCTTTCTTCTAGTTTTGTGTGGATGATGCCTCCTACTTCATCACACAATGTTCTCCTTTGCGCTTCTGCACAGGCGCACTTCTTTCTGTTCTGCTGTGGGCAGGGCAAAGTGTTGTAGGTACATGCATGGGGGCTTGTTGGCTTTCCCTGTGCATGTGTGTAGGAGGGGGGCGAATAGTGCCCTCTCCTATAAAGACAGTGTTAGTGTAAATTGCATGTGTCTGGAAGCATTTTGTCTATCGTAATGTATATGGAGAATGTAGCAGAGCCGAACAGGCGCGCCATTCAGCTCCACCCAGCGGTCACCGCTGGTATAGGCTAAGTAGTAGGAAAATGTATTTGTACTGTAAATGCTGTGTAACATGTATAGAGAATACTGACTCCTCGTGCTGTGTTAGGCAGGGGATATAGTACAGGTCAGGCGTGTGATAGATGCAGATTTAAGAATAGGAAGTAAGGTACGATTAGGTGTAATATTAGTAGTAAGATAGGAATAAATAGTAACTAGGGATCAAGGAGCAGGAGGAGGATGGGAGGAGTAGTTAGTTAGCAATAGGAGTTAGACAGGGAACACAGGATGAGCAGCCAGAAGGTTACCATAGAAATTGAGATAGGAGGGAGGAGAAGCAGAAGGTAATAGAATGTGTGCAGGAAGTGATTAATCAGTGAAGCAGCAGGAGCTAAAGGATATAGCAGGGCCCAGTGCCAGGGCCTGCCGAGCACGGGGGGGGGTGGGGGTGGGTACCCCCCAGGTGTCAAGACCTCATCTAGTGAACAGGTGGCACGGCGACCTTGGACCGGTTGGATGTTGGGACTCAGAGACTCCAGTCGGACATCGTACTGGCCAGGAGCAGCTGTGTGCCGGGACGGGGGCACAAGTGAGACACAGTAGCCGCACAGAAGGGATTCCAGGGGGAAGAGGTACAAGGGACCTAGCTGCTGGAGGACAGTACCAAGGGCAAGTTGGCCTGAAGTGGAGTTTTTCCCACAAGGTTAGTTGGAAGCAGCATGAGTGGTCCTAAGGACCTGAAGTATGGATTCAGAGAGTGCCACAATAAAGGAGTTCCAGTTGATATTACTAGAGACTGTCGTGTGATTATTGCCACCCCCCCCCCCCCCCCCGTTTAAGATGAGGAGGTATCATAGAGAAATGGAGGCGATCCCAAAGGTAATGGCTGATTTCTACAGTTCAAGTGGGAGCTGCACATGCACATTAACACTATCTGAAACGGGAATGAACTGTTGGCCATCACCTGACTCCTCTCTTCATGTGCATTACAATACTTTGCTCTGCCCTGTTGAGTGAAGAGAAAAGTATTGTAATGTGCATGTGCAAATGTTGAGGAGGGATACAAGTGATCCCCTTCTTTCCCCGATCTGATCGTTGTTCCGAATTAAAATGTCGTTTGTGCACGGCGAAAAAGAATGATAATTAATTGGAAATCAATTAAAACTCTTCCTCTCACGACCAAGGCTGAGGCAAGACTGAAAATCTTTATTCTCGGACACTTAAACCACGAAGTAAAAGGGGTGTAAACAAAAGTTCTAGTCCAATCAAGTATCGTAGGTCAGGGCTTCATGACGTAGAGAGATCTGCATATGCCCCTTGGATTGGTCAGTCCAAGGCTTCAGGAATTTCATTGTCCATCTGTCTTGGGTGTAAACCAGGAAATGGTGGCCATCTTCAAGCTATACATATATAAATTTTAGTATATACTGAGTTTAAGGAAAATACACTGAATATGCAATATACTTATATAAACGTGTTAGTAAAAGAATAAAAGAGAACAAAGACATGCATAGATATGTGTGTTAGTTTACATCTTACTAAACTATATACCTGAGTCTATGAAATGGCTGAATTAAGTATTTTTGGATACTCAATTCTTTATCCTCAACAGTCCCCCCTAAAGACTTACTTCTGCCATTTCTGAATTCTAAGGGTACCGTGTTCCCTTAGGAAGAGAGGTAGAAAGACTTATCGGAAAACCTGCCTAACTGAACATTGAGGCATGGGTGGAGAGGGGAAGTGGTTTTTTTCACCGGTTTGAGACCAAGGACTCCTAGGCGAGTCCTCACCCTTTGTAGTTGGACTTTCCCATGTCCCAAGGTTCTCTAAGTCCTCTCTTCTAACAGTTTATTCTAGCAGAATCGTTTTGTAACTGGGGGAGAGGGTCGTGTTGGTCTTTATGGGCATGTCGTCTGTCATATCTAGGTCTTCTGTTTCGAGTAAAGGAAAGGTCCCTCCTAATGTGACTTCAGCTGTTTTGGAAAATATTTTCTTCAAACACGGAATTACACAAACCAGAATGGCTAATAATATAACTAATACTATACTTAAGGCAGTCCCTATCTGGATCAACCAGCCTTTAAAAGAACTCGTCCATCCAAAATAATCTCCCCAAGGGTCGGTCACTCCTGAATTTTTCTTTAATTCTTCAGACAGTGTAGTAAGTTTCTTTATAGCTAAGGTGACCTTCCCATCCACTCCAGTGTTATCTGGTATATATGTGCAACAAACATCCCCCACCATTTTACAGACTCCACCTTTCTCTGCAAGGATCATATCTAAAGCCATTCTGTTTTGATAAGCCATGATGGAAGTCGGATCTAATTGTTCTGCCAGTCCCTGTAAGGCGTCACGTGTATAATTAACAAAACGTTGCTGATTATAGTAGATGTAGTTAATCCAGTCTACATTTTTATTTACAGTAATTATGGGGATAATGGATTCAAACCCCGCCCTGACTTGGTCTCTAGCCTTATATTCGTCAGGGACCCCCCTAGGCACTCCAATAGCATCAATATAAACATGTGGGTCAAAAGAACCTTTAGGTGTATTTCTACTGGTACGGTCATCATCTGCACCCCGTCGAGTCCGTAAGTTGATTTTGATGTGTGCTATAAAGTCATTTTCTTTGACAGTGTGGTCAGCGGGGGCTATGTGTATAGGCATAAGTGCCTTAGCTAAAGTGCATTCTCCCGTCCAATTTCCTTCTACTCGTGATCGAATTTTCATATCCCCACAAATCCAAAACACATCTGCCACGGACTGTACCTGGTTAATTAAGTGATCACGGGTGAGATTGCTATAGGATCCACAGAACCCATCTCGAAATCTACCCATATCTCTCCCTTGACCACTCACATTATAACAGGTATAGTTGCCAGGGTATATAGTAATGCCTTTCCCAGGGGAGAAGGCCTTAGCTACTATCGGGTATCTCTTTTTCCATTCTTCACATGCATTACCCTCAGTCATATTTGTAAACAGACTAATAAGACATAATTCAGCTTCGTAATCTAAATTCAGTGGGACAGTTCCTAAATGAGGTCTGGCTCCTGCACATACATAACAGTCTGACCTGTTGGCTTGGTGTACTGTATATTTCATCCATTCTAACCATAGGTTGGTATCTGTATAACCCTGTTCAACTGCATATACATCTTCCATGGTGGGATTAGCTATGGCTACCATACTGTGAAAGGTCTGAATATGTGTAAGCATTCGAAATACTGGTAGAACTTTTGTCATCTGTAATAACCTAAATTTTCCCAACTGCATACAACCATTGTGTCCACCCTTTATATGTGTACCCAGAAGGTATATACCTTCATCCTGTGGTTGGGGGTGTTCTATGTTGAGAACTAAAGGGTTACACTGGTTATTCGTAGTACATGTTCTAGTGGCTGGTGCACGGGAGAGTGTCATCCTGGTAAGTAAAGATCTGCCCTTCTCATCCCGTTTATTTAAGGCTACACTTGGTTTGTATCCCCAATTCTCACCAGTATTCCACCCAACAGCCTTCCATGAGCTACATGTGTCTCCATATCCTCCTCCTGTAACACATATGTACTGTTGCCCCTGTCTCAGGTGTGCCTGACATCCCATTTGGGGGACCCGTCCTAGTTGACATTTCACGATATCACAGTAATCAAATGTAAAAGTGACAACTTGTGTCGAACTATTGTACCAAAACGTAACCACATCATTTGTTTTAGTAACAGTGGCCTGAGACCACACAGATTTTGTGCAAAGGATAAGTATAAGCAGGACACTCAGTGCAGCTCTGGTGGATCGACCCTTCTGCAATGCGAGGCGTGGATCCATGTTGTCCTGCCTTCAAGTTTCACGGAGGTAGGAGTCACCAGGATTATCTGGAACGGGCCTTCGTATCTGGGCTCCAGACAATTCTTCCTGACGTGTTTCTTAACCACCACCCACTCTCCTGGTTTCAATGTGTGGGTGGCTAGATCTGTGTCAGGATCTGGAAGAGAAGAGAAAACTGCTGCATGTGTTTTAGTTAACTCTCGACTTAGTTCAATAACAAACTGCACAACTGAGTCATGGTGGTCAGACAAATTTTGAGGGAAATAGGACCCTAATCTGGGGACGGAACCAAAAAGTATTTCAAAGGGGGCTAGGCCATGTTTTGCAACAGGGGTGTTTCTGACATGGTACAGGACTATAGGGAGAAGTTCTGTCCAGGGCAGTGCACTGTCTTGTGAGGCCTTGAGCAGTTTGGTTTTCAGAGTTGAATTCATCCTTTCCACTTTCCCACTGCTCTGGGGGTGATAAGGAGTATGCAGTCCGAGACTTGCTCCAAGCATATTCCACAGTTCTTGGTAAATGTTAGCTGTGAAGGCTGGTCCTTGATCGCTTTCGATGACTTCTGGCATTCCAAACCTGCACACGGTTTCCGTGATGAGTCGTTTAGCTGTGACTCTTGCAGTCATGTTGACTACCGGGTAGGCCTCGGGCCAACTGGAAAAGATGTCGACAACTACCAAAACATACTCGTACTTCCCCACTTTGGGTAGTTGGATGTGGTCCACTTGTATCCTTTGAAATGGATAAAGAGGCTTCGCCAGATGTTTTTGTGGTGTCTTCTCTGTTCGTGCAGGATTACATGTTATGCAAGTCTGGCAGCTTCTGGTGTACGCGGATATTGCTGAGGAAATTCCTGGTGCGTAGTAGAACTTCTGGATGAGTGCCAACATTTGATTCTTCCCTCTGTGCGTACAACCATGGGCCCATGCTACTACTGCAGGGAACATTCTTCTTGGTAGACAGACTCGACCCTCAAGCTTCCATAGTTTCCAATCCACTTTGGCTCCCATCTTCTTCCATTCTTGTCTTTCATCATATGGAGCATGGATCTGTTCCGATATGAGTTTATCATATGGAGTCCTCCCCACTTTATTGCCTGAGTCTTCTGGCTGTGTAGTCTTCCCCGTCCTGGTTATTACCATAAGTAGAATATCCGCCAATTCTTACGGTTTCTCTCGTGCTGCCGTCTTCGCTAGTTCGTCAGCATACTGATTGCCAAGTGCTTCTGGGCTGTCCAGCCGTCCATGCGCCCTGACCTTCATGACAGCTATTTCTCTGGGCATCTGAACTGCCTGCAACAGTCTCTGGACAAGTACCGCATTCTTCACTGGAGTTCCAGTTGAGTTAATGAGTCCTCTGTGCAACCATAGCAGTCCAAAGTCGTGTACAACCCCAAAGGCATACCTGCTGTCAGTATAGATGTTGACTCTTTTCCCTTCTGCCGCTTCACATGCCTTGATGAGAGCTACCAATTCTGCTTCTTGTGCTGACATGTGGGATGGTATGGCTCCCGATGTAATTGGCTGATCCAGAGTGGTCACAGCAAATCCCGTGTAGAACTTGCCGCCATCCCCGTACCGAGAACCATCTGTCCACAAAGTAAGATCTGCATCCGGCAAAGGTGTTTCAGACACTTGACAAGGTGTAGTAGTTTCCTTTTCCATCTCCTTTAAGCAATCATGGCTGCAAACAGGGACGTCAACCATGTCGCAGGAGCTGCAGCGTTCATGGGCTTCATGCTGACATATGGGGTAGTCCCCCCTAGAAAGCGGAAGAAGAGTGGCGGGATTCAAGGTGGTACATCGCTGTAGAGTAACGTTGTCAGGAAGTAGTAGGGAGCACTGAAGACGAAGGTGACGTTGGGCGGACAGGTGTCTTGGTTGAGTCTGGTCAAGAATCGCCTTCAAATCATGGGGTGCTTGAACCACCGTGGGGTGGCCAAGGGTAATGTCGGCCGTTTTGTCAAGAAGAAGATGTGCAGCATGGACCGCACGAAGACAGGTGGGCGAGGCCCTTGCCACAGGGTCAAGTCTGCAAGAGTAGTATCCAACTGGGCGTTTTCTGGAGCCATGGTCTTGTGTTAACACTCCAGAGGCATGGCCATCGATCTCATGAAGAAAAAGAGTAAATGGCAAAGCATAGTTCGGAAGGCCCAATGCTGGGGCTGTTAAGATGGCGTCTTTGAGTTTCTCGAAAGCCCAATTTCGTTTGTCATAATCCTCAGGAGAGTCGTCGTATGTGATATGATTGGTCTTGACAGCATCGTACAACGGTTGCATGATCCTGGAAGCGTCTGGTATCCACTGTCTGCAATAAGTGATGAGGCCTAAGAAGGCTTGCAGTTGTTTGATATTCCTGGGAAAAGATAAAGCATCAATGGCCTCTTTCCTGTCCTCCGTAAGATGCTTACAGCCTGGTGAAATACAATGACCAAGGAATACGACTTTGGGTTGGCACCACTGAACCTTTGCCTTAGAGACCTTACAATTTTGGGCTGCAAGGAACTGGAGCAAAGATACGGAGAAGTCGTAGCAGTCTTGTTCACTCCCAGCACAGAGGAGTAGATCGTCCACATACTGTAAAAGAGCCACTTCTGGATGCTCTTGCTGCCATGGTGAGAGAATGATAGACATTACTTGAGTGAACTGATTGGGACTGTTTTGTGCTCCTTGTGGAATGACTGTCCATGTATACTGGCCTCTTTGGAAGGTGAAAGCGAACAGATATTGACAGTCCGGATGTAGAGGTACACTGAAGAAAGCGTTGGCGAGATCAATGACAGTGAAAACGGTCGCTGAGGGTGGGATCTGTCCAAGAAGAGTATGTGGATTAGGTACCACTGGGGTTTCCAACAGAGTAGCAGCATTGACGGCCCTCAAATCTTGCACTAACCGAAACTTAGGAGCTTCTCCTTTAGATGTCTTCTTTTTGACAGGAAACAATGGCGTATTGCATGGCGAAACACAGCGAATGAGGGCCCCGTTTTCAAGGAGAGCCGATATTTGCAGTTTGAGTGCTTCTTCCTGGATGGATTTCAGAGCATATTGCGGCACTCGAGGTAGCTGGGCCCCAGGTTTAAGACGCACCATAACGGGAGGTACTTGCAGACGGCCAACATCTTCGGGACCCGTTGACCATAGAGACTGTGGTATAAGAGCTATAACACTGTCAGGTATTCCATACAAGGGATCGTCTCGATACAAGAGCATCATAGGCAATGCTGAGACAATACACACGTCTTCAATTCCCTCCGGTGTATTGGGATTGTAGAAAGTTACCGTCATGCCATCGGAGTCGAAATTGATGTTGGCTCGGAAACGGTGTAAGAGGTCGGCACCCAGAAGATTAATGGGACAGGTAGGCGACACCAGGAGTCTGGTCAAAACTTCAGGGAAAGGACCGATTGGGACCGGCACTGTAAGTTGGTTTTTAGTTGGTGTGCCATCTACACCAACACAAGTAGAAGTGTCTGAAGTAAGAGGAACTGACAATGGTAAGTCTTGTTGTCTAATAACAGTTTTGGCCGCACCTGTGTCCACCATGAATGTGATTGGGTTCTCATCTACCAGTAGGGTGACTGCAGAGCAAGGAGAAAAGGCACTTGTGGTAGAAGCCATGGTAGGTTCAGGCGTGCCTGACCATCATTGTGGCTGTTGTTGGGCCTGGTTCTGGACAACTTGTTGAGATTCCAGATATGGTCTCCTTAGTTGTCTTTTATCACCGTTCCGAGAGTAATACCTATTAGGTGGCACTCGACAATCCCGTTTGATATGTCCTTCTCTTCCGCACCTGAAGCAAGGGCCTCTGACTCCTCTCTGGTCAGTGTAGTTTTGAAATTGTGGTGAAGGTTCAGCTGTAGTCTGATAGATAGCGGGAGGGTACACTTGCGTAGGAAATGGTGATACATTAGACATAATGTATTGAGGGTTCTCAGAGTCCTCTTCCGCCAGGACAACCATCGCCTTCTTGGAGGGTTTCATATTCTTCTGGAAGCTTTTTGCAATAATAATAGCATCTGTCATGGTAGCATTTTCAATCTCCGGGCGAGTCTTCATTATATTGTTCCTAAGCTCCTCCCTCAGACCAGCGACAAAGGCTTGTGACAAAAGCTGAGCCTGTGGTTTAATCTGTTGTGAGAATCCGAGGTCTGCGAACATCTGGGTGAGTCTGGAAGCGTATTTTTCAACTGACTCTGCTTGATCTTGAGTCACATCCTTAAGGCTGGTGGCTTGATCAGATAAACGATCTTGTGCCCAGGATTTCAACTGTTCACAAAAAGTGACACCGGATTGCCAGGTTTCTTCAGAAGACAGGCGAGAATCATTCAGGGCCCCTTCCATGACTGGCCAATAAGAGTCTCCTGCTTTAATTTGGGCCAATGACATTAAATCTTGCCAGGTAGCTGCGTACATCCTCTGGATCTGTACGATACGGCGGTAAAATGGCATAGGTTGGGCCTCTGGGTCTGGCAGTGTGGAGACTAAGGTTGCTGCCTGTCCAGGAGTAAACTTTATGTACATCAAGGGTTCTGAGTCGTCCTTATCAAGTACGGCTTTCTGTGTCCGGACTGGTACTTGATCATCACTTGCATCTTCAACCATAATAGGTAGTTTCCTGGAGATGATAGTGGGTTTGGATGGGCGAACATATCCTTGGAGGGCATCCTGGAGTGCCTTAACAGTCGCTTCCAAACTTCCGACTAGACGAATTTCTTGCAAATTCAACATCTGGCCATGGATCAGGGGCATTATGGTTTTAACAATCTCGTTTGCACAAGCTCGGATAGGGAATCCGAAAATTCCAGCCGAAATGGCGGGCAAGGCTATTGACCGTAAAGGCATCTGGGCCTGAGAGGCCTGGGAAGCGTGTAGAATGGCTGCTTCGACTGCCTCTCGGAGGATCCGGCAACTGGTGTCATGTTGATTGGAATCATAAAGTGGGCCAACTGCATGAATGACTAGATTGCAGGGCAGGTTGCCTGGGCCTGTAATAGCAATACGTCCTGGTTGGACAGGGCCTTGTGTACGTACTAGGGCTTCTGAATCTCGTTGTATAGATTCGCCTCCAACCTTGACTATACGAGCAGCTAGGCCACCACTGTGGCGCAGGTGGCCGTTGGCAGGATTAACCACGGCTCCTACAGACATGGTAGTGATGTCTCCTTTTCCAACTGAGAGGAGGAGTGTGCCATTGGCACAGGCATGATAACGCTGAAAGACAGGGTCCCACTCCTCGGATATGGTAGAAAATGAATCCTGTGATCCTCCATCTGTATGGGGATTATCATAAGCCACACCGTCCTGTGCATAAGTAACACCCTCCTGTCCGGGTGGATCCAGATCAATAAGCTCATGTGACAGTGCAGAACGGGTAGTATGTGGTAGGGGCCTATGAGGTTGCAAAACTGGAGGTGCCACTGAGGATGCTGAAAGATTGGGACAAAGCAAACCGGGTTCAGGCACCGGGCTATAATAGGTGCCGGCTGGGGTGATGACTGGACAAAGTAATTGTGGTTTATGAGGTGTAGTAAGATGGCCACCACAGGAAGTTCCAGGCATCTGACTTCGGGGAGTATTGCCATGTTGGGACACTATGGGTGTACTGGGAGGGGCAGAAGCTACGGGCGGTGCCAGGGGCGTTACTTTTAAGGGCTCTAAACTAGCTTGCATTACAGCATGCAAAGGAGGGGTTTGGTTAATACCGGATACAGCAGATCCTAGAGAAGGAGAACGATGGGTCACAGTTGAAGGAAGACATTTAGTGACGTCAGAAACAGCAACAGGCAAAAGGGGGTAAAGGGGGGGACTGTAAGCTATAGCAGGCAGTGAATGAGGTCTTTGTCCTCCACAGTTATAACAAACACCACAATAATCAGGATTTTGGCAATCACAAACAGGGCATATCCATCCACCTGGACCAACGCCTGAATCGGCCGCGGAGCTATTGTAAGACGGCGGCAATGAGGTTTGTGAATCCATCACTTGAACCTTTGATTTTTCACTTAAAACATAACCATACAATTTAACATCTCCTTGGTCCACTTCAATCTCCTGCCAGCCCTCTTTCTGTAACACCGCAGCTGTCCGAAACCAAGCCCTTGCTGTATCTAACAGATTATTATCTTCAAGTATCCCCTTATTGGCGGTCAATATAGACTTCCATACACTGGGCTGCAGCCTGCCACCTGGTGGTAATCCAACAATTTTACACAATTTCTTACAATTTTTCGTATATTTTTTCCCTTCTCGTTTTCCAACTAGAATACTAGCGCTCTCGGCATCCTCCGGAAGAACCGTTTTCCTTCTGAACAAAGTATACATAGTGCTTAATTGGACCGACCGCTCCAACCGAACCCTCTTCCCACTTCCCTACTATGCAATAAGGACACACTTAGACGTCCAACGCGTGAATACAAAAACCGTTCCTTCACGCGTCCCTATTACCGGCGTCTCACATAGCAGTGCATGAGTTAATACTCAGGGGAATACGCTGGTTCAAAACACTTTTCTCCACCACCGGAATCCCTCCCCCTCTTTCCCGTGTAAGCGGACGCACTTTTTCAGCGTCCAACACGTGGATACTAATACCGTTCTCCACGTGTTCCTATTTCCGGCTATTAACACAAGAATCGATGTATTTTATATATATATATATATATATAAAACACTGGGGGACACGCCAATTCCCTTATCTCTCTGTTCCAAAAACAAACCAACGATTACAAAATGCTGAAAAACGCATAAACTAGTTAATTTCTCTCAAATCCAAACCAAGATAACACTTGTTTTTCTTTCAAATCATTACAACTCTGCTTGCTTTACGATACAAAGGCTGCAGTCACCTCCTGTACATTAGCCCACTGACCAGCCTTTACGCCGTGCAATCAGAAGCCCCCCCCCGCTCCTCACTCCAAAGAGCTGCGCTGCTTTAACACCCAGCGTCTGCCTCTTCACCCTCCACCCCCCTTCTCCTTCACAGAACAAAGACAACAGCTGCGTCTGTGGGCATTCCAACCCCCCCCCCCCGCTTTCTAACACACACAAACTTTCCTCTTAGTGAAGAAATGCAGGGGCAAGGGGGGATTAACTATCAACCTCCCCGCTTTCTTTGTCTAAGGCACTGCAGACACAGCATGTAATACAATTTCCCGCGCAGTCTGTGACTACCTCCCTTCTTCCTTCGGTCACAGCGAAGAAGAAAAAAAACTACAGGCAATTAACTCTTTGAAAACTAGATCAGAGCGTAGAATTTACAAGCTATCTATGAAGCTAAAAACACCGTTCACAATTAGCAATAAAGAAAACAAACGATCAGATCGTATGACCCACGGACCCTATGACGCTATGGGGTCTGGGTCCGTCTCTTTGTTCTTAGACTACCGGCGAAAGATTCAAGCCCGCTAAGGGTCAATAGCGTCAACCCCTTCCTCAGTTCAGGGATCAGACCTTTCGCCACAAGACTCCGAAACCGCAGGCAAATCTCATATACATTATATATGACACTTACCTGCGATTTTGAGTGATCAGCTCCTGTTTCGGTGGCCTGTGGGTACTAGGAAACGATCCCTCGGATCCGAGATAGAAGTTCGGCCAATCTTTCTTACGGTATCCCAGCAGTGCCTCCAATTGTTGAGGAGGGATACAAGTGATCCCCTTCTTTCCCCGATCTGATCGTTGTTCCGAATTAAAATGTCGTTTGTGCACGGCGAAAAAGAATGATAATTAATTGGAAATCAATTAAAACTCTTCCTCTCACGACCAAGGCTGAGGCAAGACTGAAAATCTTTATTCTCGGACACTTAAACCACGAAGTAAAAGGGGTGTAAACAAAAGTTCTAGTCCAATCAAGTATCGTAGGTCAGGGCTTCATGACGTAGAGAGATCTGCATATGCCCCTTGGATTGGTCAGTCCAAGGCTTCAGGAATTTCATTGTCCATCTGTCTTGGGTGTAAACCAGGAAATGGTGGCCATCTTCAAGCTATACATATATAAATTTTAGTATATACTGAGTTTAAGGAAAATACACTGAATATGCAATATACTTATATAAACGTGTTAGTAAAAGAATAAAAGAGAACAAAGACATGCATAGATATGTGTGTTAGTTTACATCTTACTAAACTATATACCTGAGTCTATGAAATGGCTGAATTAAGTATTTTTGGATACTCAATTCTTTATCCTCAACACAAACACTGCCTGGCATTTCTCTGCGCATGTGCATTATAATACTTTGCTCTGTCTTCAGCAGGGCAGTGAGGAGTACACAGGAGCGAGATGGAGAAAACTGTGTAGATGACGTAGGATGTGTCATCCACACAACGCAAGACCAGCGATTCCCCTAAGACTGGACCACCCCATAAGTGAGTATAATAAAAGCTGTTTTAACATAATACAGAGAAGATTGGTGACATATAAATACAGTATTTTAGAATACTGTATATTAGGGCTCACTGATGGAGACTGCACTTTACATTGGAAAAACCTGGTGACAGGTGGTTCCCTTTATGTTTCCATTTCTAAGACTTGACAAAGAACATACCGTGAATCACTATGCGGATATTTGCTGTGTACACAGAGTATTTCTTTTTAAGTTTTAATTATGATAGCTTCTGTAGGAATGCCCGATGTCTATGAACATACATTATTGGCCATTAAAGAAGGAACTGCTTTAATTACCTTGGACTGCATAGTCTCCAGGATATTTATCGCTTAATATTTCCTGCTGCCTGTGCAAACAAAATCATATCCTCCTGAATCCACAGTTCCAAAATATCAAAGTTCATCAGGAAAAAGAACAATACCAAAATATTGAGATATATTGTCAATCTGCATTAATTTTGGTTTTAGGGCTGTAGGATGTATGGCTAGAGTTGGTGTGAATCAATTAGCCAGACGCAATCAATCGGCCATGTCAGTATTCTGTGCTGGCTGGACGAGAGCCGTATCACCACTTCCCTGATGGCATCTGCGACTTTTATTTTATTTAGTCAGTCTGACACAACATGATATTTCTGTCACCTTGAAATAATAATGCCCTGCCAGGATCGAAGCAAAAGAAGATCCGTTGATGCCATTAGAAAAGCGGCGGTTTTGATGTCTCCTGTTCTGCAGCCACAGATTACTGATGTAATGGATGGACAGTGTTGTGTGAATTGATTCGTACCAACTTTAGCTGTGGCTATGGCACACAGTCACACTCTGGACAACCATACATATGAGACCTTGCTCCCACTTGTGTTTAATATGGACGAGTGCAGTCTGGTAAAACATTGCATTGCTCTTGTTAAACAATTAAAAAGTCTTCATCTGCAATTTTTTTCTCATGCTGAATCGACATCAGAACAAAATCACAGCAAGCTATATTTGGCAGCGTATATCCGATCACACTCACCCATACAAGACTATGGGTGCATGTGAATCATCGGACTGCACACGGATGTCATCCAAGTGCAGTGTAATATACACAAAGACAGACAACGGGGGAGATGGAGAAATTACTTTCTCAATCTTTTCCTCACCTGGGGAATGTAATTTTTTCCATTTAATTGTTTGGCCAAATACTGGTACCTGTACATGCAATGTAATCTATTATCAATCTTCAGTTGAAATCAGAAATTACAAACACTATCTAAAAAGACACATATGCATGATTTTTTTCCCCTGTGAGGTCAATTAGGATGACCAAATGCATTTTTAAGGCATTTTTATTACTTTCTGCATAGTCGAAAGTTTACATGCACTAAGCGTACTATGCCTTTAAATAATATGGGACATCCCATATGATGATGTCATGTCTCTGGAAGCTTCTGATAGGTTTATTGGCAACATCTGAGGTAGAGACACACCTGTGGATGTATTTAAATGCAAATAAATAAATAGAATTGTGGAGTTGCCCAAGTCTGGTTCATCCTTGGGTGCAATTTTCAGACATCTGAAGGTGCCTTGTTCATCTGTACAATCAATTGGAAGGAGCCATGTACCAGAGATGAACTTGTTTTGGTCAGAGATGTGCATATCAACCCAAGAACAAAAGCAAAAGAGCTTGTGAAGATGCTGGCGGAAGCTGGTAAGATTGTGTCATTATTCACAGTGAAACGGGTACTGTATCAACATGGGCTTAAAGACCACTCTGCCAGGAAGAAGCCGTTACTCCAAAAGACACATAAAAGACAGATTAATTTTTGCTACTGCACACAGGAACAAAGACTTTCATTTTTGAAGACATGTTCTGTGGTCTGACGAAACTAAAATTGAACTGTTTGGCCATTATGACCATCGTTACGTTTGGAGGAAAAAGGAAGAAGCTTTGAAACCTTAGAATACCATCCCAACTGTGAAACATGGTGGTGGAAGCATCATATTGTGGGATTGTTTTGCTACAGGAGGGACTGGTGCACTTCACAAAAAA
This sequence comes from Anomaloglossus baeobatrachus, assembly GCF_048569485.1. Taxonomy (NCBI): domain Eukaryota; kingdom Metazoa; phylum Chordata; class Amphibia; order Anura; family Aromobatidae; genus Anomaloglossus; species Anomaloglossus baeobatrachus. Next base: position 327,657,985 of record NC_134357.1, read on the forward strand.
AGATGGCATCATGTGGAAAGAAAATTATGTGGCAATACTGAAGCAACATCTCAAGGTGTCAGCCAGGAACTTAAAGCTTGGGCGGAAATGGGTCTTCCAAATGGACAATGACTCAAAGCATACTGTAAAACTGGTTACAAAGTATCCTAGGATAACAAAGTCAATGTTTTGGAGTGGCCATCACAAAGGCTTAATCTCAATTTTATTGGAAATGTATGGGGAAAGTTGAAAAGGCAGGTGGGAGCAAGGCGACCTACAAACATGGCTCAGTTACACCATTTCTTTCAGGAGGAATGGGTTCAAATTCCTACTAACTAACTAATAAGTGAAATAATTAAAAAAAACGGGCTTCCCTATATTTTTAGTTCCCAGCCGAGTACAAATAGACAGCTGGGGGTTGGGGGCAGCCCGTAGCTGCCTGCTGTACCTGGCTAGCATACAAAAATATGGCGAAGCTCACGTCATATTTTTGGTGGGCAAAAAACTCCACTCCTGGATGGAGTATGCTGAGTCTTGTAGTTCTGCAGCTGCTGTCTGCTCTCCTGCATACACTAGTGAATGGAGCATGCTGAGCCTTGTCATTCTGCAGCTGCTGTCTGCTCTCCTCCATACAGACAGACAACAGCTGCAGAACTATAAGGCTCAGCATATTCCATCCAGGACTGTATGCAGGACTTTTTACTCCCCCCAAAAATTATTTGGACTTCGCCATATTTTTGTATGCTAGCCAGGTACAGCAGGCAGCTACGGGCTGCCCCCAACCCCCAGCTGCCTATTTGTACCCGGCTGGGAAACAAAAATATAGGGAAGCCCTTTTTTTATTAATAATTTCATGAATTTCATGAAATAATTCAAAAACAAAAGAATTGGGCTTTGCCATATTTTTGTATGCTATCCAGGTACAACTAGGCAGCTGGGGATTGGAATCCACAGCACAGGTTGGCCAGAGCTTTCTGGGCCCCTCAGCTGCAAATTGCAGTCCGCAGCCGCCCTAGAAAATGGCGCTTTCATAAAAGCACCATCTTCTGGCGCTGTATGCAACTCTTCCAGCTGCCCTGGTGACGGCTGGCTTGCTGGGTAATAATGGGGTTAGGGCTAGCTGTATATTATCAACTGGCCCTAAGCCCGAAATTCATGGTGGCACGCCAATATTAGACATGGCCACCATGAATTTCTAGTACCAATAGAAAGAACCACAACACACAGAAAAATATTTTTATTATAAATAAAACACAACACAATTAGTGACTCCATCTTTATTGAAATAAAGAACCCCCATCCGCAGTAATCCTGGGTCAAGGGTCCCGTGCCGTCCAATACGGATCCAATATCATCTGATCGGTTTGCTGAAAGGCAAAGCGATCAGATGATATGTAAGGTTCAAGGGCCTGAATCACATGACACAGCAGCTGATTGTATAAACGGCTTTTATACAATCGGCTGATGGATCAGTGTAAAAAAAACAAAACAAACTACACACTTCAGTGCAGACTCCTATCCGACAGCATCAGCTGATAGTTTAGCTGGCCGGGCGGTAAAAAGCCGGCCTCACCGTTCGACTTATAGTGTCAGCTGATTCCGGCAGGTGACTGCATCAGCTGATCATCACCAGGTCTGAGAAAGAGAGAGAAAGAAGAGAGGGAGAGAAAAAGAAGAGAGAGAGAGAAAAAGAGAAAGAAGATAGAGAGAGAAAGAGAGAGAAAGAAAGAGAGAAAGAAGAGAGCGAGAAAGAAGAGAGAGAGAAAGAGAAAGAAGAGAGAGAAAGAAGTGAAAGAGGAGAAATAAGAGAAAGAGAAAAGGAAGAGAGAGAGAGAAAGAGAAAGAAGAGAGAGAAAAAAGAGAGAGAAGAGAAAGAGGAGAAAGAAGACAAAGAAGAGAAAGGAGAGAGAGAAAGGAGGGAGAAAGGAGATAAAGAAAGGCGATAGCGAAAGGAGAGAGAGAGAAAGAAAGGAGATAGATAGAAGAGAGAGGAAAAAAGAGAGAGAAAGAGAGAAAGAGAAAGAAAGGAGAGAGAGAGAAAGGAGAAAAAGAGAAAGGAGAGAGAGAGAATGGAGAGAAAGAAAGGAGAGAGAGAAAGGAGAGAAAGAAAGGAGAGAAAGAAAGGAGAGAGAAATTAGAGAGAGAGAAAGGAGAGAGAGAGAAAGGAGAGAAAGAAAAGAGAGAAAGAAAGGAGAGAGAAAGGAGAGAAAGAAAGGAGAGAGAGAAAGGAAAGAAATAAAGGAGAGAGAAAGGATAGAGAGAGAGAAAGGAGAGAGAGAAAGGAGAGAGAGAGAAAGGAGAGAGAGAGAGAAAAGGGAGATAGAAAGGAGAGGGAGAAAAGAGAGATAGAAAGGAGAGAGAGAAAAGAAAGAGAAAAGAGACAAAGAAAGGAGAGAGAGATAGGAGAGAGAGAGAAAATTGAGAGAGAGAGAAAGAAAGGAGAGAGAGAGAAAGAGAGAGAAAGAATGGAGAGAGAGAGAAAGGAGAGAGATAGAAAGAAGAGAGAGAGAAAGAGAGAAAGAAGAGAAAGAAGAGAAAGAAAGGAGAAAAAGTAGATAAAGGAGAGAAAGAAAGGACACAGAGAAAGGAGAGAGAAAGAAAGGAGAGAAAGAATGGAGAGAGAGAAAGGAGAGAGACTGAGAGAGAGAAAGGAGAGAAAGAAAGGAGAGAGAGAGATAGGAGAGAGAGAAGAAGAGAGAAAGAAAGGAGAGAGAGAAAAGAAAGAGAAATAAAAAGGAGAGAGAGAAAGAAAGGAGAGAGAAAAAGGAGAGAGAGAGAAAGGAGAGAGAAAAAGAAAGGAGAGAGAGAAAGGAGAGAAAGAGAAAGAGGAGAGAGAGAAGGAAGACAGAGAAGAGAAAGAAGAGAAGGAAGAGAAAGAAAGGAGTGAATGGAGAGGAAGAAAGGAGAGAGAGAAAGGAGAGAGAGAAAGAGAAAGGAGAGAAAGAAAGGAGAGAGAGAAAGGAGAGAAATAAAGGAGAGAGAGAGAGATAGGAGAGAGTGAAATGAGAGAAAGATAGAGAGAAAGAAAGGAGAGAGAGAAATGAGAGAGAGAGGAGAGTGAAAGAAAGAGAGAGAAAGAAGAGAGAGAGAGAAAGAGAGAAAGGAGAGAAAGAGAAAGAAAGAAGAGAAAGAAGAGAAAGAAAGGAGAGAGAGAAAGGAGAGAGAGAAAGGAGAGAGAGAGAAAGGATAGAGAGAAAGGAGAGAGAGAGAGAGAAAGGAGAGAAAGAAAGGATAGAGAGAAAGGAGAGAAAGAAAGGAGAGAGAGAGATAAAGGAGAGGAAGAAAGGAGAATGAGAAAGGAGAGAGAGAAAGGAGAGAGTGAGAAAGAAAGGAGAGAAAGAAAGGAGAGAGATAGGAGAGAGAAAGAATAAAGAGAGAGAGAAAGAAAGAGAAAGATAGGAGAGAGAAAGGAGAGAGAAAGAGAAAGGAGAGAGAGAAAGAAAGAAGAGAGAGAAAGGAGAGAGTGAAAGGAGAGAGAAAGGAGAGAAAGAAAGGAGAGCGAGAAAGGAGAGAGAGAAAGAAAGGAGAGAAAGATAAGAGAAAGAGATAGGAGAGATAAATGAGAGAGAGAAAGAGAGAGAGAGAGAGAAAGGAGAGAGAGAGAAAGGAGAGAGAGAAAAAAAGAGAGAGAGAGAAAAAGAAGAGAGAGAAAGATATAAAGAAGAGAGAGAAGAGAAAGAGGAGAAAGAAGAGAAAGAAGAGAAAGAAAGGAGAGAAAGGAGAGAAAGAAAGGAGAGAGATAAAGGAGAGAGAGAAAGGATAGAAAGAAAGGAGAGGGAGAAAGGAGAGAGAAAGGAGAGAAAGAAAGGAGAAAAAGTAGATAAAGGAGAGAAAGAAAGGACACAGAGAAAGGAGAGAGAAAGAAAGGAGAGAAAGAATGGAGAGAGAGAAAGGAGAGAGACTGAGAGAGAGAAAGGAGAGAAAGAAAGGAGAGAGAGAGATAGGAGAGAGAGAAGAAGAGAGAAAGAAAGGAGAGAGAGAAAAGAAAGAGAAATAAAAAGGAGAGAGAGAAAGAAAGGAGAGAGAGAAAGGAGAGAGAGAGAAAGGAGAGAAAGAAAGGAGAGCGAGAAAGGAGAGAGCGAAAGAAAGGAGAGAGAGATAAGAGAGACAGATAAGAGAGATAAATGAGAGAGAGAAAGAGAGAGAGAGAGAGAAAGGAGAGAGAGAGAAAGGAGAGAGAGAAAAAAAGAGAGAGAGAGAGAAAAAGAAGAGAGAGAAAGATATAAAGAAGAGAGAGAAGAGAAAGAGGAGAAAGAAGAGAAAGAAGAGAAAGAAAGGAGAGAAAGGAGAGAAAGAAAGGAGAGAGAGAAAGGAGAGAGAGAGAAAGGATAGAAAGAAAGGAGAGGGAGAAAGGAGAGAGAAAGGAGAGAAAGAAAGGAGAGAGAGAGAGGAGAGAGAGAGAGAGAGAAAGGAGAGAGAAAGGAGAGAAAGAAAGGAGAGAGAGAAAAAGGAGAGAAAGAAAGGAGAGAGAGAGAGAAAGGAGAGAAATAAAGGAGAGAGAAAGGATAGAGAGAAAAAAAGGAGAGAAAGAAAGGAGAGAGAGAGAAAGGAGAGAAAGAAAGGATACAGAGAAAAGAGAGAGAAAAGAGAAAGAAAGGAGAGAAAGAAAGGAGAGAGATAGGAGAGAGAAAGGAGAGAGAGAGAAAGAAGAGAAAGAGAGAAAGAAGAGAGAGAAGAGAAAGAGGAGAAAGAAGAGAAAGAAGAGATAGAAATTAGAGAAAGGAGAGAAGGTAAGAAGAGAAAGAAAGGAGAGAGAGAGAAAGGAGAGAAAGAAAGGAGAGAGAGAGAAAGGAGAGAAAGAAAGGAGAGAGAGAAAGGAGAGAAAGAAAGGAGAGAGAAAGAGAGAGAGAAAGGAGAGAAAGAAAGGAGAGTGAGAAAGGAGAGAGGGAATGGAGAGAGAGAGAGAGAAAGGAGAGAGAGAGAAAGGAGAGAAAGAAAGGAGAGAGAGAATGGAGAGAGAGAGAAATAGGAGAGAGATAGAGAGAGAGCTCACAGCTGATGTCTGGCTCCTCCCCTCAGTGCATAATTATATTATAATATAAATATATTATTAATATAATTTAAAATTAAAAAAAAAAATGTTTACGATGTCTAGAACTCGCGACCTTATCCTTCCTAGGTGAGCGCTCTATTCTCTCAGCTATTGGCTCCAATATGAAAGATAGGCAGATTTGGTAATCTTGAAGTCTGGATTTTTGAAGTCTCAGCTGACCACGTGATTCACTTGATTGCTACGTGGAGCTCATACAGAGTACTCGTGTTCTGTAGCAGAGATGACAGTGTCGTGTGGATTATGTCGGACCTGGAGGGTATTGGAGGATTTTAATAAAATGGTAAAACTGTGTTTTTTTGTCTTTTATTCCAAATAAAGGATTTTTCGTGGTGTACGTTTATTTACTTTCACTTTATAAATAGACAATAATTATAATTTAAAATTATAAATAAAAAAAAATAAATAAAAAATTTCTTGACCGGGACCAGATCTCCCGATGTAATGCTTCTTAGGGAGTCGCTTTATCCACTAGTCAAGTGCCTTTTAAGATATAGATAGGAAGATTTTGTAATCTTGAAGTCTGCAGTGCTGACTGAAGTCTCAGCTAACTGCGTGAGTCACTTCATTGCTACGGTGCTGCTACATCTTGAGGGAGCATAGCTGACAGTGTCATGTGGATTACTTCAGACCTCGAGGGGTATTTTTGGGATTAATAAAGGGGTGAACCAGGGTTGATTTTTGTCTTTTATTCCAAATAATGGATTTTTCGCGGTGTGTGTTTCTTTACTTTAACTTTCAGTTTAATCATGAAACGTATCTCGGGGAGACGCCTGGCATGATTAAACTAATTTTTACCCCAATTGCCACCGCACCAGGGCAATTTGGGATGAGCTGGGTAGAGTCCCCCAGGACAGTCCCACCTAATTGTGCAGCTATTCCGGGTGGCTGCTGGGTGATATTGTTAGGGTAGTGGGCTCCTGATAACGTGGAGCTCTCCATCCTGACAATACCAGCCTCCAGCCGTGTGGCTTTATTCTGGCTGGTATCAAATATGGGGGAATCCGCATTTTTTTTTTATTTATTTATTTATTTTACTGCACGATATAGACCCGCCCACCGGCGGCTGTGATTGGTTGCAGTGAGACAGCTGTCACTCAGTTTGGGGACGTGTCTGACTGCAACCAATCATAAGCGCCGGTGGACGGGGAAAGTACGGAATAACTAATTGACTAATGAAGCCGCAGCCATTTTCTAAAGAGGAAAAGACGCCGCAGATTTGTGACAGCCGTGGAGCAAGAAGCACGTGATTGGTGAGTAGGAAAGAGAGAAGGATTGTGCTGGGGACGCAGGAGGCATGCAGATTGCAACATGTGCACATAGCCTTACTGTGAAAAGCCATGTTTTTGGTGATTGAACCGTTCTTGAACGTAACTCGAACTGTCGAGCTTTTAGCAAAAAGCTCGAGTTCGATCTCGAGCACCCCCCAAAATCACTCGAACATGAAATTGGCGAACCTCGAACATCACTCATCTCTAGTCTCAAAACATTGTGAATGGCAAATGAAGTACACCAATGGCTAGTGCGGCTGGAATAGTTGTGAAGTCAGTCAGAGGTACGAACAAGTCCTATGTGATCTATGCCTGGTTAATTTTAATGAATGTGAACTTGTCCACATTGGCTGTGAATGGACGGCTGAACCTGTCTATGATCCCATCCTCTGCCATGCTAAACACACGTTCTGACAGTACACTCGCCACAGGGCATGCCAGAACCTCCAAAGAGTAAAGAGCAAGCCTAGGCGACATGTCTAATTTGCAATGGGGAGATAAGGTATGCACACCAGTGACTATGTAAGGGGAATACATGAAATAGCAGAAACTGCTGTGTGAATACTGACTTGAAAAATCCAATAGCTATATGTAAGAGTGAAAATGTGAAAAATGGAATCTGCATTACTGCCAAGAACATATGAATAAAGAGAAATTTAGCTACTGAATTGATCAATGTAATAGAGCCCCAACACTACGCCAAAGTATTTCTCTACGTTGGGGTCCCTAGCTTGTGTGTGTCCTCTCATGCAGTTAAAAAACTTACCGTGTATGGGAAGCTGAGACCCAGGCTATTTATGCGTATGATATGGATTGGCAATAGGTGTGGTTGGGGAGGGTTCACAAACGAAAAACTACTAACAATAAGGAATAACGTTTGGAACACCATTCTAAGTCTGAACTGGGTGCAGAAACCTAAAAAAACATCACTATGGGGAGATAAGGTATGCACACCAGTGACTATGTAAGGGGAATACATGGAATAGCAGAAACTGCTGTGTGAATACTGACTTGAAAAATCCAATAGCTATATGTAAGAGTGAAAATGTGAAAAATGGAATCTGCATTACTGCCATGAACATATGAATAAAGAGAAATTTAGCTACTGAATTGATCAATGCAATAGAGCCCCAACACTACGCCAAAGTATTTCTCTACGTTGGGGTCCCTAGCTTGTGTGTGTCCTCTCATGCAGTTAAAAAACTTACCGTGTATGGGAAGCTGAGACCCAGGCTATTTATGCGTATGATATGGATTGGCAATAGGTGTGGTTGGGGAGGGTTCACAAACGAAAAACTACTAACAATAAGGAATAACGTTTGGAACACCATTCTAAGTCTGAACTGGGTGCAGAAACCTAAAAAAACATCACTATGGGGAGATAAGGTATGCACACCAGTGACTATGTAAGGGGAATACATGGAATAGCAGAAACTGCTGTGTGAATACTGACTTGAAAAATCCAATAGCTATATGTAAGAGTGAAAATGTGAAAAATGGAATCTGCATTACTGCCATGAACATATGAATAAAGAGAAATTTAGCTACTGAATTGATCAATGCAATAGAGCCCCAACACTACGCCAAAGTATTTCTCTACGTTGGGGTCCCTAGCTTGTGTGTGTCCTCTCATGCAGTTAAAAAACTTACCGTGTATGGGAAGCTGAGACCCAGGCTATTTATGCGTATGATATGGATTGGCAATAGGTGTGGTTGGGGAGGGTTCACAAACGAAAAACTACTCGTTTTCTCTTTATTCATTCTATTTATTCCACTTGGTGAGTGGCATCCCTCTAGCCTCCCCTTTACAGTCCATCTGAGTCTGTGGATCCAGGCAGGCGTTACAATCTACTATCAAGACTGCAAGCTCAGATTGTCTACAATGAAGATGGATCTGCTATCCTGCAAATTCCAGAAGATATCCCAGAAGTCCTGTGCACCCTCCAGATGATTGAAGATCAACCAGAATCTGATGTTACACGTGAGGTAAACACAGATCCAATACTTTTACAAATTCCTGCAAAACTCTGGTCCACACCAAAAACTGACCTCGGCACACTTCCCGTGCCCCCCGTAAAAGTTTCAGTCAAGCCTGGAATTACACCACTGCAGCTAAGACAATATCCTCTCAATGCTCAACAGGAAGCTGCCCTGGATTACCAAATAAAAGAACTGTTGAAGTCGGGAGCCCTTAGAATTACTAAGTCTCCTTACAACACTCTGCTGTTTCCTGTTAAGAAGAGACAAGTAAAAAAAAGGTGACCCATTTACGTACCGGATGGTACACGATCTGATGGCAGTGAACTCAATACTGGAGCCCCTCACCCCTGTTGTACCAAATCCACATACGCTGCTCACACAGGTGCCGGCTGCATCCACCCATTACACAGTCATAGACCTTGCTAATGCTTTTTTCTCAGTACCACTGGACCCAGGATGCCAAGATTTCTTTGCATTCACGCACAAGCAAAATCAATATACATGGACATGGCTGCCCCAAAGGTATGCAACATTCTCCTACACTATATACTCAGGCAATGAGCAATGTGCTTCGGGGCTGGGAGCCCCCTGAACACTGTGTCCTTCTTCAGTACGTGGATGATTTACTACTGTGCTGCCCTAGTGAAGAGGAATGTAAAACGGCTTCAATAAGCCTTCTTACCTCTCTGGCAGAAGTAGGATGCAAGGCAAGCAGCGATAAATTACAATTCCGCAAAACAAGGGTCACTTTCCTGGGTCATTGCCTTTCTGCGGGACAAAAACACCTCAGCCCGGACAGACAAGAAGTTATCAGGAAAGCAAGCATTCCTAGGAATCTCAAACAGCTCAGAGGATTTTTAGGACTAATATCATTCTGCAGACAGTGGATTCCTAATGCATCGCTACTCATGCAACCGCTGTATGATTGCACAAAGAATGTTCCTTTCTCCCTTACAGAAGAAGCTCGACAAAACTTTCAAAAGCTCAAGGAATTAGTGATTGATGCACCTGCTCTGGCACTACCAAACTATGATCTCACCTTTAATCTGTTCGTAGCAGAGCTTCAAGGATTTGCCGTAGGAGTACTCACCCAGAAGACGGATAAACATCACATAATCGGGTACTACTCCTCTCAACTTGACAACGTCACCAAAGCAGCACCAACCTGTGTCCGTGCTGTTACAGCAGTTTCAAATATACAGTAGAAAGCATCTGAAATCTCACTCGATTTCCCGATTACCATTCTTACCAGCCATGACATCTATGTTGTTCTCAATCAACTGCAGCTGAAACACCTCTCCATGGCAAGACAAGTCAGACTACAGTGCACGCTGTTGCTACCCCCAAATATCTCATTTGCTCGAGTTACAAGTATAAACCTTGCTGATCTGCTGATCTTCACAAGTTTAGAAGAGGGGACAGAAGGGAGGACAGAAGAGAGTGACAAACGTACCAGCACACGATTTGATCATGATTGTCAGGAACTCATTGAACATGAGGCAAAGCCCCTGCACAATATTCAGGCAACACCGCTTACAAATCCAGACTTTGAACTTTTTGTGGATGGTAGCAGATATGCTGATGAAGCAGGCAAGTTCCACACGGGATTTGCGGTAGTGACTCTATATGCAGTCTTAGCCAAACAACCGCTACCTCCACGCATATCTGCTCAAAAAGCAGAACTTCTTGCTCTCATCTGGGCAATTGAGTTTCTGGAAGAACGAACAGCGAACATCTACACGGACTCAGCCTATGCATACGGCATTGTGCACGATTTTGTCACTATCTGGCAGACTAGAGGATTCCTCACAGCAACAGGAAATCCCATCAGGCATGGAGCCTCAGTGAAGAAACTAATGGAAGTAGCCTTGATACCAAAGCAGCTAGCAATCATAAAGGTTGCTGCCCACACCAAGGTTCAAACACCCGAGGCAAGGGGAAATCTTTTGGCCGATCAAACAGCAAAACAAGCAGCCTTACTCCCTTTGAAGGAGACGGAAACAGTGTCAACGACAGAGGAAGAAATGCAGAACCTCTTTGAGACACAAGAAAATGCCTCTGAGGAAGAAAATGCCGGATGGCGGGCCAAGGGGGCAGAAAAGGTGGAGGTGATTTGGCGCCTAAACAGACTTTCCGTCCTGCCACGCAGTTGGTTCCTGCCATTTTCCAAGTACTCCACTACCCCACACACGGTAGCACAAACGCAATCATGAACCAGATGCAACCTTATTGGGTAGCCCCCGGCTTCAGACAATACGCCTCCCAGAGAATAAAAGCTTGTCACATCTGTCAACAGCACAATCCAGGCCAGCTAACTAAAACCCCGCAAAGACACATGCCAAAGACGTTTGCCCTATTTCAAAGAGTACAAATAGACTATATACAGTTGCCAAAACATGGCATCTACGATTTTGTACTTGTCTGTGTAGACCTCTTCTCAGGATGGCCAGAGGCCTACCCTGTAAGCTCAGTCATGGCCCGAATTACAGCAAAAAAATTGGCCTGTGAGCTGGTGCCTTGGTTTGGACTCCCTGAAGTCATAGAGTCAGACCGAGGTACTCATTTCACTGGACAAGTTTTCTAGAACACCTGTGCCCTGGTAGGCATTCAGTCAGCCTTACACACGCCTTACCACCCACAGTCATCAGGGAAAGTGGAAAGGTTAAATGGAACTCTAAAGCTCAAACTAGCCAAGACAGTGGCGGAGACTGGTAGACCATGGACAGAATGTCTCCCCATAGCTCTTTACTCTATAAGGACCACCCCACAGGGAAAGCACAGGCTCTCACCCTTTGAAATACTCTTTGGTAGTGCACCCAGGTTAGGATGCTACTTCCCGCAGGAGTTACACCTGCAATGTGATAGCCTAACGTCTTATGTTGTTTCTCTGCAGAAGAGACTAACTGAAACCCACCAAAGGGTCTACTCTTCTCTACCTGATCCTGATGCCGTTCCAGGAACCCACTCTCTAAAGCCTGGTGACCAGGTCTACCTAAAGAAGCACGTGAGAAAGACACTTGAGCCACGATTCGAAGGGCCTTTGACTGTCCGGCTGACCACTCCAACCTCCGTCAAACTTGCAGGGAGATCGACATCGGTCCATGCCAGCCACTGCAGGAAGGCCTAATACTGCTGATAAGTATTTCTATGTGTACTCCCTTTTTGGGGCCTTCTACACCACAGCAGAATTCATTTGAGACCCATCATGAAGTGTTAGCTGAAAAACTTGATATCACAGGCTGCTGGATATGTACACACGCACCTGTGATAGCCTCTTCCATGCCATACTTAGCCATATCAGTCCCAATAAATGAAGTGTTCCAATGGGGAGGCTGTTACAATAAACTATCAGTTAATGACACCAAATATCAAAAACTGTGGAACACTAGTGTGCCCATACCAATAGTAGGGTGGGTAGATTTCCCCTGGTGGCAAGGCAACCTTACTACTGGCCTTCCCGGAACCCAGCAATATTTAGCCGTTGAAGGAAGCAGCTGGGTACCCCGTAATTACACAAAAACACCTACTATGGGCAAGATTCCAACAGAAGGAATCAAAATAAGTTTTGAGCGAACCTCTGACAGTACAGATGCATTTAAACACTTGCTGTTAGAGAGACATCTGCATGACCATGGGTGGGTATACAATTCATTGTTTCCAGAAGGCACAAATGACACTTGTTACTCCTAACCCGGAAATTTGTAGTGCAATGATTCTGACCCATATGTGCCTGGCCGAGAAACCTGTGGTGAACCGTCCGCAGGGTATTGTAGTCCCCTAGGCCAACTTCCCGGATGGTGTATGCTCAGAAACATATCGGCCTTTATAGATATAGTACATAGACTCATATTACAACATTCTGCCATCTGGGATCTCCCACCACAAACCTACTGGGTTTGTGGTTACAATGCCTACAAATGGCTACCAGTAGGAGTAAATGGCACCTGCACCTTGGCCCGTTTGACCCTTGTCACCTTCATTATCAATACCACTGATATACCGGCAGGGAAAATGCCTCTCCACCTACTGGTAAAGAGAGCGGCAGACAACAAAGACAGGCCTAGTGGCCGACCGCATGTGATTCAAATGAGTCATGTCAACAAATTTTTCAGTTCTCTTTATATCTATCCCATGATAATGCAGATGTATGATAAGTTGGTGGACAGCACTGACTATCTTGGTGATCAAATTTTTGAGGTTCTCCAAGCAGTAAATAATACCATTGCCATACAGAGACAATTAATCATTGTAACCAACCAACATACTTTGTTACTGGATTACCTCACTGCGCCCAAGGGGGGATGTGCCAAATAATAGGCCCCAGCTGTTGTCACTACATAGATCCAAAAGGAACCTTAAAAGCCCAAGCCAGTATAACTGAGATACAAAAGCTGAGGGAAAAAAAATGATGAGGAGGTACTCAGAAGCTCAGATGCTTGGTGGAGCAATACCTTTTTAATGTTCAACCCTGCAAACTGGTTTAAGGGAATAGGAGGATGGTTCATGGGGATACTGCAATCAGTGTTCCAAGTGTTACTCTGTTTACTAGTGGCTTATGTAGTGTTTAAGTTGCTAATGGCTTTGTTTTCCCGCTGCTTGAAGCAATGTAGATACAATGATCATTCAGCACCCGTATGAAATCACTAATATGCCTTTTTTTCTCTTCTCTACTCTATCCTCTAGAAATCACCTTGGCGTATCATGACGAGACTCCTATCGAGAGGCATGCAGGCAGTCCTGGGTGACGGATGTGAGACGACACTCCCTGAGCAACCCGCGGCTCAGAAAGTATCTGGACGCTAGCCTGCTCTCTCTATAGTTCACAGCTTCTCGATGGCCCCCTGTCCATCATTCACGCCAAAAGGGGAAATTGTGAGGAAAGAGTTACCCTTTTTCACTGGCTTAGAAAATAATAGAAATTCATTCTCCCTTGCAAGACCAAACCAGACTTATTTACGTAATAAACTATGAGACCAACCTCAAGGACGCAGAATGTTTTGATTTAGAGACGACTGAAAAACATCTTGTTATTGGAAGAAGCGTTATAGACTGTTATGGGAGTATAAATCATTATGTTAATTTCTCTTGCTGGGAATATGTAATTCACGCCTTTAATGAATATGTATGTTGCATAGTTACGCCTTAATCAACTTTGTATAACTTTGTAATGTAAACAAAATAATACACTTTCTATTCGGAGCCACACATCCCTAGTCTTATGTGTATAACAGCGTCTGCTTGTTTTCATTGAGACGGAATAGAAGAGGGGGGGGACACCGGTACCCTCTCTGCATTCGGACATCGCTGGCAACAGCTGTGACCGTTAGGTCAACCTAACAATATAAATATAAATATATATATATATATATATATCTATATATATATACATACACACACACACAGTCATGGCCAAAAATATTAGTATTTCCCTCAGGAAATTAATACTACACCACTACACCGCTCCTCTCCATAATACACCCTCTACACCGTTCCTCTCCATAATACGTCCTCTAGAGAATACACCCTCTACACTGCCCCTCTCCATGATATCTCTCCCACACTGCCCCTATGTATAATATCCCCCATACCATACACTGGTCCTCTGTATAATATCCCCCCACACACACTGCTCCTTGGAACACATTGTTAAGAAAGAAATAGTGGGTATCACAGTGTAATAATGAAATATTCTCATTGAATACTTTGTTCTGTACAGAGCTCAATGTGCTGACAGCAAAATCACACAAAAATCATCAATAGAAATCAAATGTTTTAACCAATGGAGGCCTGGATTTGAAGACACACACAAACTGAAAGTGGAAACAAGTCAAAATGAAAATCAAAACAAGACAAAATGAAGGTGGAAACAAGTCAAAATAAGGTTCAGTATTGTGTGTGGTCTCCACGGGCCTGTATGACCTCCCTACAACGCCTGGACATGCTGCTGATGAGGTTGTGGATGGTCTCCTGTGGGATCCCTCCCAGACCTGGACTAAAGCATCCGCCAACTCCTGGACAGTCTGTCGTGTTGGTGGATGGAGCGAGACTTGATGTCCTAGATGTGCTCAATCAGATTCAGGTCTGGGGAATGGGCGGGCCAGTCTATAGCTTCAATGCCTTCATCTTGCAGGAACTGCTGACACACTACAGCCACATGAGGTATGGTATTGTCCTGCATTAGGAGGAACCCAGTGACAACTGCACCAGCATATGGTCTCACAAGGGGTCTGAGGATCTCATTTCGGTACCTAATGGAAGTCAGGCTACCTCTGGCGAACACATGGAGGGCTGTGCGGCCCTCCAAAGAAATGCCACCCCACACCTTTACTGACCCACTGCCAAACCGGTCATGCTGAAGGGTGTTACAGGCAGCAGATTGCTCTCCACAGCGTCTCCAAACTCTGTCACGTCTGTCCCATGTTCTCAGTGTGAACATGCTTTCAGCTGTGAAGAGCACAGGGCTCAAGTGGCCAATTCGACAATCCTGGTGTTCTGTGGCAAATGCCAAGCATCCTGCCCGATGTTGGGCAGTGAGCACAACCCCCAAGTGTGGACGTCAGGCCCTCATGCCATCCTCATGGTGTCGTTTTCTAACTGTTTGTGCAGACACATGCACATTTGTGGCCTGCTGGAGGTCATTTTGTAGGGCTCTGGCAGTGCTCCTCCTGTTCCTCCTTGCACAAAGGCAGAGGTAGGGGTCCTGCTGCTGGGTTGTTGCCCTCCTATGACTCCCTCCACATCTCCTGGTGTACTCACCTGTCTCCTGGTAGCACTTCCATCCTCTGGACACTATGCTGAGAGACACAGCAAACCTTCTTTTCACAGCTCGCATTGATGTGACATCCTGGATGAGCTGAACTACCTGTGCCACTTTTGTGGGTTGTAGAGTCAGTCTCTTGCTACCACAAGTGTGAGAGCACAATTAATATTCAAAAGTGAACAAAACATCAGCCAGAAAGCATTGGTACTGAGATGTGGTTTGTGGGCCACACCTACAGAAACACTCCTTTATTGAGTGTGTCTTGATAATCGCCAATAATTTCCATCTGATGTCTATTCCATTTATACAACAGCATGTGAAATTGATTGTCAATCAGTGTTGCTTCTTAGGTGGATAGTTTGATTTTACAGATGTTTGATTAACTTGGAGTTATATTTGGTTGATTAAGTGTTCCCTTTAATTTTTTGAGCATCAACTAACTCATTGTTACATGCCAAATCTTTTCATACTAAATGCACCATCAGAGGCATACCCATTGGCCAATTCCTCCGTGCCAGAAATTTTTGTTTACGGAGAAAAACTTCAAACAACAATCGGATGATTTATATATGACAGGTGATACAGTCATCGCAACATTTGTCATGGCCTCAAAAGGGCTGCGAATACTGCATGCAATGACCTTCTATATCAGCCAAAGAAGGAGAGTACCAATTGTAATCAGGATGTGACACTGATTACTAAATTCAAAAATCAATGGTCTGATTTTACTGAAATTTACTGTAATTGTGCTAAAAACATTGGAAAATTTTGCACACTGATCCGGTCCTCAAAACATACAGCAAAATCGACAGTGGGATGATGTCCTGTCTGAATGTTCTCTTAAACTGATTAAACTGATTGTGGAGAAGGAACAAATCTTACCGATCTTACCAAGTTTTCTGATAATGCTTCATATGGCACTCTGTTATGATTCAAGGACCAAGGAGGATCAAAAAATGCGGAAATCCAAAAGGTAACAGAGTGGCTGGAACCTTAACAGACTGCAGACCTAATCCTGACACATAACTAGAAGTAGCCGTGGGATGAGCCTACGATGACCTAGTCATCTCGAAACAGCTGGAGGACTAAATATTCTTACAGATAGAGATATAAGAAAGTTAATCTGCCTCGGAGCAATCCCCAAAGGTATAAATAGCCCCCACATATAAAGACTATGGTGATATAGGAAAACACATTACAAAGCTAGAAAAGACAGATTCAGCAAAGGTGAGGCCCAAACTATCTTTATAGCAATGAATAGGAAGGAGCATTGTCTGCAGCCTTAAAAAATACCAGCACGCCCGATATGGAAAAACCCTGAGACCACACGGTCTCTCCCACACTAAATCATCACTGAAATATTACTGGGATCCAAAAACACTAATATAGATGAGGGACTGAATTAATACCAAGCATGACAAAACACACTGCAGAATCATGGAGCTAAGTATACAGACACTCCCAGCAGGGAATGATCCAATTCCACAAAGAACTCCACACAGACAAAATAGGAATCCAGCATAGTATCAAATCAGAAAAAACAATAAGAAAGTGGAAACAATAAGCAGAGACACAAGACTACTTATCTGAGAGGAGTTCTGGTAATGAGCAGGGCTGGTTTCAGAATGTCCTTAACACACTGGATATTCATTGAGCACCGGCAAGTAACAGGAGAAAACTACTCAGTTATATAGTCCCAATCTGAAAGGCCTGATTGACAGTCCTGTACAGGTGTGTGGCTTTTATTCCACAAATCAACTGCACAGTCAGCACTGACCACAAGAGGGAGCCCAAAACTGGAAAATGTATTCACAACAGGACTCTAAAAGGAAAAATAAATATTAATCTATTCAAATTGGAAGACTCTATTACTGCAGTGAAAGAGAAAAAATTTAAATGTGATACCTTGGACTTTGAAACCAATCAGGTTTACAATTGACAACAAATCAGAAGGAGATGATCTCCTGGACCAAGATCTATACTAAAACAAAATAAAAAAAATAGAAAAACAGTGTGTAATAGGGTGAGGTTTTCCTCCACAGTGGCTGAATCTTCTGATTTTAATACGGACATTTCTGATACTGATACCATTCCAACTACCAGCTCATATGAGACTCAAATTGGGAGTGCAAAAAACTCAAAAGCAAAGTCACAAAAAAAACACAAAGAAAAAAGGAAACGATCACGACGAGCTGGGCGAAAACATTCTCGCAACAGAAATATACAGTCATCGCACCCGGATGGGGAATTATTAAATCAACAACAAGATCTTACTGTTATTAACCTGTCGGCTACTCTTCTGGGAAATGAACAATTGAGTATTCTTAAGAAAAGATAGAATTTTGTCCCTAGTACCAGATTAAATGTGTTTGAAATGATTTTGGACATCAACAACTTTATCAGGAGACTTATTGTAAAAAAACACTTTTTTCAAGAAAATTTGAATGATCATCTACCAGAAACTTTAAGTAATGATGAGAATTTTGTTCCATCATCATTTTCAGAGCAGATCTCAATACAACATTTAAGGGATCTTTCAGATACTGTAGGTCGAATTTTTTCTTTACAGAATGATAATTTTTCAAATAGAGTTCCTAATTCTAAGTATTATCCTATCCAATCTAAAGTCAGATAATGGATGATTTTCAGAGTATTGTTGAGGAGGAGTTAATCAAACTCTCTAAGGAAAAGAAAAATATTCATCCTAATCTTTGAATTCATGAAAAAGCGGCTCTGGAAGCGATGAGGGATAATGTGAACATTACAATTTGAAATTCGGATAAAGGTGGTTCTATTGCTGTCTTGGATATTTTGAACATCAATGATTTGGGCCTTAGATTCACATCCGAACACAATTTGACCCAGTTATCATTCCTGGATATCTTAATAACACGGGGGGTTGATGGTAGGTTGGAGACAAAAACATTTCTAAAACCAGCAGCTACGAATTGTGGAACGCAGAAGAAATAGGAGAGCACATTATACCCATATGGAGGACCTTGTGGAAAGGACGGTGTGGGGGAGGTAGGAGTACGATTATGTTATCTGTATATGCATTGGACAATACAAAGTTCACAGTACACCTGTGGGGTTATAAAGTGGCTTGATTGGCATTGTAACCCCTTAGCATCTTGGATATCCAGCAGCATGGTTGCTGCTTTATATTTTATCTAGACACACTTGGTATTATCGGCCTCCTGATGAAATAGAATGTTGGGGAAACACGTCAAGGCATGAGGTGACATTAAGATAAGTTGTAACAGGCTGTCCCTGATTAAGACGCTGTTCTCATAGATAACTACTGTGACCTCCTGTGTCCCCCAAGGGGTTTTTTGTGAACCCAGCGCCATTGCACTTGTATCACTTTAATTTTGAGCACGGCACTTTATCTTTTGTTGCAGGGGTATACAGGGTAAGGGTAGGGACAGCTGTTGGTGAGTGGGGGTGCCATATCGCACATCTAGAGTGCCAACCTCCACGGCTAGGTAGGGCACAGGAGGAAGTGGATATTGTAGGGATTTATTTCCTCCCTCCTTCTGTGCACTGATTTGCTATGTTTGTATTATATTGTGGTTTCAGACCATTTTAGTATTATCAATAAATATGAAGTTTTAGTTAGGGCTCTATGTTTAAGTATATTATACCTGATAACTAATTATTTATCTGTTAAATATTTTTCTAACCTGGTGAGAGGAGGAGTACATTTTTACTGAAAATTATCCATTTGTTAGAAATATTTCTATTTTTCTTAGATATTTAGACGAAATTATAATAATCTGGAAAGGGGAAAAGAAGGAAATTGATAAATTTATATCTTACATCAGTAATAATCCATATAACCTAAGATTTACTTTTGAGTATAACAAGAATGAAATTTCCTTTCTGGATGTTACATTTTCAGCTAATTTATATGCCCATAAAATTGATTGCAATCAATACAGAAAGCTTTCTGCAGGTAACTCTGTCTTGTATGCTGATAGCTGTCATCCGAGACATGTAATTAATAACATCCCCACAGGAGAATTCATTCTGGTAAAAAGTTGTTGCATTACGGAGACTGCATTCCAGAGAGAGTGTAACAACATTGAAAATAGATTTAGGAGTAGGGGATACTCCAGCGAAGTTCTGAATTGGCAAAAATCAAAACCAATCAGAAAACTAGAAACGAATATCTGGAGAATAAAATGGATCTAAATCTTACAGAATATAGACCTGTAGTTTTTTTTCAACAAAATTTAGTAAAGACAATTACTCTGTATTAAATATTATAAACATTTTTTTTTCCCATGTTAACAACTGACAGAATTTTAAAGAGCATTCTGAATGAAGGGGTTAATTTTGTATCCAAGAGAAATCGCACTATTGGATCTAAAATTTCCCCTAGGGACCATACAAATAAAGGTTTTTTTCATCCTAAAAAATCTGACATGTGGCTATCTACTACTGGATCATACAGATGTGGACATAAATTATGCAGTTTGTGCAAGTACATGAACAACACACATTTCTTTTTTTTCATGTGTAAGAAACAAAGAGTTTAACTTTGAAACATTTATTAATCATGGATTGAACAATGTTGTTTATTTGATTACCTGCATCACATGTAATCTTCAGTATGTGGGCAGCACTGGTCGCACATTTAGACGTAGAAATTCAGAACACCTGTATGATATCATCAACAGCAATAGTAGAAGCTCTTCAGGAGCCTCACAGCACTTTATTAATATGCATGGTGGCAATACAGATTCCTTCAGGGTTAATGCCATTGAAAAGATCGTTCTGTCTAAAAGAGGCGGGGATCTTACTGATATTATGCATATGAAGGAGGCAAAATGGATGTTTTTGTTAAATACAAGAATGCCTTTAGGATTAAATCTGAGAAATGAATTAAATAATATCTATTGATTGTTTATGAGTTTTATGATGTTTGATAAATATTGCTGTGTACTAGTAACTCAAATTACCTTGCCCAGATGGTTCGATTTGCCATGTCATATCCGGTTAACTAACCTTTTTCAACCTGGTTTTCATTCATTTGTGGTGTGGACTATGAATAAGGACGCAAGACATCCGAAACGCGTCTTCCTTACTATGTTACCTTCATGGTTTTAATCGCATAATTTTTAATGCATATCCAATAAAAGCAAATAATTTTTTATATTGTGAATGTGATGCTGGAATATCTTCTATTGTGACCTCTGGCTTTCTGCCGACCACCTTCCGTGCACTGTCCCAGGATTGTGTCTCCACTAGGTGGTGAGCTGGATTTATTTTTCCTTTTCTAGTGCAAAATCGACCCAGTATTTCACCTAGGAGATCTGCTAATCTGAGGGATCTACTAGTAAAAAGCCACTATCAACCTAAACCAAACGCTGGTCTGACTTCTAATATTCAGGGATTTTATCCATGTGGATCCTGCAAAGCCTGCACAAATATGTCCAAAAGCAAGGAGTTCACCAACTGGGATCATTCTTTAGAATATAACATCATTTCACATGCTCTTCTATAGAGATTATTTCCTCTCCCTGGATGATTGAATTTGCTACTGTTTGTATGCCTGTTCCGCATTCATCTATTTATTTGGGCAATCTCTTGCATTGCATCTAACTTATTGATTAGGTATTCGTGTTTTTAATTCATATTACTTACTAAGGGCATAATAAAACCAATAATGGTGCTTACATTGTTCATATGTATGCGTGTACTTTTTCTATGTTTATATGAATCCCTTAAGTGGGTTGCACGCTGCATGGACTTATCATATTTTTCCCTACTCTATACGGATATATAATCGTTGCGCCTGTACATTTTGTGCGTGTGTGCATACGCTATCTATATACTCCTTTGGTAGCTTGTCCTGATAAGTTGTTGCATTATTTTCTTTGTGCGCATGCGTACTTGTTTTCCATACACTACTAGGACCATTTTGATTATTTCTATGTGCCCTTTATCAATAAGTTACATGCACCGTGTATGCGTGCATATTGTTTATTCATCACTATGGCAACTTACTCATAGGGACTCATATTTGTTGTGCTCATTTTGCTTGTGCGCATGTGTACAGTTTATTTACACACTACCATGGCATTGTGTCTTGGTTGTTTTTCGCATTTACTTCCGTGTGCGCATGCGAAATTGCTTTGTTCTTTATATATCATTAAGGTCACTTCCATTTTCCCTGTGTCTGCGCCGTATCAATAGGTGACATGTAGTGCGTGTATTTCTTTCTCTTCTACATTGCAACTTTGTCAATTGTGACAGATTATGTTCTATCTGCTATACTTTAGATCATTTTTTGGTTCTCTTGTGTGGATTTTGGATTGCACTCTGTGGGCTTGCATCATTCCCCTTTAGGATGTGATGTTGGCGCACAGGCATGCATCCTGTTTATCTATCACTATGGCAATCTGCTTGTTGCTGTGCGCCCCCGGTAAGCAAGCTGCACATAGTGTATTAACATCGTTTCCCTTTTTCATCTGTATTTATGAATGGGAATATGCTGGACCCGCCACCTGAAGAAAACTTACTCTGCTTACCTTGGGCGTCTCGTGTAACTAGGTTAGACGCTGCGGACTGACATCATTCCTTTTCCTGTTCGGGCTCCTGATTGAGCCATAGGGCGGCTCCCCCTCCCAACTCCATGCTGGATGCCGTAGATCCACCGGCTTCTGATTTAGGGTAATTTCTTTATTATATATATTGTATCAAGTCAATATCTCCTCACTCGCTCCTGACGAAGCCGCCGCCAGCGGTAACACTTGTAGAGCTGGTTATCGGCTTTTCCCTTTCTCATTCCTTGTCCCTCCTCTTTGGGTGCCAGGATGGTATTGTATTACCTGGAGTACACTTTCCCTTATTTTTCTTCTATGCGGTGCATTATTTGGGCACTTTATTAGGGTTCTATCATTTTGCTCATATTGAAATTCATATGGGTTTATTGTTCCTACTGCTATTTAATCTGTTGAGGCAGTCCATATATGGATAGGAATTACGCTCCTTTTACACACATCCTTCTTTGGGGTGGTATTTTATAGGTAACGCCTTGGGATTGCTGCACATACTTCCATTCCGGTATTCCATGTCCTGGGATAATAATCCTATTTTTGGACTTTTATTGTTTATTGTGTGGGACCATACAGTATTGTTGTAGCTGTTCTGTTTTGTCACGTCAGCTTATGGGATCACCAGTGAGATCCTCTGAATTAGGCCTCTTCAGACCTAATCAAGATCGAGCGCTCGGAGAAAAAGACCTGCATCCATGTGGGCATGATCAATTTTTCTGTTTATTTAACCAAAGTACAGTTTATTTATACTATTTACATATCAATGTGATATTGCAAAAAAAAGTTTCTAGCTGGACTTCACAAGTTGCTCATATGACCTTTAAGTTTTAGCAAAACAAAAATGTAGAGTCATGCATATGAGATAAGAAGAAGATAAGAAGAACATTTAGAGACAATAATAATCCTTGAGCCTGTCTCTTATTCTGTAGGCTCCATGACTATGAACGACCATCAGATATACTTACTAATAACAATAAAATATCTTTAATGAAGAAATAGAGAAACTATTAACCCTTCTATATCAATTTCCCCCTTTTGTAAATGGTATAACCTTCACTACAGGGTCAGTAGGCATCCAAACAGGAGCTGCTGGCTCATGGGCCTAGTACCCATGAGGGGTTTTCCTACCACTTCACCCATCCACCCTCAGTGTGGACACCTACTCCCGGTCAGCAGAGGCCATTTGGGGTCCGTAGTAAACTACAGAGGGTTCAATGCTGGGACTCTTAGAACATACATTATTCATTAGTTTAGGTAATGCATATATCAATGTTTTTACAGCTATATAAAGCAGTAGACAGAACAACAATATTTGCATACAGGTTTGTATAATGCCAGAAACCCAACCTGCTAGGCCCTTAAACCAATTGGCTGGATTCATAAAAGAAAATGTATTTCCCCACCAGGAGTCCTTGTTGGCATCGTGCTCTTTTAACCATTTATCCCTAAGTTCACTTGTTTTCTGTATATCTGCTCTAACCTGGAGGTTGCCTGCAGGGTCAATGTAATGGCAACAGGCAAGACCAATTATTTGACACATTCCGCCGTCTTTTGCTGTCACAAAGTCTAGCACTATAGTATACTGGTTAGTGACTACAATTAATTGTTTTTGTATAGCATTGGTAGCATTTAGAATCTCAAGAACCCGAAAAATTTGATCATCCAGGTAGTCAGTGGACTCTACTAGCTTGTCCCACATTTGCATTAAGAAAGGGTGTATGAAAATAGCACTAAATACCTTATTTGCTTTTCCCATTTCTACTACATGAGGCCTACCATTTGGCCGGGGTTTATTATCTGCTGCTCGTTTATACAAGGTATGAATTGGGACAGCTGCTACATCTACTTTACTATGAGGAACTATGAAAGTGGCTGGTGTAAGTCTGGCAAGTGTGCAAACCCCTCTCATGTCAGGGCTCACCCACCTGTGAGCACGATTCCTACAAACCAAAAACACTCCCTCTGGGAAAATACAAAAGTGAGTTTGACTTTGTACACAATAAAGCAGATTCAGAAGCCCCTTCATGACTTTATGAGCACACCACTTATTGTTCATTTGTTTTCCCGTCATACCCGAGATACAGCTACCCCGCTCCCTCCTAAAAGTCCGTCTAATAAATGATGATGTACAGCCCTCAATACCCTTCTGATATACTGTCTCATTGTCCTTGGTTAAGTCATGTGTATGTATATAGAAACAGTTATTGTCTTTTCCACAATTTCCAACATTGGTTGTCTTCAATATCTTGGTTATTTAATTCAGTCTTTAATATGGTATTGAAGACTGAACCATAATCCATCATGGGGAATGGGGCCCGAATGAGGAATCTTAGTCTTTATTTTGGCAATTATGCCCTTGTCTTAATCGTATTCCATCCACCACGAGTATTCATCGGGTCGTGTGATATTTAGCTGGAACCAGGGTTTAGTGACCCATCCAACTATAGTCAATGTAGCAGATACATCACGAGGTGCATCTTCTCCCAAAAATCTAGATTGAGTCCAGGTTTCATTGTGTATACAGTCTGGTACCAATACCTCCTGTGGTTCCAGAGGTAAGGCTAAATAAGGCATAGTCTTTGAAGAAATAGGACTGTGTGTGCAGATCCAACAGTCTTTTGGCTTTTCTCCTTCCATGTCCTCAGTAAGAGAAATATGGTGGCAAATGAGTTTATTATCCCAGTCCGTATTTAAAAGTTCGCTCAGTGTCTTTGTTTGGTGCAGCAACCCTGCTACACCTAGCAGGATAATTAGCAAAACTGTCATTCTGCCGATGGAGTGACCTTTTTACAGTGACTAGCGTGGATCCAGGTGGGTTTTCCCTCAAGTTTCACTGAGGTGGATTTGGTCAGCTGGACTTGGAATGGGCCATCAAAGCGTGGATCTAGGCTCCTTCTCACGTGTCTGCGCACGACCACCCAATCACCTGGATTCAGCTGATGCACATCTGCACTTGCATTGGGATCTGGAATGGATGAAAAGACATGTTTATGCACCACATTAAGTCTTTCCTGTAAGGCCTGGACGTAGGCTGTCATAGTGCCGTGTTGCATCTGTAACACTTGTGGAAAGTAGAGACCTGTTTTTGGGGCACTACCAAAAAGGACTTCAAAAGGAGACAAGCCTGTCTTTCTATTTGGAGTGTGTCTGACTGAAAAGAGTGCCAGGGATAAGCACTCTACCCAATTCTTTCCTGTCTCTGCCATGGCCTTTTGAATTTTTAGTTTAAGTGTCCCGTTTAATCTCTCTACTTTTCCACTGCTCTGTGGATGATAAGGGGTATGGAATGCCTGCTCTATTCCCAGGGCCTGCATAATGTCCCTCATTATTTCTCTAGTGAAGTGTGTACCCCTGTCACTTTCTATGGCTTCTGGGATGCCATACCGACAGACTAGTTCCTTCATCAGTTTTTCTGCAGTTGTTTTAGCATTTGCACATTTTACTGGATAGGCCTCAACCCATCCTGAGAAGAGATCTACACATACCAGGACGTATTCATACACTCCTACCTTGGGTAGTTGTATGTAGTCTATTTGCAGTCGTTAAAACGGGTAGAGCGGTCTGGGTGTTGCTTTCTTAGGGACTTTTACTGTTTTACCTGGGTTGTGTTGTGCGCAGATAATGCAGGATTGTACGTGTTTGGAGGCTACGTAACTGAAGCCAGGAGCGATCCAGAAGGCATTCACCTGGTTACACATGTGACTTTTTGGGGCGTGAGTGGGGCCATGTGTTGCTTGTGCCATCATAGGGAACAGGGACCTTGGTAAACACAACCTATCCTTACTTTCCCATACTCCATTCGAGTTCAGCCCAGCTCCCATTTTCTCCCAGTGTTCCTTCTCTGTTTGGGCAGCCTGATGCTGGAGGGATTTCAGGACATCCAGACTCACTGTGGCTGGGACTTGCTGGCTCCCTGCCACTATCCTCTGATCCCTAGGCCTCTTTGCCGCTGCTTTCGCAGCTGCATCCGCCCTTCTATTGCCCGCTACCTCCAATGAGTCACCTTTTGTGTGTGCTTTGTGTTTTTCCACAACATCCCTAATACCCACTGGTATAATACACAATCCCAGCAGAAAATTGAGACTACTTATATACCTTCACAGCACTTGATTCTAGAAACATATGTAACAATACACCTTCCAAGGATCAGTTAACGTCACATGTAAATAAAATTATATAAACCGCTCTTGACATTGATCATGAAAAAAAAAAAATACATATGTCAGGTATCCACTCAAATACTCTATATGGCTATGCCCTGTGACATTTCACAACCAGAACATCCTTTCACAGTCCACAGTATGACCTATAACCATTAAACTTATACATACATATTATTTCACCAAGTCTTTTATCTCAATTTCTCATCACTTTGTTATTCAGAGGCTTCTCATCAATATACAACAACCTATTGCCTGCCTACTTTATCTAGGCATTAATATGAAACCACTTATGAACACAAATCCCTAGACCAGTGTATTGCCCATCAAAGATGCAAAGATGGCCAAAGCAAAACACAAAACACAGCAACACAGCAAATGCAATTATACAGAGACTGTCCCAAATTCCGTGCTATGCAATCTATGCAATCAGTTAATGGACAGACAACAGATTATCTTATTACTCAATATTTCAACTCTCATTCAGACATGCATGAAAAAACAATACTCACTGGTGATGCCAGAGTTCTTGAACCGTGTGTACAGCCTTACCCAGAATATTCGGGAAATCAGAGAGAGTGAAATAAAATGTAAGAATAAAGCTTCTCACCTTGCTGCAGCTGAAATTTCACTGTCTCCAGAGTCCCCAAAACTTCTTCCGAATAGGCTGGTTGGCCACGGCCCCACGTTGGGCGCCAAAAACTGTTGTAGCTGTTCTGTTTTGTCACAAGTCAGCTTATGGGATCACCAGTGAGGTCCTCTGAATTAGGCCTCTTCAGACCTAATCAAGATCGAGCGCTCGGAGAAAAAGACCTGCATCCATGTGGGCATGATCGATTTTTCTGTTTATTTAACCAAAGTACAGTTTATTTATACCATTTACAGATCAATGTGATATTGAAAAAAAAAGCTTCTAGCTGGACTTCACAAGTTGCTCATATGACCTTTAAGTTTTAGCAAAACAAAAATGTAGAGTCATGCATATGAGATAAGAAGAAGATAAGAAGAACATTTAGAGACAATAATAATCCTTGAGCCTGTCTCTTATTCCGTAGGCTCCATGACTATGAACTACCATCAGATATACTTACTAATAACAATAAAATATCTTTAATGAAGAAATAGAGAAACTACTAACTCTTCTATATCAATATCATCCAGTTATATTGCATAATTGTGTACATTATATTGTTGTGACTATTGGGACAGCCACTCACATGGTTTTAAATGTTTTTAATTGTCGTATATATGTTGCTTTTTGATACAATAAAGATTTAATAATTTTCATATTGGTGGTGTGCACTATTTTAGCAGAGATCCTTTCTCTTATAGTTCCTTCTAAAGAGATATTTATCATGCCACCTGCGCCTGTGATAAAATTGATATCGGTATGACTGTCAGTGAGTTCAGGGTTAGAGTGAGGGAACATGTAAGGGGTGCTTCACACACAGCGAGATCACTGCTGAGATCGCTGCTGAGTCACGGTTTTTGTGACGCAGCAGTGACCTCATTAGCAATCTCGCTGTGTGTGACACTGAGCAGCGATCTGGCCCCTGCTGTGAGATCGCTGCTCGTTACACACAGCCGTGGATCATTTTTTTATTGTTGCTCTCCCGCTGTGACGCACAGATTGCTGTGTGTGACAGCGAGAGAGCGACGAAATGAAGTGAGCAGAGAGCAGGAGCCGGCATCTGGCAGCTGCGATAAGCTGTAACCATGGTAAACATCGGGTAACCAAGGTGGTTACCCAATATTTACCTTCGTTACCAGCCTCCGCCGCTCTCACGCTGCCTGTGCTGCTGGCTCCTGCTCTCTGCACATGTGGCTGCAGTACACATCGGGTAATTGACCCGATGTGTACTGTAGCTAGGAGAGCAAGGAGCCAGCGCTAAGCAGTGTGCGCGGCTCTCTGCTCTCTGCACATGTAGTGACAGCTAAGCTGTGTTTGACAGCTAAGCTGGTGTGTTTAAAGTCAATCCTAGCAGCAGAGGCGGCGACACGCACCGCACGCTGTTACAAAAAGAATCCAGATTGATTCTGGATCTAAACGCAATGGGACCGCTAGGTTTGAATGACATAAACGACTTGTCAGTTTTTCTTTAAAAACCTTTTTTTTTTTTTGACATGTCGACTATATGACACCCTGACTGTGACTCCCTTGTTTTGCTAGCACTATCTGATCATGGCGTTGATTAATAGCTACTGTTTTGCATTTTAACATTATTGCATACATTGTCTCTGAAAAAGAGAAAGAAAGAAAAAAAAAAGAAAATTTTTTTTTCATTAATTTGAAATAATTTCTACTGTTTTTGTGCTCGCTGTACTGTACATCAGAATTTTTGTTCTGTTCTTGTAGGGATTGTGATTCTGTCCGCCTTTTCTATATTATTGTATTTTGAGAGATATGTGTATTAGACTGTGATATGTTAATACCCTTGAAGTCTTCACCTGTTTTTTGCGGCTACTAATTGTATACTTGCATTTGCATTTTAAATCACTCTGCTAATGCAGTACCCGCACCATTTGTGTTAAAAGGGCGGTGCTGCACGGCAGTTTGCACTGGACCCGTGGAATCTAAGTTCTAGTGAAACGGCACGCCGTCGTCCGGCGTTGTATGGCTTGTCTCACCCTCCCCACTGCTTGTACCTTCATGTTTCCCCTGCAATAAAGACGGAGTGATACGGTGATCATCTGGAGTGCGACTTTCTTTCTCCTTTGGATTTATTTTGGTCTTCACCGCAAGTCTGCACCATGATCCCCTCCATGGCTCAGTAGAGCTCAAGTAGCTGAACGTGTAGTAACACGTGGAGTAGGTGGTGCACCGGGACTCTTACCTCTTTCATTCATAAGGACTTGTGCTATACCGTAAGTGCACACCTATTTATTTCCGCATAAGTGACAATTATACAGTTCGTTATTTGCTGCTTTGTATAAACCCCTGGCCTTTTCTTGAAACATGGCAGAAGCCGCCATGGATTTTACTGAGAGCGGCGTCACTGCGGGGAGGGAAGACGCCACAACATTTTTTAGTTGCTGCAACGACAAAGTGAATCTAGAGATTTTGGGCAGTAAAAGTCTTGAAACACGTATTATATCTCTAGTGGAAAAAGAGCTTAATCTCTTTTGGACTGTACAATCCTTAAAGTCTTATAAGGACTGTGAACGAGTGCCACGAGGCCTCAGAGTTGTGAAACAGATTTCTTTTTATCAGGACGATGTTATTTTTAAACAAGAATGGGATAAGGTATTACAGGAGAGTTCTATGAGATTCCTGCAGATTGTATTGCCAAAGAATGAGGAAGAGCATAAGAAGATCACCACTGGGCTGCTGGACCTAAGAAAGGAATTGGAAAACCGCATTAGTGAGGAGGCTTGGGGGTCTTTTCTGACTAAATTGGATAAAAAATGAATACCACTTCAGGCGCAAATAAAGGAAAGGAAGAGAGAGAAATACATTAGAGATAAAATGGACTATGACAACCAGCAAGTTTTTTCTTGGAACAAATCCCGATCTTCAGCCTATAATTTTAAAAGATCTTCTTATAAATATTCAAATAAATATGTTAATAAGAAAAAGAACGCTTGGACCACGGACTCCGACTCCAGTGGGGGAGGAGCTCGTGGTCAGGCATAAAAAAACAACGCCTGCGGCTGCTTCTCGGGCTCCGCTCTCGTCTACCCCTCCTTTGGGAGGTGAGTTAGGAGGGGTGGCAGACGAGGGTGGAGAGTGGATCCTCAATCCCGGGAAGCGAAAACAGGTCTCTTGGAGGGCTTAATAAATGTTCACGGTCTGAATGTATCGCTGGATTTGTTGCCAGTTGGTAAGCAAATTAATGCATCGAATAACACAGTGTTTAACTTGACTTCTTTCCCCTTTACAGCTGACATGTTCTCTGTACTCAGAAAAGGCTTGAATTTTTGCCTTCCTGAAGAGTTCAACCTTACAGATTTTCGTATAGACCTATATAAGGGTTGCAGGAAACTACACCTAAAAAAGTATTACAGCACTCAAAAAAAGAGTGGTCAATCAGGAGCTATAGGTGAGCAACAATGTAGGGTTGGCCCCCTTGGCTTCTTTGGAGGCCAGGGGAGCTCACCCTCCCTGGAACAGGACGTACGCTTACTTCTTAGCCTAAATAACCCAGACTTTACCCCGACTGATTTAATGGACGACATTGACCCTGACTGTACTGTATCTACCCCTTTTAAAAAAGGTTTAAACTCTACTTTCTTCCCTCCACTGACCCCAGGTAACAGTGTGGATTTATTCCAGGAATTAGTGACCAGAGACCTGGAAGCCCTTAAATATATACCATCTGTAAAAAACTTGTCTGATAACGAATCTAAGGCGCTTAGGTTGTTGCAGAATAATCGGGATTTAATAATCAGAAGGGCTGATAAGGGCAGTGCGGTGGTTCTGCTGTCTAAAAAATCCTATCAAGTGGAGTCTGAAAGACAGCTAAATAATGCCAGTGTGTATAGGAAATTACCCAGTGATCCTACTTGGACTTATGTGAAGCAATTAAGAAGCTTCCTATTCAAATGGGTGAATAACAATATTTTAACAAAAAATACTGCTGAAAAGCTTTTGCCATTTTTTCCACAAAAAGCACACTGGTATTATTTACCTAAAATACATAAGAGCTTGTCTTCCCCCCCCCCCCGGCCGCCCCATAGCCTCGGGGATGGGATCCCTGACTGAACCCCTTTCCCAGTATCTTGAATGGTTGCTGAAGCCTGTGTCTAAAATGATTCCCTCTTACATAAGAGATACGGGTGATTTTATGGAAATGATAAATAATTTTCAATGGCAGGACGGGATCCAGCTGGTTTCGCTGGACATTGAGAGTCTGTACACCCGGATCCCTCAAGATCTGGGTGTGCAGACTGTCAAAGAAGTCCTGATAAAATTTGGACAGGATCCTTCCCTGGTGGCATTTGTGGCAGAAGCATTTAACTTCATATTGAGTCAGAATGCTTTTACCTTTGGAGAACAATGGTATTTGTGTCGCGGGCGGAGGAGGGGACGCCGCGCTCTCCCTCTGCTCGGGTCCAGCTGCCGCGGCTGCTGCGGCCTGCTGCTGCTCGGTGGCTCGAGCGATGGGCCGGATCCCGGGGACTCGAGCGGCGCTCCTCGCCCGTGAGTGAAAGGGGATTGGGTTTTGGGATAGTTTATTGTCCGTGACGCCACCCACGGTTGTGGTGATTAAGTGGACACCACCGCTGCTCTGTCTGGGGAGCCCGGGAGTGATGGTATGGAGCAGCCAGTTGTTGATTTGCCCCTCCGTGGGTAGGGGTTTTGATGCTCTCGGGGCCCAGTGAAGGGGTTGGTATGGTGGACAGGCGGGTATGGGGCCTGTGGATGTGCAGGGGCGCAGGGGAAGCGCTGTGCCGCACGGCACGGAGGTACTCACTCAGCCAGTAAACACGACACAGTTCTCGGTAAACAAACGGCTGGTTGGACGGGTCCCTCGGACGGTTACGGTGCTGCAGTTCCCTTCAGTTGGCGGTGACGGTCTCTTCCCTGCACCTATGTAAAGTCTCTTGGTAGCGATGGGTCCCCACCGGTTACCCACTCCTCGGCTTCAATCTGGGCCGAAGGAGCCCTACTTTGTCCGCAGGCGCTGGCCCTGGGAAACTGGTGCCCTGGCGGTGGCGGTGTCTCCCCTTCACGGTCGGGCTGTTGCCTTCAATCGGGACTTGGTTGTTAGGAGACAGAGGTCCCCTTCACTGACGGATTTGGCAAATTATGGCGACTCCTAGCCTTGCCGGGATCCGAAAGGTTCCTGCCCTGGTGCTGACTGTTCTTCGTATACTGCTCCAGTACCGCCGGGTCACCACCCGTCCGCGGTCCTTCCAGCAACCTCCAAACAGTCCCCCTGCAGACTATCACCGCCGTCTGCTGACCTTGCTGTCACAGTCCGGGGCACACACCTGGACCAACTTCAGGCTTGCTTAACTGTCACTTTCTGTCGCCACTCTTACTGTCCTCCTTTACCACTTCACTGTTTACTCCTTCACTTCCCTAGCTGGACTCTGTTCTTCTTCCTGTCCAAACTCTATCTGCCTGGTTCTCCCGCCTCCAGGGCTGTGAACTCCTCGGTGGGCGGAGCCAACCGCCTGGCCCACCCCCTGGTGTGGACATCAGCCCCTGGAGGAAGGCAACAATGATTTTGGGTTAGCCTTGGTGTTCCTGCAGGGAATGTGGGGTACATGTTATGTTGTGACCTGTGACCCCTGGCTTGCCCAGGGCGTCACATTTGCAGTGTGGGGGTACCGCAATGGGTACCCCCGCAGCTTGCATTTTCGCAAACCTTTACCTAGCAGCTTTAGAGGATAAACTAATATATAGTCTTGGTAATCCATTCCTTAGACATAGAAAGATGTACGCAAGATATGTGGATGATGTATTTCTGGTATGGGATGGTACAGAATCAGAGTTTGAGCGGATTGTCACTTATCTGAATACCACTAATGCTTTTAATATGCTATTCACTAGTCAGTTTGGCGGCCAGGAACTTGTTTTCCTGGACGCTAAACTGACAGTGAATGACGGGACCATCCTTAGGGAGGTCCACAGAAAACCTACAGCCGTTAATAATTTGCTGCATTTTAATAGCGCTCATCCTTCCCATACCAGAACCTCTCTCCCATATAGTCAGTTCTTGCGTTTAAAACGTATTAATAATGATCCTCGCAAATTTGAAGAGCAAGCCTCTGATTTAAAGGCACGCTTACTTGAACGAGGTTATCCCTCTAGGATCATAGAAGCTGCTTTAGACAGGACTGCGATGGCGACGAATGATCATGATAGACCTCGCAAAAAAATGTTTAAAAAAATTCCAGGAAAAATGCCGCATAATGCCGCCGGGGATGGATGCACCTTCAATTTCAAATACAATTCTATGTTTGACATTGTGAGATCCAGCATAAAAAGTCACTGGCATTTGTTGAAAAACGATAAAGACCTTAAAGACCTGGTTAAAGAGGGTCCCTTGGTATCTTACAGAAGAGGCCATAATGTAGGCGACCTTTTGGTAAAAAATAGATTCGTGCCCACAAAGGAAAAGACATGGTTAGACAAGAACAAAATTAAGTGTAATTTTAGATGTGGGAATTGTCCTTTCTGTTCGGCCCATAAAACGGGGGATGTAATAAAAGTGGGGTGTGAGTACCTCAGGGTTAATGATTTCATATCGTGCAAGTCTACTTATAGAGTGTATGCATTATTCTGCCCCTGCAATTTTTATTACATTGGAAAAACTATCCGGCCCCTTTATGTCCGTTTTAGGGAACATTGCAAATCCTTAATATCAGGGATAGGTTCAGCAAAACTTATTAAACACATGCAGGAATGCCATAATAGTAATTCCAATCTACTTTCTTTTGCTGGCCTGTTTAAAGTCAATCCTAGCAGCAGAGGCGGCGACACGCACCGCACGCTGTTACAAAAAGAATCCAGATTGATTCTGGATCTAAACGCAATGGGACCGCTAGGTTTGAATGACAGAAACGACTTGTCAGTTTTTCTTTAAAAACCTTTTTTTTTTTGACATGTCGACTATATGACACCCTGACTGTGACACCCTTGTTTTGCTAGCACTATCTGATCATGGCGTTGATTAATAGCTACTGTTTTGCATTTTAACATTATTGCATACATTGTCTCTGAAAAAGAGAAAGAAAGAAAACAAAAAAATTTTTTTCATTAATTTGAAATAATTTCTACTGTTTTTGTGCTCGCTGTACTGTACATCAGAATTTTTGTTCTGCTCTTGTAGGGATTGTGATTCTGTCCGCCTTTTGTATATTGTTGTATTTTGAGAGATATGTGTATTAGACTGTGATATGTTAATACCCTTGAAGTCTTCACCTGTTTTTTGCGGCTACTAATTGTATACTTGCCTTTGCATTTTAAATCACTCTGCTAATGCAGTACCCGCACCATTTGTGTTAAAAGGGCGGTGCTGCATGGCAGTTTGCACTGGACCCGTGGAAGCTAAGTTCTAGCGAAACGGCATGCCGTCGTCCGGCGTTGTATGGCTTGTCTCACCCTCCCCACCGCTTGTACCTTCATGTTTCCCCTGCAATAAAGACGGAGTGATATGGTGATCATCTGGAATGCGACTTTCTTTCTCCTTTGGATATATATTATAGTTTTGAATTATTTTTATCTTTGACTTATTCAGTAATATTCCTATTTTTATTGCTCCTTTTGATAATTACTTATTTTTTCATTCTATGCAATTGTAATTATTGCATTTTTCAATTTTTGTATTTACTTCTGGTTTTCAATACTATATTTAAATATTCTGCAACTTTTGCACTTTGTCACCTTCATACTACATGTATGCACTACACCTCATCACTGTCTCCTACACTTTCTATGATCTCTTTTTTTTCAATGTGTGCAGGTCTGTGCGCATAGTCAGATGCACCGACACTGGACGTTCACACAGCTGTCTGCACACACACTCCTTGACGGTGATGGACGCGGTCACCCCGCTCCCTATGGTGCCGAACTTCCTGGTTGTGTTAGTGTACCTCCCCGCACTTGGCTGCCGCCAAGCCGCTCGGGTCTGGGCTCGTTAGTGGGTGGCTCGAGCGCCTCCGGACCCGGGGTTACGTTGCTCTGAAAGGGTGCTGGCGCTACTTAGGGGGGTGGTAGGTAGGTGTATGGCCGGAGCCGTGTTTAAGTTCTTGACGCCGCCCACGGGTTGTTGTGAAGGTGGACACCACCGCTGCGGTTACTGGGCACCCCGGGGGCAGATGGTGATGCATCAAGATGTTAACCCCTCCGTGGGCAGGGGCGGAACTAGCCGATGGCAAGATAAGAAGCAGGGAGACGGAGCTCGTGCTTACCTGACAATACAAGGAGACACAGAGACTGACCATAAGGAGCAGGAGACAGGCAATGGGGTGCAGGAGAGGGCGGACAGCGGAGGCAGCGGCAACAGAGGCAGAAGAAGCGGAAATTCCCCATTATTTCAGCTCCCAGACTGAGCGGCAGACCAGCAGTCCCATAATCAAGATGGCGGTGGCTGGGAGACACACATGGCTGCAAGAGGATATGGAGGCCTCACAGAACCTGGACACCAATGCTGGTAGGGATACTGTGCCCCCGACTACTGAGCCCCAAATTCACCAAATTGAGACCCACAGGAAGACCAGTAAAGTGGCAGGACAAGCCTCACAAAACACTCCAGACAGGGAAGGCCAGAATCCCAGCACAAAATCTCCATAGGCTGCAAATGCAGGGGGCGGGGGTGTCACTGCTGCTGCTGCTGCAGAATTTTCTCATAAGCAATCACAAAATAGCATTGCACAGTAGAGTCCTGGAGAGGAGCCCTGACCTCAGCAACATGCAAATGGAGGGAATGGGAGCCCAGTCCTGAATGTAACCCAGGGAGAGGATGAACCCTGCGACTGGAAAGAGCACATAAGAGCTATACCAACAAGGAGAGAGATGGATTCCCTGCTGGGAGAGCTGAAAGCCATACACAAAAAGGATATGTAATACCTGCAGTCAGAAATTAAGCAAGTGGGTCAGAGGATGACTGAAATAGAAGAAACACAAGAGCAAATAGTCTCCCAAATAGATGCTCATCACCAAGTGTTGTCAGATCATTCCTTACAAATACAGGACATTCTAACCCACTTGGATGACATAGAAAATCGCCACCGTCGTAACAATCTACGCATAGGGGGCTAAAGGAATCAGTGGAAGCAGCACAGCTAGGGGAGTGGGCTCACAAATACTTCAACAATCTCCTCCAGAGAGACCCGGGGCAGCACATCGATATAGTTCGGATCCACAGGGCACTGGGCCCTAAACCGTCCGACCCTGCATGCCCAAGAGATGTAATTTGTAGAATCCATTTTTATAAAGAGAAAGAAGCTATTCTCAAAAGCTGCAGGGACAATGGGGTGGGCTCACACCAAGAGACTCCAATGCTGGTTCTCTCAGATCTGGCACGCAGAACCTTACAGCTACGCAGGGCCCTGATACCATTGCTTTCCGCTCTACGAGATAAGGATATCCCATACAGATGGGGGTACCCTTTCTACTTGTCAGCAAGGAAAAATGGGAAAACGGCAACTTTCAAGGGCCTGGGAGATCTCCCAAATTTTTTGTGGACTTTTGAACTGCCCATGATTAATCTGCCAGACTGGCCAACACCGAAAACACCGGAACCTCTTCCACCTAGAGAGCAGTGGAATCAAGTTCAAACCAAGAAAGGCAGAAGATCCTCACAGTCTGGCTATCGCTGATGTGACTGGCGTGGCCGAGTTTGGATGATGGAGTTGAAAAGGGGGATCAGGGCCATCCTCTTATTTT
Organism: Anomaloglossus baeobatrachus; assembly: GCF_048569485.1. Taxonomy (NCBI): domain Eukaryota; kingdom Metazoa; phylum Chordata; class Amphibia; order Anura; family Aromobatidae; genus Anomaloglossus; species Anomaloglossus baeobatrachus. The sequence goes on from NC_134357.1 coordinate 327,694,087, forward strand.
TTCCGCACTATGCTCACCGATGTCGACCTCACATATGTTGTTTGTCTCTCCAATAGAGAGATAATACTTAATACATCTGCCTATTTCTGTCTATTGAGAGCTAATACTATATCAGAATTTAGTACCAATCATTATTTGAGCTCTTATTTTCAAGATGCTATGTTTCCTGATCAATATTTTGTTATATTAGGATGTTCTATTAGTCTCTGTGTTTCATACAGTTTCAAATTGGGCTGTCTCGGGCCTTCTCATCCACAATGTGCCTGGGCGGGGGGAGTTTTGGATACCCCATAGTATGTGCATTAGTCGGGGAGGCGGGGGCTCCAACCTGTTGCTGGAGGCTTCTCTCACCTATCCTAGGGCTGCAGCGTTTTGCTGTACTTGACAAAAGTCAATATAGTTGTTTGAGAAATTTTCTTGAACTAACCCACAGGTTAACACTTTTCTTCCTTTGTTAACCTCTACTTTCTCTTCTTTCACTACCTTCTTTTCTCTTTTTCTTCCTCTTTACACTATCACTAAACATTCTTTATACCATGGTGTCGCACGTAATCTTGTGCAAGTACAATGCTAAGGGCCTAAACAAGCCAGAAAAAAGGAGCCAGATCATGTACCGTTTTCACAAACAGAATATCAAAATTGTTATGTTACAGGAGACAAACTTCAGAGCAGGTGGTGTTCCCAGCTGTAAAATAAAAAATTACCCAACATGGTTCCATTGCCCTCATTCGGATCGTAAGGCATGTGGGGTCTCGGTGGTATTTCATCGGTCCTTTCAACCTGAAGTAGTCGATTCTTGCTTCGGCTTTGACGCTATCTCTTACTTAAGATATCTTATTTAGGCTTTTCGCTCTAGAGGTATTTGGGAAACTTTTAGAATTCGCCGGCGGTTCCCGTATTATCCTTGGCGGGGACTTCAACATGATCCTGGACCCAGCAGTGGACTCGTCTTTGGGTAGGTCAGCTGTCCCTCACTCTGCGATACGTAGACTTAAAAAAGAGTTGGTGTCTCTTACACTGATAGACCTTTGGAGGATCCTGCACCCCGGAGTCAGGGACTATAGCTTTCACTCACTAGCACATAATAGTTACACGAGAATAGACTATTTATTAATTTCCCATGATCTCTTAGACAACACTCCAAAATATTCAATGGATACATTTTTGTGGTCAGACCATGCGTCAGTTTATGGAGAGGTGGGAATGTTAGATAGAACTGGTTCAGGATATACTTGGAGACTTAATGACAACTTACTGAAAAATGAAGCATGGCTGGAAGAGATTCACACAGCAATTACAAATTTCGGGGCCGACCATGCGATGGATCCGACACCTGACCCCTGAAGTGTGTAATTAGGGGTATCTGTATCTCTCATGGTTCCAGACTTAAGAGGGAAAGGGCGACGGAGTTAAAGGAATTATTATCACAACTGGGTCAGAAAGAAACATTAAACAAAAACACACCAAACGACGTCCTCAAAGCAGAGATATCTACTTTGCAGCACCAAAATCTTATCCATCTTAGACCAAAAATCCTTGTGTTCTAGAGACAAAGCTCGGAAAAATTTCTTTGAATTTGGAGACAAAAGTGGAAGACTGCTTGCCCGGACTCTACATCCCAGGCAGGCTCAGCCTCCGATCCTTACTCTTAACACAAAGTCGGGGACCCTGATCCATTCTACATCTGACATCCTAGATGAATTTAAGAAATTTATATTAAATATATATATATTATAAATATATATAATGTCATCATTATATAACATACCATCACAACACACGCCAGAAGCTGTAAATTTTGAACGGGACGCGCGAGAATACATACGAGAAAATAACCCAGGGAGGTTGGGGGTGGAAGAGGCAGAGGAGTTGGAAGCTGACTTTACAGAATCAGAACTCCTCGGTTTTATAAACTATGTGGTGAGGCATGTGGATCTCTGATGCTGAAAGCTTATAATTCTATATCTAAAACATGTGGCTTTTCTAAACAATCTCTCCAAGCCCGGATAGCGATTATTCCCATGCCGGGGAGGGACCCCTTACTATGTGCAAACTACAGACCAATATCGCTTATCAACATTGATGTTAAACTATACTCCAAAATGACTGCACTTCGCCTACATCCATATATCCCAAGACTAATTCATAAGGACCAGGTTGGTTTTGTTCCCAGGAGGGAGGCACGGGACAACACCATGAGAACCATGTCCTTGATTTCATGGGCTAGAAAGCAAAAAATCCCTGCCTGCTTTTTAACGGTAGATGCTGAAAAAGCATTCGATAGGGTTCGTTGGGGTTTCCTTGAAGCCTCACTCCAGGGGATAGGGATTCGCCCTCGGCTGAGAAATTGGATAATGGCATTATACGAAGCTCCCACAGCTCAGGTGAGCATTAATGGTCGCTTGCCAGCCCACTTGAGATTAGAAATGGCACCAGACAGGGGTGCCCATTGTCCCCATACTTATACATCATAGTGATGGAGTTTTTAGCAAACGCTATTAGAAGGAATCCTTCAATCAGTGGCCCCCGTTCCCATAAGTTGGCTGTGTTTGCAGACAATTTATTGCTCTATGTTACTCAACCAAGGATAAGCTTACCGGCTGTCCTGGTGGAGTTTGAGAAATTTGGTAGATTGTCTAATTTTAAGGTCAACCTCCAGAAAACGGAGATAATAAATGTGTCACTCCCTACTGTAGAAGAAAGATCACTTAAACCTTCTTTCCCATTTAAATGTAGTAGCTTTATTAAACATCTAGGGATTAAAATACCAGCAAACCATACCCCAAACCATATATGACCTAAACTTCACAGACCTTTTGCACTCCATTCAGAGGGATCTCACAAATTGGCATAACCTCCCAATCTCTTGGTTCGGTAGAATTAACACTATAAAAATGGATATTTTACCCAGAGTTTTATATTTATTTCAGACCATCCCGTACAATTTGGGAGAGCCCTTCTTCCATAAACTAAGAAGGATGATACGGCATTTTATCTGGCATGGTACCAAATCTCGCCTGAAACATTCTCTAGTAATACGCTCACGGTGGGAGGGAGGGACGGGACTACCTGACTTTAAAGCCTACCATGCGGCGGCAGTTGGAAACTGTATTCTAGATCTATTACACAATAAAGAGAATAAGTTGTAGATGGTAGAAAATGGTAGAAATGGAACATACCTTGGCTCCAGCTAGTGCATTAGGAATTTTTTGGCTCTCCTCAGGTGATCACTTATCGAACATAGAACTAACTCCATTCCTCCTCTCCCTAACTGGCACAAGGTGCACCATCAATAGAAGATACGGCTTGACCAAAAATCGGGACCTCTAACGCCTCTGGTGGGTAACCCTCAGTTCCCCTGTTGGCTACACGAGTTCCACCCCAGTCTTATCTCTGTCTACACAATGGGAATTCCCCGTGTTAGGGATGTGGTATCCTCCGCAGCTTGTAGAACATTGAACTCCCTATTGGGAGATAGAAGGATGGAACCGGGACACTGGTTTCTTTGTCTTCAACTTCGAAGTTACATGGATTGTTTGACACTGGGGTCCAGATCTGATGAGGGAATGACCCATTTTGAAAAGCTATGTATTGCTCAGGAGACATCAACTCATGTTATCTCTACAATCTATAAAATAGTGTCGCTACAGAGTGGAGGAGGGGGCCTGCCCGGATATGTAGACCAGTGGCATAGAGAGATGGGTCGTGTTTTTCCTGAAAAACTTTGGAACAAAACTTTTACATTAACACACAAATTAACAGTATCCAGTAGGATACAAGAACTAAATTATAAAATTTTATCCAAATGGTATAGAACGCCAGACAAACTCCATAAGATTTTCCCAGAGGTTGCCGACGAGTGTTGGAGGTGTCGGGGATCACCAGGGACAATGCTACACCTTTGATGGACATGCACAGCAATTAGAAAACTGTGGGATGAAATTTTCTCCCTATATAACCATCTCATACAGTCGGAAGTGACCCCCAAGCCAGAGATAGCATTACTTTCCATGTTTAATGGATCGGTCCCCAAAATCAGTAAAGATCTCCTATCTTATTTTGTAATCTCAATGAGACAGATTATTCCCAGACACTGGAAAACATCCTATGAGTTGAAGAGAGTAGACTGGGTGGAAGCTGTAGATACTCTGTGCCGTATGGAGGAGCTGAGGGCATCTGACACAAACACAATTCAGCCTTGGTTCACAACCTGGTATCCCTGGATTGAATTCAGAGAATCTCAACAATTTCAGATCTGGCTAACTCAAGGTACTCTAGAATAGAAGGGGTCTATGATTAGTGGGTCTTGAGACCGAGGTGACTGGTGAGGTGACATCATGGTGATATGTTTCTCTTCTCTTCTTTTTCTTTACCTTATTCTCTCTTCCTGCTTTATGTCTTACTTCTCTTTATTTCTTTCTATTTAATCTTACTTATATTCTATCTTAAGGAATCCTAGAGTGGGAGTTCCTGAACCTGTTTGTTATAGTTGAGTAGTATAAGACAATCACATATGTTACAGTGTACATCAGAGAATTACTACGAGGGGCTTTCCTATTGTTGTGTTTTGATTGTTTTTTCTCTTGGAAAAGAGACGCTTCCATAGGGTTTCAGGGATCAGTATAATATCAATTGGATGCCGATGAGACCCTGGAAACCTTATTCCCTATATGCAGAGGATGTCGTTAGCGTCGAAATTTATTGTTGGACTGCCTCTTCAATATAAACATACACTAAAAGAAATGTAACTGTCAATTGAAAATTATACTTTTTGTAACCTTGATTTGATACAAATATATAATAACAATAATAAAGATATATTAAACATAAAATGATTAGACTCAAGCGGTCTCTCAGGATCTGACTGCTGTTTCAAATTATAATGTCATGTGTGCAAGCGAGAAAGAACGATAACAGACACTATATCAGTTATGGACCTTCTCCATGACGGACGCTGAGCAATTGGCTCTCTTTATTGTTTGAAACTTCATACAGTTCATGAGAAATAAGGGGTGTAGACAAAGTATAGTCCAATCAACTATCGCAGGTCGGGGCTCAAGATGTATAGAAATTAGCATAATCTCTTCTGGATTGGTCAGTCCAAGCTTTAGGAATTCTCCTTTGTTCATCATCTTGGGTGTAGACAGGATGTGGCAGCAATCTTCAAGTTACATATACTGGTATATACTGTGTTAAGGAAAATCACTAAATATGCAATATACATATATACATGTTAGTAAGAAACAAAAGCATGCATAAATATGTGTGTTAGTTTACATCTACTAAACTATATACCTGAGTCTATGAAATGGCTGAATTAAGTATTTCTGGTTACTTAATTCTAATCCTCAACAGGAACAAAAGAATCTGACTTCTTCCCCTACATAGAGATACAGTATATATCTATCTATATTTTCATGCAGGTGAATAATTTATTTCAGGCTTCTCTGCCTGCGTTACAAGTCAAGATTATCAAATCCTGCTATGCTTCTTAGTACAGACAGTGGCTCAATGGTACAGCTGAAGCCTATAGACAAAGTGCTCATGAGTGCTAGTCCCATTCTGGGAAACCAGAGCAGATTAGAATTTAATTTATGCACTGCTCTTTAGTGAATTTATTCACTGAACTGAGAGGCAGAGTAAGGACAAAAGCAGTGAACAACAGGACTGCAAGGAATGAACCCCTTAAATCAGGACAGTCCCACTGAATCCAGAATGGTTGGGAGGTATGGGATATTCTTAGTTTGTAGACTCGGATCCCACTAGTGGGATCTGCTTCTAATTTAAGATAGTGACAATTTAGCTCTATTACATGTGCTGTTGTTGGAGAGGTGGTCAGAGTGACAATACAATTGGATGGATTTCCAACCACCTCTCCACTAACAGTGGTGCATCTCTGGACCCCTGTTCTTGAGATAGACACAGGTCCCATTAATGGAACCGGAATCAACTATACAAACATTTACAAGATGGGAATATTGCATTAATTCCTGCAATGTAAGGCTGAGTGCGCACGTTGCGTACAGTTCACTGCAGAAATTTCTGCAGCGATCTGAAGAGCACATGTGCGCTTTAAATCGCTGCAGAAATGTCCGTAATGAAGCCGATTCCATGCGCTCTGCCTGCAGCTCCTGCCATAGACAGAGCAGGAGCTGCCGGCAAAGCGCACGGAAGAAGTGACATGTCACTTCTTTGAACGCAGCGCTTCGGCAGTAGCCGAAGCGCTGCGCTCTAAAACGCCACGTGCGCACGGCCCCTGCACAATCTCCATAGACTGTGCAGGGGAGGCAGGACGCATGCAGTTACGCTGCGCTACAAAGCGCAGCGTAACTGCATGTATTTACGCAACGTGCGCACATAGCCTAAAATGCCTGATATATCTTCACACATGTCACAGCTTATTTTGCAAGTTGCAGTTTTGAGGCTAAAAGGATGTTAATATAAAGTTTTTTTCTCTTCCCTCCACCTTCCTTACCAGTATTGAGATCTGCACAAACACAAAGTCCGTGGATCTAACATAAAACAAAGCCAGCGAGTCTGAATTTCAGACAGTCTGATAATCTCTATATAAGACCTTCTTTTTTCCATTATATGCTTTTAAGCTGGGATAATTAAATAGAACCTGTCACCAGGTTTTCCCATATAAACTCTGACCACCACCAATAAGCCCTCATATACAACATTGTAGAATGATGTATATATGTCCCCAAACTACTCTGCAAGGCAAAAGAATAGTTTTTATTATCATTACCTATGGAACGGTCCAGTCCAATGGGCATTGCTGGTCTTGATCTGGCGCCTCCTTTCTTCTTGTTTTGTGTGGATGACGCCTCCTATTTCATCACACAATGTTCTCCTCTGCGCTTCTGCACAGGTGCACTCCTTTCTATTCTGCTGTGGGCAGGTCAAAGTGTTGTAGTGTAATAACCTGCAGGTAACGGGATACGCAAGGACTGCATGGAACCACGGGGGTTAATCAATGCAAATTTAATAACATATTGCACAACACAGGTGGAGGAAAAATGCGGGAAAGGAGCACAGCAGTAGAGATAATGCAATATACATACAACTACTTTCAATAGCTTGTCAAGGGTAGGAAGCCTCAGATTGTACTCCCAAAAGCAAAACACAGAAATCCTTATTAAACAAAAAAAATGCAGGGTCCTTGTTACCTTACTCGTATAACACTGTGCAGAGTCTTTTCCTATCTGTCCCTAACTAAAAGTAGTGTGCACACTTAACTGCAGGTTTCAGCGTGGGGTACCTCGTCACCGTTGGGGCCCGTATTCCGCCGGCAGACACCTCTAAAGTTCAGTCTTTGTCCCGTCTCTGTAATTTGCCTGTGCTGTCTGGCTCCTCGCTCCACATCCAGCCTTTCTTGGATCTGTGTCTTGGGGAGATGTCACGCAACACTCAGGTACTTGGACCTTGTTCAGCAGGGCAGAATGCGGCCTTGCCTTATTTTGCACGTCCGGACACACACTTCTCTGCATAAAAACAGCTACCAAACAAAACTAGCTCCTCTGCACATCCTGTTCAGGACTGTACCAAGTAAATCAAGTAGCAGGTGTTTGTGTCCGCTGTTCTTTGTTTTGACAGTAGGTGGCAGCATAACAAGGAAAAGTCCACAGTCTTCTAACCTATATATGTAAATGTTAACAGATCTTACATTTCCCCCCCTCTTTAACCTCGGCCGTCCCGGCCGATACTCTCCTGAGGCGCTCTGCACAGGGGCACACGGTGGCAACTCCTGCCCTGCTTCACAACCTGTTGCTTGGGAGCCAATGTCTTAAAACAGGATCCAGTGACAGAACACACAAATTCATCTGACAAGTACCGATCAGGGGGAATACCAGCGTTAGCCCGCTCAGTCCGACGTGGTACTACGGCTAAGTCACCAGACGTCGGCGCCGTATCAGGGAGTACAGTATTCTCGTCCCCATCGCTGGCGATTGGTGACTCCTGCTCTGCAGGAGTGGCACCTGTCTCTTGAATGGATGGGGGTGTGGATCTCCCCCAGTCTGCTGGGTTGGTCGGGGCCCGCCACCATTCTTCATCGTCAGAGCCCTCTTCGACGGTAACAGGAACGGGCACGGGCACCGTCTCCGAGGTACTTTGTCTGGTCCTGTCTTCTGAATAGCAGGGCCTCAGCATACGATGCAGGATGAGGGTGTCGCCTCTTCGCTCGCCTCTCACTTCGTATACTGATCCGTGGGGAGAGATTCTTCTGATCACAATGTACGGCTCCGTTTCCCAGCGCTCACTCAACTTGTGTCTCGGGTGTTTCTCTGCAACTAGTACTCGGTCTCCTGGCACGAACGGGGCTTCACACACAGGTTTCCGCTGCGGGTGTGTCTTTTCTTGCAGCCGCTTGGTGACAATTCGATGGATAGTCTCCAGCCGTCGACGGTGACAGTCAACCCAGGAACCTACGCTCTGACCTTCGCTGATCTCGGGGGGAGCCAGGTTGAGCTCTTCAATGCCTCTTCCGGCTCTTCCAAACAGTAGTACGTATGGGGTGTACCCAGTGGTGGAGTGGACACGATGATTGTACGCCCACACGAGTTCTGCGAGATAGCCGGGCCAGTGATTCTTACGATCATCCTCCAACGTGCGTAGCATTTGTAGGAGGGTCCGGTTAAATCTCTCGCAGGCTCCGTTGCCCTGCGGATGATAAGGCGTAGTCCTTGACTTCTGCATTCCGTAAATCCTTTGCAGCTCTCTCATGACACTGCCCTGAAAGCAAGCCCCTTGGTCGGAATGTATTCTTTTGGGGCAGCCGTACACCCGGATAAAGTCATCACTGATGGCTCGAGCAGCTGATTCAGCTGTCTGATCTCTGGTGGGCGTCACCACCGCAAATTTGGAGAAGTGATCTGTCATCACAAGGCAGAACTGATAGCCCCGGTGGGAGTGGCCAATCTTCAGATAATCGATCATGAGTACTTCCAACGGCTCTTTGGTTACAATAGTCTGTACTGGTGCTTGCTGTGGGGGAGCCTTACTTAACTCGCAGGAACGGCACAGTTTACAGGCCTTCTCTACTGCCCGAAGCATCTGAGGACAGTATACTATTCTTTGCAACCACTGGTAAGTCTTGTCCGGTCCGAAATGGGCTCCCTTCTCATGCGCCTCTCGGGCCAGTGGTACTGCCACCTTCTGGGGTATCACTACTTGCCACCGTACTTCCAACACTGTAGCTAGGTGCACCTTCCGATACAGCATCCCTTCTTGCACCGACAGCTTATCCCACTGGCTGAGAATCTGGAGGGCCACGTGCGACAGCGTGGCCCTTATTTCCTTTCTAGGCTTGCTCTGCTGGATCACCCACTCTTTCACTTGAAGCAGTTCTGGGTCAGATGACTGGATTTTCACCCATTCCTCTCTGGTTTGGCCAAGCAGGCGTGATGTCGTGCCCGATGTAATTTCCAGCATACGAGCCTCTACCACTTGAGCGGTGAATTTACTGAAGTCCGGAATTTCGTCTTCCTCTAACTGTTCATCTCTCTCCCCCACTGGGGCTTCGGTGGTAACACGAGAAAGGGCATCCGCATTCTGATTTTCATGCTTAGAGCGGTACTGCACATGATAATTGTATCTGGAGAGTCGTGCCAGCCACCTCTGTTCCATTGCTCCCAGTTTGGCGGTGGAGATGTGAGCCAGGGGATTATTATCCGTATAGACTTCAATGTGGGCTCCCGTGAGATATTCCGAGAACCTTTCGGTTATTGCCCATACTAGTGCCAGTAACTCCAGCCGAAAGGAACTGTAATTCTCGGGATTGCGCTCGGCTTCTCGCAACGTCCGACTTCCATATGCAATCACCCGTTCAGTACCATTCTGTACCTGGGCCAGTACTGCACCCAGGCCGTAGAGGCTCGCGTCTGTATACAACCGAAAAGGGAGGTTATAGTCTGCATAGGCAAGCACAGGGGCGCTAACCAAGGCCTCTTTCAATCGGTGTAAGGCTTCTGCTTGTCTTGGTCCCCAGCAAATTTTCTGTGCTTTTGGTCCTTTCGCAGTCCCTCGGAGCAATTCGTGCAAAGGTTCTGCCTCCTTCGCGAAATCTTTGATAAAGCGACGGTAATATCCGGCTAGCCCCAGGAAAGCTCGAACCTCTCGCACTGTGCTGGGTGTGGGCCATTGTAGCACTGCTCTCACTTTCCCATCGGAGGGCTGTACGCCGGCTTCTGACACCTTGTGTCCGAGATATTCAATCTCTTCCTGAAAGATCCGGCATTTTTTTGGTTTTAGTTTAAGCCCATGGGCCCATAACCGCTGAAACACTTGGCCCAGGTTTTCTAGATGTTTCTCAAAGGTTGCAGAATACACTACTATGTCGTCCAGGTAAATCAATGTGGCCTCGAAGTTCATGTCTCCAAGGCAACTTTCCATGAGGCGCTGAAAAGTTCCTGGGGCATTATTTAGTCCAAACGGCATGCGATTGAACTCGAAGAGTCCCATGGGTACAATAAATGCGGTCTTGGCCTTGTCTTTCTCTGCCACAGGGACCTGCCAATATCCGCTGGCCAGATCGAGGGAGGAGAAGTAACGTGCCTTTCCCAATGCCGACAGGGACTCCTCTATCCGGGGCAGAGGGTAGGAATCATGAACCGTGCATCCATTAAGCTTGCGGTAGTCAACACAGAAGCGGGTAGACCCATCCTTTTTCTTGACCAGCACGATTGGGGCAGCCCATGGACTCTGACTTTCTCTTACCACCTCGCTCTTCAGCATCTGCGCCAAAAGCTCTTTTACCTCTTGGTAGTACTTTGGGGGTATTTGTCTGTACCTTTCCCTGATCGGTGGGGCATCTCCTGTGGGTATTTCGTGCTGAATCTTGTCAGTACAGCCGAAATCTTCTGCGTGACGGGAGAACGTGGCTTGATTCTCCCAAATAAAGTCCTCTATGGCTTGGGCTTGCTCCGAAGCGAAGGGGCTCAGGTCCACTCCCATCTGCCCTAAGATGACGCAACTGTTCCATTGATCAGTGGGTTTCTCTTTTCTTTCCATAGAAACAGCCCAAGTCCAGGCTTCCCCTGCCATGGGCTGCAATTCAATCGATTCTGCGGCCGCCACCTCTTCAGGCGCCAGGTAGACATGGGCCAGAACAACTCCCGAGGTCAAGGTGTAGGCCTGTTCACCGGTGTTCACGCAACGGAAAGGGACCCTTCCATTTCTTACTGTTGCTAAAGTGCGAGCCACCAACGGTTCATCTCTGTTCTCTTCACCACGGTAAGGCTCCACCAACACCTCCATCCCCTCGAGTGTACGGTGGGCCCCGACTGGCAAGGTGAGGACTGTCTCACGATTTGGAGGTAGAGTAATTGTTGTCTGTCTTGGGACTCGAACCCTCCCCACCGGGTAGCGGCTCCCACCATTCTTCCACAGTCCTCGGGCACGGATAAGGTGTTGGAAGACCTTTTGGGCGGGCCTGTTAGCAACTGTTGTCTTCCAGTAATCACAGCCCCCCTTGTTGAAGAGCAACTGGTCTAATTCTTTCAGGACGTTCATGCCAACGATAGCTGGCACCTCTCTGTCGTACCGGCCCTTCGTTAACACAATCCCTTTTTTGCCTAAGTTCTGGCCACAGGCACGTATGTCCATCCACACGACCCCTACACCCGGAATGGGAAGATTGTTTGCAGCCCTCAGTTTGATATGTGCCCCTTTGTCAATGGATACAGTTTGTCCAAAATGTTGGTAGAAGAACTGTTCTGGCATGGTGGTCACTTGGGACCCAGTATCCATCAGGCATCTTACTTCTTTCCCTTCAAATTCGGCCGTGATCGTCGGCGTGCAGGCTGCTATATCTTCAGGGCGTTGGTTTTCTCTAAGTTCAGTTGGTCTCCCCGCCATGTGCCCATCCATGGAGGGAGGCACTAGTTTAACGGCGGTCTTTCTTGAGACGTCTTCCTCTCCGGACAGTGTCGGAATAAATGGTTCCGATTTCCACAGTTCCAACACTGGTAGTCTCCAGCGGGTCTTGATCGTCTCTGCTCGATCTGTCCCCTCTCTTCTTGATAGGTATGCGTGCGGGTATTTGGCCGCGGTGCTGTAGTTCCTACTTCTGACGCCGGGGCTTGCATATTCTTCAGCAACTATTGTAGAGCAGTAACAGTCTCTTGTAACTGATCCACTTTAGCCTCAAGCTGGCTCGGTTCTCGGTTTTTCTCACCCGGGACTACCTTATGCATACAAACTTCACCCCAGGCGTTCTGCGGGTCGCAATTTTCAGTTTGTGCGCGGGAGACTGCTTCTTCCAATATCTGCTGGAAAGTTAGTTTTTTTTCTACCCTGAGCCGTTCACGGAGGGCACCTTTGATCTTGGGGTTATGTAACCCACGGAGGAATTGATCTCGTAGGGTACGGTCAGCATAACCGGGAGTTTGTGCTAGCTCTGGCTCTGCTGTAAGCATCTGTCTCATTATTCTCTGGAGTGCATTTGCATACTGTGGCAGACCTTCTTCTTCACCCTGCAGCCTGTAGAACAGTTGCGCCTGTAAATCTCCTGCTTCTGGTTTCCCGCCATACACTCTCTCTAGAATCTTCACCACCTGCTCTAACGTCTTTTGTTCACTCTCAGGGCGCAATAAAATGGTCTCTTGAGCATGGCCTTCAAGGGCAATCAACAGTATCTCCCCTTGATTTTCAGCAGTCACTCCTGCTACTCTCAACATGCCCCTCACTCTCTGCGCCCAGTCATGGAGAAGTACATTGCTGCCAGTAAATTTTGGTATATGGGTCAGCATAGCCTCCAGGGACAGCTGCCTTGCTGGTATTCCCCCATCTGGTTGTATTAGAACACCTCCATCAGCGACACCCCCATCAGCGACACCCCCCTGTCCGTCCATTGTTCCGTACCAGCCTGCGTATCCTGCTGACTACGCCAAATATAATAACCTGCAGGTAACGGGATACGCAAGGACTGCACGGAACTACGGGGGTTAATCAATGCAAATTAAATAACATATTGCACAACACAGGTGGAGGAAAAATGCGGGAAAGGAGCACAGCAGTAGAGATAATGCAATATACATACAACTACTTTGAATAGCTTGTCAAGGGTAGGAAGCCTCAGATTGTACTCCCAAAAGCAAAACACAGAAATCCTTATTAAACAAAAAAAACGCAGGGTCCTTGTTACCTTACTCGTATAACACTGTGCAGAGTCTTTTCCTATCTGTCCCTAACTAAAAGTAGTGTGCGCACTTAACTGCAGGTTTCAGCGTGGGGTACCTCGTCACCGTTGGGGCCCGTATTCCGCCGGCAGACACCTCTAAAGTTCAGTCTTTGTCCCGTCTCTGTAATTTGCCCGTGCTGTCTGGCTCCTCGCTCCACATCCAGCCTTTCTTGGATCTGTGTCTTGGGGAGATGTCACGCAACACTCAGGTACTTGGACCTTGTTCAGCAGGGCAGAATGCGGCCTTGCCTTATTTTGCACGTCCGGACACACACTTCTCTGCATAAAAACAGCTACCAAACAAAACTAGCTCCTCTGCACATCCTGTTCAGGACTGTACCAAGTAAATCAAGTAGCAGGGGTTTGTGCCCGCTGTTCTTTGTTTTGACAGTAGGTGGCAGCATAACAAGGAAAAGTCCACAGTCTTCTAACCTATATATGTAAATGTTATCAGATCTTACAGTAGGTACATGCATGGGGGCTTGTTGGCTTTCCCTGTGCATGTGTGTAGGAGGGGGGCGAATAGCGCCATCTCCTATAAGGACAGTGTTAGTGTAAATTGCATGTGTCTGAAAGCATTTTGTCTATTGTAATGTATATAGAGAATGTAGCAGAGCCGAACAGGCGCGCCATTCAGCTCCACCCAGCGGTCACCGCTGGTATAGGCTAAGTAGTAGGAAAATGTATTTGTACTGTAAATGCTGTGTAACATGTATAGAGAATACTGACTCCTCGTGCTGTGTTAGGCAGGGGATATAGTACAGGTCAGGTGTGTGATAGATGCAGATTTAGGAATAAGAAGTAAGGTACGGTTAGGTGTAATATTAGTAGTAAAATAAGAATAAATGGTAACTAGGGACCAAGGAGCAGGAGGAGGATGGGAGGAATAGTTAGTTAGCAATAGGAGTTAGACAGGGAACACAAGATGAGCAGCCAGAAGGTTACCATAGAAATTGATATAGGAGCGAGGAGAAGCTGAAGGTAATAGAATGTGTGCAGGAAGTGGTTAATCAGTGAAGCAGCAGGAGCTAAAGGATATAGCATGGCCCAGTGCCAGGGCCTGCCGAGCACAGGGGGTACCCCCCAGGTGTCAAGACCTCACCCAGTGAACGGGTGGCACGGCGACCTCGGACCGGTTGGATGTTGGGACTCAGAGACCCCAGTCGGACATCGTACTGGTCAGGAGCAGCTGTGTGCCAGGAAGGGGGCATAAGTGAGACGCAGCAGCCGCACAGAAGGGATTCCGGGGGGAAGAGGTACAAGGGAGTTAGCTGCTGGAGGACAGTACCATGGGCAAGTTGGCCTGAAGTGGAGTTTTTCCCACAAGGTTAGTTGGAAGCAGCATGAGCAGTCCTAAGGACCTGAAGTATGGATTCAGAGAGTGCCACAATAAAGGAGTTCCAGTTGGTATTACTAGAGACTGTTGTGTGATTTATGCCACCCCCCTCCCCCCCCATTTAAGATGAGGAGATATCATAGAGAAATGGAGGCGATCCCGAAGGTAATGGCTGATTTCTACAGTTCAAGTGGGAGCTGCACATGCACATTAACACTATCTGAAACGGGAATGAACTGTTGGCCATCACCTGACTCCTTATTATAATACTTTGCTCTGTCTTCAGCAGGGCAGTGAGGAGTACACAGGAGCGAGATGGAGAAAACTGTGTAGATGACGTAGGATGTGTCATCCACACAACGCAAGACCAGCGATTCCCATAAGACTGGACCACCCCATAAGTGAGTATAATAAAAGCTGTTTTAACATAATACAGAGAAGATTTGTGACATATAAATACAGTATTTTAGAATACTGTATATTAGGGCTAACTGATGGAGACTGCACTTTACATTAGAAAAACCTGGTGACAGGTGGTTCCCTTTATGTTTCCATTTCTAAGACTTGACAAAGAACATACCGTGAATCACTATGCGGATATTTGCTGTGTACACAGAGTATTTCTTTTTAAGTTTTAATTATGATAGCTTCTGTAGGAATGCCTGATGTCTATGCACATACATTATTGGCCATTAAAGAAGGAACTGCTTTAATTACCTTGGACTGCATAGTCTCCAGGATATTTATCGCTTAATATTTCCTGCTGCCTGTGCAAACAAATTCATATCCTCCTGAATCCACAGTTCCAAAATATGAAAGTTCATCAGGAAAAAGAACAATACCAAAATATTGAGATACATTGTCAATCTGCATTAATTTGGGTTTTAGGGCTGTAGGATGTATGGCTAGAGTTGGTGTGAATCAATTAGCCAGACCCAATCAATCGGCCATGTCAGTATTCTGTGCTGGCTGGACGAGAGCCGTATCACCACTTCCCTGATGGCATCTGCGACTTTTATTTTATTTAGTCAGTCTGACACAACATGATATTTCTGTCACCTTGAAATAATAATGCCCTGCCAGGATCGAAGCAAAAGAAGATCCGTTAATGCCATTAGAAAAGAGGCGAGTTTGATGTCTCCTCTTCTGCAGCCACAGATTACTGATGTAATGGATGGACAGTGTTGTGTGAATTGATTCGTACCAACTTTAGCTGTGGCTATGGCACACAGTCACACTCTGGACAACCATACATATGAGGCCTTGCTCCCACTTGTGTTTAATATGGACGAGTGCAATCTGGTAAAACATTGCATTGCACTTGTTAAACAATTAAAAAGTCTTCATCCGCAATTTTTTTCTCATGCTGAATCGACATCAGAACAAAATCACAGCAAGCTACATTTGGCAGCGTATATCCGATCACACTCACCCATACAAGACTATGGGTGCGTGTCGAACATTGGACTGCACGCGGATGTCATCCAAGTACAGTGGAATATACACAAAGACAGACAACGGGGGAGATGGAGAAATTACTTTCTCAATCTTTTCCTCACCTGGGGAATATAATTTTTTCCATTTAATTGTTTGGCCAAATACTGGTACCTGTACATCCAATGTAATCTATTATCAATCTTCAGTTGAAATCGGAAATTACAAACACTATCTAAAAAGACACATATGCATGATTTTTTCCCCTGTGAGATCAATTAGGGTGACCAAAATTAATATTTGACAAATGTCAGACTAATGAGAGAGAGAATGTTTTAAGGCATTTTTATTACTTTCTGCATAGTCGAAAGTTTACATGCACTAAGCGTACTATGCCTTTAAATAATATGGGTCATCCCATATGATGATGTCATGTCCCTGGAAGCTTCTGATAGGTTTATTGGCAACATCTGAGTTAGAGACACACCTGTGGATGTATTTAAATGCAAATAAATAAATAGAATTGTGGAGTTGCCCAAGTCTGGTTCATCACTGGGTGCAATTTCCAGATACCTGAAGGTGCCTTGTTCATCTGTACAATCAATTGGAAGGAGCCATGTACCAGAGATGAACTTGTTTTGGTGAGACATGTGCATATCAACGAAGAAAAACAAAAAGCCAGCACTAAATGTGCACTTCAGCACTAAAAATTCCAAACTGTACTTATTATAAAAAATGTTGAGATTTTTGGCAAAAAATTGCAATTTCTTGAGCTGCCTCGCCACGTCACGGCAAATTTAATTTGAGGCAGTCCTACACTAAAATATTTTTATAAAATGTGCCATACGGCCTCACATATGAATAGTAGAACTGCTCTTAGCAGCACTCACCTGGTCTATTTCAATCCCGTACCCATGACTGAGTCATGGCTGTGTGCGTGACTGGTCCAAGCAAATGCTGCATGAAGTAAATAGCCTGTGGACAAGGCCTGATGACAATGTGAACAGTCACCAACCGTCAAAATCTAGACAGATGGAATACATCCCAAATTGGGGTGCATAGCAAGGTGGGGGTCAGCCACCGACCAATTCAATGAAGAAAAACAAAAAGCCAGCACTAAATGTGCACTTCAGCACTAAAAATTCCAAACTGTACTTATTATAAAAAATTTTGAGATTTTTGGCAAAAAATTGCAATTTCTTGAGCTGCCTCGCCACGTCACGGCAAATCTCATTTGAGGCAGTCCTACACTAAAATATTTTTATAGCAAACAATTGAAAGGAGCCATGTACCAAAGATGTTGTTTTGGTCAGACATGTGCGTATCAACCCAAGAACAAAAGCAAAAGAGCTTGTGAAGATGCTGGCGGAAGCTGGTAAGATTGTGTCATTATTCACAGTGAAACGGGTACTGTATCAACATAGGCTTAAAGACCACTCTGCCAGGAAGAAGCCGTTACTCCAAAAGACACATAAAAAGACAGATTAATTTTTGCTACTGCACACAGGAACAAACACTTTCATTTTTGCAGACATGTTCTGTGGTCTGACGAAACTCAAATTGAACTGTTTGGCCATTATGACCATCGTTACGTTTGGAGGAAAAAGGAAGAAGCTTTGAAACCTAAGAATACCATCCCAACTGTGAAACATGGTAGTGGAAGCATCATATTTGTGGGATTGTTTTGCTACAGGAGGGACTGGTGCACTTCACAAAAAAGATGGCATCGTGTGGAAAGAAAATTATGTGGCAATACTGAAGCAACATCTTAAGATGTCAGCCTGGAACTTAAAGCGGAAATGGGTCTTCCAAATGGACAATGACCCAAAGCATACTGTAAAACTGGTTACAAAGTGGCTTAGGATAACAAAGTCAATGTTTTGGAGTGGCCATTACAAAGGCTTAATCTCAATTCTATTGGAAATTTATGGGGAAAGTTGAAAAGGCAGGTGCGAGCAAGGCGACCTACAAACATGGCTCAGTTACACCATTTCTTTCAGGAGGAATGGGTTCAAATTCCTACTAACTAACTAATAAGTGAAATAATTAAAAAAAATGGGCTTCCCTATATTTTTAGTTCCCAGCCGGGTACAAATAGGCAGCTGGGGGTTGGGGGCAGCCCGTAACTGCCTGCTGTACCTGGCTAGCATACAAAAATATGGCAAAGCTCACGTAATTTTTTTGGTGGGCAAAAAACTCCTGCATACAGTCCTGGATAGAGTATGTTGAGCCTTGTAGTTCTGCAGCTGCTGTCTGCTCTCCTGCATACACTAGTGAATGGAGCATGCTGAGCCTTGTCATTCTGCAGCTGCTGTCTGCTCTCCTCTATACAGACCGACAGCAGCTGCAGAACTATAAGGCTCAACATACTCCATCCAGGACTGTATGCAGGACTTTTTGCTCCCCCCAAAAATTATTTGGGCTTCGCCATATTTTTGTATGCTTGCCAGGTACAGCAGGCAGTTACGGGCTGCCCCCAACCGCCAGCTGCCTATTTGTACCCGGCTGGGAACCAAAAATATAGGGAAGCCCTTTTTTATTAATTATTTCATGAATTTCATGAAATAATTCAAAAACAAATGACGTGGGCTTTGCCATATTTTTGTATGCTATCCAGGTACAACTAGGCAGTTGGGGATTGGAATCCACAGCACAGGTTGGCCTGAGCTTTCTGGGCCCCTTTGCTGTGAATTGCAGTCCGCAGCCACCCCAGAAAATGGCGCTTTCATAAAAGCGCCATCTTCTGGCGATGTATGCACTCTTCCAGCTGCCCTGGTGATGGGTGGCTCGCTGGGTAATAATTGGGTTAGGGCTAGCTGTATATTATCAACTGGCCCAAAGCCCGAAATTCATGGTGGCACGCCAATATTAGACATGGCCATCATGAATTTCTAGTACCAATAAAAAGAACCACAACACACAGAAAAATATTTTTATTATAAATAAAAAACAACACAATTAGTGACTCCATCTTTATTGAAATAAAGAACCCCCCTCTGCAGTAATCCTGGGTCAAGAGTCCTGCGCCGTCCAATCCGGATCCAATATCATCTGATCGGTTTGCTGGAAGGCAAAGTGATCAGATGATGTGTCAGGATCAGAGAGATAGAGAGATAGGCTCGACTCGAACACCGCCCAAAACAACTCGAATTTGAAATTGGCGAATGGTTCGATTCGAACATCGCTCATCTCTACATATGAGGGACTTTTGCTGTTCTGACACCTCAGGAGCTCTGCCAATGTTACATGGCACCCTCAAATCATTCCAGCAAAATCTGCTCTCCAATATGGGGCTCCTTTGCTTCTAAGCTTTGCACTATACCTCAAAATTAGTTTGCAGCCACATATGGGGTATTGGTGTACTCAGGAGAAATTACTTAACAAATGCTATCTTTCATTTTCTCCTATTACCCCTTTTGAAAATTAAAAACTTTAGGCCAAGGCAAAATTTTCAACATTTTTGTGCGAAAAAGTAAAATTTTCATTTTCATATCTATATAGCTTTAAGTACTGTTAAGCCCCAAAAGGGTTAATAATAGAGATGAGCAAGCCTCTAGAGGCTCGAGTTCGGTTCGGTTCATTGAACGGAGGCCGCGTTCGAGTTTGGTTCGACGAGCCGTTCGACGAACCTCTCGAACCCCATTGAAAACAATGAGAGGCAATCACAAACACGTAAAAACACATTATAAATGTACACATACAGTTAATAAACATTGCCATAACACTTACCTGTCCCTGTGACATGTCCTGCACTCTGTCTCCTGCCGCTATTCCTTCCGATAATTGCTGCGTCCTCCCGGTAACCAGCACTGATGATAGGACCTATAGTGACGTCAAAATAGCATGTGACCAGTCACATGTCTATTATCTCATTGGCTACAGACTGGTATGTGACATCATGCTAGGTCCTGTCAGTGCATCTCTGGTACGCAGTGCTCGTTTGAGCATGTCTGTGTACCGGCGAAATGCTCTGGTACATAGTTGACTACCCGTTCCTGCATGTAGATGCTCTTTACGTAGTCAGCCACATGGAGGGACTAGCTGTCACAGCCGGTAAATAGCGGCTTCAGGAATCACGTGATCGGAGCACCGTTGCTATTACCATAGCAACGGTGCTCCGATCACGTGATTCCCGATGCCGCTATTTACCCGTCTGTCAGCGGTGACATCACAACTTTCAGCATGCACCGGCACCAGGAATCACGTGATCGGAGCACCGTTGCAATGGTAACCTGTCTTTCAGCGGTGACGTCACCGCTTACAGCCAGCAGCCTGTGGTCATTCCCACTAAGTGGTTACTGCACGGAGCACAGCGTCTTCCCCCATGCAGTGCTGTCTGATGTAGCAGAGCTGCATGGGTTGAAGGAGAAAGCAGACAGAAGACCATGGATCGTGGAGGGATAAGAGGGAGTATTAAACATGGAGTCTCTAAGTGTGTCTGTGTATTTATTTCTATTAAAGTATTTTTTCTCTTCCTTTATTGGAGATTCTTAATGGCCGGGTCAAACTTGCCTGACATTAAGAATCTCTGGCTTAATACTAGCTAGTAAAACAAAGCTAGTATTAACCCATCATTACCCAGCAAGCCACCAGGCTTCAGGGCAGCTGGAAGAGTTGGATACAGTACCAGATGACGGCGCTTCTATGAAAGCTCCATTTTCTGGGGCGGCTGCGGACTGCAATTCGCAGCAGAGGGGGTTGCCCAGAAACCTCAGGCTAACCTGTGCTGCGGATTCCAATCCCCAGTTGCCTAGATGTACCCGGCTGGACACAAAAATGGGGTGAAGCCTACATCGTTTTTTTTTTAATTATTTCATGAAATTCGTGAAATAATTAAAAAAAGGGCTTCCCTATATTTTTAGTTCCCAGCCGGGTACAAATAGGGAGCTGGCGGTTGCGGGCAGCCGTATCTGCCTGCTGTACCTGGCTAGCATACAAAAATATGGCGAAGCCCACATCATTTTTTTTTCTTAGTTTTTTGGCAAAAAAAATAAAAAATGCTTCCCAGGATTTTCCATTGCCAGTGAAGGTAACACCAAGCAGTTGGGGGTAGCAGCCAGTAGCTGCTTGGATTACCCTTAGCTAGCAATACAAACAATGCAACAGGAGCCCATATATATTTTTTTTAATTATTTATTTAAATAACTAAAAAAAAATGGGCTTCCCTGTATTTTGATTGCCTGACATCACAGTACTGTAAAAATAAATCAGTATAAAAAATGACGTAGCGCTCTGCGGTATTTTTTATTCTCAGCGCAGATAAAGCAGACAGCTACGGGTTGCCACCCCCATCTGCCTGGCATTACCTTGGCTGGCAATCAAAATACAGGGAAGCCCATTCATTTTTTTTATTTAAAAAAATAGTTTAAAAAAAAAGACGTGGGGTCCCCCAATTTTTGATAGCCAGCTACGGTAAAGCAGACAGCTGTAGCCTGAAAACCACAGCTGGCAGCTTTACCGTGGTTGGTGATCCAATGTGGAGGTCACCCAGGCTCTTTTTTATAATTATTTTATAAATAATAATAATGATTACAAAAAAAAAGTAGGGTCCCCCCCAAATTGGATCACCAGCCAAGGTAAAGCGGACAGCTGTGGTCTGGTATTCTCAGGGTGGGAAGGTCCATAATTATCGGCCCTTCACAGCCTAAAAATAACAGTCCGCAGGCACCCCAGAAGTAGATGCGCCAATCCTGGCGCTTCACCCCAGCTCATACCGTGCCCTGGTGCAGTGGCAAACGGCGTAATAAATGGGTTTGATACTAGCTGTAAGGTCACCTGACATCAAGCCCACCAGTTTGTGATGTCATGCCATCTATCACATACCCGACATCACAACTGTCAGTAGTAACAAAACAAATAGACAAAAAAAAATGTATTTTCCCTCTTTCACCAATTTATTGTAAGGAAAAAAAATAAGGGGGTCCCACGACGACTCTGGACCGTCTAGAATATGGGGGGGACACGCTCAGGGAATGTATCCCCCATTTTCTAGGAGTGCAGACCCTCCATGTGAGGAGTGTGGGTGCAATGAATCTGCACCCACTCTCCCCAGGTCCACAGCAGCAGAGTCCATGTCGTAACTGTTGCTATCAAAGCTGCAATGCCCTGCTCATGAGGTGAGGGCATGCCTAATCAGGAGAACTATTCTATATTTCCAAATGTTGGTATTTTCTGATATTATTGCTATTCCACCTACTATATATTGGGGATAGGATCTTAGAGATGGAATACCCCTTTAAGTCCAGTTATCCAGCTGAATATATACTCAACAACAGAGCTCGCTATTTAGACATGTTTTCTTGTGACGTATAACGGACTGTCATGTTTGGTATTCATTCAGCAGGGCAACTATAAAATCAAATACCTCCATTTGGAAATGTAGTATAGCTCTCCTGATCAACTATGTTCCTTACCTCATGAGCAGGGCATTGCAGTAGCTTACAGATTCATGGTTACCGCCACTCACTGTGTCTGAACACAGGAAGCAGAGCTGACAGCTGCTCTGTGGATGCGGCAGCGTCTATTGTGAAGGAGGGAGCCGCGGGAGATCAACGCTGCACAGGTACCGTGGGACACCGGGGAACACTGGTGTGGTTATAGGGGGTGACCTGGCAGGGCCTGGGGAGGAATTTCCTGTCGCATGTGTCATGGCACATGCAACAGAAATCAGAGGAGGGTGAATGCGTACGGCACGCTGCTGTGCGCGCGGCCATCTTGGATTTTCGGGAGGGGTCGGGGGAGGGCACTTTGGCGACTGCGGGGGACCGGAGGGGACTGGGGAGGAGATTTATCTCCCATCTGACATGTTTGTTCATGCCAGATGGGAGATAAATAATTTTTTACTGGCGCAGCCATTTACTGTAACGTGATCATCGGTATACGGTGTATACCAGTGATCATGTGAGTGGGGACTGGAAAAAACGGCCTGAATCATGATCTCCAGGGTCTCAGCTAGCCCCTTAAACCCCGGAGATTTTCTGACGCTGCGGGGCGCTATTCACTTATTTCTGCCTGCTGTTTATAAATGGCAGATCAGAATAAGGCTGCATTCACACGAGCGATCCGTTTTTGCGGTCCGAAAAAAAGGTCTGTTTTTTTCACGGATGCATCCGTGAGGCATCCGTTTCCGTTCCGTCCGTATACGGTCCGTATGTCATCCATTTGTCATCCGTGTGCCTTCTGGTTTTTTTTGCGTACTGCAAAAAAACTGAAGGAGGGAAAATACATAAATATACCCAGGATCCATAGCTTCAACCTACATGAGGCGGTCACATGTTCACTCCAGTGCCATTTTCTACTGCTTTTCACAGCGTAGAGCACTCTGGTGATTTTCCTGTGCTTGTACACTTCATATCAGTCTTTTCTGTCATTATAATGGCAGAAAGACACATAATGTCCCAGTCTCCTGCATTTTGTAATTTTGCACCCTTTGGTGCCTTTCATGTGGCACTATGGGGTGCTTAGCCTTGTATTTAGCAAAAAATAAATAAATTTTAAAATCACAACACAGTTGGCAGCTTCACCTTGGCTGGTGATCCAAAACTGAGGGCACCCCACGCTGTTATTTTCAATTAAATAAATAATTACAAAAAAAAAAACACGTGGGGCCCCCTCAAAATTGGATCACCAGCCAAGGTAAAGTGGACAGCTGGGGTCTGATATTCTCAGACTAGGGAGGTCCATGATTATTGGACTCTCCCCAGCCTAAAAATAGCAGTCCGCAGTCGCCCCAGAAGTGGCGCATCCATTAGATGCGCCAATCCTGGTGCTTTGCCCCAACTCATCCCATTGCCCTGGTGCAGTGGCAAACGGGGTAATATATGGGGTTAATACCAGATGTGTAATGTCACCTGGCATCAAGCCCTGGGGTTAGTGAAGTAACGCGTCTATCAGATACCCGACATCACCAACCCAGTCAGTAATTAAAAAAAAATAGACGACAAACACATTTTTATTTGAAAAAACACTCCCCAAAACATTCCCTCTTTCACCAATTTATTAGAAAGAAAAACAAATCCAGGTCTGGTGTAATCCAAGGGGTTCCCATGATGATCCATACCATATTCAATGTCCCAGTCAATGATGAACAGAATGTTCCATATTGGCTGGGAGAGCAATGCAGTGACATGAGCTAACGTAAATAGGTTAGCCCAGGTCACTGAAAGGCATGACAAGTGCTGCTGTCAGGAGGATAGCGAGGTACATTACCTGCAGTGATCACTGCCCTCCTGATAGCAGATCTGTCACTGAGTTCAATGACCGCCGCCTTCACAACCAAGTATCACGGGAGCCTGTGACGTCACCGCTAGTGACAGTCTCGGGTCAGCTGCGAGATGAGATGTGACAAGCAGCGGCCATGGAGGAAAGTGACAGCGCTGATGTCGGGAGGGCAGGACTTTATCACCACAGGTAAGAACGAACAGATAATCTCCCGGCAGCCAGCTAATGAGAGCGATTAGCTGATCATTCACAATAGCTGGCCGCCGAGAATGTGTGCGGGCAGCGGAGTGCGAGGTGGGTGGAGCCGAGTGAAGCCATGCGTGCGGGCAGCAGAGTGTAAGGTGGGTGGAGCCGAGCGGGGCCATGTGTGCGGGCAGCGGAGTGCGAGGTGGGTGGAGCCGAGCGGGGTATTGTGTGCGGGCAGCGGAGTGCAAGGTGGGTTGAGCCGAGCGGGGTATTGTGTGCGGGCAGCAGAGTACGAGGTGGGTGGAGCCGAGTGGCGCCATGTGTGCGGGCAGCGGAGTGTGAGGTTTGGTGGAGCCGAGTGGGGCCATGTGTGCGGACAGCGGAGTGTGAGGTGGGTGGAGCTGGGCGTGGTATTGTGTGCGGGCAGCAGAGTATGAGGTGGGTGGAGCCGAGTGGGGTCATATGTGCGGGCAGCGGAGTGCGAGGTTTGGTGGAGCCGAGTGGGGCCATGTGTGCGGGCAGCGGAGTGCGAGGTGGGTGGAGCCGAGTGGGATATTGTGTGCGGGCAGCGGAGTGCGAGGTGGGTGGAGCCAAGCGGGGTAATGTATGTGGGTAGAAGAGTGCGAGGTGGGTGGAGCTGAGCGGAATAATGTGTGCGGGCGGCGGAGTGCGAGGTGGGTGCAGCCGAGCGGGGCCATGTGTGCGGGCGGCGGAGTGCGAGGTGGGTGGAGCTGAGTGGAGCCATGTGTGCGAGTAGCGGAGTGCAAGGTGGATGGAGCCGAGTGGGGCCATATGTGCGGGCGGCGGAGTGCGAGGTGGGTGGAGTCGAGAGGGGTCATGTGGCGCTGAGGACGTCAGTGTCGGGGACTGCATGGCTGGGGACAGGTGAGTGCGAGTGTGTGTACATGCCGAGTGCAGAAGGGGCGGAGCCGAGCGGGAAAGTGTCGGCTTCCTGCACACGTAGCCAGGGTAAACATCGAGTTACTAACCAAAACGCTTTGCTTGGATACCCGATATTTACCTTGGTTACCAGCTTACCGCAGGCTGACACCAATGGCTCCGTGCACACATAGCTGTAAAAAGGCACGCTTTTGGTGATCGAATCATTCTCGAACGTTACTCGAACTGTCGAGCTTTTAGCAAAAAGCTCGAGTTCGAGTTCGATCTCGAGCACTCCCCAAAATCACTCGAACATGAAATTGGCGAACCTCAAACCTCGAACATCACTCAACTCTAGTTAATAAATTTCTTGGATGTGGTTATAAGTAGAGTTGAGCGCGGTTCGTGGTTCGTGGTTCTCCAGTTCGCGGTTCGAGTGATTTTGGGGGCTGTTCTAGATCGAACTAGAACTCGATCTTTTTGCTAAAGCTCGATAGTTCTAGTTACGTTCGAGAACGGTTCTATCAGCAAAAAGCCAAGCTAATTACTAGCTGGCTTTCCGCTGTAATAGTGTAAGTCACTCTGTGACTCATACTATTATGAAATTTCAGCCCATAGTGTGCTGGAACAGCGCATTCAGATCACTGCTGCTGGGATAATGGAGATCACCATTTTTTTTTTTTTCCTTGTCTTCCTTCCTTAAGCGCGCGTGTGTAGTGGGGCAGGCCAGCATGTCAGCCAATCCCAGACACACACACAGCTAAGTGGACTATTAGCCAAAGAAGCAATGGCATGTGTGATAGGATGTCCATGTCACATGTCCCTGCATTATAAATACGGGCATCTGCCCGTCTGGACGCCATTATCTGCCTTCTGCGTCTGGGTGTCAGTGAACGCTGGCGTTGCTCCTGTCTCCGATACTGCTGTGTACACTCTACACACAGCGCTATACAGAACAGGGATAGAAGTTTCTATTAGCCCTTGTAAGGGCTAATATCAGCAGGCTCAGAGCCATAGGCGACAGTCAGGTCCGTGAAAACAGATTTTAACAGCTACACAAGATAACAGCGTCTGTGTAGCTAAGGTCAGGGATTTCCTCGCTGCACTTCCCCATTAGGAGGGATAAAAAATGAGGCTTCCTTTCCTCTACCCAGATCCACAATCCTGCCACTGTACCCTCCTGCCCTTTGCACACTCAAGCTCATTGTTACTAAGCCATTATACTAGCAAACACTGAGTAAACTTAGTGGCATCCTAAAAGTGGCTGTTGAACTTCCATTAGTGTCCCACTAGTGCAAATCTATTTGCAGAACCTCTGCATTGCACACTCAAACTCATTGTTACTAACCTATTATATTAGCAAACACTGAGTAAACTTAGTGGCATCCTAAAAGTGGCTGTTGGACTTCCATTAGTGTCCCACTAGTGCAAATCTATTTGCAGAACCTCTGCATTGCACACTCAAGCTCATTGTTACTAAGCCATTATACTAGGAAACACTGAGTAAACTTAGTGGCATCCTAAAAGTGGCTGTTGGACTTCCATTAGTGTCCCACTAGTGCAAATTTATTTGCAGAACCTCTGCATTGCACACTCAAGCTCATTGTTACTAAGCCATTATACTAACAAACACTGAGTAAACTTAATGGCATCCAA
Organism: Anomaloglossus baeobatrachus; assembly: GCF_048569485.1. Taxonomy (NCBI): domain Eukaryota; kingdom Metazoa; phylum Chordata; class Amphibia; order Anura; family Aromobatidae; genus Anomaloglossus; species Anomaloglossus baeobatrachus. The sequence continues at coordinate 327,720,981 of NC_134357.1, forward strand.
AAAGTGGCTGTTGTACTCCATTTGTGCCCCATTACATCTTCCTGCTCTGTTTTTAATAAGCTATAATAATAGCAAAAAATGCTGCAAGTTAGTGGCATAAAAAAGTGGCTGTTGTCATGCATTTCTGCCCCAATGGTGCCAAACTATTTCCAGCACCTCTGCCTGACACCCTCCTGCTCTGTTTTTAATAAGCTATAATAATAGCAAAAAATGCTGCAAGTTAGTGGCATAAAAAAATGGCTGTTGTCATGCATTTCTGTCCCAATGGTGCCAAGCTATTTCTAGCACCTCTGCATGACACCCTCCTGCTCTGTTTTTAATAAGGTATAATAATAGCAAAAAATGCTGCAAGTTAGTGGCATAAAAAAGTGGCTGTTGTACTCCATTTGTGCCCCAATGGTGCCAAGCTATTTCTAGCACCTCTGCATTACACCCTCCTGCTCTGTTTTTATTAAGCTATAATAATAGCAAAAAATGCTGCAAGTTAGTGGCATAAAAAAGTGGCTGTTGTACTACATTTGTGCCCCAATGGTGCCAAGCTATTTCTAGCACCTCTGCATTACACCCTCCTGCACATTTTGCAACGATATTTTTTATAGCAAACTCAGGGAATTCCTTGCTGCATTTCATCATTAGGAGGGATAGAAAGTGAGGTTTCCTTTACTGTCCTGGTACACACAGAACACGGCCACTGTACCCACCTGCCCACTTTTGCCACGCTATTTAATTTGTCCAAAGAGCTGACACTTTTTCTGCTATTCTAAAATTGTCTGGAATACTAAGTTAGTGTTCCTTTGCTGCCAAGCAAGGTACAATATATGTGCATTCTACACTCATTTCCATTTCTGTAACGCAATTATTAACTGCAGGTAGTCCAGCCAATCTGCTACGAAGGTGCAGGCGTGGATATAATGTTGCCTTCATCCAATGGTGGTTCTCTCGATGTCTGACAGCTCAACAATACTATCTGTTTTCACTTCCAAAACAAGTGACGACCGGCCAATCACACTCCCGCTTACGGGTAAAGGGGTAGAAGTTCATCATGAAAAAGCATGTGTGACTGCTGTCCCCACAGTCACAGAAGATGAAGAGCACGTAGATGCACTTGATGGGGCAGGCGGTGGTTGCACAGCCCCGATAGCCCGCATTGTAACACAGTGAAATTCCCTTTGCGACTTATGCTTAATTTTAAGCCTTGTATTTGGTGGGATCCACAGTATGCAGCAAAACAACGCAATATGTCCTACCCAGAACAGATATGTGTTTTCATAATAAAACAAAGTGTTGCGTGCACACATTACTGTCTGGGCACAGCCTACCGTACCCGGGTAATGTGATGTCCAGTTGCCATAAATACAGACTTTACGCTGCTATCATGGTTAACAGTATAGACAGCACCGGAAGAATGTTGGTCTGTGGCACAGGATGCTGCTCACTGGCGTTACGGTACTCCTCACCAAACTCCAAAATGACTCCCTTCACAATTGAACGAAGTGTTTCCGCGGTGTCTCCTTCCTGTGTGCTGATTTATCCCAGCCGCAGCCTAACTCCAGTGTTTTGCCAACTGAGTATGCTCTGCCTGACTGTGTCATTCCTGAGGCAAAGTCTTCATTTTTGGCTACAGCACATGCTCGTTTGGACTGTGCCTGAGTCATTCTCAACACACTTACACAGGGTCCTGGGTAGAGATGAGCGAACCGGTCGCGGTTCGGCTCGAGGTCGGTTCGCCGAACGGAGCTCCCGTTCGAGTTTGGTTCGTCGAATGTTCGACGAACCGAACTCGAACCAATAGGCTATAATGGGAGGCAATCACAAACACATAAAAATGCATTATAAATGTACACATACAGTAAATAAACATTGCCATAACACTTACCGATCCCTGCGATCCCTCCTGCACTCTGTCTCCTGCCGCTATTCCATCCAATGATCGCTGAATCCTCCCGGTGACCGGCACTGCCAGCAGAGAAGCAGGACCTATCGTGACGTCAAAATAGCCATGTGACCAGTCACGTGGCTATTATCTCATTTGCTACAGACTGGTCACATGACTATGACGCGTCATGTAGGACCTGCGAGTGCATCTCTCCGGTACACGGTGCACATTTGTGTATCGCCGTGTACCGGCGATATGCTCTAGCACACGGTCGACTCCACGTTACGTTAGGGACCGGCTGACACAGCCGGTCATTAACGGAGATCACCGTTGCCATAGCAACGCAGTTAGCGGTGACGTCACCGCTAACCGCGGCTCCGGAAGCACCATTGCTATGGTAACGCGTCTGTCAGCGTTACCGCTGTTACCGCTAGCAGCACTGATCACTCACGGAGTGAAGGCTGCACGCTGCTTCCCGATTGTAGTGAGGATTGTAGTGAGGATGAGGTGCCCCAGCCCATCAAGTGATGGGCTGGGGCACCTCATCCTCACTACAATCGTCACTACTACTACACTAGTGAGGATTGTAGTGAGGATGAGGTGCCTCAGCTCATCAAGTGATGGGCTGGGGCACCTCATCCTCACTACAATTGTCACTACTACTACACTAGTGAGGATTGTAGTGAGGATGAGGTGCCCCAGCTCATCAAGTGATGGGCTGGGGCACCTCATCCTCACTACAATCGTCACTACTACTACACTAGTGAGGATTGTAGTGAGGATGAGGTGTGATGGGCTGGGGCACCTCATCCTCACTACAATCCTCACTACAATCCTGAAGTGCAGTTTCTTCAAATTCATATAAAGGCACTTGGAACGCTGAAATTGCTGCTTATAATTTAAGCCTCTATTAAAAACCTCTTATCAGCGCTGGTTTATTGGGGATTTATTGGGCTGACAGGGGGTAATAAAGATGGAGTCTCTAATGTGTCTGTGTATTTATTTCTATTAAAGTATTTTTTCTCTGTGTGGTGTCTTTTTTTTAACCCTTTATTGGAGATTCTTAATGGCCGGGTCAAACGTGCCTGACATTAAGAATCTCTGGCTTAATACTGGCTAGTAAAACAAAGCCAGTATTAACTCATGATTACCCAACAAGCCACCCGGCTCCAGGGCTGTTGGAAGAGTTGGATACAGCGCCAGATGATGGCGCTTCTATGAGAGCGCCATTTTCTGGGACGGCTGCGGACTGAAATTCGCAGCAGAGGCGCCCAGAAACCTCGGGCTAACCTGTGCTGCGGATTCCAATCCCCAGCTGCCTAGTTGTACCTGGCTGGACACAAAAATCGGGCGAAGCCCACGTCATTTGTTTTTTAATTATTTCATGAAATTCATGAAATAATAAAAAAAGGGCTTCCCTTTATTTTTGGTTCCCAGCACATCCGCAGCACAGGTTGGCCTGAGCTTTCTGGGCCCCACTGCTGCGAATTGCAGTCTGCAGCCGCCTCAGAAAATGGCATTTTCATAGAAGCGCCATCTTCTGGCGCTGTATCCAACTCTTCCAGCACCTGCCTGCTAGACCTGGCTAGCATACAAAAATATGGCGAAGCTCACGTCCTTTTTTTGTAGTTTTTTGGCAAAAAAAAAAATGCTTTCCTGGATTTTCCATTGCCAGTGAAGGTAACACCAAGCAGTGGGGGTTAGCAGCCAGTAGCTGCTTGGATTACCCTTAGCTAGCAATACAAAAAATGCAGCGGGAGCCCATATATATTTTTTTTAATTATTTATTTAAATAACTAAAAACAAAGTGGGCTTCCCTGTATTTTGATTGCTGGACATCACAGTGCTGTAAAAATAAATAAAAAAAATGACGTAGCGCTCCGCGGTATTTTTGATTCTCAGCGCAGATAAATCAGACAGCTATGGGTTGCCACCCCCATCTGCCTGCCGTTATCTTGGTTGGCAATCAAAATACAGGGAAGCCCATTAATTTTTTTCTATTTAAAAAATAGTTAAAAAAAAAAATGACGTTGGGTCCCCCCATTTTTGATAGCCAGCTAGGGTAAAGCAGACGGCTGTAGCCTGAAAACCACAGCTGGCAGCTTTACCGTGGTTGGGGATCCAATGTGGAGGTCCCCCCAGGCTCTTTTTTTATAATTATTTTATAAATATTAATAATTACACAAAAAAAGTAGGGTCCCCCCCCAAATTGGATCACCAGCCAAGGTAAAGCGGACAGCTGTGGTCTGGTATTCTCAGGGTGGGAAGGTCCATAGTTATTGGGCCTTCACAGCCTAAAAATAGCAGGCCGCAGGCACCCCAGACGTGGCACATCCACTAGATGCGCCAATCCTGGCGCTTCACCCCAGCTCATCCCGTGCCCTGGTGCAGTGGCAAATGGGGTAATAAATCGGGTTGATACTAGCTGTAAAGTCACCCGAGATCGAGCCCAGCAGTTTGTGATGTCATGGCATCTATTAGATACCCAACATCATAAACTGTCAGTACTAACAGAAAAAAAAAAAAAAAAAAATCGACAAAAGAAATTTGAAAAAACAGTCCCCAAAACATTTCCTCTTTCACCAATTTATTGTAGGAAAAAAAATAAAGGGGTCCCACGACGACTCTGGACCATCTAGAATATGGGGGGGAGACACTCAGGGAACGTATCCCCCATTTTCTAGGAGTGTGGACCCTTCATGTGAGGAGTGTGGGTGCAATGAAACTGCACTCACTCTTCCCGGGTCCACAGCAGCAGAGTCCATGTCGTAATGGTTGCTACCAAAGCTGCAATGCCCTGCTCATGAGGTAAGGGCATGCCTAATCAGGAGAACTACTGTAGAGGAAGGTCTGCTCACTGGTATATAGGTGCTCAGAGGTAATAATAGATAAAATTAGTGAGTAACCTCGGCACTCTAAATCTCCCAGACTAAGTCAGTAAGTCACAATGGATAGTAATGCAAAATCACTCTTTATTGGTCCGTATTAAGAAAAAAAAATTTTTCACAAGCATATATGTTTTTGTCCAAAACAAGTTACAAATGACGTTTCGGCCTGAGCCTTCGTCAGATTGGACTTATCTGCATGTAATCCTGAAAAATTACAATAATCAGTATCACATAAGAGTGAGAGAACAATAACATAAACTCGAACAATGTAGAGGTACAATTGGGATGCAGCAAAAAAATTGCAACACAGCAAGAAATGAAACACATGATACAAATGTCATAATACAGTACAAGGACAATATAGTAATGACAAATATGGGGTCAGAGTAGGCTTAGACAGCTCTGGTACGAAAGAGATGTCAATCATAAAGTAACATGTGCAGTAGGTGTAGAGCTACACTATGAATGGCAGAGCTAATGGGTAGACCGACCATAGAAAAAAAACAGAGAAAAAGTGGAGAAAAAGTGGAGAAAAAGTGGAGAAAAAGTGGAGAAAAGGTGGAGAAAAGGTGGAGAAAAGGTGGAGAAAAGGTGGAGAAAAAGTGGAGAAAAAGTGGAGAAAAAGTGGAGAAAAAATGGAGAAACAGTGGAGAAAAGGTGGAGAAAAAGTGGAGAAAAAGTGGAGAAAAAGTGGAGAAAAAGTGGAGAAAAAGTGGAGAAAAGGTGGAGAAAAAGTGGAGAAAAGGTGGAGAAGAAGTGGAGAAAAGGTGGAGAAGAAGTGGAGAAAAAATGGAGAAAAAATGGAGAAAAAGTGGAGAAAAAGTGGAGAAAAAGTGGAGAAAAAGTGGAGAAAAGAATGGAGAAAAAGTGGAGAAAAAGTGGAGAAAAAGTGGAGAAAAAATGGAGGAAAAAGTGGAGAAAAGGTGGAGAAGAAGTGGAGAAGAAGTGTTTGTTCATGCCAGATGGGAGATAAATAATTTTTTACCGGCGCTGTCATTTACTGTAACGTGATCATCGGTGTACGGTGTATACCTGTGATCACGTGAGCGGGGACCGGAAAAACCATCCTGAATCATGATCTCCAGGGTCTCAGCTAGCCCTGAAACCCCGGAGATTTTCTGACGCCGGGGGGCGTTATTCACTTATTTCTGCCTGCTGTTTATAAACGGCAGATCAGAATAAGGCTACATTAACACGACCGATCCATTTTTGCGGTCTGCAAAAAACAGTCCGTTTTTTTTCACGGGTGCATCCGTGTGGCATCCGTTTCCGTTCCGTAGACGGTCCGTATGTCATCTGTTTGTCATCCATGTGCCTTCCGTTTTTTTTGTGTACTGCAAAAAAACTGAAGGAGGGTAAATGCATAAATTTACCCAGGATCCATAGCTTCATCCTACATGAGGCGGTCACATGTTCACTCCAGTGCCATTTTCTACTGCTTTTCACAGCGTAGAGCGCTCTGGTGATTTTCTTGTGCTTGTGCACTTCATATCAGTCTTTTCTGTCATTATAATGGCAGAAAGACACATAATGTCCCACTCTCCTGCATTTTGTAATTTTGCACCCTTTGGTGCCTTTCATGTGGCACTAAGGGGTGCTTAGCTTTGTATTTAGCCAAAAAAATGAAAAAAAAAAAAATGACGTATGGTTCCCCCTAGTTTTGTAGCCAGCTAGGGTAAAGCAGACGGCTGCAGCCTGCAGACCACAGCTGGCAACCTCACCTTGGCTGGTAATCCAAAACTGAGGGCACCCCACGCTGTTATTTTAAATTAAATAAATAATTAAAAAAAACAACATGTAGGGGTCCCCCCAAAATTGGATCACCAGCCAAGGTAAAGCAGACAGCTGGGGTCTGATATTCTCAGACTAGGGAGGTCCATGGTTATTGGACTCTCCCCAGCCTAAAAATAGCAGGCCGCAGCCGCCCCAGAAGTGGCGCATCCATTAGATGCGCCAATCCTGGTGCTTCGCCCCAGCTCATCCCGCGCCCTGGTGCGGTGGCAAACGGGGTAATATATGGGGTTAATACCAGATGTGTAATGTCACCTGGCATCAAGCACTGGGGTTGGTGAGGTCAGGCGTCTATCAGATACCCGACATCACCAACCCAGTCAGTAATAAAAAAAAATAGACGACAAACACATTTTTATTTGAAAAAACACTCCCCAATACATTCCCTCTTTAACCAATTTATTAGAAAGAAAAACAAATCCAGGTCTGGTGTAATCCAAGGGGTTGCCATGACGATCCACACTGTCCCAGTCAATGAAGAGCAGAATGTTCCCCATTGGCTGGGAGAGCAATGCAGTGACCTGAGCTAACATCAATGGGTCAGCCCAGGTCACTGCAGGGGATGACAAGTGCTGCTGTCAGCGAGGTACATTACCTGCGCTGATCTCCAGCACACTGACAGCACCTGTCACTGAGTTCAATGACCTTCACAGCCAAGTATCGCGAGAGGCCCGTGACGTCACCGCTAGTCAGTCTCGGGTCGGAAGCGAGAGGTGATGTGACAAGCGGTGGCCATGGAGGACAGTGACAGCGCTGAGGTCGGGATGGCGGGACTTCATCACCGCAGGTAATCCGAGCGGGACCATGTGTGCAGAGTGTGTGTGTGTGTGTGTGTGTGTGTGTGTGTGTGTGTGTATGTATGTGTACATGCCGCGGGCAGGAGGGGGCGGAGCGAGCTGAGCGGGGAAGTGTGGGCTTCCTGCACGTAACTAGGATAAACATCGGGTTACTAACCAAAGCGCTTTGCTTGGATACCCGATCTTTATCTTGGTTACCAGCTTGTGGCAGGCTGCCAGCGATGGCTCCTGCACACTGTAGCTGTAAAAAGCCCTGCTTTTTGCTGCTAGAACCGTTCTCGAACGTATCTAGAACTATTGAGCTTTTGCAAAAAAGCTCGAGTTCTAGTTTGATCTAGAACAGCCCCCAAAATCACTCGAGCCGCGAACTGGAGAACCACGAACCTAGAACCACGCTCAACTCTAGTCCTGGGGCTTGACTCACTCTCGGGAGGCCACTAAAACTAACTGCAGCCAACATCAGCCCCAGGTGTCCCCTTACACTGCAGTGGCGGTCCCCACTGACCGCAATACCGAGAGTGGCGTCACAAAAATACATATAAAGAAGCAACCTAAGTGTGACCAGACTCTTCCTCCACGTGGAGTCCTTGAAGGTAATGCACCAACACAACACATGTGGGGCTTCACACTGACTGAGAAAAGCCTCTTTGCACAGGTACTTGCACTCCGTGCTGGGTCTAAGTCCTGTGTTGTGCCTAGACAGCATGCTGAAGCGGATAGTCTTTTTTTCAGAAACTGTATTTCATGCTACTGAGCATGCTCAGGCACTTACTGCATCATAGGCTAGGTCGGGTAATGAACTCTTTGGCCCTGCCCCTGATGTGGGGGGCCCATATAGACCACAGGGCATCAGGTGTCCTGACAATTTGGCCAGGCCACTCCCAACAGGCTTGCAGAGGGCCGCCCCTATGACTTGTCACCTCATTGTTGTTAGTCAGACGATGACTGTTGAGGTGTTTTGGTTGTGGCAGCCATGAGGTCATCATTCAAGTGGCGGTTCAAAATAGGACGCTAGTTATGCCACTCATGACGTGTCACTCTGCTTTTGTCTCCAGGAGGTGCATTGTGGTCCACCCTGATTTCGGGCGGACCCAGGTTATAAAAGGGGCTGGAGCCAAGAAGAAGGTGTCCAGTCTGCTATTATGCTCCGAAAGAGCACACCTCCATGTGTTGAACCCATTGCGGCTTTAGTCCAGAGGTAGGCAGGGATAGGTCATCGATGCAGGCCGCCACCACAGTTGGTAACGCAGAACGTTTAAGAACAGCTCCTGTCCTACCAGTCCTGCTAGTGCAGCCCAGTGGTATAAACAGGCCTGCTGCTGCTGATGCGCCTGCTGTCCACAGGTGTGTCCCCTACGCACACGAACAGTGTAACCAATGGCCCCTGTGTTATTAACAGGGAGTTCCGGGGCTGGGTGGTCGTGTGGACCCTGTCACGCTAACAGGGCTCCCAGTCTCCAGATCCGAGTGGCGTCTAACTCGGTTCAGGCTACTATTTGTTTGAGAGTCAACCTGCTCTGTATCCTCCACCTAACCTTCCAGTTGCCAACCTCTCCTTTTCCATCTGTGAGCACGGTGGACACCGAATGGCGATTGGGATATCTACCTTTCTCTTTCTTTTCTTCTTAATATTTTTTATATAGCGGTAACATAGTATATACCACCTTATCCAAATCTGCCAGTCCCACCATACCAGATGTTTTTTCTTCAGCAAATGTTAATGTTGCTTAACCACCAAACCCACGGACACAAACTTTTTTACCCTTTCCAACACACCTGTTCCCCTTTCCACCAACATCTGTCCTTTTTCAACTCAGTTTGTATATGACCAAAAATGCAACTCTGCAGAGACACCGTACTCAACGCCGTCTCAGCACAGCAGCCAGCCCTCGGTCCCTCAGATGTGGACAAGTAAGACCATTTCCTCCTATCGATGAAAAAGCGTTGAGATTCACTCTGTGCAGCACTGGTGTTTAGTGGAAAAGCAGATGTAAGATTGCGTAACACCTTCTGCTGATACTCCTGCATACGTGCGTCCCTTTCTATGGCAGGAGTTATTTCGCAAAATTTTGTGTTGACCGGGGATCTAACAGTGTGGCAACCCAGTAGTCAGCATGACTTGGAATTCGTACAATCCGAGGGTCAGGTTGTAGGTAGTGCAGCAAGAAGGCGCTCATGTGCCTTGAGAATCCAGGAGGACCAAGTCCTTGGTGTGTTGGTGGTGGAGAGGTGAGAATCGTGCCTCCTTCCTCTGTCCTCTCCCCACAACCTCGCACAACCAAAATGTGAGCAAGCTCTCACTAATCTGCTGAGTCTTCCATGCCCATCGCCAGTTCGTCCTCCATTTCTTCCTGGGCTCCTGCACCTTCCTCAACTGTTTTGCTGAAACTATGCATCCTTGGTAATCCCTCTCCCCCACCGTACCATGACTGCCGCCAAGGTGCCGCTGACCGTCTGGACCTTGTAGATCTTGTTATCCCTTCCGCATATGACTCCTCCAGTACTTCCTCCCTTCCTCTTGGACCAACACCTGACTCCGCATAATACTTACAGTGTGCTCCATCATGTACAGTTAGGTCCAGAAATATTTGGACAGTGACACAATTTTCGCGAGTTGGGCTCTGCATGCCACCACATTGGATTTGAAATGAAACCTCTACAACAGAATTCAAGAGCAGATTGTAACGTTTAATTTGAAGGTTTGAACAAAAATATCTGATAGAAATTGTAGGAATTGTACACATTTCTTTACAAACACTCCACATTTTAGGAGGTCAAAAGTAATTGGACAAATAAACCAAACCCAAACAAAATAGTTTTATTTTCAATATTTTGTTGCGAATCCTTTGGAGGCAATCACTGCCTTAAGTCTGGAACCCATGGACATCACCAAACGCTGGGTTTCCTCCTTCTTAATGCTTTGCCAGGCCTTTACAGCCGCAGCCTTCAGGTCTTGCTTGTTTGTGGGTCTTTCCGTCTTAAGTCTGGATTTGAGCAAGTGAAATGCATGCTCAATTGGGTTAAGATCTGGTGATTGACTTGGCCATTGCAGAATGTTCCACTTTTTTGCACTCATGAACTCCTGGGTAGCTTTGGCTGTATGCTTGGGGTCATTGTCCATCTGTACTATGAAGCGCCGTCCGATCAACTTTGCGGCATTTGGCTGAATCTGTGCTGAAAGTATCTCCCTGTACACTTCAGAATTCATCCGGCTACTCTTGTCTGCTGTTATGTCATCAATAAACACAAGTGACCCAGTGCCATTGAAAACCATGCATGCCCATGCCATCACGTTGCCTCCACCATGTTTTACAGAGGATGTGGTGTGCCTTGGATCATGTGCCGTTCCCTTTCTTCTCCAAACTTTTTTCTTCCCATCATTCTGGTGCAGGTTGATCTTTGTCTCATCTGTCCATAGAATACTTTTCCAGAACTGAGCTGGCTTCATGAGGTATTTTTCAGCAAATTTAACTCTGGCCTGTCTATTTTTGGAATTGATGAATGGTTTGCATCTAGATGTGAACCCTTTGTATTTTCTTTCATGGAGTCTTCTCTTTACTGTTGACTTAGAGACAGATACACCTACTTCACTGAGAGTGTTCTGGACTCCAGTTGAGGTTGTGAACGGGTTCTTCTTCACCAAAGAAAGTATGCGGCGATCATCAACCACTGTTGTCATCCGTGGACGCCCAGGCCTTTTTGAGTTCCCAAGCTCACCAGTCAATTCCTTTTTTCTCAGAATGTACCCGACTGTTGATTTTGCTACTCCAAGCATGTCTGCTATCTCTCTGATGGATTTTTTCTTTTTTTTCAGCCTCAGGATGTTCTGCTTCACCTCAATTGAGAGTTCCTTAGACCGCATGTTGTCTGGTCACAGCAACAGCTTCCAAATGCAAAACCACACACCTGTAATCAACCCCAGACCTTTTAACTACTTCATAGATTACAGGTTAACGAGGGAGACGCCTTCAGAGTTATTTGCAGCCCTTAGAGTCTCTTGTCCAATTACTTTTGGTCCCTTGAAAAAGAGGAGGCTATGCATTACAGAGCTATGATTCCTAAACCCTTTCTCCGATTTGGATGTGAAAACACTCATATTGCAGCTGGGAGTGTGCACTTTCAGCCCATATTATATATATAATTGCATTTCTGAACATGTTTTTGTAAACAGCTAAAATAACAAAACTTGTGACACTGTCCAAATATTTCTGGCCCTGACTGTATATGACCAAAATTGTCACGCTGAGAATGTCATCGCCAGTGTTAAACATCTGCGTCGACATTTGTAAACTGTGTAGAACGGTGCATATGTCCTTGATCTGACACCACTCCAGCAGCGTGATCTGCACCACCTCTGGATCAAGTTAGCCCAGGGTATACGTCATAATGTATTTCAGCTGGGCTCTGCGGTGCTGCCACAGACGCTGCAACATGTGCAGATTAAAATTCCTGCGAGTCGGAACATCGCATTTCTGACGTTTAACCGCCAGACCTTAAGACTTCAGGAGCGATGAAAGTTGTTGAGCTGCTGGGTGCGAATGATGGAAGTGAGCACATAGTGAGCGTGCCCGCTGTACAAGGCCATGTAGGCTGGGATGTTGTTTTAAAAATTGCTGGAGAATCAGATTAAACACGTGAGCCATACAAGTCACGTGTGTCTCATTGGCCTGACGAAGGCACGCTGCCACATGTTTGCATCATTGCCGCACACCGCTGTTAAGTCACCACCATAGTCCTCTACGTCAATTTATACTCCTGTCGCAAGGTGACGTGTTCCTTTCGTGCATAGTGCTGATGATGGGAGAGGAGTCGACGCCAGCGGCGCAGGTGGACGCAGGTTATGCTCACCCACTGGGATGCGTTACCTTGACATATGCAGAACCAATGGCTGAATGCAGGTGGTGGGTATCTCACAGATGAAGTACCATCATTCAGCTACAACCAATGGGAAGACACAACATTATTTTTTAGGCCCCTCCTGTCTGAAGACCACTGCCAGACATAGCTATGAACCTCTGGTTACTGTCACCCCCAGTTTAGTTTTATGAGTTTGTGTGCTTGTTACCTGACTACTTTTCCTGCTTGCTGTTTAGGTACCTCGTTGGCCGATTTGCATTTTACGTCTGCTTGTTTTCTGATTAAGTCCTGTCCCACCCATTCTGTTCCTCTTCCTCAATTAATGTTTTGACCCTGCCTGACTACTATTCTCTGAAACTACGTATAAACAGAAGAACGATCCAAAGTACTATAGCAGGGCATATCATATTGTAAAACAAATAGGTAAATAACCCACCACAGGCATAATTCAGCAAAAAAAACGGAAAATTGTGGTTTAAGGGATAACAATAAATATTTTATTAGCTGGCAAATACCATATTATAACACTCATAATTTGCATATGGAGAGCAGGGGGCAAAAAGGGTATCCAGGTATTCAGCATACAGTTAATTAAATCACATTATTGCTACACGGAAGTACATGTCCACAGAGGATACAGGGAATAAAGTGTCATGTGCAATACAATTACTATTACCACAGAAACAGGGGGTTACATAAACATTGCACACAGTCCCATGTAAAGTGCTATGCATATCCTAGAGGATCAGACAAGAGGTTTAGCAGCACATATATAACAAGTCAAGTAACAGTCATGTGTATACCAGTACCCAGAGGTGGAGGGGATGCACACCAAGCCTAAGAACGCACGTTTTCACGGGTAGCTTTATCAACCAGGCAAGGTAAGGATGGCAGCAATGATACAGGAACAGGACTTTTTGTGAACAACCCACACGATCACATGGTATGCTTTTAGCCAATGAAAATGTGAATGCTCGCACATGTGCAGTTGCTGCCTGCACGAGTCCTTCTGCATCTCAACCTGGTCATGTGATCGTGTGGGTTGTTCACAAAACATATGTGCTGCTAAACCTCTTGTCTGATCCTCTAGGATATGCATAGCACTTTATATGGGACTGTGTGCAATGTTTATGTAATCCCCCTGTTTCTGTGGTAATAGTAATTGTACTGCACGTGACACTTTATTCCCTGTATCCTCTGTGGACATGTACTTCCGTGTAGCAATAATGTGATTTAATTAACTATATACTGAATACCTGGATACCCTTTTTGCCCCCTGCTCTCCATATGCAAATTATGAGTGTTATAATATGGTATTTGCCAGCTAATAAAATATTTATTGTTATCCCTTAAACCACAATTTTCCGTTTTTTTTGCTATTCTCTGGAACTGCAGCCTTCCACAGGTATTGATCAACTTGGGCCCTGTGTCATTCAACATCACTGTATAGGGATTAAAGTGTTTCAGGGTTCTGGGTGGTCAGCTTGGTGAGTGGGTTCCCTCTAGCCTATCCTTTACAGCCCGTCTGAGTGTGTCGATCCAGGCAGGCGTTACACCGTGCCCTTGACAGAAGGACATGTAGGCCGGGATAGTGTTTTCAAAATTTCTGGAGATTCGGATTCAACACGTGAGCCATACAAGGCACGTGTGTCACATTGCCCTGAAGAAGGGCCGCAGACTGTTTAGCATCATTGTTGCACCCGGCATTCCCTGGCTGCTGGTTGAGTGGAGACAACCATTGATGAAACTCGGTCTCACTCTACAGAGCTAACCGTCCACAACTCCTCAGCGGTGTCTCATATTTCCCCTACATTTCAAAGTAAACATTTGACCGCCTGATGGCCTTGAGCTCTGCTGCCAGCATAGTAAGGAGGTGTGTGGGATTCCTTGTGCACAGTTACAAGGAAGGGTGGCCTGACCACACAGGGTTTGGGCTGAGGTGCAGGAACAACACGAGGTTGATGAGGCAGAAGCAGTGGAGGAACTTGTACATACAGAGGAAGGATTGAAACACACAACTTGTGGGGATGGAAAGACTTGTACAGCAGACACTTCTCCATCTATCACCATAGTTACCCAGTGCCCAGTCAGCGACATGTAACGCCCCTGTCCATGCTTACTGTTCCAAGTATATGTGGTGAAATGCACCCTGTCACACACAGAGTTTCTCAAGGAAGCGGTGATGTTGTGTGCGACCTGCTGCGTTAGCGCGGGCACCCCTTTCTTGGAGAAGGAGTGGCAAATGGCCATCGGCTCTTGGGGCACTGCAATGGGCATAACGTCTCGAAAATCCTCGGTGACAAAAGGGTGTAAAGGCAGCCTTTCTGTAGCCAACAAGTTTGAGATGCTGAAACTAAACCTCTTAGGCATGTCATGCACTTCGAAAATCATGTAAAAAACAGCGAGGGGACTCCAACCACAGTCTCCCTCGTTGCCACTAGATGGGCCACACACACCCCACTTGACTAGCATGAGTTGATGCCCGTTTTCAAAATGAAAAAGATGGTTCGCATGAAGCACTCTCAAAAATACGCTTGCCTTTCGCCTTCCCTGGCTGACCCAGGGGAAGAAAAGTCCTCTGAGAGCCATGACTTGTTCATCTTGGTTCTTTTAGAAACACAGCGAGGGGACTCCAACCACAGTCTCCCTCATTGCCACTAATTGGGCCACACACACCCCACTTGACTGGCATCAGTTGATGCCCGTTTTCAAAATGAAAAAGATGCTTTGCATGAAGCACTCTCAAAAATACGCGTGCCTTTCGCCTCCCCTGGCTGACCCAGGGGAAGAAAAGTCCTCTGAGAGCCATGACTTGTTCATCTTGGTTCTTTTAGAAACACAGCGAGGGGACTCCAAACACAGTCTCCCTCGTTGCCACTAATTGGGCCACACGCACTCCACTTGACTGGCATCAGTTGATGCCCCTTTTCAAAATGAAACAGATGCTTTGCATGAAGCACTCTCAAAAATACGCGTGCCTTTCGCCTCCCCTGGCTGACCCAGGGGAAGAAAAGTCCTCTGAGAGCCATGTCCGCATTGTCAGTGGACAGACGCGTGTGCTTATCTGCCAGCAGACCCCCAGCAGCACTGAAGGCAGGTTCCGAGAGAACACTGGCTGCAGGACATGACAAGATCCCCAAGGCGTACGTGGCGAG
This sequence comes from Anomaloglossus baeobatrachus, assembly GCF_048569485.1. NCBI lineage: Eukaryota > Metazoa > Chordata > Amphibia > Anura > Aromobatidae > Anomaloglossus > Anomaloglossus baeobatrachus. Next base: position 327,736,345 of record NC_134357.1, read on the forward strand.
CTCAGGCAATTTATCCAGATTGGAAGCCTAAAATGAGCAGGGCTCAAGTTGCACAGTAATGGCATCGATGTTTCCTTGCATATACTCATATATCTGTGTCTTCTCCTCTTTTTCCTTGTCCAGCTCTTTTGTTTTCGCATGAGTATATGTCCTTGTCACTTTCTTATGTGTTTGTGTTGTGTTGTGAGTTGTTGTCACCTTTTGGACACCTTTGAGGGTGTTTTCTAGGTGTTTTTATGTGTCTGTGATTGCCTGCCATTGTTTTCTATGGGGTTCGAGTGGTTCGCCGAACCGGTTCGCCGAACTCGAACGGGACCTCCGTTCGGCGAACCGAACTCGAGCCGAACCACGGCCGGTTCGCTCATCTCTAGTTATAAGCACATTAAGGGTGGAGTGTCTGGGTTCTAAAACACTATAGGGATTGTATAATGGACCACTCGCAATATCCTTTGCTTGTGTACTTGCTAGTGAACGTCAAAAAAATATATAAGATAAACAACTGGTAAAATAAAGATAGTAAGAACTATCTAAATGCGGTGGTTGAAGAAGCCTTACCTAGGTTACATCGGGGGATGAATGCTGAGTAAATGAATGGACACTGTTCTCCGTAATATTAACCCGGTCTAGGGAATGTACTTCCTAGTGGAATAAATAAAAATCATGTGGTGGCAAATAAGCAAACGCTAATGAATGACCTTACCTACGATGAGAATACCGCCTCTGGAGAATCATGTGGGATCTACCGCTCGCGTATGGGAAACCCAGTGAGGAAAACGTCCGGGTATAAGTAGGTAGATGACGTAAAAAGTGTCATTACATGAAGTATATGTATTGCGCATGCGTGCGAGAATGAATGGAGAAAATAAGTGAAGAGATATGTATGTTAGCACTGGGTTAATATTATGGAGAACAGTGTCCATTCATTTACTTAGCATTCATTCACCGATGTAACCTAGGTAAGGCTTCTTCAACCATCTCATTTAGATAGTTCCTATTATCTTTATTTTAACAGTATTACTCACTTGTTTATCTTATATATTTTTTTGTCATTCACTAGCAAGTAGACAAGCAAAGGATATTGCGAGTGGTCCATTATACAATCCCTATAGTGTTTTACACCCCGCACACTAGCTACAGATGTCGTGTATTGTCATCTAGTGCCTGACATCTCTAAAAGGTAGCATTTATTTTTCTTTTTCCTTCCTTTTATCCTGATTATGCATTTATCAAGTTTTTTTTTATGCTTCCTTTTGTGTTTGCCTTTAGGCAGCTCCTTCTATGCATACCTCCTTTAAGTGAGGACCGACGGACACTTACCTCCTCACCCCAGGTCTTACACATTTTTTCAATTTCATTTCCTGATTTTATTTCATCTTTTTTATGTCATTTTCTTCTTTGTTCTTGTCCTTGTTTGCATATTCAGATCTATTCCATTTTCTTTCCCCTTGTTTTCCATACAGTTTCACAGTATTCTCATATTTGAGTCTTTTCTTGCCTTATAATCTACCACTTCTATGCAACTTCGGTAAGAATAGCATATTCTTTTTTTCCCCCTTGTTTCTTTTCACATTACATTATATTTCTTGGGTTTCTTATTTCTTTACTATTGTGTGTTTGCACCAGAATTTCTTCTTTTTGATTTTCCGGTTTCTGCACATATAGCCAGGTAAGAAGTCAACTTTATTCTCATCTATATCACGTACTCAGTCTTTTTCCATCCCGTTATTCCTACCCCTTTTCCCTCCTCCTCTTCCCTTCCATTTTTTCTTGTTCTTTTGATTGTGATATTTTGTGTGATATCTCACACATTACACTTTGATTCTCTTATACAAGCATTTCAAATGATATACTGTTATTTCCTTTTCTTGGTAGGCTAGATATTTGTATATTTGTACATAATCACTGTTAGGTCGGACAGCTTTGTTGATTGTTTCTTTTTTGTTTGTATATGCTTACATATTTCACAGTTCCACTGATGAAGGTCACTGTATCGACCAAGACGTCTGCCGCATTTGAACTGTCTTACCACTTTGAATAAAAATTGTTCTTCCTTTCATCCACTTTGGAGTGCCTGGTTCTTCTCATTCTGGATATATGGATTTGGTCCCTACCAGAGCACAAAGTCTCTAAATATTAGAAGTGTCATGTTATTTCATATATTGTTGGGCTGGAAGACCCAGCCATGAACCATTATTAATGTCCTGGCAGAGGGAAGGAGGTTGTCACTCAGTATTTTACGGTACATGGATCCATACATTATCCCATTGATGCAGTATAGTAGTCTGGGGCCCTTAGCAGAGAAACAAAACATAATGTTTCCACCTCCATGCTTGACAGTGGGGACGGTGTTCTTTGGGTCATAGGCAGCATTTCTATTCCTCCAAACACGGTGAGTTGAGTTAAGACCAAAGAACTCAATTTTTCTCTCATCTGACTATAGCACCTTCTCCCAATCACTCTCAGAATCATCCAGGTGTTCGCTGGCCAGCTTCAGATGGGCCTGTGTCGCGGGCAGGGAGGATGCCGCCGGCGCGCTCGCTAACGCTCGGGTCCGGCGCTGCTGCGGCTGCTGCTCGGTGGCTCGAGCGGTGGGCTGGATCCGGGGACTCGAGCGGCTCTCCTCGCTCGTGAGTGAAAAGGGTGGTTGGTTTTGGGAGGATTTAGTCCTTGATGCCACCCACGGTTTGTGGTGAAGATGGGCACCACCGCTGCTGGTGACGGGGATCCCGGGAGCGATGGTAGGGAGCAGCTGGGATGTTGTTTTCCCCCTCCGTGGGTAGGGGTTGGTGGTCCCGGGGCCCGGTGGTGTGACGGGGAGGCAGGGTTGGTGAGGTGCAGGGACAGCGCGGCACGGTGCTGGATGGCACGGGTGTACTCACTCAGTAAGAGAGGCACAAGTCCTCGGTAAACCAAACGGCTGGATGGACGGGTCCCGCAGCCGGCTGCTGTGTCTTTCACCGGACAGGTGATGGCGGCTGTCTTTCCCTGCACCTTTGTGTACTGTTTGACTACAATGGGTCCCCAACGGTAGTCCGCTCCCCGGTGTATGTATGCCGGAGGAGCCCGTTTGCCCGCAGGCGCTGGCCCTTGGGTCTCTAGCCTTAGGCGGTAGCTGTTTACCCTCATGGTGCGGACGGTTGCCTTCTAACGGGTCTTTGGCTGTTAGGAAACCCCTGGGGTTCCTGTCACACTAGGATTTGACTGTTGACGGCGACTCCAAGCCTAGTCGGGGTCCGATGGCCCTGCCTGTGTGTGCTGGTTTCACTTTGCTCCCTGGTCGGTACCGGCGGGCCACCGCCCGACCCCGGTCCTACGGTTCCGCATTGATTCACCACTCCTGCAGACGGCCACCACCATCTGCCAACCTTGTTGTCAGTGCCTGGGCCACAAACCCAGACACTGTCCTCTCACTTCAACCTCCTCCACTCAACTCCAACTTCTAACTGCCACTTTTCCCGCCTCCAGGCGTGTGAACTCCTCGGTGGATGGGGCCAACCGCTTGGCTCCGCCCCACCTGGTGTGGACATCAGACCCTGGAGGGAGGCAACAAGGGTTTTGTGTTTAGCTAATGTTACTGTCTAGTGGGGGTGGGGGTGTGCGTGTGTTACCTGTGACGACCTGGCTAGTCCAGGGCGCCACACCTGCACATATGCCTTCTTAAGCAGTGGGACTTTGCGGGCAATGCAGTATTTTATGCCATTACGGTGTAGTGTGTTACCAATGGTTTTCTTAGTGACAGTGGTCCCAGCTACCTTGAGATCATTAACAAGTTCCCCTGTGTAGTTTTAGGCTGATCTCTCACCTTCCTCATGATCCTGGATACCCCACGAGGTGAGATTTTGCATGGTGCCCCTGATTGATGTCGATTGACACTTATTTTGTATTTCTTCCTTTTTTTTTACTATTACACAAACAGTTGTCTTCTCCTCACCCAGCATCTTACCTATGGTTGTGTAGCCCATTCCAGTCTGTGCTGGTCTATGATGTTGTCCCTGACATCCTTAAGGCCATATCTCACTAAGTGACATCGCTAGCGACATCGCTGCTGAGTCATGGTTTCTTTGATGCTACAGCGATCTTGCTAGCGATATCGCTGTGTCTGACATCCAGCAACAACCTGGCCCCTGCTGTGAGGTCGCCGGTCATTGCTGAATGTCCTGGACCAGTTTTTGGTCGTTGCTCTCCCGCTGTGAAGCACACATCGCTGTGTTTGACAGCAAGAGAGCAACAATCTGAATGTGCAGGGAGCAGGGAGCTGGCTTCTGCGGACGCTGGTAACCAAGGTACACATCGGGTAACCAAGCAAAGGTTTTGCTTGGTTACCCAATATTTACCTTGGTTACCAGCATCCGCAGCTTCTAGAAGCCGGCTCCCTGCTCCCTGCACATGTAGCCAAGGTACACATTGGGTAACTATAAGCAAAACGCTTTGCTTTGTAACCCGATGTGTACCATAGTTACGAAGCACGGCGTCATTACACGGGTCATTGGTGGCCGGTGGCTGATCTCTGATCGCTATGGAGATCTGCCTGATTGACAGCTCACCAGCGACCATGTAGCAACTCTCCAGCGATCTCTGCCAGGTCAGATTGCTGGTGGGATCGCTGGAGCGTCGCTAAGTGTGACGGTACCTTTAGAAGGATCTTTGGTCTTCTCATGTTGTAGAGGTTAGTCTGACTGATTAATTGAGTCTGTGGACAGGAGTCTTTTATACAGGTAACAATTTTTAATGCATGTAACGAGTTGATTAGGAGCGTCTAAGTGGTCTGTAGGAGCCAGAACTCTTAATGGTTGGTAGGGGATCATATACTTATTTCTCTCTGCAAAATGCAAATACAGTTATATAATTTATACAATGCGATTTTCTGGATTTTATTTTTGATATTCTATCTATCTCTGTTAAAATTAACCTACCCTTAAAATTATAGACTGTTCATGTCTTTGTCAGTGGGCAAACTTACAAAATCAGCAAGGGATCAAATAATTATTTCCTTCACTGTATATGAGGGACAGTACAAAGATCTTTTTAGTGATCATTTTACACCTAGACCTGCAACAGGGACAAAGAAGCATCCTCTGTGTCTAGAGGAAAGACGGTTTAGTCATATTCACAGACGCAGGTTCTTTACTGTAAGAGCAGTGAGACTATGGAACTCATTGTCACTTGTTATAATGGTTGATTCACCACTAGAAGTCAAGAAAGGCCTGAATGCCTTACTTGAAATATACAATATTATGGGTTCTGGGATGAGGCGATGATCAAGGGAGCAAGTCTGCTTGCTATATGTGAAGACAGGTAGGAATTGTTTCCCTGTTATGGTACTATTAATGTCTGCCCCGTGGAGTTTTTGCCTTTCTCTGGATCAACCTTTCAGGCTATAAGTTAAACTTCATGGACATAAGTCTACCTTCAACCTTGAAAGTATGAAACATACTTGGCTGCATGCTGCAGTTTTGATAAAATCACTGTTTTCTCTGTGACAACTCTACCGGTTCTCTGAATTCGGATCTCCGTGCACCGTAAATAACTGCTGAACCATCATGTGACCGACAGTTATCTCCCCAACTCCTCCATACACAGGAATTCTCATTCTGCTGCTTATCTCACGGAGCTCAAAAAACATCAGACATGCCAAATCCTTATCTCTCCCTACATCATGTGTCAGGGAGAGTGGAGAGGCTTCCATATACATTTGACTGTTGACCAAGCTCGCTGATATCGGTGAACATCAGTGTACTTTATATGGAGGATTTAAGTCCTGTTCTTGTGCCTGGATTTTTATGGAATTATGGGGAGGTCTGATACCAGGGAATGTCATTCCCTTCTTCATATGGTTTTCCCTATATCTTTCTGTCAGTCCAGGTGTCGACAGAGCCCCAACAAGGCTTAGACTGGGTTCACAAATTCTGTAATGATCCGTTTGTAACGAATATGACGGATGTCTAACAACGGACCTTTAACAAACTGATCACTTTTTAAACCACTCCATTCATTGATCCATTATCATTATAATCAATTGATCTATCATTTTATAGAGATAGCTAGATAGAGATATAGAATAGAAAGAAAGAAATGATAGAACAGGTAGAATACATAAATAGAATACATAGATAGATAGAGATATAGCTAGATATCTTGCACAGCTTTTTAGCAGAATTTAAAATTAATTTTAGATTAAAAAATGATGTGAGACCCCTCCCAGTTTTCATTGGGGGACCTCACGTCATTTATATATCTTAAATATTTTTTAAATTATTCTAAATAGCTGTACAAGCTATATATCTCTATATATCTATCTATTAATTTATTTATCTATTCTTTCTGTCTATTCCTAGCCTATCCTAATCTATCTAGCATTTATTGACAATGGATCCATTCAAGCAGAATTGGAGTCTATGAGCAACGGATCCATTCAAGCAAAATGGTAGTCTATGGGAAACGAGTTTGTTAACTGCTAGGTGAATAGATGCTTTACTAATGGATCCTTTGCCTATAGACTCCCATTATGAGTTAGTTTAATAAATTTTAAAAATCCGCATGTGGTCCCTCTTATTTTGATATGCAGCCAAGATAAGCACATGGCTGGGGGCTGCAGCCTGTATCCATATGCTTTATCTTTGCTGGGTCTCATAATACAGGGGGATGCTATGCCAATTTTTTATTTATTTTTACAGCAATAGAGATGTGCCCTTCTTTGATTGAAAGCAATGAGACAGGCTGTCACACAGGTTGTGCAAGAAACCAGACATGGGGACTGCTGGTGAGCAGAGGAAGCAGTGCATATGTATGAAGTTAATGATTGGTGCCCGATAGTAGTGTTAGAGCCGTGCGGGAGTCTCGGTAAGTATAACGTACCTGTTCCAATCCCCCAATCCACCATTTTTAAGCTCCTGATTTGGGTCCCCATAGATTTGTATGGGGACTGCATCTGATAAAATATCTGGGATCAATTCCAGGTCCGAACCGAGTTTTTATTTTTTAAACCTAGTTGGACCCGCCGATCCCAGGTATCTGTGAGTTCGCCCATCAGTAGAACCAACTCATCAACACTACAGTCCCTTCCTCTGGGTTGATCTTATTTTGCCTTCTGCTGTGAAGCTAATAATTGAAGTGGTTGTCCACTAACCTGAGCCAGTTACTGGTTTTGCTATAAATGTTTAAGAATCATTTTCTTGGAAGTTTTATGTTGTTTTTATACCTTTCTGCATTTCTGCTTCACTTCCTGTGTCCTGGCAGTACATCTTGCCCATCCGGTGGGTGTCACAGGCTCCTCCTGCCATCAGGTATCTCTCGGCAGATTACCATTTCTATCTGCCTGCACTGTCACTTTATTATCCACAGCCTGCTCCTTGTACCTATCTTGATCAGTGTTGTTCTTCCTACTGTAAATTTCTCTACCTTATTACTCATTGAACACTGATCCTTATATTCTACTATTATTATAATACATTCATTACAGCTGTGACTGCTTCACAACGTGCAGCATTTTACACTATTACTAATCCACTAGCATATTTCATTAAACTAATACCTCTTTGCTGAACATGTATTGTATTTACACTGTTGTATACCATCTTAATGTCATAACATGTTTTGTGAGCCCCTCACAACCCATTAGTGTAATATGCCGCCTTTCCCTGCTGTAAGTTCACCATGTACTCTCCTTTTATCTACTTTTTCTAATAACATAATTTTTTTATCTAGATTTATACTTGACTTCATGTCATTTTTTCAGTGGCTCGCCCGCTCATAAGAAAGTGGGTAGCAAACTTTGGGGTTTACTTTTAGTTTCTGCCTCTTGCAAATGTGAGAAATTTGGGGCTGAAGCAACATTTGTGTGAAAAAAATAATATTTTCAATATGGCAACCTAATGTTATAAAATTCTGTGAAGTACCCCTGAGTTCAAAACGCTCACAATACACCTGGATAAAGTCTTGAGGTGTGTAGATTCCAAAATGGGGACACTTGTGGGGGTTTTCTGCTGTTTAATCACATCAGGGGCCCCACAAATATGACATGGTTCACCCAATCTATTTCAGCCAAATTTGTCTCCAAATTTTCAAACATTGCTCTTTCTCTTCCGAGCCTGGCCATGTAAACCAATAACACCTTCTGACCATGTGAGGGGTGTTACCACGCTCAGAAGAAAGTGGGTGACAAATTCTGGTGACCATTTTCTCATGCTATCCTATGTAAAAGTGAATACATTGGGGCTAAAGTAACATTTTAGAGTAAACATTATTATTTTTGAATTTTTCATTGTACTTTACATTAATTCCTGTGTAGTACCTGAAGGGTTAACAAATTTCCTGACATCAGTAGTGAAGTATTTGAGGGGTGTGGTTCTGAAATGGTATCACTTTTTTGTAGTTTTCATTATTTAGGCCCTTTAAACAAATTCCATTTAAATCTGAATAGGTCCCTAAAGAAACAAATTATGTACATTTTTTGAAAAAAAATGAGAAATTGCTGCTAAAATGTTAACCCTTCTAACATCCTAACAAAATAAAATGACGTTTAAAAAATGATGCAGATGTAAAGTAGACATATGGGAAATATAATGTATTAGTTTGTATGGCATGACAAACTGATTTAAGAATATGCAAATTTAAAGTTTGTAAATTGCAAAATTGTCTAAATTGTAACCAATTCTATTACGGTATTTTCACAAAAACACAAAAATATTGACCTAATTTTTCCACTAATATAAAGTACAATGTATCACGGAAAAAACAAACTCAGAATCACTGAGATCGATTGAAGCGTTCCAGAGTTATAACCTCATAAAGGGTCAGGTATCTAAAATATGGCCTGGTCATTAAGGGGTTAGGGATCGATCATTATTGATGTGTAGGATGGCTACTTCCAATAGGTGGCACTAGAGTTCCCGTCCTCCCCCTCTCTGAAGAAGCCATTTGCATAGTAAAGATTGAGACTCTTATGAATGATGGCCGCTAATATAGTGCGTGTTGCTGGGTACTGAAGGCGACTTATCTGCAGCAAACGCTATAAGCGAGGACTTAAGTGTTCATCAGCTGCTATGTGTATGAACAAGTAAAGCGGAACCGCTCTACAATTTGGTGCTCTTGTTTTATAATTATTATTATATTGAACAACTACTTGAGCACTTAATATACAAGATTTACTAAAAAATTAGGAAATCTTTGTTGTATGTATGTTGTATTAACTTACTTCCTCAGTAATGCATAAATATGTTTCTTTTGGAAGCAGTTGAATGTTCTTTATCTATATTTTCAATTGTTATTTACTGTTAAAGGGAATCCAGGTTTTTGGTCCCCCATCTGAGAGCAGCATAATTTAGAATCAGAGACCTTTATTTAACCCCTTACCGACATCCGGCTTGCATCTATGGCACAAGTCGTTGCGGTTGTATGGAGTTGGCTCACAGGGACCATAATAGGCAAGTAATGAATGGCTCTAACAACTGTGGAGTGTCACAAAGCAGCATTTACTAATGTCAATTTTTTTAAATACCGCTGTTAAACTCTGACAGCGGCATTAACATTGCACCAATGGGACATGATTGTGGGTTGCTATGATAGCCGAGAGTTTGTTGAAGACATTTGTGCCTGTCATTAGGGAGCTCTTTGATACCCTGCCTGTGGCCAGGCTTCAAAGGAGAAAATGATTTTTACTCTACGCAGAATTGATGTTGTACTTGTGTATATAGCACAAGCAATCTAACGATCAAAGGTTCAATTTCAGTGTACTTGGAATACATTGGAATCAGAGGCTTTATCTCTACATTATGCTGCTCTCAGATTAGGTAAAAAAAATGGTGACAGATTCCCTTTAACTCTTTTGAATAGACCTGCATAGAATTTTGTCACATGTATTTGTTTTTTTTTTCTTGGAAGAGAAAAAACATTGGACACGGTTATATGCTTTGCAGTAGTTTATTAAAGATTTGTAGAATAGATTGATAAGCAGCGTGTACAAGCCTTATGATTAGTTACTTAGTAATGTCGTATGCAAGCATGAAAGAAGTAGGACAGTTTGGAAAGTGATTGAAATGACATTTGGAATCTATTGAGCTGGGTTATCCTTGTATGTTGGTCTTGACAGATTAGTCCTAAAATAGACAACTGCAGTAACCCTGTAAAAACAAAAAGCAGATAATAAGATTACAAAATGTGTGTGGTTATTGTCAAACCAGCAGATTTTACGCATTAAGCAAGTATGTCGTGAGCTGCCATAATCCATCTTTTCTGTTTTAAAAGTGGAGTTGAAGCTCATGTTGATCCCTGCAGGCTTATGGTGGAGTTGTTGGAAATAGCTGGCAGACTGCAGTTTTGTATATGGCCAGCTTTAGCTGTTTTTCCTTCTTGTTGGGGTGAGGAGTGCTATTGCCTACTGGGAAGTGTGCATGATCAACCGGCAGTCGTGCACCTGTGAACAGTACATCATTTCTGATACCTACTGGGAAGTGTGTGTGATCAGCCGGCAATCGTGCACCTGTGAACAGTACATCATGTCTGATACCTACTGGGAAGTGTGTGTGATCAGCCGGCAATTGTGCACCTGTGAACAGTACATCATGTCTGATATCTACTGGGAAGTGTGTGTGATCAGCCAGCAATCGTGCACCTGTGAACAGTACATCATGTCTGATACCTACTGGGAAGTGTGTGTGATCAGCCGGCAATCGTGCACCTGTGAACAGTACATCATGTCTGATACCTACTGGGAAGTGTGTGTGATCAGCCGGCAATCGTGCACCTGTGAACACTACATCATGTCTGATACCTACTGGGAAGTGTGTGTGATCAGCCGGCAATCGTGCACCTGTGAACAGTACATCATGTCTGATACCTACTGGGAAGTGTGCGTCATCAGCCGGAAATCGTCCACATGTCCAGACACAGCTATTACACAGGACATAGCAGGGGCACATTTAAAGGATTATCTCAGCACAGGGACATTTTTTAACACATCCAATTGTGGAACTTACTTTTCTTACAAGATCTATTAATTGGACTGGACTTTTTAGGAAATCCCTGCAAATTAATTTCCGCTTTATGTCAACTAACCAACATTTAGATCAGTTTCCTAAAGTTGAAATATGTACAGTATTACTAAAAGTGATCTAATTTCTGCTACTGCTCATTCTGATGTCTCTCAACTGTTCTATAATACATTTCCCGAATCTTCTAGTGTAGGTTCACAATATGTTTAGGTTATTCTGTTTATTAGCATGTGTTTTTACGAAACACATAGTTGAAATTATAGCTTTAAACTTGAATTATAGGTATAGAGAATTTAGAACTTACAGCGTTAGGTGTACAGACTCCTGTACTTCCTGATGATCCAAGAACTGCTGGGATTGGTGCAACTACTTGAAAATGAACTGCAATAAATAACATGTTAATGAATTAGCCACAGTAAGGTTTATTATATCAAATATAGAGGTATTATTATTATGATCATAAGGTTTTTTTATTACATGAACCCTGCAAAACTGCTGTCAGTACATGAATCCTGCAAGATAAGTGACCTGGAGACCTACCTAGTATTGTCAGCAGTTAGCATGGTCCATGCAAGACTAAGTAAGAGAACATGAGTAAATCACATGACCACTATTATCTTGGGAGTTGTTTCTAGTCTTTACACATGATAGCTATGGGCAGCTAAGGAGCGTCAATGTGTATTTTATACTAAGAAGGATGTTTCATATGACATTACTAGTGATGAGTGCGCGTGCACGCGACTGCTTGATAATTGATCAATCATCAGGGTGCTTGGGAATGCTCTTTCCGCTGCTGAGTATTGGAGGTGCTCGAGAACCATTCTTGAGTCCCCGCCCCTCATGTTTCATGGCTCTGAGGCGAATTCTGAGGCAGCTGCAGGCTGATATTTTTAAGCTGGGAAGGGCCCAATAACCATGGACCTTCCCAGCCTGATCATACCAGCCTAGAGCTGTCTGCCTTACATTGACTAATTATTAAAAATAGGGTAGACCCCACATCGTTTTTTTTATTTAGTAGGTTAAACAAGGCTAAAAATACCATTTAGGCACCAATTCTGCAACAGCTGCAGGCTGGTATTTTTAGGCTGGAAAAGGCCAAATAACCATGGACCTTCCCAGTCTAATAATACCAGCGCCCATCTGTCTGCTTTACCATGGCAGGTTAGCATCAATGGGGAGGACCCCACATATTTTTTTTAAAATTCTTTATTTAGTTCCCAGCGACAACCTGAGACTCAGATGCGTCCAGGTGTCTTCTACATGCTTTTCCCTTTCAAATTCAGTGATTTTCCTGCTCCCCAGCCCTCTTCGGGGTCTTCTGGGAAAATACTCACGCTCCCCATTGACTTCTGTTATACTTATTACTCGAATTACGCCCATCCCAGCACCTGACCTGCTCGATTCAAGTAATAAGCACCAGATCATTTTAGTGCTAATTCATCACTACTTGTTGCACTATATATATTTGACTAGTCACAAACACTTCAGAAATTCCTTAATCTATATTATCTCATTAGCAAAAACTATCATACTCACCGTTTAGCGCAGCTTGTAGGGTCCCAGCACTATTGGTAATAACAGAAGCCAAGTTTTGCAATACCTGGGAATTAAAAGAAAAAGAACTAGAAAGGTGTTGAGCAAGATACCATTCATTTTTTTCAACTATATTTTTGATGCTTAATAATATTATATTTAAACCTCCTCTTTCTAATTGTAAGCAAAAAAATAAAAAGAAGGTTTGTTACAACAGTATACTGTAAAGGGCCAATTCATTAACACTGGCGTTGCACATGCCAGCCTTAATGAATGGGGCAGCTGGGGTATGATGGGCCTAATTATTTAGTAGGTGCACACCACTTAATGAATTAGAAGCTTCTCTCAGCTAGCATTGTACCTCCGCCAGAAATGTACTCTAGGCACTAAAGTGGTATCACTTTTCATGAATTTGATGGGCAAGGGCAGCAATGCCCAGTTCCAACCATGCTATGCCCAATATTGCTGTAGACTGGCATGTAAATGCCAAAAGTGAAACATTTTTGCACAGTTAGGAAGTTGTGCAACATTATCGCGCATTATTAAGAGGCTTTTACACCAGAATTCTGTCGTAAACACTTTAATGAATTGGGGCCTAAATATGGGAACAGAGCCTGACGTTACTCGTTGCATAACTCAAGGGCTGAATATTGGGCATGATGAGGATCCCTAAAAATTCTGTCTACCTAAAATGATATTACTGTGTACAGGGTCTCAATAGATGTGCAGGTAGAGTAAAATGCTTCCATTAAGATCAACTTTTACATGAGACAACTTTTCAAACACGAATGATCAGGCTACTCATGGCCAGCAGAGAAGGTAAAGGGGCAAAGGGATTTTCAGGGCTTTTTAATATTAGGCCAAGAATAGAGTATTTTTGTAAATGAATGAAATAAGCATTGTTTGCCTATCACACCCATTATCTTTCCACCATGCATGTGAGCCCTGAGGCCACGTTTTTTCTGTAGCAATCCAGTGACTACTGGGCATGACATGAGGAGGGGAATTCAAGGAATAAGAGTTTTTCATTTTTTTCTTGTATCAAAATGGAGGATACCAGAATGTACCGCATTACTTGTATCATTTTTTTCAGAACGTTCCCGACTTTTTGCTTATTTTTAAAGAGTAACTAAACAAAGATAAATAAATAAATATATTTTTGTCCATGAAACTTTTGCATATCACTTTATTTCTGTAAAAAAATTGCAAGAAAGTGTTTTTCAAAGCTTGTTTTTCTCCAAACTTATTTAGAGTTCAGATGATGGCAGTGAAAGGGTCACCACTAGTGATGTGCAAACATGCTCGGCACTGCTAAGTAATTAATCGAGGATTGCTTGGATGTGTCGTCCGTGAAATAATGGATACAAAGCGCCGACTCCCGTAACTGTATGTTGTGAGCAGACACCCCAGGGAGAGCCATTTGCAGTCTCTGAATGGCTTTCACTGGGGGTTAAAACATTTTTGGATATAGTGTGACCTCCCAAAAACAACACCCTGCCCTCCCTTCCCCCGGAAATGCTCTGTACATGGCTGGCTTTATGGAGGTGGAGAGCTGAACTGCCCAATCATTGACTTTCCATAATGCTCGTTACTCAAGTTGAGCCCGTCAGAGCGTGTGACTTGCTCGACTCCAATAATGAGTGCTCGAGAATGATACTGCTCGCCCTTCACTAGTCACCTCTTGTATCCTTCTCACAAGAGCAATCTGATGCCCCAGAACACTCTCATGCCATCAAGTATACTCCACATGTGTATGTTCAGCAAATAGACTGTTTCCCCAATGGCTTTGAAAGCCGCTTTCATGCAATATTTACTGGAATGAAGACAAATTACCTAATAAAGTGATTTGTGAAGTTTCATATTTTTCTATATTGAAATAAATTACGGTATATTAAAGGACATTTAGCTTCTAAACAAAATAAAAAAAAAAAAATGAAATAGTCATTACTACTAGAAATGATGTTGTCATGCCCCAGTAGTCACCGGATCACATCAGGACCCGCATAGGGGATGTAATAGGAAGGCTTATGTCGTTATTTTAGAACATAATTGATTAGTATGAACATTCCCTAGGTAGCCATCTCTGGCTGGAAATTAGCACCTAAGGGAACAAAGGTCCTCTCACAATGCCAGACTCTTCTCTTACTTCTGCCATTAGTTTACTATCAGGTGACCCACCCCAGTGTCCGCTGATGGGCTGCAGCACTATTTCACTTCCCTGGCTCCTGTAAAGCTAGAACTATAAATTAAGGAAGGTAGTGGAGATACAAATGGAGCTTAGTCAGGTGGCTTTGCTTCGTTTGAACAGTCATTCTGTGCTTACAGTCTTCAGGCCTTTTCCCACCGTCCGGAGATACTGTCCTGGACGCAGTGTCAGCCCTCCTATGGAGATGTGAGTGTTCTCCACGGGAGAACGCAGCGGCCTATGCACACAATCAGGGTTCAGGGCTCTGCTGAGAACACTCGCATCTCCTCAACCATAAGTTGACATGCTGCGGCTCGGGAAGCTGCTCTGCATGTCAGTTTACTCTGCGAAGAAAAGAAGAATGTAGCAACCCTGACTGCATCAGGGTGCTACAGGGAACTGCATCCTGTCCCCCAGGGTGCAGGGCTTACCCCCCATGGTTCCAGGTTTCCATCAACAGTGTCACTAACACCCGAACTACAAATCCCAACCACACCTCACACCAGACCTGTGCAGACAAACCAGTGGGTTGGTCAGGTTGGAGCAGGGCCTTCCACCTAGGGGTCAGGCAAACTGGTGAGAGGGATTTAGTCAGAATAGTGAGAGCCCCCAAAGAGTGAGCAGCTGGGAGCAGAAGCTCTAGAAAAGTTGAGAGTTAGCCCACAAAAGGTGAGGAGCTAGGGAGTTGGAGCTACCAGGGAGGTGACAAGTTGGGTTACAGATGGTGGTCTGGGACTGCAGGAGTCGGAAACCTGGTCGCAGGGTATTGGAGAGGGTGTAACAGCCTAGTTCTGGAGAACGGTCGGCGCCAGAAGTCCAGTAACTTGACTGGTACTGAGCACGGCGGGGTACTGGACCCTAGATCAGGGAGTAGCTTCACGTAACCTGATAATTCACCTGTGGAGGATAAACTTTCCCCAAGAGCTCAGTGAATGAAGGCATCAGCACAACGTGGGGGATAGGGTTCTCCAAACTAAACAACTTACTGAAATCCCAAGTGCAAGCCACCAAGAGCACAGCTGCCATGCACACGGGTAGCGGGCCCCGAAAGCTTCAAGCCGAGGGGCCACAACAGTCAATCAATTTATGCACGGAGGCAGGGCTACGAACTTACCAAGTGACACTGGTGGGAGCGGGACCTGGACGGGCTCCCCCCGTAGAGACTGCAGTGCCTAGAGACTTTGGTTTACCATCTGTGTGAGTGTCTCCTTATTCCACCTAATCCAGCACCACGACTACCGCAGTGAGTAATCTGACCCCTGCACCCTGCTTTCCAAGGCCAAGCCACCCATTTACCAAATCCCCACTGTCCGGGGCCTTGCCTACCTGCGGAGGGACTGACACCTGGCTGCCCAACACCATCTGCCCCGGTACTCCCTTCGGCAGCGGCGGTACTCCACTTTACTGTAACCCGCAGGTGGCATCATGAACATTCATCCCCAGTAAATACCCCCTTTACATTTGAGTGGCCGCAAGCCACCGGGCCCACAGACCCTTGAGCCACAGCAACCCCGGATCCGAGCAGTTCGACTGCTGCAGGCGTGGCACAAGTACATCCACTGTGTGGAAATACGCTGCTTTCACAATGCTGCTAATCATGATCATGGGAACCTGGCTTAAAGGGAATCTATCAGCACAGAATGACTGTTCAAGCCACACAGGCACTTGGGGCATCATAGTGTGGATAAGCATTTAAATTCACCTACCCACCTGCTTGTTTTCCATTGTTCCCCGCCCTTCTCTGGTTCTGTGAAACCGGAGATGTCCATCACAGAAGAGGGTGGAGATAGAGGGAAAACAAGCAGGTGGGAAGGTGTAGTTAAATGTTTGGCCCCGCCATGATGGAACAGTCATCCTGTGCTGACAGAATCCCTTCTGATTTTCCCATTCATCAGCTGTAGAGACTTGCAAGGAAAAATAAAACCACCACATAAACAATCACCCATGGGATGGGAAGAAGCTTGTATACTTACTGTAGTAAGGCAGCCACATCCTGGAATCACAGTAGTCACTTGTACATTACTAGCAGCAATGCTGGAAAGAGAGAAAAGTATACATTCTAGTATAGTCACATATATATTGTGCATATATCATAAGACAGATTCAGTGCCTGTTTAACACCTTAACCCCTTAAGAACTGGGTGATTTTTTTTTTTTGTGCTATTGTTTTTCCTCCCCCTTATACCAAGAGACATAACTTTTTTCTGCTTCCATTGATATAGCAATTTGAGGGCTCTTTTTTTGCCTTTAATGACCCCATCCATTTTATCATATGATGTAATGGGTAAGCAGCAAAAAAATGACAAGTGTGGTGAAATAGCAAAAAAAAAAAGTGAAATTCTGCAATCAATATTTTTTTTTATTTACAGCGTTCATTTTAGCATAAATTTGACCTGGCAGTATGATTCTCCAGGCCAGTACAATAACGTAGATATCAAACATGTATAGTTCTTGTTTTATTGAAGTGGTGAAAAAAGTTCAGAAATTTTTGAAAATAAAATCTTGTTTGTGACTTTCCGAGAGTGGTAACATTTAGGCTCTGTGCCCACGCTCTGTATTTTGACGCGGATTTTGATGCAGATTTTCAGAAATCTTCAGCAAAATCTGCATGTCCATTGTGAAGCCAGCAAAATTCAGAAGTGCTGTGCCCACGTTGAGTATTTTTCCCTTGCGTATTTGGTGCAGATTTCTTTCTTTCTGCACCAAATCTGCACCAAATACGCAAGGGAAAGATAAACAACGTGGGCACAGCACTTCTGAATTCTCACAGACTTTGTTGGCTTCACAAGGGACATGCAGATTTTGCTGCAGATTTCTGAAAATACGCGTCAAAACTACACAGTGTGGGCACTGGGCCTAGGGTATGTGCGCACTAGAAAATGGACTTTTCTTAATAAAAATCCACCCCTATGGCAGAATACTGCACCCGCGGTAAAAACCGGGGTAAAACCGCACCCGCGTTTTTGCTGCGATTTGCCATGGTTTTGCCGCGGTTTTTGCGTGGGTTGGTCCCTGTGTTTTTTTTACAGTTATCTATTGCAAAAACTGCAGATACCTGCAGAAATGAAGTGACATGCACATTAGTTCCGCAGCAGAAATTCTGAGGGTAAATCCGCAGGTATAAAAAAAACGTAGTGTGCGCACAGCATTTTTTATACCCATAGGTTTTGCTGGAGAATGACTGCAGAAATGTTAGACATATTTTCTGCAGCAAATCCGCGGAAAATCCGCGGGAAAATCCGCTGTAAATCCACAGCAGGAAAAGATGCGGTCTTGTCCTGCGAGGCCACATCAAAATCAGGGAGATGACGGACCTAGTACATTATGGAATCTGAGTGCCGCATGATGTCTGTGCAGAGACCGCGATTCCAGCTATGTGTCATCTTGTGTTCTCTGTTTTTAGCATAACTCCATCCACACCACTGACTGGCTTCTCCCTGTATACACTGGAAAGGGGATCTGTCTTTGAATTAAGATTAGCTGTCAAAAACCTGGTGACAAATACCTTTTAAGTGAATAGAAGCTGAGACACAGTAACTGAGAATGACGTACACATTGTACAGAGCTCTGGTTTCAAGCTCAATACCCTGCCGGCTTTGGGACCTGAATATAATTGATCATTATGGGCCTCATGATCTCACCAATTGAGTATTGATAGCAGTGTAGCAGTAGTGGCTGAACATGCGCCGTTCTTATAAGCTCTTTTCTGTTTAGTTTGTAAGCATTGCACTGGTAGGGATCACTGAAGTCGAGAGTTAATTCCCCGCCATCTTAAGTGCTACTATTCTCCTCCAATTCTGCAGAGGCAAAACTTCATGCCCCACCATCAGTGAACACACCACTCGTCAGCCTCTTGGGTTACCGCTTGATGGCAGGCACATCTGCTCGATTGACAGCTCAAACCAATGACATTGTAGTGCTACAGGCTTGAACTGTTAGCAGGAGTGCCTGCGCCAGGAAGCTGGAGGGAGACTGAGGAGTGATGTGTGCCTGACACGCAATATCAGACCAACCCATTAAAGACAGGCCATCAATATCTTGGTCATGATAAACTCTACTAAGGGAAAAAAGAAGTCTCAGGAGGTGATAGGGGTCTTGTGGTGCTAAAATATTGGCCATGTATTTTTTCTGTGTTGCTTTTTTCACATGACATGTTTAGTTTTGCTTTACTGCTAAAAATCACATGATCTTACTTTTCACCGATGATCACACCGATTGATCGAGCATTAACATTCACCTGTGCGCTTAACATTAAACTCTGTGTGGAAACAAAAATATTGGAGTGTTATTTTCACTTCATATTACTATTAAGCATTTCTTTTTTCTATAATTGTTGATTTTTTTCTTGCAAACTCCAGAGGGATCAAGAGAAGAAACTTGATCTTGTCTTTTGTTTGATGTAATCTGATCTGCCTTAGAGACTTAAGGCCACTTTACACACAGCGACATCCCTAGCGATGTTGCTGCCGATTGCACCCGCCTCCGTTGTTTGTGCGTCACAGGCAAATTGTGCACAATATCATTAGTCCCCGTCACACATACTTACCTGCCTAGCGACATCGCTGTGGCCGGCGAACTGCCTCTTTTCTAAGGGGGCGGTTCGTGCGGCGTCACAGCGATGTCACACGGCAGGCGTCCAATTGAAGCGGAGGGGCGGAGAGCAGCCGCAGGAAAGTCACGCCCACCTCATTGCCGGAGTACGCAGGTACGGTGTTGTTCGTCGTTCCTGGGGCGTCACACGTAGCGATGTGTGCTGCCTCAGGAACGACGAACAACCTGCGTCCTGCACCAGCAACGATATTTGGGATTTGAACGACATGTCAATGATCAACGCTTAGGTGAATATTTTTGATTGTTAGTGGTCGTTCGTACGTTTCACATGCAGCAATGCAGCTAACAAGGTCGGATGTGCGTCACGAATTCCGTGACCCCAACGACATCTCGTTAGCGATGTCGTTGCGTGTAAAGCCCGCTTTATTCTCATGTGTGAATCACAGTATTTTTTGGACTATAAGACGTAACTAGGTTTTAGAGGGGGGGAAATAGGAAGAAAATTATTGGTCATGGCGCACTGTTATAGGGTTGGATCTGCTGATGACCATGTTATGATCCAAAATTCTGTACTAATGTCCCCCATCCTTGGCTCCTTCCAGGTATGTATGTCTTCCATTCTGGTGTATATGTCTTCCATCCTGGTATGTATGTTCCCCATCTTTGTCCCATCCTGGTATATATGATGCCCATCCTGGGTCTATTCTCGTGTAAATGGCCTCATCCTGGTCCCATCCTGGTATATATGAACCCCATCCTGGTATATATGTTTCCCATACTGGGCTCATTCTGGTATAAATATCCCTCAACTGGGAATACTGTGTATCATCCTCATCCTGGTGTATATGCTCCCTATCCTGGTATTTATGTCCCCCATCATGGGCCCATCCTGGTGTATATACCTCCCATCATGCTGCACACATAAAAAAAAAACAATTCTACTCACCTTCCATCCGCTCTCCCGTGCGCTGTGTCATCTTCCGATGGTGGCAACTGACTTCAGAGTGAAAGCAGCGCGGCGCATGACGTCAGTGCCATGCACACCCAGACACATGCTGACGTCAGCTACCAGAATATTTACTGCTCCCCATGCCTGGAATTATGAGCACTGGGACAAGTGAATATCCATTTCATTAATAACGTACACATGTGATCGCCAAGCAGCTCCAGTAAGCCGGCGGCTGGGTGATCATATGTGCCGCTATTAGAGAGAATGAATATTCACTGTTCCTCACACCCTTAAGCTAGCCCATGTCTCATTGCATGTCTTCAGTGCAGAGATGATGGCTATATTATGGGAGTGAGGAGCAGTGAATGTTCATTTTTTTTTTTAATAGCAGTCACACTATTAGCCCTGGTGCCAGCTCCTGCCTCTTGTGAACCTGGTCCTCCCTCCTATGACCCGCTACACTGCATCACTCCCCTCTGCATCCACAGCCAGATACAACTGGACTATAAGAGGCACCCCACACTTTCTTTCAAAATTTAGAGGAAAGACGTGAGTCTTATAGTCTAAAAAATATGATACTTCTCCATGTCAATATAGTACACTTAGCACCAAAAATGTAATTGGACTCTTTCGCAAATATAGAGGAATTGTGTCTCGATGTAATACACTTTGAAAACATTTTCCTGCATTTAAATAGCGTAAAATTTGTGTTTTTTATTCCAATTGTAGTGTGTGTATTTCTGAACTCTAAATATGATGCTCTCCAGTATTCTCTGGGTAATGGGATGAACGTTGTATGTGAAAAAAAAACACTCAGTGATATAGACTTAAGCTACTGACATTCTGACTACTCGTATAACGTATAGCCACAATGGATTCTGCACAGGTCCATCTGTTGACTCTTGTCTTTTTTTACTTAACTGATAAAATAAACTGAACGTGAAAAATTAACACTTCGACAGCAATAATTCAAGTGTTGGCCATCAAAAAATTATTCACATAGTTCATCCATATGCTGACAGAGTGACGTCTACTTTGTCAATGGTTTTTGTAATATACAATAAGGGGACAACTTTGGGGGATAAAATATGGGAGATCTTTCTATTTGACACTACTAATGATGATCAACTTGGATGTTTAATCCTGGGGATGTCTGCCATTCAGAGGCCGGTGACAGTGTGTTGTAAAACTTGAATTGCTAGTGTGGCGCTCCTGAGGCTTCCGTCGCCACAGGGACATTGCACCCCAGTCAGAGGTGTGATGTCCCATCCTGAGTAAGGAAAGGGGTACATGCCAGTTCACAGGCAAATCTGCACTACACCATTGTTAGGTACACACAGGGACCAGGGACAGTGGCAGCAACCCTCCCATGCTGCATGCTGGGAGGGGCCGTAAGACCCATCCCTGCTCCCATAGGGTGGTAGCTTAGCAACTGGGGGGGGTGGGAAGAGCCAGAGAGTGTAGAGCAGAGAGGAAGGTCAGAGTTTCAGTTTACCTCAGGGAGTGAGAGAGTGAGGAGCCAGCATGTAGCTGTGAAAGAGAAAGGAGCTCTGTGAGTTCAGAGTGTCCGCAAGAGAGAAAGAAAGCAACAGAGAAGGAGAAAAACAGAGAGTAGAAGAAGAGCTCCAGTCAGGCAGGAGCTAAAGAAAGAAGAAATTGATGCTTCCTGGTGAAGACCCTGGGACTCGGAGGGTCCAGGTGACACCAAGCAGGGAACGAAGGGATTCCAGGGCCACAGATAGCTTCAGAGCTGATGGCCAGTGAAGTCAGCTGAGAAAGGACACAATTAGAGGGGTGCACTGGCATTTACCCCCAGATCTACCCGGGATCGGCGGAGGTCCCTGACGGTGGTCCCAGCAGTCCAAAGGCTCCTGCAGGCCTTGACAAGAACTGTGAGTAAAAACCTGGAACTGCACCCTCTGGAGTTGCCTCAGTTATTTTCGCCTGCATAGACACTTACAAGCACTAACAGTGTCCCCGGGGCATCGCTCCACCTGTGGGGAGCAGGACCATCCAAGCTGCCATTCCATCAGCCCCGGAGGCCCCATACAGCAGCGGCAGCTTAATAGCCGCAAACCACAGGTGGCGTCACGAAAACATAAACTTTAATTACTCCCAAGTCACCAGCCATATTAACTGACACCCACCAGGGCCACGGAGCCGGGCCCCGCCACCACCGACGATCCCCGGACTAGTCCGGCCCGGCACCGGGTGTCCCATAGCCCTGGGGTGGGCGAGTCAACTTGGCGTCACGAACAGGATTTCGTGCCCGGTCCCACCGGGTACTGTGCGCCTGCAGAAACTGTGCTTAAAAGACTTTCCCTGTTTGAAAACTGCCGCCGCCATTAGCCTCGCTGAGCGCAGGAAGAAGGGGGGCGTGCCCGAAAAAGAGCGCGAAGGGAGCGCGCCATCAGAGCAGAGAGCCGTTAACCCCGCGCGACCCAGAAGGGAATTTGAAAAGAAAATTTACTGCTCGGCAGTTGAGCTCGCTGCCTAGAGAAAGGAGAAGTCGACTTACCGGCCGGAGAACGAGGATCACGGAAAGACCAAGGGGGAGCGGACGGAAGATGTCTGCGTTCAGCCCTGTCGGCGGGATGGCGGGACCCCGAAGTGGAAGAGGCGGAGTGGCTTTTGATGTGGATGATCGCGGCCCGAGTGAGCTCCCCGCGGGAACCGCTGCCTGGTTGGAGCGGAAGCTGGGTCGATTCTGTGTCCGGGTGAGAGCGCAGACGCTGCAGCAGGTGCTCGACTGGAAGGCGAAAGTCCAGAGGATGGTCGCCGTGGTGTGGGCCCAGGAACAGAGAGCCGCCGCAGCAACCGTGTCGCGTGAAGATAAAGCCACGCAGACCCCCACGGCATCCCTTCTCAGCTGGGAAACAGAACCCGACAGCACCGTGACAAGTGAGCCCTGTGTAGCACCACTCCGGGATCAAGAGGTACCGTGTACGTTGCCCCCGCCACCGTTCCCGCTGGAGGTCCAGAGCCCGGGGATGTATTGTGCCTGGAGAGGAAGTCCGGTGTCCCGTACGACGTTGGCACAGTGCGATCCCCTGCATGGTAACCGCATCCGTGAGTTAACCCCTGAAGTTAAAAGTGCCAGTTGAAAGTTTTAAAGGGCCCGCTCCAGAAATTATGCCTCCTGCCTTTGTTGAACGTCCCTAAGTTCTCCAGGAGATGCCACCCAGCACGAGAGGTGGAAGGAGGAGGACCTTGTCTGACTTGTTGACCGCCGCTGGGTCGGAGTCCCAGTGGGCGCCATCAAGGGTCGGAGCCCCTGGTGGAGGACGACAAGGAGTTAATGGAGTGTTGACAGTACATGGCCCTTGTTCTTTTTGAAGATGACACCCTATCCCTGAATCCTTGGCCCCTGTTCTTTTTGAAGATGACCCCCCCCTGTTTATGTGTTACCAGGCCACTGGACTGGAATGTGGTCCCCGGTGAATGTGTCATTTATGTGCCTCCCATAAAGGGATGTAATGTCCTAAAGTTTTAATGTTTTATGCATAACAAAATTTTGCAGTTTCTCCCATTGTTTTTTTTTGTTGTTTCAGCCCGAGGACGTGCTGGGATTCGCTGTGGGGGAGTGTGGCGCCCCTGAGGCTTCCGTCGCCACAGGGACATTGCACCCCAGTCAGAGGTGTGATGTCCCATCCTGGGTAAGGAAAGGGGTACATGCCAGTTGACAGGCAAATCTGCACTACACCATTGTTAGGTACACACAGGGACCAGGGACAGTGGCAGCAACCCTCCCATGCTGCATGCTTGGAGGGGCCGTAAGACCCATCCCTGCTCCCATAGGGTGGTAGCTTAGCAACCGGGGGGGGGGGTGGGAAGAGCCAGAGAGTGTAGAGCAGAGAGGAAGGTCAGAGTTTCAGTTTACCTCAGGGAGTGAGAGAGTGAGGAGCCAGCATGTAGCTGTGAAAGAGAAAGGAGC